>NC_086446.1:736437671-737037671 GCF_028390025.1 Pseudophryne corroboree
TAAAAAATCTCCTGCTGCGATCAACTTGGAATTACCCCCCATGTGCACTGCAGGTGGGGCAGATGTAACATGTGCAGAGAGAGTTAGATTTGGGTGGGGTGTGTTCAAACTGAAATCTAAATTGCAGTGTAAAAATAAAGCAGCCAGTATTTACCCTGCACAGAAACAATATAACCCACCCAAACCTAACTCTCTCTGCACATGTTATATCTGCCCCACCTGCAGTGCACATGGTTTTGCCCAACTGCTAAAAAATTTCCTGCTGCGATCAACTTGGAATTACACCCCATGTGCACTGCTGGTGGGGCAGATGTAACATGTGCAGAGAGAGTTAGATTTGGGTGGGGTGTGTTCAAACTGAAATCTAAATTGCAGTGTAAAAATAAAGCAGCCAGTATTTACCCTGCACAGAAACAATATAACCCACCCAAACCTAACTCTCTCTGCACATGTTATATCTGCTCCACCTTCAGTGTACATGGTTTTGCCCAACTGCTAAAAAATTTCCTGCTGCGATCAACTTGGAATTACCCCCCATGTGCACTGCAGGTGGGGCAGATGTAACATGTACAGAGAGAATTAGATTTGGGTGGGGTGTGTTCAAACTGAAATCTAAGTTGCAGTGTAAAAATAAAGCAGCCACTATTTACCCTGCACAGAAACAATATAACCCACCCAAATCTAACTCTCTCTGACATGTTATATCTGCCCCACCTGCAGTGCACATGGTTTTGTCCAACTGCTAACAAATTTGCTGCTGCGATCAGATCTGAATTACCCCCTATATCATTTAAAGAAGATTTACTGTTTTAATAAACTTCGCTCTATAAGATCACTTCTATCCAGTTTTCCTAAATGAAGCATCTACTGTACCTGTGCTTACTTCATGTCAGACAATTCTGCTCTACGGGCCTAATTCAGACCTGATCGTAGATGTGCTAAATTTAGCATATCTATCATCAGTTACTCAGTTGTGCGGGGGGACGCCCTGCACAGGGTTAGTCCGCCCCGCATGTCATGCCCGCCCTGCACAGGTACAAAAGCATCACACAGCGGCGATGCTTTTGTACTTTAGGAGTAGCTCCCGGCCAGCGCAGCTCCTGTGCGCTGGCAGGAGACATTCTGTGCTGTGAGGGTCGCTGCAACTGCGTGTGATGTCACGCAGCTGCCGCGCCCCCCCACCAACTGTCTACCCACGCCGGCATTGCCAGGACCGCACCTCCTAAATGGCGGCCAAACACCTCCAGCCTGCTTAGCAACCGTTTCTGCCTGTCAGTGTCAATCAGGCAGAGGTGATCGCAGGGCTGAGACAGCCATCGTCTGTCTGGCATGCGCCGGCGCACTTCGTCGCCGGTGCATGCGCAGTTCAAACCTGATCGCTGCTGTGCGAAAACGCACAGCAGCGATCAGGTCTGAATTAGGCCCTATGTCTCCCTAGCTCAACATGGAGCATAAAGACTGTGTGCCGTACTAGTAATGTCAGATTGGAACTAACCTAGTCCTCCTTTCATCCACCTCCCAACCTGCCCATTATAGCCATGTATTGTGAACACACCAGTGTCTAGTAAGACATTAACGAGTCCTAGGCAAGAGTCTATTTGTGGGTCCTGCTGTGTGATTATGTACTGATTGACAGGCAGGGGCAGTCGCGGGTGTTTCAGTGGCATTGGGGGAGAGCGGTCCGGACAACCCAGGCGTGTCCGGACCGTTGTTGGGGTGGGCCACGGTGGCTGCATGATGTCACACGTAGCCGCAGCGACCCAAAACATGGCGGGAAACCGTCTGCCTCCACAGCTAGGCTGCGTAGGCAGGTAGCGACTCGCCGGGTGAGAAAGCATCGCCACTTAGCGATCCTTTCGCACCCCTGCAAGGAGGAGGTGGGTGTAGGTCCTGGCATGCGGTACGGACTAGCCCTGTGCTGGGCGTTCCCCCACATGCCTCTGAATTAGGCCCAATGATCAGATTAATCATAACAGTTTTGACAGGAGAGAAAAATCAACATGCTACAGTGGTTTTCAGTCTTAGTTCTATATTAACTTGGTAACGACGGCAAATATTATTACTATCTTTATACCACACTCTGACATATCATTCTATTTGCACGAACAAGAGAGCAATTAATTTCAATTACACAAAGTGAAAGGAGGAGGTAGCCAGGCATAAAAACGTTGGTGTCTAATTAAACGGCGAATAATTCCTTTTGGTAGAAACAGGTGCTATATTTCTGCTTAGGGGGATGTAAAAAGGCTTTTAAATGAGAAGTGACCACTTCACCAGCTTCCTGTCCATTTGTGTGTAATAAAAGTGACTTATATGTGTTGTGCACCGCTGTAGATGGCTTCTCACCGCTGTAGATGGCTTCTCTCTGGGATTTGGCCAAAGGCAGTTTGAGTCTGTTCTTAGCAGGATTCCAAGAGCTGTAAGTGCAGCAGGAAGACGTATTGTAGTCCTGTTAGGGAGATTTGCTCTGCTGCAGAAATGCTTTGTGACGTAGCTTCGTGGCTACAGGGCCACGTTTGCAGGATTTGCTAGTTTATTGCAGAAATCAGGGCTTCTTCATACAGTAAGTGTTATCTGATTAGATAAAGGGGCTGATGCACAGCTGACACCAAGTCTATCTGGAGCGTATCTGGTATGTCTACCAAGCTGTCAAGAAAACCAACCATGGCACACTCCACCTACAGGGCAAAACAAGACAGATAGGTGAGGTCCTGTATACAGTACTTGCGTGGGAGTGTGTGTAGTAAGGAGCTGGCAGAAGGAAGAGCAGCTGTTCTGCATTGCATTCACCCAGGCTTTAGTCAGGTCTGCTGCTGTGGACTCAGGTGTCCGTAACAGGGTAGAGCTTTCTGGCACAGGTATGAGGGTGAGAGAAAGAGAAGCCCTACTGTCCTACCTAGGAGTGACTCCTAGACAGGTCATCACAAAGACACTCCTCGTGTACAGACGACACATCCTCTTCAGGTGTACAAAATGATAACATTCAGGATGTCGACACCAGACTGCCAATATGGTCTGAATGTCGTCATGGACGGGCATAGGTGTGCATAGGAGCCGACACGGGGGTGCCATCTGGGACTTCCCCCATCCGCCGGGTAACGGACCACCTCCTCCACTCCTTGATCTGTAACATAGGGGGTCATTCCGAGTTGTTCGCTCGCTAGCAGTTTTTAGCATCCGTGCAAACGCATTGTCACCGCCCACTGGGGAGTGTATTTTCTCTTTGCAGAAGTGTGAACGCCTGTGCGGCAGAGCGCCTGCAAAATCATTTTGTGCAAAACAAGACCAGCCCTGTAGTTACTCTTCGTGTGCGTTGATTCTAACGACGGAGGGACAGCTTTTGACGTCACACACCCGCCCAGCGTTCGCCCAGCCACACCTGCGTTTTTCCCGACATGCCTGCTTTTTTCTAAGCACTCCCTGAAAACGTTTGTTTGCCACCCAGAAACGCCCCCTTCATGTCAATCTTCCTGCATTTGGCCATGCGACTGAAAGCTTCGCTAGAACCTGTGCAAAACCACGATGCTCTTTGTACCCGTACGTCAGTGCATACGCATGCGCAGATTAGCCATTTTTTTCACTGATTGCTACGCAGCGAACAAAGGCAGCTAGCGATCAACTCAGAATGACCCCCATAGACAGCTCACCTGGACCGTCCAGGTAATCAGTCTATGTCCTGGGTGGGGGTGGGGGTGGGAGGAGTAGACCATAATGCAGCGGAAGGAGGAAGTACCAGAACGGCACCCCTATGTCTGCTCCTGCGAACCCCTATGTTGACATAATGTTGACATTAACAATGCCAATACTGACATACTGCCGGCATCAAGTCAACATCATTAAAGTCTACAGTCAGCATGTCGACATTGTAGTTCTCAATAGACTTATCAACTAACCCTAACCTAAACCTATCCCTAATTGTAGCCTAACCCTAATCCTACACTCTGCTGCTGACATTTGCAATGCCGACGTACTGTCAGTGTTGACAGTGTGAATCTCAACATGATGAACGTATACCACCTCTTCTTGTTTCACCATTCTTGACTATAGACTGCTTGACTGATGTCGCCAAAAACTGCACTGCCAAAGAGAAAAAATACTTTAAATAGTTGAATTACGCAATATTTACCTACTTTCCCGGAAGGTCCAGGAGACTCCAGAATTCCCCAAACTCCCAGGGTCACTCTCCCATATCCCCACTGGTGCAAGTAGAAAACTGGGTGTGGCCAAATGCCACATGGGACGTGGCCAATGAAAATGGGGGCGTGATACACATATGGGGGGCCAGATACACAAATGCCCCCAATAGTGCCAGATACACAAATGCCCCCACTGTGCCAGATATACATTGCCCCCACTGTGCCAGATGTACATTGCCCCCACTGTGCCAGATGTACATTGCCCCCACTGTGCCAGATGTACATTGCCCCCACTGTGCCAGATGTACATTGCCCCCACTGTGCCAGATATACATTGCCCCCACTGTGCCAGATATACATTGCCCCCACTGTGCCAGATATACATTGCCCCCACTGTGCCAGATGTACATTGCCCCCACTGTGCCAGATATACATTGCCCCCACTGTGCCAGATATACATTGCCCCCACTGTGCCAGATATACATTGCCCCCACTGTGCCAGATGTACATTGCCCCCACTGTTCCAGATATACAATGCCCCGACTGTGCCAGATATACATTGCCCCCACTGTGCCAGATGTACATTGCCCCCACTGTGCCCCCACTCACCTCTGCCTGTTATGCTGCTGTGTGAGGGGAGGAGAGCGCAGCGCGCGCCTCTCCTGCCCCTCAATGCTCGTGAAGCCCAGTGCGGGTATCTCAAATGAGGCGCCGGTTTGCTAGCCAATCAGAGTTCGCGGACCAGCAGCCAATCAGGAGACGCGGCTGCTGATCTGCGAGCTCTGATTGGCTAGCAAACCGGTGCCTTATTGAGATCACCCCCCGCCACCTCAGCCGCCGGAGTGGAGACCGACATCACAGAGAATTGAGGGGTAGGAGAGGCGCTGCGCTCTCTTCCCCTCACACAGATGCCAGCGGGATGCAGGTGTGTTGTACGGCCCGGCGGTACGGCATACCGGCTGGGAATTTCTTACCGGTACGTCGTACCGCCCCGTACCGCCATACTTGCAGCACTGCATATCCCGCACTCTTTCTATTGAGGGCATGACTATGTGATTGCTAGCTAGTCATGACATCATGGATCCGCCCTCTATTTACCATGCTGCGTGGTTCGTCTCACTTCCAGCGCTGGCCACCAGTATCACAGTTTAGGTTATCAGGGCATGATTCAGTGTCACACGCATCTCCGAATAAGGCGGCAACTAGCGATTGTGCACAAACCCAATTTAAACACAAAATAATATTGTAATGAAGTGTCATATACTTACAGAAGATAGTTTCTAAAAAGCGTTAGAATAAATGTGAAGATTGCATTTACTGTACCATGTAACCTATGATTAAATACAGGCACAAAATAAAAGTACAAATGAAATTCAATGGGCGGGATGTACTAATGCCCTGCGCCACGATGCTGATCGCATATGTACTAACATATGCGATCAGCATTGCGGAGGACAGCTCTTCCGATAAGAGCTGTCCTCCGCGATGCACAGCGGCAGCCTGACTTCCGGGATTCGGCACCCAGGAGTCAGTCTGCGCATGCGCGGGGTGACAAGGGGCGGCCGCAGGGCATGCTGGGAGGGATCCGATCGGATCCCTCACACAGCGCCGCGGAGAGAAGCCCATAGGCTTCTATGGACTATCGCCAGCTAAAGCTGGCGTACCCCGCCGCGGCGCTGACCTGCCGGACGGGGCTTAGTACATCAGGAAAATGCGGTAAACAGGGGGTTTACCGCATTTTCCGCTTAGTACATCCGGCTCATAGAAATTAAAGCATCTGCTGCCCTCTGCTTTAAAAATGTAATGGGAACATTCTTAATCAGGTCTGGTCAACCTGTGGCTCTCCAGCTGCTGTGAAACTACACATCCCAGCATGCCCTTCCACAATTTTAGCATTTCCTAAATGCAAAACTGTAGCAGGGCATGTTGGGACTTGTAGTTTCACAACAGCTGGAGAGCCACTGGGTGGCCAGGCCTGTTCTTAACTGTTGCTGTCCAAATGCAACTATCAAGGGGGGTCATTCCGAGTTGTTCGCTCTGTATTTTTTTCTCGCAACGGAGCGATTAGTCGCTAATGCGCATGCGCAATGTCCGCAGTGCGACTGCGCCAAGTAAATTTGCTATGCAGTTAGGTATTTTACTCACGGCATTACGAGGTTTTTTCTTCGTTCTGGTGATCGTAATGTGATTGACAGGAAGTGGGTGTTTCTGGGCGGAAACAGGCCGTTTTATGGGTGTGTGCGAAAAAACGCTACCGTTTCTGGGAAAAACGCGGGAGTGGCTGGAGAAATGGAGGAGTGTCTGGGCGAACGCTGGGTGTGTTTGTGACGTCAAACCAGGAACGACAAGCACTGAACTGATCGCAGATGCCGAGTAAGTCTGGAGCTACTCAGAAACTGCTAAGAACTGTCTATTCGCAATTCTGCTAATCTTTCGTTCGCAATTTTGATAAGCTAAGATTCACTCCCAGTAGGCGGCGGCTTAGCGTGTGCAATGCTGCTAAAAGCAGCTTGCGAGCGAACAACTCGGAATGAGGGCCAATATCCCATACTTACCTACATTGTAAGTCTCCTCTCCAGGAGAAGCCCGGAGAGGAGATGCTGCATGTGTCTTCGGGGGGCGGGGGCCGGACTGTGACATCACTAAGCCCCGCCCCCCACATCGGGAAATGCTGCGGGTCCGCGGGAAGGGGGCGGGGCTACAATGACGCAATTTGCGTCATTTTAACCCCTTCTCCACCCGACGGAGGTTATCTCTCCATCCTGCTCGCATCACTAGGGTGCGAGCAGGATGCGGGAGACCTGCCCACTCTTCCGGGGGTGCGGGGGGCTACCCCAAAAAACGGGAGCCTCCCGCAGCTTCCGGGAGAGTAGGTAAGTATGCAATATCCAAGTAATTAAAATGTCATATAATATAGCAGTCACACTAATGCAGCGCCATAGCAAGGCTAAATTACACCACATGCCGGCCCTGAGCCCCAAACATGACGACATGCCGGCCATGACCCCCAAACATGACGACAGTCACATGACACATACCTCTCAACTGTCCTGATTTCAGCGGGTCAGTCCCTCTATTCGGACACTGTTCCGCTTTGCAAAGCAGCCGGTCATCACTGAATAGACACTGTGCGCATGCGCATGGCATCTGAACAGTGCGGGTAGGAGAGGAAGAGGCTGCTCAGCTGTTCAAGGAGCGCTGGGCACGCCCCCAAAACAGCAAAAAACGGGGATGGTGGCGTGATGCCCTGCCCCCTTTCCGGACGCAGACGCGCATGCCGATTCGCGGATACCGACAGTTGGGAGATATGCATGATGTCACACTGGGACCACCTACAAGAGAAGTGTCCAGAACATCCTAGGCGTTCCCGAGAATGAATAAGGAGGATGTAATGGTGCCGTTGCAGTCACATTGCAAGCCAAGTGCAGGTGCTGTGGTTCAGCGACGGTGCCACCCCCAGGGCCCTGTGTCCTGAGCACTGACAACACTCACACACCCCTAGTTAAATTACATACACTTAGGATGTGAGTGGCCAGCAGCAGCCAGGGGTGGATTTACAATGGGTACAGGCTTTGCGGTGCACATGGTAAATGCAGGGGCGGCATACACCACACCCCCGCACCCATTTCATTGACTTACCCAGCGAACATTTACACCATTATTCCAGTAATTTCTTTGGAAATAGGGCCAGTGTCGGACTGCGGCATGGAGGGCCCACCGGGGGGGGGGGTTTGCAGTTGTAGGGGCCAGTGGCGCACCCAGGGGGGATTTCCGATCACCCAGAAACCCCCCTCCACTTAAAAAAAAAAATATATATATATTTTTTTTCTCTTTAGCTGCATGAGTATTATTAATGGCTGTCTAGCGTCCTCTGCAGCCTGCTGTCTTCCTGGTGGCACTTGTAAGAGCAATAAAAGTTTATTTTCATTATAGTACATATATATATTTCCCTCATGTGCTTATCCATTCTTACTTTAATAATCTTCAACTGCATCAACTCCAGCAGTCTTCTGCCACCTGATACTTATTCCAGTGTCATCTGTTGATGTAACTATGTTTATTTACCCTGTACTTGTCCTATACTGTCATCAACTGTAAGTTGCTGTTTTCCTGTTTGATTATTCATGTACTCTGTAATTGGGCGCTGCGGAACCCTTGTGGCGCCATATAAATAAAGGATAATAATAATAATAATAATAATAATAATAATATATCCATGTGCATACATATATACACATGTATATACATACATATAAATACACACACACACACACACACACACACATGATAGATATATATATATATATATATATATACGTGTGTATGTATATATATATATATATATATATTAGAGATGAGCGGGTTCGGTTTCTCTGAATCCGAACCCGCACGAACTTCATGTTTTTTTTCACGGGTCCGAGCGACTCGGATCTTCCCGCCTTGCTCGGTTAACCCGAGCGCGCCCGAACGTCATCATGACGCTGTCGGATTCTCGCGAGGCTCGGATTCTATCGCGAGACTCGGATTCTATATAAGGAGCCGCGCGTCGCCGCCATTTTCACACGTGCATTGAGATTGATAGGGAGAGGACGTGGCTGGCGTCCTCTCCGTTTAGAATAGATTAGAGAGACACTTGATTTACTAATTTTGGGGAGCATTAGGAGTACTCAGTACAGTGCAGAGTTTTGCTGATAGTGACCACCAGTTTTATTTATAATCCGTTCTCTGCCTGAAAAAAGCGATACACAGCACACAGTGACTCAGTCACATACCATATCTGTGTGCACTGCTCAGGCTCAGGCCAGTGTGCTGCATCATCTATTATCTATATATAATATTATATATATCTGATTATCTGTCTGACTGCTCAGCTCACACAGCTTATAATTGTGGGGGAGACTGGGGAGCACTACTGCAGTGCCAGTTATAGGTTATAGCAGGAGCCAGGAGTACATAATATATTATATAGTGAGTGACCACCAGACACACAGTGCAGTTTATTTAATATATCCGTTCTCTGCCTGAAAAAAGCGATACACACAGTGACTCAGTCAGTCACATACCATATCTGTGTGCACTGCTCAGGCTCAGGCCAGTGTGCTGCATCATCTATATATATTATATATCTGTCTGACTGCTCAGCTCACACAGCTTATAATTGTGGGGGAGACTGGGGAGCACTACTGCAGTGCCAGTTATAGGTTATAGCAGGAGCCAGGAGTACATAATATTATATTAAAACAGTGCACACTTTTGCTGCAGGAGTGCCACTGCCAGTGTGACTAGTGACCAGTGACCTGACCACCAGTATATATAATATTAGTAGTATACTATCTCTTTATCAACCAGTCTATATTAGCAGCAGACACAGTACAGTGCGGTAGTTCACGGCTGTGGCTACCTCTGTGTCGGCACTCGGCAGCCCGTCCATAATTGTATATACCACCTAACCGTGGTTTTTTTTTCTTTCTTTATACATACATACTAGTTACGAGTATACTATCTCTTTATCAACCAGTCTATATATTAGCAGCAGACACAGTACAGTGCGGTAGTTCACGGCTGTGGCTACCTCTGTGTCGGCACTCGGCAGCCCGTCCATAATTGTATATACCACCTAACCGTGGTTTTTTTTTCTTTCTTTATACATACATACTAGTTACGAGTATACTATCTCTTTATCAACCAGTCTATATATTAGCAGCAGACACAGTACAGTGCGGTAGTTCACGGCTGTGGCTACCTCTGTCGGCACTCGGCAGCCCGTCCATAATTGTATATACCACCTAACCGTGGTTTTTTTTTCTTTCTTTATACATACATACTAGTTACGAGTATACTATCTCTTTATCAACCAGTCTATATATTAGCAGCAGACACAGTACAGTGCGGTAGTTCACGGCTGTGGCTACCTCTGTGTCGGCACTCGGCAGCCCGTCCATAATTGTATATACCACCTAACCGTGGTTTTTTTTTCTTTCTTTATACATACATACTAGTTACGAGTATACTATCTCTTTATCAACCAGTCTATATATTAGCAGCAGACACAGTACAGTGCGGTAGTTCACGGCTGTGGCTACCTCTGTGTCGGCACTCGGCAGCCCGTCCATAATTGTATATACCACCTAACCGTGGTTTTTTTTTCTTTCTTTATACATACATACTAGTTACGAGTATACTATCTCTTTATCAACCAGTCTATATATTAGCAGCAGACACAGTACAGTGCGGTAGTTCACGGCTGTGGCTACCTCTGTGTCGGCACTCGGCAGCCCGTCCATAATTGTATATACCACCTAACCGTGGTTTTTTTTTCTTTCTTTATACATACATACTAGTTACGAGTATACTATCTCTTTATCAACCAGTCTATATATTAGCAGCAGACACAGTACAGTGCGGTAGTTCACGGCTGTGGCTACCTCTGTGTCGGCACTCGGCAGCCCGTCCATAATTGTATATACCACCTAACCGTGGTTTTTTTTTCTTTCTTTATACATACATACTAGTTACGAGTATACTATCTCTTTATCAACCAGTCTCTATATTAGCAGCAGACACAGTACAGTGCGGTAGTTCACGGCTGTGGCTACCTCTGTGTCGGCACTCGGCAGCCCGTCCATAATTGTATATACCACCTAACCGTGGTTTTTTTTTCTTTCTTTATACATACATACTAGTTACGAGTATACTATCTCTTTATCAACCAGTCTATATATTAGCAGCAGACACAGTACAGTGCGGTAGTTCACGGCTGTGGCTACCTCTGTGTCGGCACTCGGCAGCCCGTCCATAATTGTATATACCACCTAACCGTGGTTTTTTTTTCTTTCTTTATACATACATACTAGTTACGAGTATACTATCTCTTTATCAACCAGTCTATATATTAGCAGCAGACACAGTACAGTGCGGTAGTTCACGGCTGTGGCTACCTCTGTGTCGGCACTCGGCAGCCCGTCCATAATTGTATACTAGTATCCAATCCATCCATCTCCATTGTTTACCTGAGGTGCCTTTTAGTTGTGCCTATTAAAATATGGAGAACAAAAATGTTGAGGTTCCAAAATTAGGGAAAGATCAAGATCCACTTCCACCTCGTGCTGAAGCTGCTGCCACTAGTCATGGCCGAGACGATGAAATGCCAGCAACGTCGTCTGCCAAGGCCGATGCCCAATGGCATAGTACAGAGCATGTCAAAACCAAAACACCAAATATCAGTAAAAAAAGGACTCCAAAACCTAAAATAAAATTGTCGGAGGAGAAGCGTAAACTTGCCAATATGCCATTTACCACACGGAGTGGCAAGGAACGGCTGAGGCCCTGGCCTATGTTCATGGCTAGTGGTTCAGCTTCACATCTAGCCTCTCGCTAGAAAACTGAAAAGACTCAAGCTGGCAAAAGCACCGCAAAGAACTGTGCGTTCTTTGAAATCCCAAATCCACAAGGAGAGTCCAATTGTGTCGGTTGCGATGCCTGACCTTCCCAACACTGGACGTGAAGAGCATGCGCCTTCCACCATTTGCACGCCCCCTGCAAGTGCTGGAAGGAGCACCCGCAGTCCAGTTCCTGATAGTCAGATTGAAGATGTCAGTGTTGAAGTACACCAGGATGAGGAGGATATGGGTGTTGCTGGCGCTGGGGAGGAAATTGACCAGGAGGATTCTGATGGTGAGGTGGTTTGTTTAAGTCAGGCACCCGGGGAGACACCTGTTGTCCGTGGGAGGAATATGGCCGTTGACATGCCAGGTGAAAATACCAAAAAAATCAGCTCTTCGGTGTGGAGGTATTTCACCAGAAATGCGGACAACAGGTGTCAAGCCGTGTGTTCCCTTTGTCAAGCTGTAATAAGTAGGGGTAAGGACGTTAACCACCTCGGAACATCCTCCCTTATACGTCACCTGCAGCGCATTCATAATAAGTCAGTGACAAGTTCAAAAACTTTGGGTGACAGCGGAAGCAGTCCACTGACCAGTAAATCCCTTCCTCTTGTAACCAAGCTCACGCAAACCACCCCACCAACTCCCTCAGTGTCAATTTCCTCCTTCCCCAGGAATGCCAATAGTCCTGCAGGCCATGTCACTGGCAATTCTGACGAGTCCTCTCCTGCCTGGGATTCCTCCGATGCATCCTTGCGTGTAACGCCTACTGCTGCTGGCGCTGCTGTTGTTGCCGCTGGGAGTCGATGGTCATCCCAGAGGGGAAGTCGTAAGCCCACTTGTACTACTTCCAGTAAGCAATTGACTGTTCAACAGTCCTTTGCGAGGAAGATGAAATATCACAGCAGTCATCCTACTGCAAAGCGGATAACTGAGTCCTTGACAACTATGTTGGTGTTAGACGTGCGTCCGGTATCCGCCGTTAGTTCACAGGGAACTAGACAATTTATTGAGGCAGTGTGCCCCCGTTACCAAATACCATCTAGGTTCCACTTCTCTAGGCAGGCGATACCGAGAATGTACACGGACGTCAGAAAAAGACTCACCAGTGTCCTAAAAAATGCAGTTGTACCCAATGTCCACTTAACCACGGACATGTGGACAAGTGGAGCAGGGCAGGGTCAGGACTATATGACTGTGACAGCCCACTGGGTAGATGTATGGACTCCCGCCGCAAGAACAGCAGCGGCGGCACCAGTAGCAGCATCTCGCAAACGCCAACTCTTTCCTAGGCAGGCTACGCTTTGTATCACCGCTTTCCAGAATACGCACACAGCTGAAAACCTCTTACGGCAACTGAGGAAGATCATCGCGGAATGGCTTACCCCAATTGGACTCTCCTGTGGATTTGTGGCATCGGACAACGCCAGCAATATTGTGTGTGCATTAAATATGGGCAAATTCCAGCACGTCCCATGTTTTGCACATACCTTGAATTTGGTGGTGCAGAATTTTTTAAAAAACGACAGGGGCGTGCAAGAGATGCTGTCGGTGGCCAGAAAAATTGCGGGACACTTTCGGCGTACAGGCACCACGTACAGAAGACTGGAGCACCACCAAAAACTACTGAACCTGCCCTGCCATCATCTGAAGCAAGAAGTGGTAACGAGGTGGAATTCAACCCTCTATATGCTTCAGAGGTTGGAGGAGCAGCAAAAGGCCATTCAAGCCTATACAATTGAGCACGATATAGTAGGTGGAATGCACCTGTCTCAAGTGCAGTGGAGAATGATTTCAACGTTGTGCAAGGTTCTGATGCCCTTTGAACTTGCCACACGTGAAGTCAGTTCAGACACTGCCAGCCTGAGTCAGGTCATTCCCCTCATCAGGCTTTTGCAGAAGAAGCTGGAGGCATTGAAGAAGGAGCTAAAAGGGAGCGATTCCGCTAGGCATGTGGGACTTGTGGATGCAGCCCTTAATTCGCTTAACAAGGATTCACGGGTGGTCAATCTGTTGAAATCAGAGCACTACATTTTGGCCACCGTGCTCGATCCTAGATTTAAAGCCTACCTTGGATCTCTCTTTCCGGCAGACACAGGTCTGCTGGGGTTGAAAGACCTGCTGGTGACAAAATTGTCAAGTCAAGCGGAACGCGACCTGTCAACATCTCCTCCTTCACATTCTCCCGCAACTGGGGGTGCGAGGAAAAGGCTCAGAATTCCGAGCCCACCCGCTGGCGGTGATGCAGGGCAGTCTGGAGCGACTGCTGATGCTGACATCTGGTCCGGACTGAAGGACCTGACAACGATTACGGACATGTCGTCTACTGTCACTGCATATGATTCTCTCAACATTGATAGAATGGTGGAGGATTATATGAGTGACCGCATCCAAGTAGGCACGTCACACAGTCCGTACTTATACTGGCAGGAAAAAGAGGCAATTTGGAGGCCCTTGCACAAACTGGCTTTATTCTACCTAAGTTGCCCTCCCACAAGTGTGTACTCCGAAAGAGTGTTTAGTGCCGCCGCTCACCTTGTCAGCAATCGGCGTACGAGGTTACATCCAGAAAATGTGGAGAAGATGATGTTCATTAAAATGAATTATAATCAATTCCTCCGCGGAGACATTGACCAGCAGCAATTGCCTCCACAAAGTACACAGGGAGCTGAGATGGTGGATTCCAGTGGGGACGAATTGATAATCTGTGAGGAGGGGGATGTACACGGTGATATATCGGAGGGTGAAGATGAGGTGGACATCTTGCCTCTGTAGAGCCAGTTTTTTGGAAGGGACATCCTGCGTGACACTGCAGTGCCACTCCTAGATGGGCCCGGTGTTTGTGTCGGCCACTAGGGTCGCTAATCTTACTCGCACAGCTACCTCATTGCGCCTCTTTTTTTCTTTGCGTCATGTGCTGTTTGGGGAGGGTTTTTTGGAAGGGACATCCTGCGTGACACTGCAGTGCCACTCCTAGATGGGCCCGGTGTTTGTGTCGGCCACTAGGGTCGCTTATCTTACTCACACAGCGACCTCGGTGCAAATTTTAGGACTAAAAATAATATTGTGAGGTGTGAGGTATTCAGAATAGACTGAAAATGAGTGTAAATTATGGTTTTTGAGGTTAATAATACTTTGGGATCAAAATGACCCCCAAATTCTACGATTTAAGCTGTTTTTTAGTGTTTTTTGAAAAAAACACCCGAATCCAAAACACACCCGAATCCGACAAAAAAAATTCGGTGAGGTTTTGCCAAAACGCGTTCGAACCCAAAACACGGCCGCGGAACCGAACCCAAAACCAAAACACAAAACCCGAAAAATTTCAGGCGCTCATCTCTAATATATATATGTACTGTATGTGTGTACACACACACACACATATATATATATATGTATGCATGTTTAATATGCTATGTATATGTGTATATGTATGTGTGTCTGTATGTATGTATGTGTGTAGATATATGTGTGTGTGTATATATATATATATATATATACACACACACACTAGTTTTACGGACCCAGCATATGCTGGGTCACCTCAGTCCCCACCCTCGTGATTGGCTCCGCCCAGTTCTGGAAACCCCCCCATGCAAATCCTGCGTTTGCCACTGGGGGCCCATGCTTAAGGGTTTGGTCAGCTGCCACAAAGGCTTGGCTAGCCGTGGTATGGGCCCCATGATAAATATATATAGTAAATATTGCTAGTGCATGCATGATTATATATCAGATTAATAACTGCAATACACTGTAGATAATATGTATAAAGTACAATTGAAGTGCACAGTCTGGAACCTGATCCCTAGAGGAGGAGGTGGGACCCACCGGTGGTTTCCCCTGTACCCCTGTGGGCCAGTCCAACCCAGAATAGGGCACCAATGCTTTATTTCTGGAGAACTCACTGGAAATATAGAACAGGCGCCATATTTCCAAAGGTATTGCCGAAAATACAGTATAGGGCATGCGCAGAAGATTCTGGCACAATACCAGACTCTCTGTTACCTCCTGTGCATGTTTCTGAGCAGGGACACACACACACACACACACACACACATTACCAACTTGCAGTCCGGCACTACTCAATCCTGCCAGGATAATGGCTCTGGTGCCCTCCTTAATGGGTGTGCAGGCCCAATATATGCCAGGAACGAAGGCGGCACTCAGAGACTTCCACACTCAGGTAAATTAAACAGACGTGTATTAAAACCAGCGTTTCGGAGGGCGAACCTCCTTCATCAGGAAAATACAACACACAAGTGAACAGTTCTAAAAAACATTCTTAAATAACTTACCCCCCAGGATTGCCAACCCCCGCCGAGGGGGCACGCTGTCAACGGTCATGGATTCAAACCTCCAGTCACGGCCGCGCACTTCTGGTGGGCCCCACTGCCTGAGGTCCCACCTCTTCTAGGACTCATGTTCAGGTGGTGTAACCACTTCCCGTCTAGGACAATCGGTTTACTCCATACCCCACTGCAAGGAGAGCGCACCCACTAAGCCTAAAACTGAACCTAACAAACTACCGTTCTTTACCACCACACGCACACACTAATAAACCATACACAAAAAGGGGTGGGTGTGGTAAAACTGCAACAAAGAGGAGGATCCTCTGACTCACACCACTGTTAAAGACAAAAAAACTCCTCCCCATTTAACTACTATTAGCTGTTTAAAAATTAATCTGACTGCCTTAAAGTGGTAACTACCAGCACATTATCAAAGGGGGCAACACTCAAACTCCTTGTTGTTTAATGTCCCTCAGGGCTTATACAGCCTTCAGTGGAACGTATATATATTTGTTATACTGCACAGGACTATGGTGTATTCTCTACAGCAGCTTTTTTCAAATATTGTGCACGGCACACTATTGTGGGCGGCACACTAGTGTGCCGTGAGAGGCTCTCAAGTGTGCCGCCTGATCTAGAGATGCCCGCACCAGTGTACAGCCACCAGTTATTAATTTTGGGCAGCACTGGTCTCTTTCTGCTCCAGGCCTGTGTCCTCTGATGTCAGTGGGTCCGGATCTGGCCGCTGGCCCCTCCTCTTCCTGTCATCCACTAATCATCATTGGCTGGTGGCGGCTGCTGTTGCTCCCTCTCTCACAACGATGGTGTCCGCGTCAGTCCTGGTGTCCTGGTTGAGGGCTCATTGCTCGGCGGGGTGTGTTGACTGTGTTACGGGATTTAGAGAAGACGCGTCACAGGGAGCAAAGTGAGGAGCTATTTGGGTGTCCTGCTGCTATACTGTCTGCCCTTACTTCCTAGGATCACATGATGGCAGATGGGCAGCGACTCGTATGGTGTTCACAATGCATTTTTAACTCTACACCCTGTGGCACGCCACACTGAAAACAACTGGCATTGGCATAAGGTTCCGTGAATTTTTTATAGCCGTTAAGTGGTTTAGCAGCTCCCCATGTATTTGCAAATTCATGTAACAAATATGTCTGAAATTCTATTACCAGATAGGTTCAAGTATTTTTACAGGTAGTAGTCAGTGTGCTGGGGGGATACCGTGGGGGGAAAGCACCCCCCCCCCCCCCTTCCTGTTTGCTGGGACCCCTTCCCCTTTTCTAACACTTGATAAGTATCTCCAGAGTGATTGTGCTGCTACGACTGTTTGTTTGCCCTCCTGTGTTCTGCAAGCAGATGAGCCTGGCACACACATTGTACTCTGTTCATCATTTTTTTGTTTCTTGTGGGTGTCAGTGTGATTGTATTTTTCCTGTGGGGCCCAATAGGTCTGATTTTTTTTTCCCCCACACTGTGCCTTGGCAATTTTAAAATATTGTTTGGTGTGCTGCAAGCTGAAAAAGGTTGAAATTCACTGCTCTACAGTGTATTGCTGTTATTAATCTGGTACATTATCATGCATGCACTAGCAGTATTTACTAGATATTTATCAAGGGGCCCAGACCATTCACTCTCTCATGGTTAAGCAAACCTCTGTGGCAGCTGGCCACACCCACTCTGGAGACTGGCCATACCCCTAAACACGGGCCCCTTTCATAGCATTTTCCCGGTGGGCCTTTCGCACCCCAGTTCGACACTGTCTGTAACTGAGGGGTAGATTTATTAAGCCTGGAGACGTGATAAAGTGGAAGGTGATAACGCACCAGCCAGTCAGCTCCTAACTTCCATGTTACAGGCTGGGTTTTAAAAACGACAGTTAGGAGCTGACTGGTGGGTGCGTTATCACCTTCCACTTTATCACTTCACCAGGCTTAATAAATCTGCCCCTGAGGCGGGGTCTGTATCTAGTGAAAATGGGTGTCTTCGATACATTCAGATTTCACCACCAGCAATATTCACAGGATTCCGCCAGTAATTCTATTTAAACAGTTGTATGCGGGTAGTCGTAGTCGTGGTGGAAAAAAAATCAACTAAAACATGTTTTTCTTCTTCTATTAACATTTGTTCAATATTTTATATAAAAAAAATCCATATTTTTATTTTAAAAAAATTGTTTGTTTTTTTGTTCTTTTTTAAATGATTGCTTACTGTGTATCCCTGCAGAAGGTCCCAGTGCAGCGCTAATTATAATCTTACAGCTCCTGGCTAATATCACCGAGAGTATTGCTCAACTGCCTCAGCAAGATTCTAATGTGGTGCACCATTAGAAAATCCACCTTATTGCAGCATTTTAATAAATACACTCCTGAGTGTTTGCTTGTCAGGCAGTGTGTATCTGTGTATTGAGGAATGGTTTCTTTTTTTCTTTTCCTTTTTCTCTTTCTTTCTTTCTTTCTTTCTTTCTTTCTTTCTTTCTTTCTTTCTTTCTTTCTTTCTTTCTTTGTTATGGATAAACTTGTGTACATTATAAGGAATAATGCATCCCCTAATAAACTTATAAAAGGGGAAACAGTTGACGCAATGCCGGCGGCTACATACCAACGCCGGTCGGGATGCCGGGGTCACAGTATCGTCAGCCGGCATCCCGATCGTGCTCGCTGCGGGACATGCTGCGTCCTGCCATGGTGGGAGGGGGGGGGAGCATAGGTTTAGCACAGGATCAGGGTTAGGGAGCAGGGATGGAAAGGTTAGGGCTGGGGACCGGGGAGGGAGGGTTAGAGATAGGCACTTAGAGGGGAAGGTTAGGGTTAGGCACCTAGCAGGGAGGGTTAATTTTAGGCAGCGGGGAAGGTAGGGTTAGGGTTAGGCACCAAGCGGGGAGGGTTAGGCTCCACCGGGGAGGGTTAGGGTTAGGCAATCCCAAGGGTGGGTTCGGGGTATGGTAGGGAAAAGGTGAGGGATTGGGGCCTTAATCGGGGGCTGTCAGGATTCCGATGGACGGGATGCCGCTGTCAGAAGGCCACAATGCCCTTAGCATGGACCATCTTCACTCATTTGAATAGCCACCTCCCAATCGCAGATGCGCCTCCATGTAATGCATGCGCCGTAGGTGATTTTAGAGATCATCGCACATACATAGTATTAGGTCCTACACTGCAACCCCTGTGCCGCATTGCAGTTCTACACTGCATCTCAGTTCCTTTACTTTCTAGATATGTTAGCAGAAAGTTGATTGGCAGATCTCTGACGGCAGCCTTCCATGATTAGTGATGTAATTGTGCTTTCTGTGTGCACATCATTACCTGGATCTTAATTACTATTTTTGCTTTCTTCAAGGTTCATCCAGCAACACTGAAACTCCTGCTAAGATCTAAAGAGGGGGAACTGCTGTTGATTCTGGAAAGAAATGAGTGAGTACATTTAATAGCTTTCATTAGTATCTTTTCTGACTTGGTGGTGGTGTTCCGGTACAGAATGTTCCGTCGTCGTCATACCCTGCATGATGCTTTGGATGTAGATCATAATCTTCTGTAAACAAATGAAGGTATTCTTCATTAATAGATAATTGTAAGACTACTCGTTGCTCCTTCAAGTACAGTGCACTTTACAGAACCTCAGGAGGTCATTGCAGCCTGCTGTTAGATTTTTCAGTGACAGTTTCTCTTTGGTTTATTATGTTCTTCATATGGCTCTACTTGATGATTATATGCTCTGGCTGAGATTCTGAACATACACTGCATATATACTTGTGTGTGGAGATAGATAGATAGATAGATAGATAGATAGATAGATAGATAGATAGATAGATAGATAGATAGATAGATAGACAGACTACCAAAGTGACCTGGGTAAGCTCAGTCTTATACCCCCCCACTGTACCCCTGCCCCACTGTCTGCCCCCGACCACTGTTTCACTATTTCTGCTGCTCCTCCTACTCCCCCCTCCGCCCCGCCCCGACTGCTGCTCCTCCCCTCACCCTCCATCAGACCCCCCACACTCTGCTTCTTCCCATCCAACACTCCTCAGTTACCCCCCACACTCCATCATGCCCACCCTCCGCTCTGTCTTGCCTTCCCGCTCCTATGCTTACCCTGTCCTCACTCCTATACCACGGTGCTAGGTCTGTTCAATCTCGCTTGCAGCGCATGTATGTCAGAGATGGGACAGACTTTACTAAAAATATATATAAAGAAGGCACTAAATACTACACCAGGTGTCCTCCATTAGTAATGCTAAGGATACAGCATATAAAACTACATAGGCGTCATGTGGGCTGAACAACAAAAAACAATACTGATAGGCAGGACACACATCTAGCAACAATGGCCCTCATTCCGAGTTGTTCGCTGGCTAGCTGCTTTTAGCAGCATTGCACACGCTAAGCCGCCGCCTACTGGGAGTGTATTTTAGCTTAGCAGAATTGCGAACGAAAGATTCTCAGAATTGCGAATGGAAATTTCTTAGCAGTTTCTGAGTAGCTCGAGACTTACTCTGCCACTGCGATCAGTTCAGTCAGTTTCGTTCCTGGTTTGACGTCACAAACACACCCAGCGTTCACCCAGACACTCCCCCGTTTCTCCAACCACTCCCGCGTTTTTCCCAGAAACGGTAGCGTTTTTTCACACACACCCATAAAACGTCTAGTTTCCGCCCAGAAACACCCACTTCCTGTCAATCACACTCCGATCACCAGAACGAAGAGATTTCTTCGTTAAGCCGTGAGTAAAATACCAAACTTTTCAGCAAATTTACTTGGCGCAGGCGCACTGCGAACGTTGCGCATGCGCAGTTTGCGACTAATCGCACCGATGCGAAGAAAAATAACGAGCGAACAACTCGGAATGAGGGCCATTGTCCATTACTACTCAAATCCAGTTCATACAGATAGAGCCTCTGTTATCTTTGCCTGCCTAGTCCCAGGCGTGCACTCCCGGCGTGGCTAGGCGATCCGTCGGCCTAATCACGGCAGGAGTGCACAAAGAGGTTCCCATTCAGAGCGTCTCTGTCCGGGCGCGCGGTCGGAGGTGCTCTCCTTTCCGTCCGGGCGCGCCTAGTCACACATGGAGCAAAGACAACAGAGGCTCCATCTGTATACAGGTTGAGTATCCCTTACCCAAAATTCAAAATCACACATTTTTGGTTCCCCTACTGAGATAGTGACACATATACATATGTATTATATTATATATCTATATAATATATCTATATATACTAGGGATGTGCACCTGAAATTTTTCGGGTTTTGTGTTTTGGTTTTGGGTTCGGTTCCGTGGCCGTGTTTTGGGTTCGAACGCGTTTTGGCAAAACCTCACCGAATTTTTTTTGTCGGATTCGGGTGTGTTTTGGATTCGGGTGTTTTTTTCAAAACGAAACTAGTATGAAGAAAGAAAAAAAAACACCACAGGTATACAATGTAGATGGATGGATAGTATAGTATTATTTATACTTATGGACGACGAGTGACGACACAGAGGTAGGTACAGCCGTGGCCTACCGTACTGCTGCTTAGTGCTTATATATAAATATAATATACTGTATAACGGACCTGGTGGACAGTGTCAGCAGACTGCTAAACTAGTATGAAGAAAGAAAAAAAAAACCACCACAGGTATACAATGTAGATGGATGGATAGTATAGTATTACTTATACTTATGGACGACGAGTGACGACACAGAGGTAGGTACAGCCGTGGCCTACTGTACTGCTGCTTAGTGCTTATATATAAATATAATATACTGTATAACGGACCTGGTGGACAGTGTCAGCAGACTGCTAAACTAGTATGAAGAAAGAAAAAAAAAACACCACAGGTATACAATGTAGATGGATGGATAGTATAGTAATACTTATACTTATGGACGACGAGTGACGACACAGAGGTAGGTACAGCCGTGGCCTACCGTACTGCTGCTTAGTGCTTATATATAAATATAACATACTGTATAACGGACCTGGTGGACAGTGTCAGCAGACTGCTAAACTAGTATGAAGAAAGAAAAAAACCCACCACAGGTATACAATGTAGATGGATCGATAGTATAGTATTACTTATACTTATGGACGACGAGTGACGACACAGAGGTAGGTACAGCCGTGGCCTACCGTACTGCTGCTTAGTGCTTATATATAAATATAATATACTGTATAACGGACCTGGTGGACAGTGTCAGCAGACTGCTAAACTAGTATGAAGAAAGAAAAAAAAACCACCACAGGTATACAATGTAGATGGATGGATAGTATAGTATTACTTATACTTATGGACGACGAGTGACAACACAGAGGTAGGTACAGCCGTGGCCTACCGTACTGCTGCTTAGTGCTTATATATAAATATAATATACTGTATAACGGACCTGGTGGACAGTGTCAGCAGACTGCTAAACTAGTATGGAGAAAGAAAAAAAAAAACACCACAGGTATACAATGTAGATGGATGGATAGTATAGTATTACTTATACTTATGGACGACGAGTGCACTGACGACACAGAGGTAGGTACAGCCATGGCCTACCGTACTGCTGCTTAGTGCTTAATTATATATATAATATACTGTATAACGGTCGGACCTGGTGGACACTGTCAGCAGACTGCTATTAACAAACTAGCATGAAGAAAGGAAAAAAAAACACCACAGTGTTTTTCAGGCAGACAAACGTATACTGGACTGGTGGTCACTGTCAGCAAAACTGTGCACTGTACTCCTGCTATAACTGCTCCCCAGTCCCCACAATTAGGCAGTGTGAGCAGTGCACTCAGCACAGATATATCATGCAGCAGTGCAGCACACTGAGTGAGCACAGATATGGTGGAGCGTTTTTTTTCAGGCAGAGAAACAACGGATTAAACTCAAAACCCTGCACTGTACTCCCTAACAGCTGCTCCCCGTCCCCAATCCTCCCCACAATTATAACTAACTAAGTTCTAATATAATACAACGGACTCGGAGAGGACGCCAGCCACGTCATCAATCTCAATGCACGTGTGAAAATGGCGGCGACGCGCGGCTCCTTATATAGAATCCGAGTCTCGCGAGAATCCGACAGCGGGATGATGACGCTCGGGCGCGCTCGGGTTAACCAAGCAAGGCGGGAGGATCCGAGTCGCTCGGACCTGTGTAAAAAAAAGGTGAAGTTCGGGCGGGTTCGGATTCCGAGGAACCGAACCCGCTCATCACTAACACATAATATATAATATATATGTCATTATCGCAGTAGGGGACCCAAAAATGTGGGATTTTGAACTGTACTTGGCTGATAAATGTGGTTTCTTTCTGACCACAATATCAATGCTGTTTTGTGCACTCTCTCTTAATTACTAAATTTGAACATGAAACGTCTCAGAATCGCCGTTGTTATGTTTTTCTATTTATTTTATTCATTTTACAGTCTGTGTTTTGTATACGGACAAGCCAGACACAAGTGGTGTACAGAAATGTAAGAAGTCTGGCACGGTATAATTTCATGGTGGTCCTAATACAGAGGTGGCTCCTAATTGCATTGCAACTACAGATGTAGCCATTGTCATCCATTCCATCCCGCACCTAGTGGCGGGCGCGACTCAGTTGGTGTGATGCGTGCATGTGCATCCAATTAGCACCCATGATCAGTAAGCCAATCGCGACTGAGTCGCACCCTCGGCAAGTGTTCACGTGCAGGATGGATGAGCCTGGCCACATCTATGTCTCTTTGTAGGGTGTAGTATGGTATGCCGGCGGCCGGGCTCCAGGCAACCAGCATACCGGCGCCGGGAGCCTGACCGCCGGCATACCGACAGCGTTGCGAGCGCAAATGAGCCCCACGCTATTTATTCTCCCTCCAGGGGGGTCGTGGACCCCCACGAGGGAGAATATGTGTCAGTATGCCGGGTGTCGGGATTCCGGCGCTGGTATACTGTGCGCCGGGATTCCGGGATTCGGCAACCAGAAGACCACCCCTCTTTGTACACATCACATCTAAGAACATATGCTGTCACAGCCGCTGGGATTTGTACTGAGATGCCCACCGGCAGTGACTCTATTCCGCCGCTGGCGTGCAAAGACGCACCATTGGACGCATATCGGTTGCACCGTCCAACTTCTGAGAAAGCTTATGGTTACTCAGAATGTCCATCGGAACTAAGATGCCAGGGGCAGTGAAACTGAGTGCGAAGATGCAGTCGCTGGAGGTGACACACCCACAAAATGATTGCGACAAGCCTGCTGTGGCTAGCCATGCCCCTGTTACCTCCAGTAAATGGTCACTAACTGCCAATCATTCTGCATCGTCCGCCATCTATAAGCCATTGGGGCACAAGTACGGTGTGACTCAGACGCATGCACAGTACAAAAGACATCGGCCAACTGCGAAAATATTGGCATTATATCCACTTTTGAATCACATCTTCTAAAGGGACAAGTAGAGATGTTACCCATAACATCCAATCAGATTCTAGCAGTCCTTTTATAGAATGTACTAGACACATGATAGCTAGAATCTGATTGGTTGATGTGGGGAATAGGAGGTAGGAGAAAAGAGTGCATGGGGGTAAGAGGGAGGATACAGGACGAAATGATCAGACAGTCAGCCAGATTGAAATCTGCTAGTTACTAAGGAGCTGCATGATGGAGGTACAAGGATTAAATCCCAGATAGTTTTAGATAAATCGGTCAAATTCTGTGTATAATTTTTAATTTTTTTTATTATTTTCGCCAATTATTTTTTGGCAATGAATGGGTTAATTAACACTTTCTTCCCAAAATACCAGAATAAATGTAAGAAAGATGGATGAGGGGAGAAGGGGGGGAGGCACGACTTTAGGAGACAGATGGTCACATCTTCACCTCAGTAATGTCAGTGTGGCGACACTGTTATGTGGGCCACTGTCTGATCCTGCGGGACTCCGTCAGCGGTCAGCCACAAAACCCTACAAGTTCTGTGTGTGGGTTGGCGGGCCGCTGGCAGGAGGACAGGACAGCGCAGGACGGGCGGGCGTGAGGGAGCGCGGTGTGACATCAGCAGGTCCCATCACGAGCCGGCCGGTGCTGGACGGGGCTATGTCTCGGCAGCGTGACCGTCCTATTACCCCCAGCAATTTCATTTTTACCTCATTTGGGGTAATTTACCCCTGTTCTCTGACCACTGCTCTAGGCAGAGCCGTTGCTAGACTTTTTGGTGCCCTGTGCCAGAAAGAGAATTGGCGCCCTCCCCTCCCGTCCTATTTTTCCAATAGGAACATAAGACCAGGGTTGGACTAGCCCACATAACTGCATCCCCCCGGTGGGCCCTTCATGCCCCAGTTTGACACTGCATAAGACGCATGCCTTGCAGGGAAGAGGCATGACAAAACTGATCCCAGAGAAAGCCTATGCTATGATGCCCTTACCCACATGTCACATATATATATATATATATATATATATATGTATCATATTTACCGACAATCTGGCTGCCCCCTCCGGGAGGAGGCAGCCAGGTCAGAGCAGCAGGGGCGTGGTGATGTGGCTGGATGATGTTTAGGGGTGGGGTTGGGGGCATGGCTGCACGATCACGTCATCATGTCCCCGCCCCCTGTCTAGCAATGCCGTTAATATTGGCATTGCAAGGCAGGGGGCGGGGCCAGGATGACGCGAATCGTGTCATCTGACTCCCAGACCGCGCACTTTGAACTGCGCCGCCGGGGGTTTAGTAGGTGATGCAGGGGGGTTGCGGGTTGTGGGCGCTAGTCCGGGAGATTTGCCTACTCTCCCGGGGGGCCGGGAGCGCCGCCCAATTTTCGGTAGCCTCCCGGCCATTCCGGGAGAGTAGGCAAGTATGATATGTATATATATTATATATACACACATTTATAGAACACTGCAAGAAAATGGATTTAGACACAGATCCTCTTTATTCCACATCCATACACTTAACCCGAGAGCGTGCCGCCATTCAGCCACAATACCCCTCATTAATAACACAATGTTAAATCTAGCCTAGAACTCTTTGTGAATATGTTCACAGTAACAAAATCATTACTTTAGACAGCGGTATTAAAAAGTTACACCTGTCTGTTATGCAAAGAAAACAAGCTACACGTTTATTCAAAGCATTAAAGGTTTAATTAGAGAAGGTTCCGAGCTGCTTCGTCGTCTTCTATGGAAATAAGTATCTCTGTTGCAGAAGTAATTACTTCTGGGATCACCAGTTACATGACAGCCCTATTAGAGTTTATTCTACTAACTACTCCATCATTACCTGCGCACACTTCAGTAATGTCAACTAATTCCCAGATTTCATTTGTAAATGAAAGTATATTCTAGGCCTGTAATAGATGTGCGCTTGCCGTCAGCTGAACTGTCTCCCGGCAGAAGGCGCCAGCAGCAAGAATTAATCTTCCTTACAAATTCTCAGCGTGGCTGGTAGGAAACACAATCCTTTACTGGAGACCTGATAGTTAGCGGAGACCTCCTGAGTGACATATAGATTTTGCATATGATGTAAAGGAATGCCATGCAGCCACAGAGAACTGTTGGCAGGTACTGAACATTTATTTATTCAGCTGCGGGAGAAATGTCTGCAGACAGTGCTCATTGCCCATTGCACAAGTTTAGTCTTTCTTGCTAATATGAACAACTGATAAATAGACTTTTTAGTACAGAGACAGCGGGGAGAGCTGGACGCCCAGTGCACCCTCTCCCCCCCCTAGTGTCACGTCACATTCAGGCACACACACAGAGAGTCCGCAAAAGGAATAGCTATTTATTTCATGTCATTCTGGCTGCTCATCTCTCTCGTCCTTCCTGTAGCTTTGACTCGCAAGATGTTATACTTCTACAGTCTTGGTGTCGTTGAGTGCACTGGGTTGTTGTCCTGTATTGACAGAAGGCAGGAAATACATTTAAATCGGACTCTTTAAAGTTTGCAATTAAGTAATTTTGTCCTTCACCAAGGGGCACAGGACCCAGGATGCTGTCCCTGCTTCATTTTATTATTTTTGGGTTATTTGTGTAGGCCATGATGACTTTATACATGGGCCTACCAGCCCCGCCTATTTGTTTGGAGCGTTTGGGAAAACTTTGCATAATTTCTTGTAGAAACTACCTCCCTTCCACATCTTACGATCCTTCATGAGGTGTCACCCTCTTATATGCAGGGCCATATTAACGTATGGGCACACTGGGCAGTTGCGTAGGGCCCCACTATTTTAGGGGTCTTCGAGCAGGACAGGGCTGAGCTGGGGGGCATCTGCCTCCTGAACTTATTGGGAGGCAGATAGAGAATGCTGCCAGGCCGCTCTGATTGTGAATTATACATAATCAGAGCTGCCAGGCAGTGGATGTCAGCATGCAGATTGGTGGATAGCTGGAGTTATACACCAATCAGAATGCAGCATTCTGTACCCGCCTCCCAACCTGCTGCCAGACAGTGAATGGCTAGCAGCATGCTGATTGGTGGATGACTGGAGCTTTCCACCCATCAAAGTGCTGTTGGCTGTTTATTATATGGAAGCATGGGGAAAGACACCAGCAGTACTGGACTGTAGGAGGGGTATGTTATAATTTGTCTGGGCAGGGGGTCACAGTGCAATACTTCACCAAGGGTCTACAATTCTGTTAAGACGCCCCTGCTTATATGTCCTCTGGACACTCTCCTTCTGACTCTATCAGTCATGGATATCTCAAATCTCCATTTGGCTGGTCATGATCTCCAGAGATAGGTAACTACTGTTCAGCCTGTTCACTCCGCCATAGTAGTATATTTAAAGCTTCTGTAAAATTTGTTCCAATTTCCAAGACTACTGACAATGGGCCTGATTCATCTGTATGGTATTGCACAGCAGCAGGGAAGCAGAAGTGCTATACCCTACAACTAAATTGCAGCAGGAGGCATAGAAAATAGACAATCCCAGTGCTGCGTCCAAAGATTTAGACTGGCCATCGGAACCGGTCAGCTGAGTCTAGGAAGTTTTATGGCAAATGATGCAGACTCTGGGTTCGGGGATGATGCCCCCTGTTTTGTAGAATGGTCCCAGTCGTCGCCCATGCTCCGCCCCTAAGTCCCATAGCATGTCAGTCATGCTGCAGCTAAGAGGGGAAATGAGAGCAATCATACAGGACCCATTCTCCATATGCGCAGTTACCCTAACATCGGAAGTGTATGTATGTTTGCGCACAAATCCGAATCAGTCCGTATGTTTTAAAATAAATAGGTTCGCCCGTATGAGATTCACTAGAACACATTGGAGGTCATTCCGAGTTGATCGCTATCTGAATTTGTTCGCTGCGCAGTGATCAGGCTAAAATTCGGCAGTTCTGCACATGCGTATGCGGCACAATGCACACGCCGTAGCAGAGCGGGCAGCGTGTAGCTGCTGCTGCTCTGGTCTGTGTGTGAACGGCTGGGGAGCAGAGTGGCTGGGAGCAGAGTACAGCGGAGCAGGCAGCGACGGATCGCTGCTGCTGCCGCTGTTTTGTGAGTGTATGGTTGTTGGGTGAGCGGCTGCAGGGCTGCAGGCTACATTAAGTGTTCTGTGAGGGTATGTGGGATTGTTTGAGTGAGTGAGATTGTGTGAGTGAGAGGGCACCGACGGACCGCTGCTACAGCGGCTTGTGGATTGAGTGTGTATGTGAGGTAGAGTGATAGGGGAGTGCTGCTGCTGGGTGAGTGATTGGAGGTGAGCTGCTGGGGATATATTAAAAAAATAAAAAAGTGTGAGTGCTGCTGCAGGGAGGGCGGATTAAGAGAGTGCTGCCAGGGGAGTGAAAGTGTGTGAGGGCTACTGGTACTGGGAGTGAGTGTGTGCTGCTGCAGCCACAGCCTGCGCAAGTGAAGTCTGTGGACGAAGCAGGAGCCGGAAGCCGAGTGAAAAGGAGGTGCAGTGAGCTGGAACAACTGCAACTGCTAGGTGAAGTATCGGTGCCGCAGGAGAGGTCCCACTCAGATAAGTATTGATTACTTACTTATTGTGTATTGATTGTATTGGATATTTGGTTTTTATTCTCTTTATTGAACTTTTGAAAGGTAACAGGGAGTTGAGTTCTCAAACAATGGGAGGGGCCGTGATTGAGAGTCTCACTTAGTGCGTGTCGTGCAAGATGTATGCGCACCTGGAGCAGCCGACCCAGGGCGAATACATATGCACGAGATGCGAGCGAACAGTTGCCCTGGAAACCCAGGTAACTGATCTAGAGCAGACCGTTACGCAACTGAGGGATATTCACAATCTCGAGCGAAGTTTAGTTTAGAACGGTGGAGGAGTTGCAGCAGGGGTCACTGGTAGATGAGGAAAATCAGGTAGGCAGTTGGGTCACTGTTAGAAGGAAGAAAAAGAGGGGGAGGCACGACATCTCGGATCTATCAAACCCAAACAAATTTGCCCGATTGGACAAAGATTCGGTGGATGATAGCGACGAAATGACGGAGCTGGAGGAGACTGCTCCCTCTAGCAACCGGAGGAGTGGTCCCTCTGGCTCAGATGGGATGAAAGCTAGAGAGGCGCCCAAGCAGATGGTGGTGGTAGGGGACTCTATCATTAGGAAGGCAGATAGGGCAATCTGCTACCGGGACCGTGATCGCCGTACAGTCTGTTGTCTCCCGGGTGCTCGGGTACGGCACATCGCGGACCGGGTAGATTGTTGGGAGGGGCTGGGAAAGACCCGGCGGTCTTGGTGCACGTTGGTACCAACGACAAAGTTAGTGGTAGGTGGGATGTCCTTAAGAAAGATTATAGGGACTTAGGCCAGAAACTAAAAAAAAGGACATCTAAGGTAATTTTCTCTGAAATATTACCAGTGCCACGTGCTAGCCCAGGGAGACAGAAGGAGATTATGGAGGTAAATGTGTGGCTCAGAGACTGGTGTAGGAAAGAGGGGTTTGTGTTTTCGGAACACTGGAAGGACTTCTCAGTCAGGCGCCATCTTTTTTCTCGTGACGGATTGCACCTGAATGAGGAAGGGGCTGCGGTGCTGGGGGTAGGATGGTTAGTAGGTTGGAGGAGCTTTTAAACTAGGAGTCTGGGGGGAGGGTTTAGGTAGAAAATATGGGTCATGCAGCGAGTATAGTAGGGATGGTGGTAGTGAGATAAAAGGGGGTGGAGAAGGGGGGAGGGAAAGTGCAGCCGGTAAGGGTATTTACATGGGTTCTAATAAGGGTGTTAAAAAAGGTATTGCTAAAGCATTAAATAATAACAATTATGTGTCATCATTACAGCCTATAGAAAATGTTGTACGGGACTTAAGGGAAAATACTTATGTCAGGGCGGTGAATTTAGACGGGAACATTGGGTTGACCAAGGAGAAAAGTAAGGTGGGCAATACTAAGTACGGTGGGGTTGGAGAGGGAGCGAGAAGGACAGTCTGTATCAGTATCTCTACGGATGCACTAGTTAACCAGGATGGGAAATCTTTAGGAAAACAAACAAATAAAGGAACCAATAAACTAAAATGTATGCTTGCAAACGCAAGAAGTCTAGCAGGTAAAATGGGGGAATTGGAATTGTTAGCATCAAAGGCTGAGTATGACATTATAGGTATTACGGAAACATGGTAGGACGACTCTCTCAACTGGGTTGCAAACTTGGAGGGGTATTCTCTTTTCAGGAGGGACAGGGCTAACAAAAGAGGAGGAGGTGTATGTCTTTATGTTAAACCATCACTTAAACCATACCTAAAAGGAGGTTATCTATGAGGAGACTGGCGATAATGTGGAGTCACTGTGGGTTGAAATCTCAAGTGGGGGAATTGAGGCAAAAAAAACTAGTCATAGGCACGTGCTACAAACAGCCAGATATTGGCATACATGAGGAAGAACAACTATTGCAGCAAATCAAAATGGCTGCAGGATTGGGGGACATCCTTGTGATTGGGGATTTTAATTACCTGGATATAAACTGGAGTAACGATTCATGTGCTAAAGCGAGGGGCAGCAGGTTCTTAAATATGTTTTAGGATCACTACTTGTCTCAATTAGTCGAGGACCCAACTAGGGGTAAAACTACCCTAGATCTAGTAATTACTAATAAGGTGGACATTATATCAAACACTAAAGTTGGGGAGACTTTGGGTAACAGTGATCACTATATGATCACATTTGACATCAGTTTCAGGAAACATAGCTACAGGGGTTCCAACAAAACTTTTAACTTTAGGAAGGGTAATTTCAGTATGCTTAGATGTGCACTTAACGACATAGAGTGGTAGGTTCTGTTTAATATCAAGAACACTTCGGAAATGTGGGATGTTTTAAAAGGGTTGCTGGATAGCAATATTCATAACTTTATTCCCATGGGCAGTAAACGCAAGAGTATTAAATTCAAATCAATGTGGCTTAACAAGAAGGTTAAGGCAGAAATGGATAAAAAAAAGTGGGCTTTCAAAGCATTTAAATCTAATGGAAAAGAGGAGTCTTTCAAGTATTACAAGGAGTGTAATAAGAAATGCAAAAAAAGCAATAAGAGCAGCTGAAATGGAAAATGAAAAGCAAATCGCTATAGAGAGTAAAACCAATCCTAAAAAGTTTTTTAAATACATAAACGGTAAAAGGTTAAAAAAGAAGAATATAGGTCCATTAAAAGATGAATTAGGAGAATTGATAAATGATGACGAAATAAAACAGGAAATACTGAACAAATTCTTTTCATCAGTATTCACCAGTGAAGAACTGATGGTGAGAGTAGAGCATAACAATTGTGACAGTAATGATTCATGGTTAGATATTTGTTTAAGCGAAGAAGTAGTCTGGGAAGGCTAAGCAAAATTAAGATTAAAAAAATCACCTGGTCCTGATGGACTTCACCCGAGGGTTCTTATGGAGCTTAGTTCACGACTAGCACGACCCCGATACTTGATTTTCAATAGTTCAATTAGATCAGGCATGGTACCGAAGGATTGGCGTATAGCTGAGGTAGTGCCAATATTTAAAAAGGGATCCAAAAATCTTCCAGGAAACTACAGACCAGTTAGTTTAACATCTATAGTGGGGAAAATATTGGAATTCTAAGGGAAGGCATACAGGAGTATCTACAGTCCGCTAGGATTATTAGCAAGAACCAGCATTGGTTTGTGAGGGACAGGTCATGTCAGACTAACTTAATTAGCTTCTACGAGGAAGTGAGCAATAATCTTGATCAAGGAAAAGCAGTGGATGTGGTCTTCCTAGATTTTGCAAAAGCCTTTGATACAGTTCCTCACTGGAGACTGATGATCAAATTAAAGGAGCTTGGCCTAGGAAAAACTATTTGCACATGTATAAGCAACTGGTTGGATAGCAGGGTACAGCGAGTAGTGGTCAACGGGAAGTCCTCAACCTGGTCCCCAATAGTCAGCGGAATACCACAAGGGTCTGTACTCGGACCACTACTGTTCAACATATTTATCAATGACCTAGAAATAGGCCTGGAAAGCACAGTGTCAATCTTTGCAGATGATACTAAACTGTGTAAGGTAATTAATTCAGAATTGGATGTGGAGTCCTTGCATAATGATCTATCTAAACTTGAACTCTGGGCGTCTAAATGGAAGGTTATGCATTTTGGGACTAAAAACAAACTTGCATCCTACATATTAAATGGGGAACGCATAGGGGAAACAGAGTTGGAAAGAAATATGGGGGTATTCATTGATAATAGGCTTAATAACCACACACAATGCCAAAACGCAGTAAATAAGGCAAGTAAGGTGCTAGCGTGCATAAAAAGGGGAATTGAGACAAGGATGTAATCATGTCGCTGTATAAGGCATTGGTACATCCGCACCTGGAATACTGTGTTCAGTTTTGGGCACCATTGTATAAAAAAGACATCAGTGAACTCGAAAGTGTTCAAAGGCGAGCAACTAAATTGATTAAAGGCCTAGAACAACTGGACTATAAGGAAAGACTTACTAGGTTGAATATGTATACACTAGAAAAGAGGCGCCTAAGAGGAGATATTATTAATATCTTCAAATATGTAAAGGGACATCGCAAAGAGTTATCAGAGGAATTATTTATTAAAAAAAACACAGTTTAGGACACGTGGGCACTCGCTGCGACTGGAGGAGAGAAAGTTCCGAACGCAACGGAGGAAAGGGTTCTTCACTGTTAGGGCAATCAGGATGTGGAATTCCCTGCCAGGGAAGGTGGTAATGGCGGACTCTGTAATTGGATTTAAAAAAGGAAAGGATACATTTCTGAATGAAAAAGCTATCCAAGGTTATAATACTTAAAATATGAACGTGGTTAATCTGGGGGTAACATGAGTTATAGTAGCTAACTTGTCATAAAACATTATTCAGCGGGTATGTAGATTCATCACAACTTAAAACAGGTTGAACATGATGGGCAATTTGCCTCTATTCAACCTCAATTACTATGTTATTATAAGGGTAATTCCAAGTTGATCGCAGCAGGAATTTTGTTAGCAGTTGGGCAAAACCATGGCCCTCATTCCGAGTCGTTCGCTCGGTATATTTCATCGCATCGCAGTAAAATTCCGCTTAGTACGCATGCGCAATATTCGCACTGCGACTGCGCCAAGTAATTTAACAATGAAGATAGTATTTTTACTCACGGCTTTTTCTTCGCTCCGGCGATCGTAATGTGATTGACAGGAAATGGGTGTTACTGGGCGGAAACACGGCGTTTCAGGGGCGTGTGGCTGAAAACGCTACCGTTTCCGGGAAAAACGCAGGAGTGGCCGGAGAAACGGTGGGAGTGCCTGGGCGAACGCTGGGTGTGTTTGTGACGTCAACCAGGAACGACAAGCACTGAAATGATCGCACAGGCAGAGTAAGTCTGGAGCTACTCTGAAACTGCTAAGTAGTTAGTAATCGCATTATTGCGAATACATCGGTCGCAATTTTAATAAGCTAAGATTCACTCCCAGTAGGCGGCGGCTTAGCGTGTGTAACTCTGCTAAAATCGCCTTGCGAGCGATCAACTCGGAATGAGGGCCCATGTGCACTGCAGGGGAGGCAGATATAACATGTGCAGAAAGAGTTAGATTTGGGTGGGTTATTTTGTTTCTGTGCAGGGTAAATACTGGCTGCTTTATTTTTACACTGCAAATTAGATTGAACACACCCCACCAAAATCTAACTCTCTCTGCATATGTTATATCTGCCTCCCCTGCAGTGCACATGGTTTTGCCCAACTGCTAACAAAATTCCTGCTGCTATCAACTTGGAATTACCCCCTATGTACGGGCACAACAAACAATGTAGTTTTGCATAGGGTCTAGCGATGCATTTCAGTCGCACTGCTTGCCGCAGAGTGATTGACATGAAGTGGGCGTTTCTGGGTGGCAACTGACCATTTTCAGGGAGTGTGTGGAAAAACACAGGCGTGGCAGGAAAAACGCAGGCGTGGCTGGGTGACTGCTGGGCGGGTTTGTGACGTCAAATCCGGAACTGAATAGTCTGAAGTGATCGCAAGCGCTGAGTAGGTTTTGAGCTACTCTGAAACTACACAAAAAATGTTTGCAGGTGCTCTGCGATACAACCGTTCGCACTTCTGCTAAGCTAAAATACACTCCCAGTGGGCGGCGGCATAGCATTTGCACGGCTGCTAAAACTAGCTAGTGAGCGATCAACTCGGAATGACCCCCATTGTCCATTATTGGGATAATAGTATATCCGCTAAATGGGTACTTAATGGCAGACATTGTTCCAGATAGTTTTCTTCTGTGGTGGTCCAACAAGGTGTCAATTGCAACGTCTTCAAATTCAGGTAATGGGCCCTTATGGGCCCTAAGTGTGTAGGGCCCATAATAGCCCCTTCTCCCGCATCTTAGTACAGTGGCTTTCCAGACACAGCCTCAACTTGCTCATGTTTTGTACCATTTTGGATCTGTTATTGGGCCTAATTCAGAGTTGATTGCAGGAGCAAAATTGTACTCTAATGGTCAAAACCATGTGCAATGCAGGTGGGGCAGATATAACATGTGCAGAGAGAGTTAGATGTGGGTGGGTTATGTTGTTTCTGTGCAGGGTAAATACTGTCTGCTTTATTCTTACACTGCAATTTAGATTTCAGTTTGAACACACCCAACCCAAATGTAACTCTCTCTACACATGTTACATCTGCCCCACCTGCACTGCACATGGTTTTGTCCATTAGAGAACAATTTTACTGCGGTGATCAGGTCTGAATTAGGCCCATTAAACATTGATTGCAAATTCATAGTGGACTCCTTGCAATCAGTTATATTATTATTATTATTATTATTATTATTATTATTATTATTATTAGGTATTTACAAAGGACCATCAAAATCTAGAGCGCCATACATTACGGAGCAGAGTGTATACAAAGTCGCTGAGTGCAACGGACAAAGAAGGGACACACGGGAAGCATAGCAGCCTAATACAGCATGAAAGCCGCAGTTATGAAAGCATTATGTAGTGCATAATACATAATAAGCTGAGAATAAGGATAATAGGTGACATAGAAAAAAAAAACGGAGACAAGAAAAATAATATTTCTAAATGGAGACACTCTGAGTTCACTATAATTTGTCAGTTAGCTATCCATTGTATGTATTGTTTTATTTATATACACCATTCAATTCCAGATTCTAAATGTGTATAAATACGACACTCCACACAATGGTACGGTAAATTGGTATAGATATATAAATCCATTATTCCTAAGAGAGCGTTATAATTGATGCACATGAATTAAGCTGCTTGTATACTTGCTCCTAAGTACGTGACACTAATTTACAAACAAAAATCATAAAGAATAATCACACAAGAGACATCTTTCCAGTCATCATGTTTTATTCTTTGAAGAGTATGATAAAATATCACAGAGTAAATAACATATTACTGAAACATAAAAATAAAATATATTACTGGATGACATAAACAGATGACATACCTCTAACGAGGTTAAGGTTTGCAAAGGGGTAATCATTTTATCCTCCTAGTTTTGTAGTAACGTTTCTTAATTTTTTAAGTCACGTTTCTCACTTTTTTAACTTTATATTAACATTTCACTAAAGAAAGTAAGAGTTATTATAATCGTCACTTAATAATGTTTTTTTTTTTAATTGACTGACAAATTAGATAAGACGAGGGCTGCCTAAGCACGAAATCATGTAAGAGGCTTGAATTGTTGTGATTGGTTCAGTATAAGTCATCTGTTGCTAGGCAGACTAGTTTGCTTAGTGTATTGTAATTGGTTAGGGACAGCCTATCATTATGATAATGGGCGGTTACTATGTAGGGAGACAGTAGCGGATCTTGCCACGGGCAAGCAGGACTTTTGCCCGGGGTGCCGCCTTCCGGAGAGCGCAGGGCGCCATCCGGAGGGCGCCGCACCAGGGCAAGATCCGCTGCTGCTGTGTGCCCCCCCGCTGCCCGCCTGCTGCCGCTGGCCGCTGCCCCCCCGCTGCTGCTGTGAAAGGAAACTAGACGCGTACGCGTCTAGTTTCCCTTCGTGGAGAGGTCCTTTACTGTGCGGTGCGCGATGACATCATCGCGCACCGCACATCATTTCAGTCTGTACAGGGGGCGTAAATGACCACGCCGCCTGTACACAGCCACGCCCCCTATTGCCGCCCGGGGCGCTCAGAGCGCCAGAACCGGCCCTGTAGGGAGAGTCCAACCTGAGCTATTCCTCTTACAGGGTTGGAAGACCATCTGCCCTCCCTTGACGAAGACCATCTGCCCTCCCTTGACGAACTCTAACGAGGTTAAGGTTTGCAAAGGGGTAATCATTTTATCCTCCTAGTTTTGTAGTAACGTTTCTTAATTTTTTAAGTCACGTTTCTCACTTTTTTAACTTTATATTAACATTTCACTAAAGAAAGTAAGAGTTATTATAATCGTCACTTAATAATGTTTTTTTTTTTAATTGACTGACAAATTAGATAAGACGAGGGCTGCCTAAGCACGAAATCATGTAAGAGGCTTGAATTGTTGTGATTGGTTCAGTATAAGTCATCTGTTGCTAGGCAGACTAGTTTGCTTAGTGTATTGTAATTGGTTAGGGACAGCCTATCATTATGATAATGGGCGGTTACTATGTAGGGAGACAGTAGCGGATCTTGCCACGGGCAAGCAGGACTTTTGCCCGGGGTGCCGCCTTCCGGAGAGCGCAGGGCGCCATCCGGAGGGCGCCGCACCAGGGCAAGATCCGCTGCTGCTGTGTGCCCCCCCGCTGCCCGCCTGCTGCCGCTGGCCGCTGCCCCCCCACCCCGCTGCTGCTGTGAAGGGAAACTAGACGCGTACGCGTCTAGTTTCCCTTCGTGGAGAGGTCCTTTACTGTGCGGTGCGCGATGACATCATCGCGCACCGCACATCATTTCAGTCTGTACAGGGGGCGTAAATGACCACGCCGCCTGTACGAAGCCACGCCCCCTATTGCCGCCCGGGGCGCTCAGAGCGCCAGAACCGGCCCTGTAGGGAGAGTCCAACCTGAGCTATTCCTCTTACAGGGTTGGAAGACCATCTGCCCTCCCTTGACGAATTCTTCATTTGGCTCTGTTTAGTTTGACTTACTAATCATTTACTCCCTGATTTAGCAGTCGGAAAGACGCTACTGGCCAGCGATCACGTGTAGCATAAGTGGTAGTTGTGAGGCACTTACCCTTTTCGAATGACGGCGAGTGGGTCCTGCCCTTGTGGGGGGACGATGGGCGCTTCTATGAGAAGCAGCCTCACCGTGCTATAGTAGAGGGTGGTGAGACCTTCACGACACAAGATATGCTTATAGTTTTAGATAGGGAGTTTCAGTCGCCGCCATTACAGCTGGGGCGTTTTAGTCATCACCAATTTTGATGAGATCTAGGTGACTAGAGCTGGCTAATGGTAGCGTCTTCCTGGCCTCCCGTTACCAATAAGGTCATTTGAATTAATAAATAAATGAACATTTAATCCAACACAGTTTGTGTCCGTGTCTTTATTTTTAGTTGTAAAGCTAGCTTAAATTTTCATCTTTTTCTTTTACTGTATCCTCATGATTGATAGTATTCTTCATATAGCAATACATTTAGCGGGATCGGTATGTTTGACCGGCAGACGGGATGTCGGCGGTCACAATACTGACGTGAGCATCCCAGTGTTTAAAATCCCAACAGGGGCAAGGTAAGTATGCTAACCCCTCTCCCCTACCCCTCCCTTCCTGCGGTATAATCCTAACCTTCCCCCTTAGTGCCTAACCCTAACCTCCAGTGGTGCCTAAATCTAACCTCCCACCTCCCCGCAGCTTAACCCAGTGCCGTAACTAGACATTTTAGCGTTGTGTGAAAGAAATGGCATCGGCACCCCTCCTTATCTAAAACGGGGCCAAAGTGCGTCCGAGGCGCGCGCAAAAAATATAGGGGCATGGCTTCAAGGGGTAGGGGTGTGGCCACAAAATAATACCAATTCACAGTAAATAATACCAATGCACAGTAGTCTCCATTATTAAAATTACGCCATACAGTAGCGCCACTATACCAGGTGGAGCCCATTTTACACATTACGGCAGGTAGAGTGCCCTTTTACACATTACAGCATATGCGTTGTGTGCAGTGCCAGATACATATAACCCCAGTGCCAGGTACACATAAACCCCCAGCGCCAGGTACACATATATCCCAAGTGCCAGATACACATATGCACCTATATCCCCAGTGCAAGATACACATATGCCCATATGCCCCCAGTGCCAGGTACACATATGCCCCACAGTGCAAGGTACACATTTACCCCCAGTGCCAGGTACACATTTACCCCCAGTGCCAGATACACATATACCCCCAGTGCCAGGTACACATATACCCACAGTGCCAGGTACACATGCCCCCAGTGACAGGTACACATATGCCCCCAGTGCCAGATACATATATGCCCCACAGTGCCAGGTACACATATACCTCCAGTGCCAGGTACACATATGCCCCCAGTGCCAGGTACACATATGCCCCACAGTGCCAGGTACACATTTACCCCCAGTGCCAGGTACACATTTACCCCCAGTGCCAGGTACACATTTACCCCCAGTGCCAGATACACATATACCCCCAGTGCCAGGTACACATATACCCCCAGTGCCAGGTACACATATACCCCCAGTGCCAGGTACACATTCCCCCAGTGCCAGGTACACATATGCCCCCAGTGCCAGATACATATATGCCCCACAGTGCCTGGTACACATATACCTTCAGTGCCAGGTACACATATGCCCCCAGTGCCAGGTACACATATGCCCCCAGTGCCAGGTACACATATACCCCCAGTATCAGGTACACATATGCCCCCAGTGCCAGATACACATAACAGTGAAACATTGCCTTCATCTGTAAGGCCTCAGGACTGGATCATTGGAAACATTTACTGCTTTTATAGGGGTTCAGTATGATATACAGATGAACGCTATACCGGCTGTCAGTATACCGACAGTGGTATCCCGTCCATCATAAGCCCGACAGCCCCCCATTTAGCCCCCAAACCCTTACCTTTTCCCAACACTAACCCTCCCTTGTGGGTGCCTAACCCTCCCCGGTGGTGCCTAACCCTACCCCTCCCTTCCCCGCTGCCTAACTCTAACCCTCCCTTCCCCACTGCCTAACCATAACCCTCCCTTCCCCGCTGCCTAACCCTACCCCTCCCTTCCCCACTGCCTAACCCTAACGCTCCCTTCCCCACTGCCTAACCCTAACCCTCCCTTCCTCACAGCCTAACCCTAACCCTCCCTTCCCCGCTGCCTAAACCTAACCCTACCCGCTAGGTGCCTAACCCTAACCATCCCTTCCCCGCTGCCTAACCCTCCCTTCCCCACTGCCTAACCCTAACCCTCCCTTCCCCGCTGCCTAAACCTAACCCTACCCGCTAGGTGCCTAACCCTCCCTTCCCCGATGCCTAACTCTAACCTTCCCCTATGTGCCTATCCGTAACCCTCCCTCCCCGGTCCCTAACCCTAACATTCCCGTGCATGGACCCTAAGCCTAACCCCCCCTCCTTCTGCTGCCTAAACCTAACCCCCGCAGCAGGATGGTAGTGCATCTCGCTGTCAGGATGCCATCTGTCGGTATTTTGATGGCGGTATCCTGTTTGGCGTCGGTATATAGACGCCAGGATTGTGTCCTCCCTCAAGATCCAAGCATCGGCGTGTTGACCGCTGTGATCCCGTTCGTCAGGAAGATAACCGCTTCACTTTTATAGGCTTCTGTTGCTGATAAACGTCCTATTCCAGTGTGGGAAAAAATACATGTAGAATCTTTCTCAGCCAATAACACTGACTGGCAAAACAATCAGAAACCAAGAATAATTAGTTTACCCATTAATCAGAGGAAATATTTTCTAAAAGTTGCTGAGGTTATTGTTGCAAAAGAAACAAGTCGCAGGTGCAGCGAAACACCACACAAAGTGAACTGGATTTTGCGCTGTTTCCAGAAATATGTCCTTTTTCCCCAAATAAATTTCCACACTTCCAAACCACTTATAAGTACAAGTAGGATATTACATTTATTGGGACAGGTGAATAAAGTGCATTGTTTAACAAAGCAGGTTTAAAGTGTCACAGTGCACTATCTACTTGTAAACATTACACTTAAGACAATACAACACATAAAGGGGGTCATTCCGACCCGATCGCACGCTACACTTCTTCGCAGCGGTGTGATCGGGACGGAACAGCGAATGCGCATCGTTGCTCCCCGAGCAACGATGCCGGGAATGAGGAAAGCGGTTTCAGCGGCGACCGCAAGAAGATTAACAGGAGGAAGGTGTGTCGGGGTGTCAACTGACCGTTTTCCGGGAGCGGTCCATTGAATGCAGGTGTCCAGGCGTTTTGAGGGTGGATGTCTGACGTCAAATCCGGGACCTGCATCGCTGGATCCATCGCAAATGGTAAGTAGGTATAGGGCAGGTCTTGTTTTACGTGAAACTTTGTTAGCATAGCAGGGCTGCACAAGCGTTCGCAGCCCTGCTATTCTAAAATACACTCCCCCATAGGCGGCGTCAGGTTGATCGCACGAGCAGCAAAAAGTTGCTACGTGCGATCAACTCGGAATGACCCCCAAAATACATAAAACAATAAAGTGCATTAAAAAGTGTATTAAAGAATAACTCCTTTTTTTCAGACCCTCTAGGGCTGGTGGTGTGTGCCTGATAGTGGTGAAATGGAATCCATACAGTATGCTAGGCCATTCAGCAACACACCACCCAGCTTTGCCCAAAACGTTTTGGAGAGAGTCTCTAGGAGTGCCGTTATGCTGAACTATTGATACTCCTAGAGACTCTCTCCAAAACGCTTTGGGCAAAGCTGGGTGGTCTGGCGGATGTTGACCTTTTTGGGATTCCAGTGCCTGGTTTCGGAATTCTGGCGTCAGCATTCCAACTGCTGGGATCCCTACAGCCAGTATCTTGAATGTATAAAATACAGACAATATATTTAATATGCCACAATACTTCAATGGAGATAAATGTTGAGTTACTGTACAAAATGTGTGTCTTGCTTTCTATACATAATGGATGGTCAAGCCAAAAATAGTAAACACAACCAAGTAACAATTGGCTTCTGCATTCCATAAATCAGAGTTTAATTGTTCACGAAAAGGCCAGATCTAACAAAACCTAAGAAATGTAAAATACTCAATAATAATTAATTAACAAATTGGTTAATATTTTATTTTGTCCAAGGCTGCAAAGTAAAATACCTTTTTACAAAGAAAATCTTTTAGCAGCTGTAAATAATACATTTGCAATATGTTTAACAGAGCGACTATTCTAAATGTTTTATCAGTCCAGCGCCGATAGATGAATAATTATAATTAATCCATTTTTATATTTGCTCAGCCTAGAATTAGGTGTCACAATTTTATGGTAAGTCATTACTCTCCTGTCATCTTTAAAACATTCAAGAAATGGAAAGATAAATGGTTTTATGGGCTTTTTATAAAGTCCCTAATGAATTACAGCGTGCAATCCATTTGCCCACCATTGTGCTTGGGAAGATTACCATTCATAATTATACTGTATATTGCCCAGTGGGCTTATGAATAAAATAATTATCTGTCGATATATCTCCCCTTTATAGTTTCGGATGTTCTTGGACACCACAGTAAAATGTAATAAGAAACATCACATGTTCTATAACAATTTCCCATACTAGTGTAGATAACAGTCGTTCTTTCCCATGTTGGCCATGCAAGATTAATTTATGGGGCCGCTAAATCTAACCATTTGGTTTATACTGTTCCAGAGAGAAGCTTTTTCTACGATGTACATACGGTATATACTGCAAATAGAATATGAACTCCCATGTCCTAACATAACTAAAGTGAAAAGCTTAGGAAGGGCAGCTAGCTTGTTAAAAAAAAACCAGATATTTATGGGTGTACTAGTTACCAGCTCGTCAAAATGACGAAACAACACTTGGAGCCAAATGTAATAGAGTGAGAGTTTCAGAAAGTGAGAGATCTGGTAAAGTTTTTCAGGTTTTTTTTAAAGTGGCAATCATTTACACTTCAAAACCAGGTTGATCTTGCTGTGTAAATGATTGCCACTTTAAAAAAAAACCTCACCAAATCTCTCACTTTTTGAAACTCTCACTCTATTGCATTTGGCCCTTGAACTGCTCTGTCATGCGCCATCTAGTGGCACCTGGTGCGCAAAACACTTGAATTCTCCTATAGGGATGAGGAGCAGTGTAAGTCTTTTATTACATAGGATGTATTAAGCAGTGGAGTGGAGAAGTTGAGCAGTGGAGAAGTTGCCCATAGCAACCAATCAACATCTACCTATAATTTTATAGACTGTACTTGATAAATGCTACCTCAAAGCTGATTGGTTTGGACTACTTCCCCACAGGTCCACTTCCCCATTCTTTTTACTGCTTGATATATCAACCTCTTAATTATTTAGAACCTACTCTTGCTAACATCAAAGCATACTTGCCTACTCCTCCTGAATTTATTTTAGTTTCCTGAATTTTGGAGAGTCTGCCGGGCTTCTGGGAGAGTATGCAATCCCCCTGCATCCTCCCACTTTTTCAGTGAAGTAGGAGGGTTTTGGGGCTTGATGATGTGATTTCCTGTGAATTGTGTCATTATAGCACCACACGGTGCCATGAATTGCAGTGTTACTTCACAAGGGTGGGACTTATGAGACAATCTGTGTGGCCAAAGGCATGTTCGCCCTCCTCATCTAGGCCCCCTTGGATTTCCCAAAGCACCAGAGGAAAAGGTTGGTATACATCAGGGGCATAATTGAAAGCTAATGGGTCAACATAATAGCATTTTAAAAAGAATCCCTTGATGAGAAGCAAATGTATCATCTAATGCTATGATGTAAGTAGTGAATAGATGGAACTGCGGGCCTAAATCAGACCTGTTCGCTCGCTAGGGTTTTTTTGCAGTCCTGCGTTCTCATAGTCGCCGGTCTAAACTGCGCATGCGTATGCAACGCATATGCAGGTGCGTCGCATTGGGTACAAAACGGATCACCGCTCAGCGATGGTTTTGTGTGAAGAATCCATTCACACAGGCGATCGCAAGGAGATTGACAGGAAGAAGGCGTTTGTGGGTGTCAACTGACCGTTTTCTGGGAGTGGTTGGAAAAACGCAGGCGTGTCCAAGCATTTGCAGGGCGAATGTGTGACGTCACATCCGGTCCTGAACAGGCTGATGTAATCGCAGCGGCTGAGTAAGTCCTGAGCTACTCAGAGACTGCACAAAATCTGTTTGTACAGCTCTGCTACACATGCGTTCGCACACTTGCAAAGCGAACATACACTCCCCTATGGGCGGCGACTATGCGAACGCAGGACCTAAAAAAAAAAACCAGCGAGCGAACAGGTCTGAATTAGGCCCTGTATCCACAGTACAATTGAAGATTTTAGTTTTCTGTTCTAAAGTTTAAATCCTATCTACCTAGAGATAGAAAATCCTGTCAAATTGTCCTTATTCCCACGGTCCTTACAATACTGCAACTTTTTGTAAAAAATATAATTGTCTACTTTGTACGTTTTACATGTGTGAAACCGGCCCAGAGACTGATAAATGGACGCACATCAGAAATCATTCTTTGCAGTTTTAGGGGTTGTTTGAATCAATATAGAGGCCACAGAGCTAAAATGGAGCAGTGCTACTCCATCCACTCTGTACTTTACAGATGTAGGAGTCTATTTACTAAGCCTTGGATGGAGATCAAGCGAATGGAGATAAAGTACCAGCCAATCAGCTCTTAACTGTCATTTTTCAAACACAGCCTGTGATGTGGCAGTAAGGAGCTGATTGGCTGGTACTTTATCTCCGTCCAAGGTTTAGTAAATAGACCCCGTAGTGTCAGAGAATGAAAAGAAAGATATGAGTCAATATAGAGGAATGGTTATCTCTAGGAACCCAGAAATCAACTGGTAAAATACGTTTTAAAAGCACTGAATGTGGTCTTCTTTTGTGTCCCTGGGCAACTTCCTTTATTCTTGGGAGTATGGCGCTAGGCTGCACCAACAACCATTATAAACATGGAGCAAACAGCTGCCGGACCTTCACAGGTTGCCGCCTTTCCATGTCAGCTGCTGGCACACAGTCAAACCACTGAATGAGTGATATTATTTCACAAATCCAGTGTTTTAGGTGTCCCATACAAAATTGCTGCCCTAGGCAACTGCCTAGGTGTGCCTAATGTTAGTGCTGGCCAGATCTGACATCATCCCAGCACTGCATGTAGCACATTACAGTGAAACAGGAAGGAAATGTGTATCTGGAGAGCGTATGTAGTCATTATGATGACATTGTGAATGTCAACAGTCAAAATGGCAAAGGGGTTTGGGTAAGGCCGCAGTGAGGGTTGGGGTGGAGAAAGGGGTAGGCTTAAAATATGCAATACACACTATGGGCCTGATTTATGTTTGTAAGTAAAGCATAAAAGCAAGCAACTGGGCAAAACCATGTTGCACTGCAAGTGGGGCCGATGCAACATGTGCAGAGGGAGTTAGATTTGGGTAGGGTGTGTCCAATCTGATAGCTAAACTGCAGTGAGAAAGATGAATATGTGCATAGGCGCTCTTATAACAAAGATGAATACCAAAAGTATTTATGAATAAAAACATATTTCACAATTGTGACATGCAACATATAAAACCATATATATTTAAAAAGATATTGCACTAATCCCAATAGTTTCTCACCCGCTATAAGATTTGCAGTGGGCAAAAAGCTTTTTGACAAAAGCAAATGGGTCCCGATGGATTTAACACGGCACCACCGCAAAGAGCTTTTTCCTTTGAAGGCTGAGTAGGGAATCCAAAAGTGCGCTCAATACAAGATGTCCATGTCGTCCAAATGACGCGTTTCGGAGAAGACTCTCCTTTTTCAAGCTTGAAAAAGGAGAGTCTTCTCTGAAACACGTTATTTTAACCAGACACAAAGTTACTTGCTTTTTTTTTTTTGCTTTACTTGCAAACATGAATCAGGCCGTACCGTATGTCACCATGCCAACTGTCAACATTCAGAATGTCAACATTCTGCCAATGTCAACACTATGTCGATATCGTCATTGTGAATGTCGCTACGGCACATATCGGCATAACATCTAAGGCGATATTTCGTACCGCACCCTTGGAGAGACGGTGGTGAGTAGCTCTGACCTTCATGAGGTAAGCACAGCGCTCACCAGATAGATGGGAATGTTACTAATGTTGTTTGCAATAGAGTGCCAATAATTCATTTCAAAATTGTATTTACTCCGTTATTTCAAGTTTAGATTTTAATTCCATTTGGAAAGATGGATTTTTGTCTGAAATGTATTTGTCACTGTGGTTGCTCTTACTATGGCCAACTGTGCAAAATCATAGGAAATGTAGTGGAAATAACTGAATAATCACTTTAATTTACACAGCCTTAAATTGCATCATTTTATAGTATGTACATATTCGGAATACTGCGTGATGACATTATTTCTTCTGGTGGTTAAATACATTTCTGTCATTTGGATTTCTTTCCATTAACGTACAGATGCGATTTTTCCATTATAGAATACATTATCCTAGCCAAGCCCAGTCATTTGTGCATTGGATTATACTGCAATACGTGCCTTTGGCTACATGTTTAACATTAACATTTGTAGCCCTGACCTTAAATCCCACGTGCAGAGCTACTTCCCAAGCTGCATCGCAGTGATTTGGATTATCTCCAGGTTCATACGGATGTTCCATGCATTATCTGATGTATGGATATACTTTATTCCCGAGTAATTATTTCCGTTCACAGGATCATGTTATGTTACTATGTTGGTATTCTGATTCCTTGTTACTGTGCTTATGTTGTGAATGTTACCTCTATCAGACCTGTACACTATCACAGAAGGAGAAGTTTTCATAATGATGTGAAAATGGTTAATTTCATAACGCTGAATGTTTTTCAGTCTCTGGTTATCGTACTGTGACCCAGACTGTGGCCTTAAATGCCTGTATATAAATTGACTTTACATGTTATGGTAGTTATAGTAATCTGTTAGCTCCTCACCTTTTAGATTGCAAGCTCGCAAGAGCAGGGACTTCTTTCCTCATGTGCCTTTCCTTTTCTTACTTACACTATCTTATACTCCATACTCCCTTTGATGGCACCTAACCCCGGGTTTTCTATACCTGTCCTATATTGTCTTGAACTGTAAGTGCTGTTTTCTTGTTTGCTCATTTGATTATGTACTGTGTAATGGGCGCTGCAAATCCCTTGTGGCGCCATATAAATAAATAAAGGCTAATCATCATCATCATCATTCCTACATAACTACAAATAGCACTTCCTCTATCCAAAACTGAACCATGAGGGAACCTTGGGGAGATACAGAAGGATTGCAGTATTATCATGATACAGTTTCCAGGCTGATTGACAACTATGCAGGGAGAACACATAATGCAGCTTATAAAATGGTGATTATAAATGTGTAACCACATACTGTATACGTACTGTGACAATACATAAGCAGAAAGCTAATACTGTTGGTCACTAACACCATACTTCACAACTCCCCCGAAAGATCTGGGAGAGTTCTGTATTTGGTGTGGGAGGGGGGGGGGGGGGGGAGCTCTCCCAGCCTCCCAACAGAGTTGGCTGGTCTCCCGGAATTGAATTGTGTCATACTAGCCCCGGCCTGGCTGTACAATACAGCGAAACACAGTTTTGGACAGCAACGTGTAGGACCATTATGTGATGTAGCCCTGTCCCCACTGTAAAATACCATGAATTTGGTTTTAAACAGCGGGAGGAGGGGAGGTTTCAATGCCGCAAAGGCCACACCCAACTCTCCCCTTTGGAGCGGGTTACCTTCTCTGGGATCCACCTGGAGGGGGCTTAAATAAAGTAGAAAAGCATGGTGTTTCTGTAATGGGTGCAATGTGTGTGGTACACACGGGCCCCTGGATCCGGAGGGCCCACACTGCACCCATGTTTTACTACTTACCTGTCTGGAGTCCCGGTTAAAATAAGTGAGGTACTAATGAAGTCACCTGTGGTCAAGCATGGCTATCCTTAAAACCAGGACTGTTAGTGTGTCTCGAGGACCTAGATTGAGAAGCACAGCACTATGCAAGGTTACATATAAAGGCTGAGGCGTCACTGGTAGAAGTGACACCCAGTGGGGGAGGTCCACGCGCCGTCAAAAGGGGGCATGGCCTCATGGATAAGGGCGTGCCTTCACGGATGGGGAGTGACTTTGCAGCTCGGACCCCCGTTTCATCACTCCGGGGGTCTCGGAGATGAGGGCTGCACCCGGGGACCAGTGTAAGTGAAGTGTCGGCTCCTGCACGGTGACAGAAGCAGGGTGCTGCACGTAATGTCACAGTGAAGCACCCCGCTCCTGTCACTGAAGAGCACTTTGGTGTCACCCCTCGTTTGGTGTCACCCCTCGTTTGGTGACACCCAAGTGCGGGCCGCACCCCCATTGTGACGCCACTGTGTAATGGTTTTAGGAGAACATCAAATCTATAATAATTGGAAAGGGGGCTTTGCATAAGATTTTTTTATTTTACCGTTAGCACGTCTGACTTCCTGTCTGTAACTGTACTGTGGGGCACTGCAGTCACCTTTTCCTTAGCCGAACCTGGCAGAAATCTCACAGTAAAAGTTTGTACTTAGGCCCTCATTCCGAGTCGTTCGCTCGGTATTTTTCATCGCATCGCAATGAAAATCCGCTTAGTACGCATGCGCAATATTCGCACTGCGACTGCGCCAAGTAATTTAACAATGAAGATAGTATTTTTACTCACGGCTTTTTCATCGCTCCGGCGATCGTAATGTGATTGACAGGAAGTGGGTGTTACTGGGCGGAAACACGGCGTTTTATGGGCGTGTGGTTGAAAACGCTACCGTTTCCGGAAAAAACGCAGGAGTGGCTGGAGAAACGGGGGAGTGTCTGGGCGAACGCTGGGTGTGTTTGTGACGTCAAACCAGGAACGACAAGCACTGAACTGATCGCACTGGCAGAGTAAGGTTGAAGTTACTCAGAAACTGCTCAGTAGTTTGTAATCGCAATATTGCGATTACATCGGTCGCAATTTTAAGAAGCTAAGATACACTCCCAGTAGGCGGCGGCTTAGCGTGTGTAACTCTGCTAAATTCGCCTTGCGACCGATCAACTCGGAATGAGGGCCATAGTTGTATAGCAAACGTAAATGTAGGATGAAATATTGTATGTTCTAAGGAATGATTATAGGAAAGGGGGGTCTATGTACAAAGTAGCAGAGCCCAGGCCTGACATAAAGGAGCAGCCACTCCCTTAAACTAATGAGGCTTCTTCAGCTATGCTGGTGGAGCAGCATCTGTAGAACCTCAAAAATCCCCACAAGGCATGGCCACACCCTCACACTATGGCCACGCCCTCTGTTGGTGATAGGAGCTTGATAATCCCAATGTTTTGTTAAGCTATGAGAACTTTACATAAATCTCCTATCTCTCATCCCTCTCCAGCGACTGTGATCCTGGCCATCCGGCCACTTATTGAGTACAGGATCCTTGAATGGTGATTTTCCTCTCACTCCTGTTCCTCCACCTCCCCACTTGTGTCAGATAGCCGTAATGAGGTCCTGTACAGTTTCCCATAACTTCCCCTAATTACTCCACCCTGCGTTTATTATATCGTTTTGTGTTAGTTAGGGCGCTGCAGACACCTCGTAGCACCATCTAAAAATTATAATATATCAATAAATGTCATTAGCAGCTTCTGGATATGTGGCGGCATCTTCTGTTTTAGGTTTAGGGAGTCTCTTGATCTTCTGATGCCATCAGAGTTTAGAATCTGTGCTCTTGTGAGTTGTTGGGAGGAAAGGGGTGAGGTTACTTCTAAAAATGGTCCAAGCCTTGTTTCAGGTCTCTCTTGCACATATTGGATTTATAAAGTTGTAATATGTGTATTCATCTTGTTTTTACACTGCTTCTGTTTTTTAAGGTATTAATCCAAACTATGGCTCTGGAAAGGGGGAGGGCTTGCCTGAATATGGGCGGCATTTTGCAAGCATTGGGGGCGTGTTTTGCCTGCATTGGGGGCGTGGTTTATTGTGTCTGTCAGTATAAATTTTGGAAGGTATTTCAGTGTGAAACAAGTGGTTAAACTGTTTTAAAAGACCGATATAGTTCAAAAAGTATCAGGTATTTGGACCCATAATTTATAGCATACTTGCCTACTTTCGAAAAAGCGTTTCAGCGTGATTGTAAAAGTAACACCTATCAGCGCGGATGTGTGCTGCTACATCTGAGAGGCGTGTCATAAAAATGACTTACATCCAAACGTAAATGAGCCCCAAAGTTAGTAAGATCTACTTGTTGAAGAAAAGACACAGACATTTTTCAGGTTTTGTTCGTATATTGTGATTTACAAGAGTTTCCATATACTGTAAGTGGCCACGAGAAACCTCATTTAAAATGCATGTAGCCATAAGGATCATTGTACCTTATAACCAATGCATGGAAATGGCACTGATGATCCCATTTGGATGTACTGTATGTATCTCTGATTTATTTTTTCCCCCCAAGAATGTAACAGCTACATAATGGTGGTAAGGTGCAAAGAGGGAGATTGCTGGTCTAGTCAGGGAGTCAGGGAGATCACTACTATTTGAGGGAGTCTCCTGCAGAATGCGGGAGGGTAGGCAACTACGCTTATAGGTTCAGAATAAATCTACACAAAGGCTGGACACACACGCTCCCCGAACCCTGCTAGTTACGTATTGCAATTCTCATTCAAAACTGTTCATATTTCAGCAAGTAATGCAAAAAACATGTCTGTGTAATCGGCTGGGATTACTTTTTTCCTGAAATATGTTTAGAGGTAAAGGTTAAATTCAAAGGAAGGTTCAAGAGATAATGGTTTAAAATATAGATTTACGTGGCAGCCTTGGTTGAGTTCTCCTCCCAGATCAGCATTGTCTCTAGAATCCTAATATGTTTCTCTTGGTTTAATCACATCAGTTATTTATTGAACAGGCCGGAATAACTAAGTCTTATGTGACAAAGAAAGAATAGGTAATGGACATTTATATTGTGGATGGTATGTGAATAACGGATGTCTCATTCCCCGGGAGAATCAGAGACTGATGAGCCAGTGAAAGCAGTAAATTGAATGAAGGTGCATTATGCCTCGTTAGAAAAGATGACTTGGCAAAGGGCTGAGAAATCTTAGATGAAAACCAGTTGTAAAAGCAGAACCTAATGTATAATAAATGAATTACAGTGACTCATAAATTTCACTGGTACGTCCTGTTCTGTACTGCTAACGCCATTTTCGTTACAGGCTCGCCCTATGCAGTGGGCGTGGAGACCGGCTCGCGCCATTCCTCATAGATCTGATTATTTGATATTCCTCAAACATTTTGTACAGATAAATAAACAAAACTTCTACAGTGCGCATATTATGGAATGGATCCATTTGTTATTCTTTTAGATTTATGTCAAACTTTGCTTATTGTTTAAATAGAGCGGCAACATTCATGGGCATGTGTGAATGTGTGTAAAAAAAATATGTTTTATCTTGGGACAATAATCAGAGATGACCTGGGGCTGAAGGGGCCATGCCGCGAATCACGAGGGTCTGGCCTGGCAGCACGCCCCATCTATCTGGGTGGCAGAGCAAGGCGCCGGAAGGCTGAGTTGCTTGGCCACCCCTGCTATCTGTGTGGCCAGACCAGCCCACCAGGCCATCGGCCCTTCTGGCTTTTTCTAGAAGTGTCAGTTGTCCAGTCCTGCCATGCACAAGATGGAGGAGTGGGTTCTGATTTTCCATTCCCTGTCCATATTACCCTTGGTTGAATAGGGTGGCTGTCCACCAGTGGGTGCTTGGATGACTGTTGGGATGGAGCTAAAGTAAAAAGTAATGGTAACATGCTCTAGAGTTGCTGGTGGAACCATCAATGGTAGATGGATCCACCCCATCATCTGGAAACAATTGATGGTTTTGCTACTGGTGGTACAGAACAGATCAAGCAGAGATAAAAGGGCCAAGTGTGTGCAGAACAGAAAGTACGTGAACTTCCACCCACGGATCTCCGCCATCCACTGGTGAAACATCACCGTGCAAACCATCTATGGTTAGTGTGAATGCCAAATTGTTTCCTCACAAATATTTAAAATGCCCGCTCTAATATATATTGCAGACGCCAGGCGCATCTTATTACCATATACGATAAAAGTGAGCTGTACATCGCAAAACACTGCATCCCATAAGAGAAAACAATACACCCACACATTATCTGAGTTCCAAAGCTCATTGATGTACATATTTGTTATTAAAAGGATATGTATTCAATATATTACAATGTACAGTATACTATACACATAATTACATGATTACAATTTATACAGTAAGCAGTTAATACATACAGTTACAGTTGCAGGTACATACAGTTACAGTTACATAGTTACAGGCCAGCGATACAATTACCATATCTTTCTCTTAATATATCCATCCCTCCATATCACTCTCTCTCTCTCTCTCTCTCTCTCTCTGTAAAATCATGCAGGCACTCCATCATCGTCTGATACAAAACAGCAACTGAACTCCTGTGTGGTCAGCAATGTGTTATCTAGTTTGGGGGAGGGAACTCATTCATGAGGAGTCACTAGTCTCTTTGTATATGCTAACCAGGTTCAGCCTTGAAGACATCCAAAGAACTGGCCTGAGCTTCCTGTCCACTACCTGTTTGGAATATCTATTGTTCTAATAAAAGTGATTTTACCTTTCATACATTTAATCATAACTGTTTGTTGCAATGTCCTACAACTTAATAGCAAGTATCAAATGAATCTACACATTAATCTGCTTGCTTTAATACCAAATATGACAGGTGTATCTGGCTTCGTTCCCATAATGCACATACATGACATTACTTCATTATATATAATTTTAAATCATAGTTATGTACTGTATGAAATAAGTGTCGAATCCATCTCTGTGGCATGTCCGTGTAAATGCGTGCGTTACCATATATTGCTGTGCTCGCTGCGCGTATTTGCAAGTATAGCGATTCATAATGTGTGTAGTTTGTATGTTCTTTTTATGTAATATTTTTTACTTCGACATTAGTAACCATCGCCCATCGCTGGCCATCCCTAATATTCCTCCGCCCCTCTTCATGTGCGAAAATTCTCCAGTGCCTCTGCTCTATTATAGAGTTGTGTGATATAAAATGAAATGACACATATGTGATATATATGGCGCCACTCTGCTGCACCAACGGAGCACTAACGCCCCAAAATGTTGGTACATAGAGGCCCAAAATCCTAGCTCTGTCAGAGCCTTGATAGATTGAATACGATCACAGGCCCCACTGGGGTTTCATCTGTGTTTGAAAAACACAAGGTCAAACTACAAAAACATATACAGTATGTCAAACATGTTTGGCTTGCATTTGTTAGTTATGTGTCATGTGCTCCAGTGTTTGGGACGCCATTGGCGGCCACTCCACTGATCTCAATGTGATGCATGGAAAGGAGCAAGAAATCCACTATGCTGATGCAGCCCACCAAACACGCACGTGGGCAGGCTGGCGCAGACACCAGCGGCTTCCAGAGCCAGACTCGATTACACGCATTGTACCAGCATTAATCCTCATACACGTGTGCATCACTCGCTTCTCAGGACTAAATGGGATTTTTTTCCTTTTGCTAATTAAACAGCTGACTTTAATTATTAGAGGAATCCCTGACAAGACAGGCCCAGAGAAAGCACAGACCGTAGTGGGAGGCAATAAGTCCCTCCAAATACTCCATCCATGGGTCCTATAACCAAGGTGTAGCAACACCCTGAGGCCGTGGAATTCCCACCAGCGGGGATAAAGACCTTACAGTAACAGCAACAAGTGGGCAGATGTTCCAAGCCTTGGAGAGTGATAAAGTGGAAAGAGATAAACTACCAGCCAATCAGTTCCTAGCTGTCATTTTTCAAACACATCCTGTCATGGTAATACAGAGCTGATTGGCTGGTACTTAATTCCTCTCCACTTTATTATTCTCCAAGGCCTATAGTACTGTTCATCTCATTTTTCATGAACACGCATGTACTGTACTTATTCTTGTTTAATTCTTTACCTCCTTGAACGGCGCTGTGGACACTTTGTGGCGCTTTATAAATAAAAGACAATAATTATTATGTAAATATCTCCTGTATAGTCTTGATAATGCGTCTGTGATGTACTACAGTATCTGAGCCAGCTAAACGAGGTCGGAAACCTAGAGTTCAGTTTCTGCACGTACATACGGGGAGTGACTGTCCTGAGCGTGCACCTAAGAGAGTCATCTATCATTGTCTCACTTATAACGTAACCATAAATATGTATTTGTATCTGCAGAAAATGTGTGACACTCTCTCTGGGAATTACTGGGAAGCCAGAAAGTTATTTTTGTAAGGCGGATCAAAAAAAAATCCCCATAAATTGCATAATGTCCCATATGCTTCTAAAGAACAGTCTGCTTTCCTCACTTGTCAGAAAATGCCAAGTGACTTGTTACTCTATTACCTGCTCTATGCAAACGTTCAGCCTCCAGCCTGGAGATCGCGGTGGGGCAGGACTGCCAATATAGCAAGACAGTTCAGCATTTTCTCTTACCTACTTTATACTGTGCTACATTTAGGGGGATATCCAATTAGCCCCGGTAATTTACCAGGGGGTAATTGTCCCACCGGGGGCTATCTAATTAGCCCCGATAAGCCGGCGCGTGCCGCAGCTTATCAGGGATTTTGTTTCATCTGCCTCCGGCTGTCGAAGCAGAATCTCCGAACACAGCCCCATTTTCGTCCGAAAATGGGACTGTTTCACACGAAAACACACAGGTTTCACTGAACCTGTGTGTTTTCGGGAGAAAGGTTTTTTTTTACGGGCGATCAATCTGGATAGCCTGTAAAAAAAAAAAAAAAAATCGGTGAAACATCGGGAAAACGCACAAAAACATCCAAAAACGGACGTTTTTCGGACCCGATGTTTTACTGGGGATAATTTGATATCCCTCTTAACTGCAACTAAGACTCTTCATAATTGTGTTTAAAAATAATAGTTTAGTGTTCTAATAATAATAATAATAATAATAGCAAAGTGTTCCAAGTACAAGAAAAAACAGGCAGAGTAATTATTCTGGACGCTTTGGTGTTTAACACTCTCTGTGCTGTGAGTGAGTTACAGCACTTGTCATACGGATCAATGACCATTCAGAAAACCACCTCTTGCAAGCGGTACTAACAAGCACCGGCTGGGGATAGCACTCTGGTATACTCAAGCCCGAACATTTGTTTTCTAATTGAAGATGGATAGGGCTGATTAGTAATGATAAATGGATGATACATTGTTGTCCCAAACTGTTATCTAAAAAACATGTCCAACCTAGTATTGTCTACAGCGCCATTAATGTTCTAACTTCTTATAGATCCATTCAATAGGGCACAGCCTTCACGTTGTTAATCCTAATGCTTTATACAGGAGGAGTTTAATTCTTCTGTTCATTCTTCATGGCTGCTAAGGACAGGCCATCCCTCCAAGATTAAATAAGTTGATTTCGTGAAGAACAAAAGTTCCAGTGGTTGTTATATTGGACATGGAATCCGGAATATGTTTCATTTATAGTAAAAGAACCTGGTGCTGTTTTGCTGACGTCTTTTTATCTTTACTTGATTATCAATATTGGTGCAACTCCAAGAGTCAAGCCACGGTCTCAATTCCAGTCAATCAAAAAATGTTTTAGCAACTGTAATATGAGAATATAAGGCAGCGGCGGTATTCTGACTACGGCATCCCGAACGCCGACATGCCAAACCAGTGGCAGCTCCGGAGGTGGGACAGTCTAATATTCAAATAGGGGAGCCACACCAACTGCCACCCCAAACACTGCCAAACATCACCGGCCGGGACTCACTGGCAGTTGGTGGCGCTCCCCTATTGGAATTCTGGACTGTGCTGCAGCCCCACCTCAAACACATTCCAATAAATCAACCAGTTCTTTTAATCTGAGGGTCCGAAGCGGGGCGGGGGGGCACAGAGGATTCCATCTCTCTTCATTAATCCAAGCTCCACCTGTATCATGGTTATTTCTGCGCAGTTCTGCATCAAGAATCTAATGATTAACAAAGATACAACAAACAATGTATCCCGCGGAAATTCTACCACTTCAAAGCCAATAATGACAGTGCAGCAGGATATTGTAAGAAATTCTATATCACTTTCACTAAACTGGGCCTTGTTCAGTCTGGATTCAGTTGCATTATTGTATAATCAGCTTATAAATGACGCAGTATCTGCCTGTGGGAACAGGCGATAATAACACTATAATGAGGATTTCAGTTGCAGAAAGTGAATAAAGAAACGGAATCATTAGATGTATTGGATTACTGGTCATCAGACGATTCCTGACCATCAGGCATCTGATTCTCACTGTTCTGGAAATGAAGCCTTGGGCACAAAGCAGTCGTACCGCAAGTATTTCTGTGCATTTATAAGGTGGGGGTGACAGATGGTGGTACAGCCAAGGTACAGGATTTGGGATCAAAAAGTAGCAGCAATTACACAGATCGTAAAGAGGCGGCTTTTAGTTGTGCGAATGTTGACATGTTGTAATACATTATATTATTCCTAAGCAGAAAAGAGTTTGCTGGATCTTGCGGTTTTTTTATGCACCGTAATATTACAGGAAAGGAGCAAGTTATAGTTATACTATAACTTGCAAAACAGAGTTACTTATATTTCCACTAGCCAATAGCAGTTACCAACCTTATATCTCTATCACTGTTGAGAACTCAACAATCATCCCTACCCCACAAGCTCGCTGCCTAGGTGACATCCTTGACTCTGATCTGTCCTTTGTTCCCCACATTCAATCTGTCTCAAAATCATGTTACATGCATCTAAAAAACATATCTAAAATACGACCATATCTTACACATGAAACTGCAAAAACTCTGATCCATGCTCCCATTATCTCCCGCATTGATTATTGTAATAGTCTTCTTACTGGTCTTACCAAAAAGAGACTCTCACCACTACAATCAATTCTGAATGCAGATGCGAGGCTAATCTTCCTCGCTAGACGTTCATCTTCTGCAGATCCACTCTGTCAGTCCCTCCATTGATTACCTGTATTCTACCGTATTTAATATAAAATACTTTTACTCACACATAAGGCCATTAACCATACTACACCAATGTACATCTCTTCACTCATCTCAAAATATCTCCCAACCCAACCTCTTCGCTCTTCACAAGATCTACGTCTCTCATCCACACTCACCACTTGCTCCTATACACGATTACAGGACTTTCTCCGGGCTGCACCCACTCTGTGGAATGCCCTACCACGCACAATAAGACTCACCTCTAGTCTCCAAACCTTCAAATGTTCCCTGAAAACTCACCTCTTCAGGCTAGCTTATCACATTCCAGAACCGCTCACTTAACCTTCATAAGCTTTCCTATCTGATTATATCCCCACCAGGGCCGGTTCTAGACCTTGTCGTACCCAGGGTGAAAGTTTCCTGTGGTGCCCGCGCCCCACGGTAATATAGAGTTGGTGCGCGTTCAAAAATAGGGTGTTGCTTCTTCATACGGAACGGGCATGGCCACAGTTATCCCCCTGTACTTGTGCCCCCCTGTAGATGTGCCCCCAGCAGCTGTGCCCCCTGCAGCTATGCCCCCAGTAGATTTGCCCCAGTAGCTGTGCCCCCTGTAGTAGTGCCCCCAGTAGCTGTTCACCCAGTAGCAGTGCCCCCTGTATTAGTGCCCCCAGTATGTGCCCCCTGTAGTTGTGCCCCATGTAGATTTGCCCCCAGTAGCTGTGCCCCCTGTAGCAGTGTCCCCTGTAGCAGTGTCCCCAGTAGCTGTGTCCCCAGTTGATTTGCCCCCAGTAGCTGTCCCCCCGTAGCAGTGCCCTTTGTAGTAGTGCCCCCAGTATGTACCCCCGTAGTTGTGCCCCTAGTAGTTGTGCCCCCTGTAGTAGCGCCACTTGCAAACAAGAAAGAAAACCAAAAACAATACTTACCAGCCCCGCTCTTGCTTCTGGACCGCTGCCGCCGCTGCTGCTGTCTCTGGTCACTGCCAGCTCCTCTCTATGGGAGAGACGTCATGACGTCTCTTCCATAGCAGCGCCGCACTGAAACTAGGGGTCGATTATGACCTCTAGCGTCAGTCAGCGACGCCGGCTGCAGTGAGACTGCGAGGGGACTCGCTGAGCTCACTGCCACTATTACGGTTGGCGGAATGCTGCTGGCGGGATCCTGACAGCTGGCATCCCATCAGCAAGCATATCAAAACACTGGCACATACCTGAACAGGTAATATATACACATGGGAGACCATCTGTCCTTTCATGTAGTTTTTCTGTAATTTAACATCATCTTAAAATAGTGCAATTCATGATTAATTTTATACACCTGTCTATTAATACAATAACCAATAATGATATTCTATATTCCAAGAGGAGTTTTTGGATTATTTTACCAGTCACATGTGACACAAGGTATTACATCCAATTATATTACTGTATCTCATCTCCAGTACATATACTCATCATTGTCATCAGGAGATCATACCCCCCACAATGTGTTCCTCTGCTCTAAAATCATCATTGTCATCAGGAGATCATACCCCCTACAATGTGTTCCTCTGCTCTAAAATTGAGTTTTCAACTTACAAAAGTCAAATCAGTCACTTTTTCTGTAAAAGTTGCCGGGACACGAAGCTCATGAAAATACATAACCTGCCCGTTAATGTACTTCCTACATATTCATATAGCCATGAAGGTGTCATAAAGGCACTAAAACACTGATAATATATTATTCCTGCCAGCCTGTGATTGAGCCTCCTTCCAAGCACAAGTACACTGTGAGATATCTCTGCGTCTTCCTGACAAGCGTCTTGTGTTGTACTACTACTTGTTGTGTAGGTTACACAGCTTATCCACATCCTGTAGGTCAGTGTACATAGAGACACAAGGGATGTTCTTAAAGGGGACAGCACTACAGTCATCCAGCTCTTGGCATGAGAATGGGGATGTTGACACAGAAATTAATAGGATGTGTTCACATTAGGCTAATGTGAACACATCCTATATTAGGGGCCTATTTATCACTCAATATTTGGAGACTATTCACTCGCAAATATCAAGAATCCTCCAGATGTACTAAGGTGGGATCTGCCACAGTCCCTCCAATTCCAAATGCTGCTCCCGTAGGTTTCTATGGGAACTGCCATGAAGTCGGATTTACCAAGCAATGGAATGCGAAGCTCCAGACCGTTAGCCTGTTTCGCAAAATGTATCACACTGCTTCCAGCTCTTCGTCAGGATGAGCTCTTATCGCACAGGGGCCCAAATTTATGAAGCCTTGGAGAGTGATAAATTGCACGGTGATAAAGTAGCAACCAATCAGCTTCTAACTGCCATGTTACAGGCTGTCGGGTAGATGCATCATCGCTTGAAAAGTGATTAAGTGGTGAGTGAAAAAGCACCGGCCAATCAGGTCCTAACTGCCATGTTACAGGCTGTGTCTGAAAAATGTCAGTTAGGAGCTGATTGGCTGGCACTTTTTCACTCTCCATTTTATCACTTTCTAAGCCATGATGCATCTAGCCCTGTGTTTGAAAAATTACAGTTAGGAGCTGATTGGTTGGTACTATATCACACTCCGAGGCTTGATAAATCTGGGCCAGGCTGTGCTAGACAAAGGTCAGTTACATGCTGATTGGTTACTATGAGCAAGGTCTTCACTTTATCTCTCTCCATGATTTAAACTATATCCCCCTTTTTCCCTGCTTTAAACTGCCCAGCTGCTGCGCTGCTTAACCCCCACATACTCACTGGAGGCTTTTCATCTGTGACCCTCCCCCTGCCGTTGCTCTAGGCAACGGGCACTGTTTGCTCTCATAGAGCCAGAGATTATACAGCGGCAGTTCTCTCCCTGCACAGGCTACATGATGGAGACAGAGACCTACTGTACTAGTCATATATTATACTAGCAATATGAACCCGGCATGTAGAAGGGGCTGGGTGATGATGCTGTAAGCTCACAGGCACAGTGGTGGCCTTTTCTGGGCATATGCTATACAGCCAGCTGCCCTGCTATTTTGGTGTCACCCCCTCGGATGGTGTTACTGAACAGCACTGAGAACTGGGAGAGGCTGGGTGCTGCCCAGCAACTCCCGGCGCACTGGGCAAGCGTCCAGTATGCTGAAAACAGTGTGAAGCAAGACCACGCCCCTTAGATATCACATACTAGGGGGCGTGGCTTTGCAGACACAAGGCCATGCCCCTTTTTGCGAGGTCGAAAGAAGACCTGCAGTGGGGGTGACGGGGTGACTGGGCACACTGGGTGACACCTACCCTAATTACGCCACTGTGTCTGACACATGCATCGGCTCATAAAAGATCTCCGCTACAGTATGGGGGGAATGTAATAGGGTGTGAGAATCAAAAAGTGAGAGATTTGGGGAGATTTCTCCTGTTTTTTTTTAAGTGGCAATATTTTACATGGCAAACCAGGTTGATTTTGCAATGTAAATGATTGCCACTTTAAAAAAAAACAGGAGAAATCTCCCCAAATCTCTCACTTTCTGATTCTCACACCCTATTACATTCCCTCCTATGTATCTATTGAGAGTTTACAGGGGGACAAGGGGTAGATAGTGACCTGGCATAGTTGCTGGATGTTGTGCCAGCACCCCCTTCAGCCCTTGCAGTGCTGCAAATGGGGAGATATTTCCTGGGTGTTACTACTACTAGTGCAGCTTTAAATTAGAAACCAGAATATAGATCTCATCAGTTTGTTTTTCTGCCCTTATATAAGCAATACATCTTACATTCATACAGTGTCAACCTCTTGTGGCCACTAGCCACTGGCATTCTGGGTTACATCAGAGCTAGGTACAGTACAGTGGTCTTGTACAGTAACCAGGGCTGACAACAGCTGTGCAGGCAGAACCTCCCCTCCTTGTTCTATAATTGCTGAGGCCCTGGCCAGACAGCTCTCCGCTCTTCCCCGCTCATGACCTATTCATGCCCAGCACAAGGAATTGTGTTCTCCGACTTCGCCCGGCAGTTCACAGCTCTCAGCTTTTCATGCTGTGCACTGCTCTCCTTCCCATCACTCTTTTCCAATTAAGTGATCACAACGGCTAGTCACAATTTCTCCAGCTACCGCACCTCAATTCTGTTACATACACCGTGCCCACGTTCTGTTCTCTGCAGATCCAGGGCCGGTGCAAGATCTCACTGCACCCTAGGCAAAGCTTCAGCTTAGCTCCCCCTAACCTGCAACACTCCCCAATCCCCCCCCCCCCCCCCCCCACACACACACACCTCCCGGAGGGGGGATACAGGTGGCTATTAGGTGGGCTGGGGTGAATTGCATCATTACATATATAAAGAGAAACAGGACAACACTCACAGACTTTTAAAATGATAATGTATTTTATAAGCAAAGTTTTGCTCACAATATACTTTCACTTCACAAGTCCTTGAGTGCAGTCTATTCTTTATGTATACATGCTAGCCAGCATGTTAGAAATCATATAGGACACCGAGGCCAATGTCACTTTTTTATATATACTGTACATGGGGTCTGGTGGGAATATTTAACTGGGGTTGGGTATGGGATGCAGCATTACAGTGACGCTGTGGGTGCAGACTTGTAGACAGGTGCTTCTTGCTGCGGGACAGACGAGATCCAGAGGCTTGGAGGAGGTGCATCAGGGCTATGAGAAGCGGTCATGGGGGCGTACCTAGTTACATTCGCCTCCTATGTGGCTTCATATGATTTGATGTTACACATGTCGGCATGGAGGAAGCACTGACACACTATGTGGCACAGCCTGATAGTGGCAGCTGCACCTGATTAAACCCACAGCAGCCGTCAGCGCAGTGTAAAAGGAGGAGGCCGCATACAGAGACATACTTCAGTTTTTCGCTAGATGAATTCAGTGTCGCCCTCCAAGGGCCGGTGCCCCTAGGCAGCCGCCTAAAGCTGCCTAATGGTAGAGCCGGCCCTGTGCAGATCGGAGATGTTAAAGTATTGTTTTAACAAACCCACAATGCACCGCGGTTCGGATGTGGCGTCCCAACCATGCGTATTGTCAGAGGAGCAGGGGGAGCGATGATGTCATCATCCTCCAGATACGAAGTTTCATTAAAAGAGAGGTTCTTGTTCCAAAGTGTGATTTAGAAAACGGAATTCTAACTAATTATAATTGGCAAGCTAAAAACTGTCATTTTGGTAGAAAATAAGTCCCACATTTTTATAAATTGTTAATAATAATAATACAGGTTGAGTATCCCTTATCCAAAATGCTTGGGACCAGAGGTATTTTGGATATGGGATTTTTCCGTATTTTGGAATAATTGCATACCATAATGAGATATCACGGTGATGGGACCCCAGTCTAAGCACAGAATGTATTTATGTTTCATATACACCTTATACACATAGCCTGAAGGTCATTTTAGCCAATATTTTTTATAACTTTGTGCATTAAACAAAGTGTGTATACATTCACACAATTCATTTATGTTTCTTGTACACCTTATACACACAGCCTGAAGGTCATTTAATACAATATTTTTAATAACTTTGTGTATTAAACAAGGTTTGTGTACATTGAGCCATCAAAAAACAAAAGTTTCACTATCTCACTCTCACTCCAAAAAGTCCGTATTTCGGAATATTCCGTATTTCGGATATTTGGATATGGGATACTCAACCTGTAATAATAATAATAATAATAATAATAAATAATACTTTTACATATACATGGGGTGGAATTTAATTTGCGGTGGTAAATTACTGTGGCTAATTGATCCGATAGGGTAATGCAATAATCGAGTATAGATACAGTAGCACAATTGGGATTGTGTTTCACCTGCTTGCAAAATGGGTTTGGTACGATTCGTCGACAGTAAGAATGACTATAGTGTAATGGTGACCAGAGAATGCCGACACGGTAATAATGTTATTTAAAGCCTTTTAACCAAGTCAGAATTATAACTTTAAAGCATCATGTTTAAAGTCATAACGCAGACATGGTTAAAGTGCTTTAATAACATTACTACCATGTCAGCATTCTCCGGTCGACATTACACTGGCAATATTCTGATGGTCGCAATTCTGACTTCTTCCCTGCAAAACTTGAGATGGAATCTGAGACGGTGTTAGCGCAGCCATCAATGTGCACTGGTGTTATTATTAGAGATGAGCGGGTTCGGTTCCTCGGAATCCGAACCCGCCCGAACTTCAGGTTTTTTTACACGGGTCCGAGCGACTCGGATCTTCCCGCCTTGCTCGGTTAACCCGAGCGCGCCCGAACGTCATCATCCCGCTGTCGGATTCTCGCGAGGCTCGGATTCTATCGCGAGACTCGGATTCTATATAAGGAGCCGCGCGTTGCCGCCATTTTCACACGTGCATTGAGATTGATAGGGAGAGGACGTGGCTGGCGTCCTCTCCGTTTATAGAGAAGAGAGTGAGACTAGAGTAGAGAGAGACACAGTATTTACTTTAGTAATTTTGGGGAGCATTAGGAGGAGTACTACTACTTGCTGAAGTGATAGTGTGACTGTATATCTGACTTGTGGGGGAGACAGTGGGGAGCAGTTAGAGTCTGAGAGCAGGAGTACATATTTTAACGTACAGTGCACACTTTTGCTGCCAGAGTGCCACACTGCCATTGTGACCACACTGACCACCAGTATATATTGTGATTGTCTGCTTAGGAGTACTACTTGCAAGTTGCTGATAGTGTGACCAGTGACCTGACCACCAGTTTAATATATATATATATATATATATATATAATTGTATATAATATATATATAATTGTATACCACCTACCCGTGTTTTTTTTTTTTTTTCTTTCTTCTTGATACATACTACTATAGTAGCTTACTGTAGCAGTCTGCGGTGCTGCTGAGCTGACAGTGTCCAGCAGGTCCGTCATCAGTCATTACATAATAAATATATATACCTGTCCGGCTGCAGTACTAGTGATATTATATATATATATATATATATATATTAATTTCATCTCATTATCATCCAGTCTATATTAGCAGCAGACACAGTACGGTAGTCCACGGCTGTAGCTACCTCTGTGTCGGCAGTCGCTGGTCCATCCATAATTGTATACCACCTACCCGTGTTTTTTTTTTTCTTTCTTCTTGATACATACTACTATAGTAGCTTACTGTAGCAGTCTGCGGTGCTGCTGAGCTGACAGTGTCCAGCAGGTCCGTCATCAGTCATTACATAATAAATATATATACCTGTCCGGCTGCAGTACTAGTGATATTATATATATATATATATATATATATATATATATATATATTAATTTCATCTCATTATCATCCAGTCTATATTAGCAGCAGACACAGTACGGTAGTCCACGGCTGTAGCTACCTCTGTGTCGGCAGTCGCTGGTCCATCCATAATTGTATACCACCTACCCGTGTTTTTTTTTTTTCTTTCTTCTTGATACATACTACTATAGTAGCTTACTGTAGCAGTCTGCGGTGCTGCTGAGCTGACAGTGTCCAGCAGGTCCGTCATCAGTCATTACATAATAAATATATATACCTGTCCGGCTGCAGTACTAGTGATATTATATATATATATATATATATATATATATATATTAATTTCATCTCATTATCATCCAGTCTATATTAGCAGCAGACACAGTACGGTACTCCACGGCTGTAGCTACCTCTGTGTCGGCAGTCGCTGGTCCATCCATAATTGTATACCACCTACCCGTGGTTTTTTTTTTCTTTCTTCTTGATACATACTACTATAGTAGCTTACTGTAGCAGTCTGCGGTGCTGCTGAGCTGACAGTGTCCAGCAGGTCCGTCATCAGTCATTACATAATAAATATATATACCTGTCCGGCTGCAGTACTAGTGATATTATATATATATATATATATATATTAATTTCATCTCATTATCATCCAGTCTATATTAGCAGCAGACACAGTACGGTAGTCCACGGCTGTAGCTACCTCTGTGTCGGCAGTCGCTGGTCCATCCATAATTGTATACCACCTATCCGTGGTTTTTTTTTCCCTTTCTTCTTGATACATACTACTATAGTAGCTTACTGTAGCAGTCTGCGGTGCTGCTGAGCTGACAGTGTCCAGCAGGTCCGTCATCAGTCATTACATAATAAATATATATACCTGTCCGGCTGCAGTACTAGTGATATTATATATATATATATATATATATATATATTAATTTCATCTCATTATCATCCAGTCTATATTAGCAGCAGACACAGTACGGTAGTCCACGGCTGTAGCTACCTCTGTGTCGGCAGTCGCTGGTCCATCCATAAGTATACTAGTATCCATCCATCTCCATTGTTTACCTGAGGTGCCTTTTAGTTGTGCCTATTAAAATATGGAGAACAACAATGTTGAGGTTCCAAAATTAGGGAAAGATCAAGATCCACTTCCACCTCGTGCTGAAGCTGCTGCCACTAGTCATGGCCGAGACGATGAAATGCCAGCAACGTCGTCTGCCAAGGCCGATGCCCAATGTCATAGTACAGAGCATGTAAAATCCAAAACACCAAATATCAGTAAAAAAAGGACTCCAAAATCTAAAATAAAATTGTCGGAGGAGAAGCGTAAACTTGCCAATATGCCATTTACCACACGGAGTGGCAAGGAACGGCTGAGGCCCTGGCCTATGTTCATGGCTAGTGGTTCAGCTTCACATGAGGATGGAAGCACTCAGCCTCTCGCTTGAAAAATGAAAAGACTCAAGCTGGCAAAAGCACCGCAAAGAACTGTGCGTTCTTCGAAATCCCAAATCCACAAGGAGAGTCCAATTGTGTCGGTTGCGATGCCTGACCTTCCCAACACTGGACGTGAAGAGCACGCGCCTTCCACCATTTGCACGCCCCCTGCAAGTGCTGGAAGGAACACCCGCAGTCCAGTTCCTGATAGTCAGATTGAAGATGTCAGTGTTGAAGTACACCAGGATGAGGAGGATATGGGTGTTGCTGGCGCTGGGGAGGAAATTGACAAGGAGGATTCTGATGGTGAGGTGGTTTGTTTAAGTCAGGCACCCGGGGAGACACCTGTTGTCCGTGGGAGGAATAGGGCCGTTGACATGCCTGGTGAAAATACCAAAAAAATCAGCTCTTCGGTGTGGAAGTATTTCAACAGAAATGCGGACAACATTTGTCAAGCCGTGTGTTGCCTTTGTCAAGCTGTAATAAGTAGGGGTAAGGACGTTAACCACCTCGGAACATCCTCCCTTATACGTCACCTGCAGCGCATTCATAATAAGTCAGTGACAAGTTCAAAAACTTTGGGCGACAGCGGAAGCAGTCCACTGACCAGTAAATCCCTTCCTCTTGTAACCAAGCTCACGCAAACCACCCCACCAACTCCCTCAGTGTCAATTTCCTCCTTCCCCAGGAATGCCAATAGTCCTGCAGGCCATGTCACTGGCAATTCTGACGAGTCCTCTCCTGCCTGGGATTCCTCCGATGCATCCTTGCGTGTAACGCCTACTGCTGCTGGCGCTGCTGTTGTTGCTGCTGGGAGTCGATGGTCATCCCAGAGGGGAAGTCGTAAGCCCACTTTTACTACTTCCACCAAGCAATTGACTGTCCAACAGTCCTTTGCGAGGAAGATGAAATATCACAGCAGTCATCCTGTTGCAAAGCGGATAACTGAGGCCTTGACAACTATGTTGGTGTTAGACGTGCGTCCGGTATCCGCCGACAGTTCACAGGGAACTAGACAATTTCTTGAGGTAGTGTGCCCCCGTTACCAAATACCATCTAGGTTCCACTTCTCTAGGCAGGCGATACCGAGAATGTACACGGACGTCAGAAAAAGACTCACCAGTGTCCTAAAAAATGCAGTTGTACCCAATGTCCACTTAACCACGGACATGTGGACAAGTGGAGCAGGGCAGACTAAGGACTATATGACTGTGACAGCCCACTGGGTAGATGTATTGCCTCCCGCAGCAAGAACAGCAGCGGCGGCACCAGTAGCAGCATCTCGCAAACGCCAACTCTTTCCTAGGCAGGCTACGCTTTGTATCACCGGTTTCCAGAATACGCACACAGCTGAAAACCTCTTACGGCAACTGAGGAAGATCATCGCGGAATGGCTTACCCCAATTGGACTCTCCTGTGGATTTGTGGCATCGGACAACGCCAGCAATATTGTGTGTGCATTAAATATGGGCAAATTCCAGCACATCCCATGTTTTGCACATACCTTGAATTTGGTGGTGCAGAATTTTTTAAAAACGACAGGGGCGTGCAAGAGATGCTGTCGGTGGCCAGAAGAATTGCGGGACACTTTCGGCGTACAGGCACCACGTACAGAAGACTGGAGCACCACCAAAAACGCCTGAACCTGCCCTGCCATCATCTGAAGCAAGAAGTGGTAATGAGGTGGAATTCAACCCTCTATATGCTTCAGAGGTTGGAGGAGCAGCAAAAGGCCATTCAAGCCTATACAATTGAGCACGATATAGGAGGTGGAATGTACCTGTCTCAAGCGCAGTGGAGAATGATTTCAACGTTGTGCAAGGTTCTGCAACCTTTTGAACTTGCCACACGTGAAGTCAGTTCAGACACTGCCAGCCTGAGTCAGGTCATTCCCCTCATCAGGCTTTTGCAGAAGAAGCTGGAGGCATTGAAGGAGGAGCTAAAAGGGAGCGATTCCGCTAGGCATGTGGGACTTGTGGATGGAGCCCTTAATTCGCTTAACAAGGATTCACGGGTGGTCAATCTGTTGAAATCAGAGCACTACATTTTGGCCACCGTGCTCGATCCTAGATTTAAAACCTACCTTGGATCTCTCTTTCCGGCAGACACAAGTCTGCTGGGGTTCAAAGACCTGCTGGTGACAAAATTGTCAAGTCAAGCGGAACGCGACCTGTCAACATCTCCTCCTTCACATTCTCCCGCAACTGGGGGTGCGAGGAAAAGGCTCAGAATTCCGAGCCCACCCGCTGGCGGTGATGCAGGGCAGTTTGGAGCGACTGCTGATGCTGACATCTGGTCCGGACTGAAGGACCTGACAACGATTACGGACATGTCGTCTACTGTCACTGCATATGATTCTCTCACCATTGAAAGAATGGTGGAGGATTATATGAGTGACCGCATCCAAGTAGGCACGTCAGACAGTCCGTACTTATACTGGCAGGAGGCAATTTGGAGGCCCTTGCACAAACTGGCTTTATTCTACCTAAGTTGCCCTCCCACAAGTGTGTACTCCGAAAGAGTGTTTAGTGCCGCCGCTCACCTTGTCAGCAATCGGCGTACGAGGTTACTTCCAGAAAATGTGGAGAAGATGATGTTCATTAAAATGAATTATAATCAATTCCTCCGTGGAGACATTGACCAGCAGCAATTGCCTCCACAAAGTACACAGGGAGCTGAGATGGTGGATTCCAGTGGGGACGAATTGATAATCTGTGAGGAGCGGGATGTACACGGTGATATATCGGAGGATGATGATGAGGTGGACATCTTGCCTCTGTAGAGCCAGTTTGTGCAAGGAGAGATTAATTGCTTCTTTTTCGGTGGGGGTCCAAACCAACCCGTCATTTCAGTCACAGTCGTGTGGCAGACCCTGTCACTGAAATGATGGGTTGGTTAAAGTGTGCATGTCCTGTTTATACAACATAAGGGTGGGTGGGAGGGCCCAAGGACAATTCCATCTTGCACCTCTTTTTCTTTCATTTTTATTTGCGTCATGTGCTGTTTGGGGAGTGTTTTTTGGAAGGGCCATCCTGCGTGACACTGCAGTGCCACTCCTAGATGGGCCAGGTGTTTGTGTCGGCCACTAGGGTCGCTTATCTTACTCACACAGCTACCTCATTGCGCCTCTTTTTTTCTTTGCGTCATGTGCTGTTTGGGGAGTGTTTTTTGGAAGGGCCATCCTGCGTGACACTGCAGTGCCACTCCTAGATGGGCCAGGTATTTGTGTCGGCCACTAGGGTCGCTTATCTTACTCACACAGCTACCTCATTGCGCCTCTTTTTTTCTTTGCGTCATGTGCTGTTTGAGGAGTGTTTTTTGGAAGGGCCATCCTGCGTGACACTGCAGTGACACTCCTAGATGGGCCAGGTGTTTGTGTTGGCCACTAGGGTCGCTTATCTTACTCACACAGCTACCTCATTGCGCCTCTTTTTTTCTTTGCGTCATGTGCTGTTTGGGGAGTGTTTTTTGGAAGGGCCATCCTGCGTGACACTGCAGTGCCACTCCTAGATGGGCCAGGTGTTTGTGTCGGCCACTAGGGTCGCTTATCTTACTCATACAGCTACCTCATTGCGCCTCTTTTTTTCTTTGCGTCATGTGCTGTTTGGGGAGTGTTTTTTGGAAGGGCCATCCTGCGTGACACTGCAGTGCCACTCCTAGATGGGCCAGGTGTTTGTGTCGGCCACTAGGGTCGCTTATCTTACTCACACAGCTACCTCATTGCGCCTCTTTTTTTCTTTGCGTCATGTGCTGTTTGGGGAGTGTTTTTTGGAAGGGCCATCCTGCGTGACACTGCAGTGCCACTCCTAGATGGGCCAGGTGTTAGTGTCGGCCACTAGGGTCGCTTATCTTACTCACACAGCTACCTCATTGCGCCTCTTTTTTTCTTTGCGTCATGTGCTGTTTGGGGAGTGTTTTTTGGAAGGGCCATCCTGCGTGACACTGCAGTGCCACTCCTAGATGGGCCAGGTGTTTGTGTCGGCCACTAGGGTCGCTTATCTTACTCACACAGCTACCTCATTGCGCCTCTTTTTTTCTTTGCGTCATGCGCTGTTTGGGGAGTGTTTTTTGGAAGGGCCATCCTGCGTGACACTGCAGTGCCACTCCTAGATGGGCCAGGTGTTTGTGTCGGCCACTAGGGTCGCTTATCTTACTCACACAGCTACCTCATTGCGCCTCTTTTTTTCTTTGCGTCATGTGCTGTTTGGGGAGTGTTTTTGGAAGGGCCATCCTGCGTGACACTGCAGTGCCACTCCTAGATGGGCCAGGTGTTTGTGTCGGCCACTAGGGTCGCTTATCTTACTCACACAGCTACCTCATTGCGCCTCTTTTTTTCTTTGCGTCATGTGCTGTTTGGGGAGTGTTTTTTGGAAGGGCCATCCTGCGTGACACTGCAGTGCCACTCCTAGATGGGCCAGGTGTTTGTGTCGGCCACTAGGGTCGCTTATCTTACTCACACAGCTACCTCATTGCGCCTCTTTTTTTCTTTGCGTCATGTGCTGTTTGGGGAGTGTTTTTTGGAAGGGCCATCCTGCGTGACACTGCAGTGCCACTCCTAGATGGGCCAGGTGTTTGTGTCGGCCACTAGGGTCACTTATCTTACTCACACAGCTACCTCATTGCGCCTCTTTTTTTCTTTGCGTCATGTGCTGTTTGGGGAGTGTTTTTTGGAAGGGCCATCCTGCGTGACACTGCAGTGCCACTCCTAGATGGGCCAGGTGTTTGTGTCGGCCACTAGGGTCGCTTAGCTTAGTCATCCAGCGACCTCGGTGCACATTTTAGGACTAAAAATAATATTGTGAGGTGTGAGGTATTCAGAATAGACTGAAAATGAGTGGAAATTATGGTTTTTGAGGTTAATAATACTTTGGGATCAAAATGACCCCCAAATTCTATGATTTAAGCTGTTTTTTAGTGTTTTTTGAAAAAAACACCCGAATCCAAAACACACCCGAATCCGACAAAAAAAATTCGGTGAGGTTTTGCCAAAACGCGGTCGAACCCAAAACACGGCCGCGGAACCGAACCCAAAACCAAAACACAAAACCCGAAAAATTTCAAGTGCACATCTCTAGTTATTATGCAGTAGTCATGGAAAGCTCTGTTGTCCTAGATCCTCGCTGTACAATGGAACCTTGGCAAATCCTGATGGATTCCTATAGCTTGTAAAAAAAAAATGCAATTTCTGACTTACAACTAAATATTATTAATAATAATAATAATTAATAAAATACATGAATTTGCATATGTCATTTTACTGTTGTCAGCCCCCCCCCCCCCCCCCTATTTCTGATTTCTTTGAAGGAACAAAAAGCAACAACAATAACCCAATGCTGTATGTTGTGATATTGGCTGGGGAGTTACACATTTACTTACTGTCAAAACATCCTACTCCACTTATTTAGAAAGTTCACCCCAAGGTCCAGATTGCATTCAGCAAATAAAGTCCCCTGTTAGCAAGAATTTCTACTACAGCAGACTGTTGTTTTGTAATGCGCATCCTACATACAGTAGGTAAATCTGAGAAAGATTATAATAAGAATTTACTTACCGATAATTCTATTTCTCGTAGTCCGTAGTGGATGCTGGGGACTCCGTCAGGACCATGGGGATTAGCGGCTCCGCAGGAGACAGGGCACAAAAGTAAAAGCTTTAGGATCAGGTGGTGTGCACTGGCTCCTCCCCCTATGACCCTCCTCCAAGCCTCAGTTAGGATACTGTGCCCGGACGAGCGTACACAATAAGGAAGGATTTTGAATCCCGGGTAAGACTCATACCAGCCACACCAATCACACTGTACAACCTGTGATCTGAACCCAGTTAACAGCATGATAACAGCGGAGCATCTGAAAAGATGGCTCACAACAATAATAACCCGATTTTTGTAACAATAACTATGTACAAGTATTGCAGACAATCCGCACTTGGGATGGGCGCCCAGCATCCACTACGGACTACGAGAAATAGAATTATCGGTAAGTAAATTCTTATTTTCTCTGACGTCCTAAGTGGATGCTGGGGACTCCGTCAGGACCATGGGGATTATACCAAAGCTCCCAAACGGGCGGGAGAGTGCGGATGACTCTGCAGCACCGAATGAGAGAACTCCAGGTCCTCCTCAGTCAGGGTGTGCCCCTGACCAAGTATCAGCTCGGCAAAGTTGTAAAGCCGAGACTCCTCGGGCAGCCGCCCAAGATGAGCCCACCTTCCTTGTGGAATGGGCATTTACATATTTTGGCTGTGGCAGGCCTGCCACAGAATGTGCAAGCTGAATTGTACTACACATCCAACTAGCAATCGTCTGCTTAGAAGCAAGAGCACCCAGTTTGTTGGGTGCATACAGGATAACGGCAAGTCAGTTTTCCTGACTCCAGCCGTCCTGGAAACTATATTTTCAGGGCCCTGACAACATCTAGCAACTTGGAGTCCTCCAAGTCCCTAGTAGCCGCAGGTACCACAATAAGCTGGTTCGGGTGAAACACTGACACCACCTTAGGGAGAAACTGGGGATGAGTCCGCAGCTCTGCCCTGTCCGAATGGACAATCAGATATGGGCTTTTTTGAGACAAACGCCGCCAATTCTGACACTCGCCTGGCCGAGGCCAGGGCCAACAGCATGGTCACTTTCCCTGTGAGATATTTCAAATCCACAGATTTGAGCGGTTTAAACCAATGTGATTTTAGGAATCCCAGAACTACGTTGAGATCCCACAGTGCCACTGGAGGCACAAAAGGGGGTTGTATATGCAGTACTCCCTTGACAAACTTCTGGACTTCAGGAACTGAAGCCAATTCTTTCTGGAAGAAAATCGACAGGGCCGAAATTTGAACCTTAATGGACCCCAATTTGAGGCCCATAGACACTCCTGTTTGCAGGAAATGCAGGAAACGACCGAGTTGAAATTTCTTCATGAGGCCTTCCTGGCCTCACACCACGCAACATATTTTCGCCACATGTGGTGATAATGTTGTGCGGTCACCTCCTTCCTGGCTTTGACCAGGGTAGGAATGACCTCTTCCGGAATGCCTTTTTCCCTTAGGATCCGGCGTTCAACCGCCATGCCGTCAAACGCAGCCGCGGTAAGTCTTGGAACAGACATGGTACTTGCTGAAGCAAGTCCCTTCTTAGCGGCAGAGGCCATGAATCCTCTGTGAGCATCTCTTGAAGTTCCGGGTACCAAGTCCTTCTTGGCCAATCCGGAGCCACGAGTATAGTTCTTACTCCTCTACGTCTTATAATTCTCAATACCTTGGGTATGAGAAGCAGAGGAGGGAAGACATACACCGACTGGTACACCCACGGTGTTACCAGAACGTCCACAGCTATTGCCTGAGGGTCTTTTGACCTGGCGCAATACTTGTCCAGTTTTTTGTTCAGGCGGGACGCCATCATGTCCACCTTTGGTCTTTTCCAAAGGTTCACAATCATGTGGAAGACTTCCCGATGAAGTCCCCACTCTCCCGGGTGGAGGTTGTGCCTGCTGAGGAAGTCTGCTTCCCAGTTGTCCACTCCCGGAATGAACACTGCTGACAGTGCTATCACATGATTTTCCGCCCAGCGAAAAATCCTTGCAGTTTCTGCCATTGCCCTCCTGCTTCTTGTGCCGCCCTGTCTGTTTACGTGGGCGACTGCCGTGATGTTGTCCCACTGGATCAATACCGGCTGACCTTGAAGCAGAGGTCTTGCTAAGCTTAGAGCATTGTAAATTGCCCTTAGCTCCAGTATATTTATGTGGAGAAAAATCTCCAAACCTGATCACACTCCCTGGAAATTTTTTCCCTGTGTGACTGCTCCCCAGCCTCTCAGGCTGGCCTCCGTGGTCACCAGCATCCAATCCTGAATGCCGAATCTGCGGCCCTCTAGAAGATGAGCACTCTGTAACCACCACAGGAGAGACACCCTTGTCCTTGGAGATAGGGTTATCCGCTGATGCATCTGAAAATGCGATCCGGACCATTTGTCCAGCAGATCCCACTGAAAAGTTCTTGCGTGGAATCTGCCGAATGGAATTTTTTTCCCAGGACTCTTGTGCAATGATGCACTGACACTTTTCCTGGTTTTAGGAGGTTCCTGACTAGCTCGGATAACTCCCTGGCTTTCTCCTCCGGGAGAAACACCTTTTTCTGGACTGTGTCCAGAACCATCCCTAGGAACAGCAGACGTGTCGTCGGAAACGGCTGCGATTTTGGATATTTAGAATCCACCCGTGCTGTCGTAGAACTACTTGAGATAGTGCTACTCCGACTTCCAACTGTTCTCTGGACCTTGCCCTTATCAGGAGATCGTCCAAGTAAGGGATAATTTAAGACGCCTTTTCTTTGAAGAAGAATCATCATTTCGGCCATTACTTTGGTAAAGACCCGGGGTGCCGTGGACAATCCAAACGGCAGCGTCTGAAACTGATAGTGACAGTTCCGTACCACGAACCTGAGGTACCCTTGGTGAGAAGGGCAATTTGGGACATGGAGGTAAGCATCCTTGATGTCCAGGGACACCATATAGTCCCCTTCTTCCTGGTTCGCTATCACTGCTCTGAGTGACTCCATCTTGATTTGAACCTTTGTATGTAAGTGTTCAAAGATTTCCCATTTAGAATAGGTCTCACCGAGCCGTCTGGCTTCAGTACCACAATATAGTGTGGAATAATACCCCTTTCCTTGTTGTAGGAGGGGTACTTTGATTATCACCTGCTCGGAATACAGCTTGTGAATTGTTTCCAATACTGCCTCCCTGTCGGAGGAAGACGTTGGTAAAGCAGACATCAGGAGCCTGCGAGGGGGAGACGTCTCGAATCTCCAGTCTGTACCCCTGGGATACTACTTGTAGGATCCCGGGGTCCACTTGCGAGTGAGCCCACTACGCGCTGAAACTCTTGAGACGACCCCCCACCGCACTTGAGTCCGCTTGTACGGCCCCAGCGTCATGCTGAGGACTTGGCAGAAGCTGTGGAGGGCTTCTGTTCCTGGGAATGGGCTGCCTGCTGCAGTCTTCTTCCCTTTCCTCTATCCCTGGGCAGATATGACTGGCCTTTTGCCCGCTTGCCCTTATGGGGACGAAAGGACTGAGGCTGAAAAGACGGTGTCTTTTTCTGCTGAGATGTGATTTGGGGTAAAAAAAAGGTGGATTTTCCAGCTGTTGCCGAGGCCACCAGGTCCGATGGACCGACCCCAAATAACTCCTCCCCTTTATACGTCAATACTTCCATGTGCCGTTTGGAATCTGCATCACCTGACCACTGTCGTGTCCATAAACATCTTCTGGCAGATATGGACATCGCACTTACTCTTGATGCCAGAGTGCAAATATCCCTCTGTGCATCTCGCATATATAGAAATGCATCCTTTAAATGCTCTATAGTCAATAAAATACTGTCCCTGTCAAGGGTATCAATATTTTCAGTCAGGGAATCCGACCAAGCCACCCCAGCGCTGCACATCCAGGCTGAGGCGATCGCTGGTCGCAGTATAACACCAGTATGTGTGTATATACCTTTTTAGGATATTTTCCAGCCTCTCAGCTGGCTCCTTGAGGGCGGCCCTATCTGGAGACGGTACCGCCACTTGTTTTGATAAGCGTGTGAGCGCCTTATCCACCCTAAAGGGTGTTTTCCAACGCGCCCTAACTTCTGGCGGAAAAGGGTATACCGCCAATAATTTTCTATCGGGGGAAACCCACGCATCATCACACACTTCATTTAATTTATCTGATTCAGGAAAAACTACAGGTAGTTTTTTCACACCCCACATAATACCCTTCTTGTGGTACTTGTAGTATCAGAAATATGTAACACCTCCTTCATTGCCCTTAACATGTAACGTGTGGCCCTGAAGGAAAATACGTTTGTTTCTTCACCGTCGACACTGGAGTCAGTGTCCGTGTCTGTGTCTGTGTCGACCGACTGAGGTAAATGAGCGTTTTACAGCCCCTGACGGTGTTTGAGACGCCTGGACAGGTACTAATTTGTTTGCCGGCCGTCTCATGTCGTCAACCGACCTTGCAGCGTGTTGACATTATCACGTAATTCCTTAAATAAGCCATCCATTCCGGTGTCGACTCCCTAGAGAGTGACATCACCATTTCAGGCAATTGCTCCGCCTCCTCACCAACATCGTCCTCATACATGTCGACACACACGTACCGACACACAGCACACACACAGGGAATGCTCTGATAGAGGACAGGACCCCACTAGCCCTTTGGGGAGACAGAGGGAGAGTTTGCCAGCACACACCAAAAACGCTATAATTATACAGGGACAACCTTTATATAAGTGTTTTTCCCTTATAGCATTTTAATATATATATACATATCGCCAAATAAGTGCCCCCCCTCTCTATTTTAACCCTGTTTCTGTAGTGCAGTGCAGGGGAGAGCCTGGGAGCCTTCCCACCAGCATTTCTGTGAGGGAAAATGGCGCTGTGTGCTGAGGAGAATAGGCCCCGCCCCCTTTTCGGCGGGCTTCTTCTCCCGTTTTTCTGAGACCTGGCAGGGGTTAAATACATCCATATAGCCCCCAGGGGCTATATGTGATGTATTTTTAGCCAGAATAAGGTACTATCATTGCTGCCCAGGGCGCCCCCCCCCAGCGCCCTGCACCCTCAGTGACCGCTGCTATGAAGTGTGCTGACAACAATGGCGCACAGCTGCAGTGCTGTGCGCTACCTTATGAAGACTGAAGAGTCTTCTGCCGCCGTTTCTGGACCTTCACTTTTCGGCATCTGCAAGGGGGGTCGGCGGCGCGGCTCCGGGACGAACCCCAGGGTGAGACCTGTGTTCCGACTCCCTCTGGAGCTAATGGTGTCCAGTAGCCTAAGAAGCCAATCCATCCTGCACGCAGGTGAGTTCACTTCTCTCCCCTAAGTCCCTCGTAGCAGTGAGCCTGTTGCCAGCAGGACTCACTGAAAATAAAAAACCTAACAAACTTTTACTCTAAGCAGCTCTTTAGGAGAGCCACCTAGATTGCACCCTTCTCGGCCGGGCACAAAAATCTAACTGAGGCTTGGAGGAGGGTCATAGGGGGAGGAGCCAGTGCACACCACCTGATCCTAAAGCTTTTACTTTTGTGCCCTGTCTCCTGCGGAGCCGCTAATCCCCATGGTCCTGAAGGAGTCCCCAGCATCCACTTAGGACGTCAGAGAAATTGTTGTTACTAGGGAAGCACTAGCGCATACGGGGGGGTTCTGAGTGCCCAGAAACCACACTCCTCCCCCCTTCCCGCCCTGACGGACTAATTTTTTTATTTTTCCTTCCGTGGTCCTGCTGCTGGCAAACAGAGCCACACCCCCTCAGCTGGAATTTGTGGGTCGCTGGTGAGGGGCGGAGTCAATACGACATGCTTCTCATAGAAACGCGTCATATAGGCTGGGCCTAATGATGAAAAGTCCCCCTGCTCAGCCCCAGCCCCCCAGCAATGACCTCCTGCAGCATCATCAGGGCAGGCTCCAGATGTCAGTGTGTGTGTTTGTGTGTTTATGTATGTGTTCTATATTTGTGTATGTATATGTACAGTGTATGTGTGTATATGTTCTGTGAGTGTGTGTGTACAGTATACATATCTATGTGTGTGTTTGCATGTATGTGTGTATGTGTTCTATGTGTGTCTGTGTATATTTTCTTTGGGTGTGTATAATTATGTATATATGTGTTTGTATGTGTGTAAAGATGTGTAAATTTACATCTAGCGTTACTGCACGTTAAACAGCCCTTCTAGTCATACCATGCCGTGGAGTGACTCAGTTGCACTAAGCGTCTTTACATACAACTATTTTGTGCCTCTTACATAAATCGCTTTCGATTCTGATGATTAAAATGCATCTGCGGCTGTATCCGCATTTGAAATGTTACGTTAGAGTGTTTTCCTAGAAAAGACTGTAGCGTACTATTTCGTATGCAGATAGAGCCAAAGACACACAGAGAATATAGGCATGCCGCAAGCCATTTTAATCAGCAGAGTCCGCGCTGTGAATAAGATGCATTTCGGCAAAAAAAAAAGATGCCCGACGCTAACAGAGTTGCACGGGACCTGTCAGCTCACTCATGCCAGCCATCTCCCGCTACGTGGCATATTAAGGCTAGATATTGAGGACACATCTATGTGTAAGTGTGTTGATGTGCAGTATGCGTGTGTATACAGGTGAAACTCAGATAATTAGAATATCGTGCAAAAGTTCATTTATTTCAGTAATTAAACTTAAAAGGTGAAACTAATATATTAAATAGACTCATAGGGGGAGATTCAAATGTTTGAAAAGTCAGTTGGGAGTCTGTTTTTTCCTATCTAATAGACACCCAACCGACTTTTTAAACATTTGACTTCCACTCATTACATGCAAAGGGCTATATTCAATAAGAGTCGGAAACTGCCGTCTTGTCGGAAAGACGGCAGTTTCCGACTGGAATAGGTCGGAAGGGGTTCCGACCTATTCAATAGGGGCACATTATTTCCGACAAGTCGGGAAACCCAACTTGTCGGAATGCTGTCAGAAAGCAGGTGGATCGGCGGAATAACCACCGATCCACCTGCTGCTGTCGGAAACGGGGCCAAATCTGACAGGTTTTGGCCCCCTTTCCGACAAACTCAATCCGACTTGAAAACAAGTCGGATTGAGGTGAAGAGATGGGGAGCGGTGCGGCGGGCTATGGGGAGGATAGTACCTGCAGAGCCTCCTCAGCCGCCGCACAGAGCACTCCCGCTGCCAGCTCCGGCTGCCGCTGGAAGCTCCCCCGCCAGCCGCCTCACGCTGCTCCCCCGCCGGCCGCCGCACACTGCTCCCCCGCCGGCCGCCACACACTGCTCCCCCCGCCACTGCTGTCAGAGCACCCGGCAGCGCTGACAGTAGCGGCAGCACAGGACACAGGGAACGGCCAAATCCGACAGTCGGATTTGGCCGCTCTTTGAATAGGGGTTGTCGGGTCCATTCCAACAACTGCATGTCGGAATGGACCCGACTCTTATTGAATATACCTCAAAGTGAGATATTTCAAACCTTTATTTGTTATCATTTTGATGATTGTGGCTTACAGCTTAAGAAACCCCCAAATCCAAAATCTCAGAAAATTAGAATATTGGCCCTCATTCCGAGTTGATCGGTCGCAAGGCGATTTTAGCAGAGTTACACACGCTAAGCCGCCGCCTACTGGGAGTGAATCTTAGCTTCATAAAATTGCGACCGATGTATTCGCAATAATGCGATTACTAACTACTTAGCAGTTTCAGAGTAGCTCCAGACTTACTCTGCCTGTGCGATCATTTCAGTGCTTGTCGTTCCTGGTTGACGTCACAAACACACCCAGCGTTCGCCCAGGCACTCCCACCGTTTCCCCGGCCACTCCTGCGTTTTTTCCGGAAACGGTAGCGTTTTCAGCCACACGCCCCTGAAACGCCGTGTTTCCGCCCAGTAACACCCATTTCCTGTCAATCACATTACGTTCGCCGGAGCGAAGAAAAAGCCGTGAGTAAAAATACTTTCTTCATAGTAAAGTTACTTGGCGCAGTCGCAGTGCGAACATTGCGCATGCGTACTAAGCGGATTTTCACTGCGATGCGATGAAAAATACCGAGCGAACAACTCGGAATGAGGGCCATTGTGAAAAGGTTCAAAATTGTAGGCTCAAAGTGTCACACACTAATCAGCTAATTAATCCAAACCAACTGCAAAGGGTTCCTGATTAAAGGGTTCCTGTAATGAGTCTACATAATATATTAGTTTCACCTATTAAGTTGAATTACTGAAATATATGAACTTTTGCACGATATTCTAATTTTCTGAGTTTCACCTGTATATGTATCTGTTGTTTGTGCGTATGTGTTCTATGTGTGCAATTGTGTATGTGTTCTATGTAACGTGTTATATATACAGATATACCTATACACACACACGTGTGCACATAGGACCCCCCTCCACACTGCAAATCGTGCGTTAATGTGTATTTATATATATATATATATATATATATATATATATGTGTGTGCCTGGGTCCAGGTACTGTAGTATCCATGTTGCCTGCACATAATGTCCTCTCTAATGGTTGGCCAGGCCAACTCTTAAGAATTCTTAAGAATTCCCCCAGTGGGTCCTTTATGCCCCAGTCCGACAATGGTCTTGAGTGTGAATATATGCCCGGGCACACCAGGCGTGCACACACATCACCCTAAATGAGTTATGGCTCGTCGCTGCCACAACCATCATGGCTACACCTGTAGATTCAAAAGTGTTGTCATTAAAAAAAATAATTATTTTTGCTTTCTCTACGAAGAAAACAACACCAACATTTTTTCACGTCGATCTTTTGTCATGTTGACCTTGTTCATGTCACCCTAATGCGTGTGTCGTCCTATTTCAGGTGTCGACTTAGTTACTGTCGAGCAATAGTGGTCGACCTAGACACTGTTGACCTAAGTGTGGTCCACCCTACGATACATGCCCGTTTAGTACATAGACACCTACAGTACATTTGGTAAAACATATTTCACCTTATATGGTGATGGATGTGATGTGTGTTCTGTACATTAATATTATCTCATGCACATACTAATCTATTAGCAAAATATTTTCACTGGTAACCGCTGCTTTCTGGCTGGGAGACTGAAGCCGCTGTATGATCATATAAATGCACATCTTGGAACTGTCTAAGACATGATAACTTCCTGCACCGTTAATTAGCCGGGTTTTACATTCCTTGTAACGTGATACACAGTCAGTGCATATATAAATACACAGTAATGGTACTTGGGGAGAGAAAGTATTTCAATTACTGTTTTTGATAATTGAAGACCTTTCATAACCAGAGTAGGACTTATTTTTGGCACCCAACGTCTGGTCTGGCAATCTGAATCTTTTTTTAGTTTGTAGTATTCAGGCCGCACTATTATTATGGCAGAGGGATTTTTTTACGGTGGTTTTAAAATGATACTTAAAATAGTTTCGATGCTATAGTGTGCACGTGGCTAAAACGCGTCGGAATGGACGATAGAGGGTGAAGCTGGACTGTTTGTAAATCCGTATTTAAAAGAAGGAGGGATATAATGCTATGTGCCGAACAGCGTTGTTAGTTGTAATACAAAGTTCTAGTCTACTGTATCTGAGATGGGGTTGGTTATCAAATGCCGGCGGTATCCAATAGGATACGGAGAGGAGAATTATAGTGAGAAGAAAAGAGGAAAAGATCATAGTGTGCTATTCTTATTAAAGAATTCTGTGTTAGCTTTACAGTAAGTCACATGTAACAGGTCCCATACATTCCAAAAAGTTGAATTTTTGACTCACCAGCCCACAGAACACTATCCCAAAAGGCTTGAGCGGGATGTCAAATGTATTTCTTTTAGCACATGTGAGAAGAGTCTTTATGTTCTTCTTGGTTAGTGATTTTGGCCTTGCAAATCTCCCATGGATATCATTTTTGCCCAATCTCTTTCTAATGGTGGAATCATGAATGCTGACAGTAACTGAGGCAAACAAGGCCTGCAGTCCTTAGTTGTTTGGATTCTTTTGTGACTTCTTGAATGAGTTGTTGATGCGTAATTTTGGTAATTTGGTCACTCCTAGAAAAGATTCGCCATTGTTTCAAGTTGTCTCCATTTGGAGATCATAGCTGTCACTGTGGATCGCTGGAGTCCAAGAGCCTTCACAATGACTTTGTAAACCTTTCCAGACTAATATATTTCAATAACTTTCTTTCTCATCTCTTCTGGAATTTCTTTGATCACCGCATACTGTGCTGCTTGCTGAGAAATTGTAGCCAACTTAATATTGTTGGAAAGGTTCTTTTTGACTGATGATTAGACTCAACATGGCTGGCAGTAATCAAGACTGATTGTGTCTAATGCAGAGGTTGCCAAACGTGGCCCTCAGGGCACCCCGACGGTCCAGGATGTAAGTATATCCGTGGCTCAGCACAGATGGTTAAATCAAATTGACTGCAGTACTAATTAGGTCACCTGTGGCCAAGCATGGATATACTTAAAACCTGGCCTGTTACGGTTCCTTGGGGAACTCTGCTCTAATGCAATTGAACCCAATGGTCAATTCAGTTTGGCTCATTGGTTGAATGAGTAACTAAGGGGGCAATTGCTATCACTCATAGGGGCAATTGGTGTTGGATATCTTTACTCCTTCAATAAATTAAATGATCATTTAAAAACTATTATATAAAAAAAGTCTTTGTGTTATATTCAGATATGTTTCAAGATCTGAACCAATTAAGTTTAACAAATGAGTAAAACTAGAAAAAAATTAGTAAGAAGTCAAAAAGAATTTGATGCCACTACGTGCAGTTTAAGATCCAGTTATTGCATTTAGAAGATGACCAGGCATCTAAGCTTAGGATCAAATTATTTCACAGCGCACACACGCTGCAGATTGCAGATCGCCATGAAAGAAACATGGCGAAAAAAACAAACCACCCCAATTTATTGGACGGGGCCACTGCGCAGAGTCTCCACGCTTCTCGCATGATCCAGCCGTATGACCGAGCCAGTAAACGCTTAGCAGTGTCAGCTGAGGGCAAGTGGCAAGGCTTTGATCTATGGGATAATAGTAAGTGACTGTGAACAAAAACATTGCTAACATTAATTTATGGAAAGGGTGACTTAATGTGCTTTGTGTGGAATGCGCTGTTTATTATTGTTTCATTGCATGAGCTGGGATAGTTCATTAAATCTGCGTATCTGTTATCCTTCCCATAATTGATATGACATAGCTTTGTGGATGGTTAAGTAATGCTAGTCTAAAGACTTTTGTCTAAATCAGAGGCTTTATGGTTCCCTGGTTATTTGCATTTTATAGCCCTTGGGATTAAATATACTTCAGAGACTTAAACGCGATCCCTGCTTGGCCCGACCTTTCATTTTTCTTTGCATAAGTAAAAAAAAAAAATCAGCCAGCTTATTAACGAGCTGATTAAGTGGAAGTACTTGTCATTAGGATTTTGGCTACGAAAGCGGCTTCCGCTCATTCCTCTCAAAGTGTTTTTAGCTGGTGTAGTTGACACTAGACACTTGTAAAGCGCCAAGTTTGACAAGCAAATTGTAAACTGTTGTTGGCCTAATGGCTAACGTTAATCTAGACTTTACCGCCCTCTTTTTATTTTTATTTTTTTTACCTTCTCCCTACACGATTGGCAAATTATTACTCTCTTCCTGAGGCTTCATGGTGGAAATAAAGTACTTACTGTTGCATATAATAACACATTCTCTTATATAAAGCGCTATCCAGTAGAACTGTAGCGGAGACTGAAAAGAAAAACTGTTACGTTTCTTAACACACTCCAACTTATTAACCCCTTCATACCCCTCTGTCACCTTAATGACTGCAGCCTTTTTAGTTTTTGTTGTTTTTTGTTTGTTTGTTTTTGACGGGGGGAGGGGGCGGAAGGTTGTAATCTTGTGATGTAACTGTTATCTAGTTATACCAGATGTCTTCTGCTGCGTTAACATGTCTGTACATCCTTGTTACTTCCATGTAAGTAGCAGCAATTATCTTTACAACTGCACCTGAATCACTCGCACTGTGTGGTCTTGGCCCAACATGGCTATCAGCTCTGTCAGACACGGACAATAATTCCTCTCCCACTCCTCTCCCATTTACATCTCTGGTCTTATCTCCCTTTACTCTCCCACCCGTCCTCTTCGCTCTGCTAATGCACGCTGACTCTCCTGTCTTCTGATTACTTCCTCCCACTACCATCTCCAAGATTTTTCACGTGCTGCTCCCTTTCTCTGGAATTCTTTACCTCTCCCCCTCAGACTCTCCACCTCTCTACAGAACTTCAAACGGGCTCTTAAGACCTACTTCTTTACCAAACCCAGCCAAATCTCATCCTAACCCTCTGTCCCATGCTCGGTCTACCCCATCTGTGTCACCCCTGTCTACCTGCCCTTCCCCTTTAGAATGTAAGCTCTCACGAGTAGGGCCCTCTTCCCTCATGTGCTTATCTTACGTTACCAATCCTCAACTGCCCAAATCCTTCAGTTTTTTTACCACCTTGAAACTTATCTCTATGTCGTCTACTGATGTAGTTATGCTTAGTTACCCTGTACTTGTCCTATATTGCAGAGACGTGCAGTCAGGGGAGGCAGTGCCTCCCCTGTCATTAATGATTAAGATAATACAAAGAAGATGCATATGACACATATTCTGTCTTCTGTGTCATATGTATCTTCTTAATATTATTCTTTACATTGCTGTTTTCTTTATGTGTTTGGGAGGCACCGATCGTGGTGCCTCCCGTTGTCACTGGGGAAAGTATGGGGAGCGGGGGGCGGGCACGGGCAGGGACTAGCCATGGGCTGTAAAAGCCCATTGAAAATATATGGGAAAGCGGCACCATTAGTGGTGCCGCTTTCATACAGGGACGTGCTTTCAACCTATGAAAGCACGTCCCTGTCAGTGAGGCCACAGTGATTGGCCAGCGGATCCGTCACTGGATCCGCTGTCAATCACTGTGTGGGCGACGCTGGTGGAGGAGGTGCGGGCGGCTGGATGCGGCGATGGTGCGGGCGGCGGGATGTGGCGGTGGTGCGGGCGGCGGTGGAGCGGGCGGCGGTGGAAATTTACCTTTATCCTGCAGAGTTTGGCAGCGGAGCGGTTCCAGTTTCAAAAATGGCGCCTCAGCGTCATTTTTGAAATTCAAGATGGCCGCCGCGAGCCAATCACGGCTCGCCGCGTCATCGCCCCGCCCCCTCCAGCTGACTTATATAAGTCAGCGCGAGGCGGAGGAGAGTCAGTCCGACGGCGGAGGAGGAGCAGTGAAGAGCTCCTGAAGAAAGAAGACGGCCGGAAGTCCTGGCTGGGCGGCGGCTATGCAAAAGAGCTTAGCAGCCGCCGCCCACCAGGTGAAGACTCTGGAAGCCCTGGGGGGGTGGCGCCCCCCAGGTGAAGACGCCGGAAGCCATGGAAAGGCGGCGGGCACGCAAAAGAGCTTAAAGGCCGCCGCCCCCAGGTGAAGACCCAGTTTAATAAAGCTTATTTTCAAGACGTGTGGCGTTTTATTTTAATATTTTCTTTACAGGTGGACTACAGGTGCCAGCGGGCCCTTTATGTCTGGGCATGCTGGCACTTGTGGTTCTCCAAGTGCCAGCATGCTGGGGCAGGCTTGCTGGGACCTGTAGGCTACCTGTAAAGAACAATATTACTATTCTTTGCAGGTGGACTACAGGTGCCAGCAGGCCCTTTATGTCCGGGCATGCTGGCACTTGTGGTTCTCCAAGTGCCAGCATGCTGGGGCAGGCTTGCTGGGACCTGTAGGCCACCTGTAAAGGACAATATTAACACACAATGAACCCCGCACCCACCGCCACCAGGGGTGCGGGGCATAGCACTGGGCTATCAGCCCAGTGCTGGTTATTGCTCGGGAGGGGGGACCCCATTTTTATTTTTTGGGGTTCCCACTTTCCGAGGAATTCCAACCCTGGGCTGACTGGCTGGGGGGGCAGATTAATGTTATGGCAGGGGGGCCCCATACTGAGTGTCTCCCCTGCTATGGCATTACTCCCCCTGGCTGGTTCTGCCTAGTGCTGGTTTTACTGATGTGTTGGTTGGGGGACCACACTTTTTTTTTTCGGGGGGGGGGCGGCGCTATCAGCTATGACGTGACTTCCCTCTGCTCAAATGAATGCTATGTCACTACCGAAGGGGAAGGTTGTGTGAGGCACACAATTTTGCCGTGGAATGACACATCTCAGCATGCCTTGCACAGTGACATGTAAATACACAAGGAGGGCATACTGGCATGTGGTGAACTCTTAAAATAACCAGGGTAAAATCAATAGTATCACTGCAGTTAAGTGCAGCAGCAGAGTATATAACTAGCATCTATGCAATACAATAGCAATGCCGTAACATTTATTTATATATATATATATATATATAGGAAATCACGACAGCACTCAAAGCCTATGTATATAAAGCAAAAAATGGTGGTGCAAGGCAGCAATAAATATAAAACACTCACTTTTCTAGCGATGCAGAAAAAGTAGACAAGCCAGCACTCACGTGTAGACGAAAGAAAAGCAGGATTTATTCCTTAACCAAACGGCATGGTGAAGTACAGCAAACACAGGGGGTAATTCCAAGTTGATCGCAGCAGGATTTATGTTAGCAATTGGGCAAAACCATGTGCACTGCAGGGGAGGCAGATATAACATGTGCAGAGAGAGTTAGATTTGGGTGGGGTGTGTTCAATCTGCAATCTAATTTGCAGTGTAAAAATAAAGCAGCCAGTATTTACCCTGCACAGAAACAAAATAACCCACCCAAATCTAACTCTTTCTGCACATGTTATATCTGCCCCCCCTGCAGTGCACATGGTTTTGCCCAATTGCTAACATAAATCCTGCTGTGATCAACTTGGAATTACCCCCTGTGTTTGCTGTATTTGCTGTACTTCACCATGCCATTTGGTTAAGGAATAAATCTTGCTTTTCTTTCGTCTACACGTGAGTGCTGGCTTGTCTACTTTTTCTGTATCGCTGGAGAAGTGAGTGTTTTATATATATATATATATATATATATATATATATATATATATATACAAAAGCACTCACTCACTCATCACTAATTCTCTTACTTCCCGATATGTTAGGAAGCTGAAATATACCATAGGTATTCTTCAGTTGGGACATAGGAAAACTACGAAATTCAAATTATAATAAACAGGGGTTTGACATAATGACGTCATTACCAATGCATAGCTTGCGTTGCGTGAATGATAACGCCCAAACGGACAATAGAAACAAAATTTGGATTGCACCTCCAGTGTGTAGAATTTAATAATCCACAAAAATGGTCCTGTCACTTTTGACCGTATCTGCTACGGGTGCTCCTCAGGTACCACCAAGAACCATGGATTAATATTTACTTACATTAAGATGTCTCAAATTTCCAGCTCTATAGATTTACCAAATGTTTAACACTCATTTATATTTACAACTGTGAAAATCAGAAACTCCTGTGAGAAGATTGGGTAGAACAGGTAGTGGAGAATATTGTACTTCATCTTCCTGTATTATCTGTTCAGTGCAGCTCATTATTATATTTGCATTTTCCATCCTGTAAGCACAATTATCTAACAGTGTGGAGTGGACACTATGGGGTCTATTCATGAAGCAGTGAAAGAGAGGAGCCAGTGGAGAAAGTTGCCCATGGCAATCAATCAGTGTTGAGGTAACATTTATAAAATGCATTCTAGAAAATTATACGTAGCAGATGATTGGTTGCCATAGGCAACTTCTCCACTGGCTCACTTCTCCTCACTTTTCAGTGCTTCATGCATAGAACGCTCTATTGGCGAGACAGTTTGCAATTGAAAGTATCATTTGGAAGTTGGAACTAAGGAGTCTATTCAGGAAGCAGTAAAAAGTGATGAGAGGTGAGCCAGTGGAGAAGTTGGCATTGGTACCAATCAGCTGCACCGTACAATTGTACAGTATGCAAATGATAAATGTTACTTCAAGGCTGATTGGTTGCCATGGGCAACTTCTCCACTGGCTCACATCACCACACTTTTCACTGCTTTATGAATAGACCCCTAAAAGATTTTTGGGTAGTGTGTTTGGAGTATATCGGCCATTTTCAAGATAGTTTTCAACGGCCTGCATCAGTCTAGAAGTTAGCTGTATTGAACAAATCTTATAGTGTGTACCCAGCTTTAGACCAACCAAGTGATTTATTGTTTTGTTTCTGTATAGGCAGGGTGACCTACACTACTGGAGGTTTGTGGAACTCCCCAAAAATTCAGGAGTTTCCCAGATGTTCCAGGCAGGGCCATATTAAAGTTTGTTGGGGCCCAGGGGCAACTAACTTGTGGAGGCCACTACCAGTAAAAATTTTAAAATATACATTGGTGTTGTCATTAAAAAGTATAATGTGTAAATACTGGCAGCACCACAAATGTGTTAAACACACTGCAGTGCCCACAGTTCACATTATGCCACACATAATCTTCAGTTCACATAAGCCATAATGCCTTCCAATGCTGTTGATGTAGCTATGTCTGGAGCCCCCCACCCTAGGTGTGTTGGGGATCCTAAGCAACTGCCCTTCCCGCCATGTTGTTAATACAGCACTGGTTTCAGGAGAGTAGGAAATTACATTCATTATTCATGTGAATACAGCCTTTAAACCATGCAGTAGTTAATGACACTATAATACTGGTAATCGCCACTTGCTACGACTGGGAAACTGTTTCCTTACAGTCTACCCTTAGAAGAATCATCTTTGATTGGCCGCTGGGTTTCCAACACAATTTTAGGCTAAGGTAGAGCTGTAGAACCCTTCTCTAGATTTTAGCAGAGTGTTTGAGACTGTTCTGCACACAATACTTATAGATAAAAAACAATTTACAACTTTTAGTGGCATATTTGTCAAAGATTATTTGTGGGATATTAATTACCACCCTGACGTATGTATGAGGGGCAGCAGAAGATATCAGAGCCATCTGCTGTAATCCCCTGTTTTATTTATTACAAGAGCAGACCCCAAAGGTGGCTGTTAAAAATAAAATGCCATATTTACCTTCACATTCCAGAACTTGTACCTGGTAGCTAATGCCATCTGTAGATGGCATCAGTCATTGTAGCCTACACTCTGCAAAAGTTGATGGGAGAGGGATCTGGAGGATCGATCCCCAGCACTGGCCGCTCACGCATGTGAAGTCTGCGCGGCCAGTTCCTGAACGAGGAAGTAAAGGGAACGCATTGGCAATATTCTGCATCAGTTTGAGAGGTTTCTTGCCTGCTGACGCTATTTAATTTCTGAAACACGGATGCATACGCTGCAATTACACAAGTGTACCTGTCAAGTCAGTCTCTCCGCCAGCTGTTGCTTTGTTCTCTAAAGGGCATTTTAAATTTTAATAAAATTCTAAGGTTGGGGGGGGGGGGGAGGGGGAACTTTCTTTGTGGGTTTATTTGCACAGCGATTCCCGTGGTTCATTGTGGGTGGTTTCCCAGCCTGCTTACTCCTTATCAATGCTTCGCTCCACTGAGCATGAAGAAAATCTGCTCGAGTATGCTAAAACGAAATCTAATATATATGTATACAACCTTTTCTGATCCTGCTGACTGAATATGAGAAAGTTTGACAAGAATCCAATTAAACCTTAGGGATATTTAGCATACAGTTTGTTGTATTTCAACTTTGTGCAATGCGCCAGTTTTTTTTTATATTTAATACTAAACAAGTCATGCACTCTCCAGCTTAATTCTAAGTCTTTCAAGTATGCGATGATATATTACTTTACTGCAGGCACTTTACATCAAATACACATCCCCACTACTCACTTATTTCCAGGCTACCTCTCATAAGTAAGACATGAACAACAATTATTTTGTGTGTTCCGTGTTTTTATTCTTGCAGGGAAATTGTCTCTAAGATGAAAGTCTTGGTGTGTAGTTCCACTGTATGGACCCATGTGAAGTTGTTACAGAGGCACTGTTTTGTATAATCCCAAACAACTGGATCAGAGAGATACGTGTACAAGTATTTTCATTGCGTCTGCTTCCGTGGTGTTTTGTGTTTGGTGTCTGACGGCAATTGGGCTGCAGGAAAACTGGGGGGGGGGGGGGTTTGAGCTCAGGGAAGATGGTAGATTTAACTATAAGCTGGCAATCTGCCCCGCATTGCCATTATATTATGATGTCTCATAAGAACAAATAGGTCTCTGTTAAATATTTAAATATGAAATGATTATACAGAATTATATACAAAAAATACCCATAAAAAAGTACGCTTATGGGGGAATCTCAAATTCAGAATAGTAGAAATATCAAACTTAACGTAGTTCAATCAAAATGTATTAGTTACATAAAAAATAATTACCTTGAATGTCAATTATATATTTATATATCTCCTATATAATAGCCCAGATATGTGACTCTGTGACTGTGTGTATAACGCTGGGCGTGGCTAGGAGCTCTCATTGGGTTAGCAGCAGGTCTATCACACCCAGTCCACAGCTGATTGGGCAGGAAACACCCTCCCACACAGGTGACATCCAATGGGAGGCTCTGCCCTTTGGCTGCTGTGTGTTCCCAAAGCAGGATTAACAATGGGGCTGATGGAGCTGCAGCTCCAGGCCCACACCCCAAAATAGTCCCACTGCATCTGCAGCAACATACCCTCCAACAATTTACACATAAAAATCGATACAAATTCGAAAAGGGGGCGTGGCCACGGGTAAAGGGATGTGGTCACACCCCTTTTCCTATACTTTCAATGGAAGTTTGGAGAGTCAAAAATCGGTACAGACCATAAAAAAGGTCCTGTACCTGCCAAAAAGGTACAGTTGGAGGGTATGCTGCTGCATCTGCAGCAAGTCTCTGCGTTGTAGATAGGGAAAACAAAAAATCCTTTTACTGCAGCATCCTATGTCCTGCTGCCAGTCTGCCTGCCCCTCCGGGATCAACAATCCCAACTCCCTAGCCGCGGCGCAGGTGGAACAAAAGCTGCTGTGGCCACCGGCATAGATGTGTATGAAAGTGGCACAGCGTAAGGCTTTCATAAGCCTCCCTGCGCCGCATACTCTCTGAGCCCCGGAGCCTCCTCTGCGCGTGATGTCACAAAGTGCCTCCCCGCCACAGCCACGCCCAGATCCCCAGAGGCCCTGACTCCACAACACAGCACCTGGGCTGCCGGCCTAGAAACCCCGAGATGGCTAATGTAACGGATAGAGTGGGTGATATCGCGGAGGGTAATGTCTGGACGCTGAATCAATGTAAAAGGTGACAGTGCACAGCACTCTCACCTTTTACATTGATTCAGCGAGTCAGTCACTTCTGCCAGCCAGTCAATATTGTTAGCGCCGGTGTCCCAACGCGCCGCATTACAGGGAAGTAGACGCACTAAATAAACTACAGCTCCCAGCATCCCTTAGCGCCAAAGCATTCTGGTTTATTGAGTGCATCTTCTTCCCTGTAATGCGGTGCGTTGGGACACCGGCGTTAACAATAGTGACTGGCTGCTGTGTGAGTCTCTGGCAGAGCCACTGCTAAAGGGAGAACAGCAGCTTAGCTGCTTCCAGGAGGAGAAGCAGAAGCATTACCCTCCCCTCCCCCACTCGCAGTACCCGGTGCAAGATTAAGGTCCACATGGGCCTGGAGCTAAGATTTAGGAAGGGCCTATTACGTGCCATCGCAGGTAGTGTGATCAGTGCTGCATAGAAGTTCTCCCGGAAGGGAAGAGGGTGTGTGAATATACAGTGCTATACTATATAGTATAGTGGGCCAAACCATGTGCACTGCAACGGGGGCAGATGTAACATGTGCAGAGAGAGTTAGATGTGGGTGGGTTATATTGTTTCTGTGCAGGGTAAATACTGGCTGCTTTATGTTTACACTGCAATTTACATTTCAGTTTTAACCATACTTGCCTACCTGACCCTCTCCATGAGGGAGAAATGCTCTGTTCCTGGACTTTCCTGGTAATGTATGATTGCCATCACCTGTGGTGAAACACCTTTCTTATCAATTATCTAGCTCACCACAGGTGATGGCAATCATACATTACAAGGAAAGTCCAGGAACAGAGCATTTTCTCCCTCATGGAGAGGGTCAGGTAGGCAAGTATGGTTTTAACACACCACACCCAAATCTAACTCTCTCTACACATGTTATATCTTCCCCCCCCCCTGCAGTGCACATGGTTTTGCCCATCTGCTAACAAATTTGCTGCTACGATCGGGTCTGAATTAGGCCCATAGACCTTACAAAGGACTTGGGCCCTCATTCCGAGCTGTTCGCTCGCTAGCTGCTTTTAGCAGCATTGCACACGCTAGGCCGCCGCCCTCTGGGAGTGAATCTTAGCTTAGCAGAATTGCGAACGAAAGATTTGCAGAATTGCGAATAGAAATTTCTTTGCAGTTTCTGAGTAGCTCCAGACTTACTCTGCCATTGCGATCAGTTCAGTCAGTTTCGTTCCTGGTTTGACGTCACAAACACACCCAGCGTTCGCCCAGACACTCCCCCGTTTCTTCAGACACTCCCGCGTTTTTCCCAGAAACGCCAGCGTTTTTTCGCACACGCCCAGAAAACGGCCAGTTTCCGCCCAGAAACACCCACTTCCTGTCAATCACAGTACGATCAACAGAACGATGAAAAATCCTCGTTATGCCGTGAGTAAAATACCTAACTTTTGTGTAAAATAACTAAGCGCATTCGCTCTGCGAACCTTGCGCATGCGCAGTAAGCGACTAATCGCAATATAGCGAAAATCGGCAACGAGCGAACAACTCGGAATGACCCCCTTGGTGAGACCCTAATCTTGTACTCCACAAAGGCAACTGACTTCTTCAGTATCTGGAATTGGTTCCAGCCAATGGTGGTTGCTTTGGGTGGATCATACAGTAGGTGGGGGCCGTGAGGCTAATTTGGTCCAATTATCGATTAGTATACTGTTGGGAAGTATGTATATGCTGTTTCCCAGGGGTGCTAGTTGCAGCAACAGCTAATCATATCCTTGAATTGACCACCTTTACAATAAATTCATTACAAATCCTGTTTAGTAGTCTGCTTTATGCAGACAGATTGAGAAATATACATAGACTCTTGCACTATACAAAAGCACGGAGTATTTTTGCACTTAGCACATGAGCCAAATGTTTACACAGCTACAGTATACATACTGTAAATGTGCCAGATGTTTTCTACAAGCCTATAATGGTATTCTGCATGTGCTGGGAGCTCTGGGTGCATGGTGGGAATGGTTGGGTTGGGTGGGGTCAAATATAAAGAAAGTTGACTAACAAAATAATGATAGTTCCCCTTTAAGTTCTTGAATCAACTCCTGTGACATACTGTATTTTAAGCGGGATGCAGTCAGGATCCTGGCAGTTGGGTAAGAATACCAACAGCGGTATCTCGAGGGTCAGAATTCCAATGGTAAGTACAGGGGCTTAGGGATAGGCACTAGGGGGAGGGTTATTGTTAGGTTGCGGGAGGGGAAGGTTATGGTTAGGCTGTGGGAGGGGTGGGTTAGGGATAGGGTTAAAACAATTACTAGGATTCGACCCTTGGGATCTCGCTGTCAGAATCCTGACCATCAGTTCCGGGATTTCGTACCCAACCCTTTTAAGCAACTATAAGCTATCGCCACAATGGAGGGAGATGGTGTCCCACAACAAAGCTGCTTTATTTTATTGCAGTACTTTTTGGCTGAGGAGTCTATTTATTATAGCTCTGCAGTTATTAACATTCTGTATCACCGCTTATTGCAGCAATAGAGAATGTTGTATAGAGACCCATTGAATAGCCCCTTCATTCGCGAAGGGTTTTCTCCCTGTCCATGGCAGCTTAAGGCTGTTAGCCAAGGGTTAAAGTGATAATGGTCTAGGTATCTAGATGGTGGTAAGTAGAATAGGTTACTGTGATGTTAGTGTCTTAGAATGCTTAATATTTGTACACACTCCCTTAATAATGTTTGTAAGCCTGTATCTTCAGTGATGGTCCCTGGGACCAGGGGAATGCTGGGAAGTGGGTGGTCTATTGTGCAGTGTGCCTGGAGTTGAATGGAATAAACAGCACAGCAGTGAACTCACATGTCTCTGTGTCCTTATGACTGGATTTACAAACATATGAACAAAACATGGTGTCAGAAGAAGTTTAACTTGGACTGCTAGTGCTCTCAGAGTGTGAAAGAATCTTGCAGAAGTCTGTGGCTGTGATACTCTGTGTCTGCAACCTGCCGTGTGCTCCTGTCTTCAAACAGTGAGTAACCATGGATAAACTAGCTCCTCCAACCGGCATGCTGATGTCTGGTAACTTGTCTGAAAACTGGAAAAGATTTAAGCAAAGGTTTAATATATATCTTGCTGCATGTGGAGCTGATTCAGAGACTGACGAAACTAAGGCATCCATTTTCCTCCATGTCATAGGAGAGGATGTGCTGGACATTTATAATAGTTTTCAGTTTGCAGAGGGGCAGAATATGGTGCTATCTTCTATAATGCAAAAGTTTGAAGATTACTTTGTGCCAAGGAAAAATGTGACATATGAAAGATATAAGTTTTTCACATGTGATCAGAAGTCTGTAGATGGATTTGATCAGTATGTTACAGAGCTGCAATCACTCAGTAAAACCTGTGAGTTTGGTGATTTAAAGGATTCACTGATTAGAGATCGTATTGATTGTGGAATACCTGATAATGGACTCAGAGAGAGATTGCTGAGAAAGCAAGACCTAACACTAGACAAGGCATTGACTATGTGTAGATCTGCAGAAATAAATAGATTTCAAGCCAAAACGTTACACAAGGAAGCTGATGTGCATGTAGTGCAGAAAACAGAGCCATGCAAACCTCCATTCTCAAGAATGAAGCAGTCTAATCCAGTCTAATAAAGAAATGAGTAGTAGATGTGGAAATGCTCACAATCCTAAAATGTGCCCTGTTTATGGTAAAACCTGCATGAAATGTGGTAGACTTAATCACTTTGCCAAATGCTGTAAAATTAAAAGTAAAACAACCAAAGTGCATGCTGTTAAACAAACAGCTGAATTATTTGTGGATTGCATTGAACTTTGCAGTGCAGATAAGAAAGAATGGATTGTCTCTTTAACTGTGAACGAGATTGTCATTCCCTTTAAGCTTGATACTGGTGTGCAAGTGAATTTAATATAATTTCAAGACTATAAGACTTTTAGAGTAAAACCTAAAATTCACTCAGCCAGAGTGAAAGTTACAGAGTACACTGGGGAGGAAATTCCTGTGAAAGGTACATGCTTGGTGACACTGAAATATAAGGGACAACAGTGTAAAACATCTCTACTGATTGTGGATAAAAATGTGCAACCGATTCTAGGATGAAGTTCCTGTGAGAAACTAAGCTTGCTAAAGAAAGTTTTTATGGTGACATCACAAGTAGAAGATGACTGCAAATCGATGTTTACAGAATACAGAGACTTGTTTGAAGGTCTAGGTTGTTTGCCTGGAGAGCATAAAATAAATATAGACATGCAAGTTTCTTCAGTGATACACCCCTGTAGAAAAGTGCAGTTTGCACTCAGAGAAAAACTGAAACAAGAGTTTAATCGCATGGAAGCCTTGGGTGTGATACAAAAAGTTGATGAGCCTACTGAATGGGTAAGCTCCTTAGTAATTGTTGAAAAGAAAAATGGACAACTCAGAATATGTCTAGACCCCAGAGATTTAAACAAAGCTTTTAAACGAGAACATTTCAAACTACCAACCAGAGATGAAATCATGTCGCAATTTGCGGGAGCAAAATGGTTCAGTAAATTGGACGCATCTTCAGGATTCTGGCAAATGAGGCTAGATGAGGCCAGCTCAAAGCTTTGTACATTTAATACACCAGAAGGTCGATACATATTTCTTCGACTACCATATGGAATATTGTCTGCTCCAGAAGTATATCACAAAAAGATACACATGATTTTTGAACATATTCCAGGTGTTGAAACAATGATGGATGACATTATTGTCTGGGGATCTACAAAGGAAGAACATGATTCTAGATTGAGACAAGTAATGGAACTTGTCAAGAAAGTGAATCTAAAGCTAAACAAGGACAAATGTGAATTTGGCGTGAATACACTTACCTTTATGGGCGACGTGGTCTCGGATCAAGGTGTAAAACCAGACCCAAGGAAAATATCAGCCATAGTGAACATGGAATGTCCTAACAACAAAGACGACGTCAGAAGATTCCTAGGAATGATTACTTAGGAAAGTTTATTTCTCAACTCTCTGAACGAATAGCCCCTCTTAGATGGTTGTTGGACAAAGATAACGAGTGGATGTGGTCACATGAACAAGAAGAAAGTTGGCAAAACTTGAAACAGATCATTACAGAGCAACCAGTGCTAAAATTCTTTGATCCTGCGAAAAGAATAAGAATTTCAGCAGATGCTTCGCAATTTGGCCTAGGCTCAGTGCTGTTACAAGAACATGAGGATACATGGTAACCAGTAATCTATGCATCAAGAGCACTGACAAGTGCTGAAACAAGGTATGCTCAAATAGAAAAAGAACTTCTAGCGATCACATATGCATGTGAGCGATTTCATCAGTTTGTGTATGGTCAAACATTTACAGTGGAAACTGACCACAAGCCATTGATAGCTATCATGACTAAATCATTACATGACTGTCCCATGAGAATTCAACAAATGCTTATCAGACTACAGAAATATGATGTACACTTGCTGTACTGTCCCGGCAAATACATGTACATTGCTGCTACACTTTCTCATGCTGTGGACAAAAGTGAAGGTTCCAAAAGTCTGATGGATGAAGAGATAGAAGCCTGTGTTAATTTGATCGTAGCTTCTCTACCAGTGTCTCTTGTAAGACGAGAACAGATTAGGAAAGAAACTGAGACAGATGACACAATGAAAGTGTTGAAAGATATCATTCTGAAAGGTTGGCCAGCAGAAAAACATGTGTGCCCGCTGTCTATCCATGATTACTGGATGTACCGCAGTGACCTTACAGTTGTCGATGGTATTATTTACAAAGGCAATAGGTTTGTCATACCTGCACGACTAAGAAAAACTATGCTGTGCAAGATACATGAAGGCCACTTAGGAGAAGAAAAATGTAAGCGGAGAGCGCGTGAAGTTATGTATTGGCCAAGAATGAACCAAGACATAGCACAGACTACAGCTACATGTGAATTATGTCTTATGTATAGACCAAAACAACAAGTCGAGCCACTGAGTCCTCACGCAGTGCCAGAGAGCCCATACCAGAAAGTTGGCGCAGATTTGTTTGATTGTAATGGGAAAACGTACATTGTCGTGACTGATTATTACACTAACTACCCTGAGGTGAAGACACTACATACAACTACTAGTAAAACCGTAATCAATTGCATGAAGTCAATCTTTGCAAGGCATGGTGTTCCTTTGGAAGTGTTCACTGACAATGGTCCTCAGTTTTCCAGTGCTGAATTTAGACAATTTGCTGATGAGTGGGAATTTGTCCATACTACGTCAAGTCCCCACTATCCACGCTCAAATGGGTTGGTGGAAAGTTCAGTAAAAACTGTAAAGAATCTCATGAAAAAAGCTCAAGAAGGTAAAGAAGATTTCTACAAAAGTCTTTTAATCTACCGCAGTACACCTTTACAGAATGGACTTTCTCCTGCATAAATGCTGATGGGAAGGAGGATTAGAGCAAATCTCCCGATACATGATGAACTGCTTAATACACATAACTCAGCGTTGGTCAGACTGAGTAAGGAACGTCAACAGGCGATACAGAAACTGTTCCATGACAGGCGAGCAAAAAGCTTATCTGATCTAAAATCGGGTGACCGAGTCCGTCTCAGAGATCACGAGAAAGGTATTTGGGGGCAGAAAGGTATTGTGCAAGCACAAGTAGCACCAAGATCTTATACTATACGTACAGAGCGTGGAACGGAAGTAAGAAGAAATCGGGTGGATTTAAGATCTCAACCTAACCATAATGAAGACATGACTGAAGAATACCCTTCATCTGACATGTATGATGATCCTGATAATGGTGAACAAACCACGATTCTAGAAAGGTCCAACATGGTCGATGAAACACAGACTGTGTATGAAAGACCCAAAAGGGAAATACGCAGACCCGAGAGACTCATTGAAACGTGTTAGATGATGTTCTTAATATGACGTTGTTAATTGTTGCATTGAAGCGTACAGGGCTTATCTTTAAAGAAAAGAGGATGTGATGTTAGTGTATTAGAATGCTTAATATTTGTACACACTCCCTTACTAATGTTTGTAAGCCTGTATCTTCAGTGATGGCCCCTGGGACCAGGGGGATGCTGGGAAGTGGGTGGTCCAGTGTGCAGTGTGCCTGGAGTTGGATGGAATAAACAGCACAGCAGTGAACTCACATGTGTCTGTGTCCTGATGACTGGATTTACAAACATATGAACAAAACAGTTACCACTGGAGAAATCTCTTGATAAATTGTTAGAGGCGGGGATAGAGCTTCTCTGCAACATGTTCACCAGAGGTCTGGCTTGCCTGCCTTCACCGTGAAGTACAGTAGGTGGTATTTTCTGCAGGGTCATAGCTAGGTGTGGGTGATCTGTGGTGCCGCCTAGAGGCGGGCACCTTCACTCACCAGTAACCTCAGCACTTACTGTAGCTTGCAGGGTTCCTGCAATGGCATCCTGCAACCCAGCAACCCGCTGCAGAGCCAACCAGAGCTCCTTCCTGGTCTTGGCAGCCCTATTCCCACTTTGTGTTGTCATGATGTCACATGTTCATGGAGCCGGGCTGACACATTATGGATTATTGTCCAGGTATGCCCCTGATGAAGTGCATATTGGTTCAAAACAGTATCTACAACTTGTGCAGTGCACCCACAATTAAAACTACTGTTCTGAGGCCTTAACATGTGATGATCAAAGGGAAGTTAAATTAATCTACTGTATGTTTGTGCAATTGTTGAGGGTCTGCTGAAGTCTGACAGCATGAACAGGCAGAATTTGCGTACAGAGCTTTTACACGTTCCGTTATGATCATTTGAGACTTACCTGATGGGATATTCATAAAGGCGTAGATTAATGGTTCCGCAATCTATCCAACATGGCAGAACACTTTGGTCAGCTGTATTTACGTGGCACACACAGAGCACACTGGAGCACAACAGAAGCCTTACACTGCTGTGTATTTTTTCTCTATCATATAAGACCGCCGCTATCTGTTATTTCTTAATAGGCTTGTTGACAAATATCTCTTGACGCATAACTCTTGTCTTGTGCCACCGTTAAAAACGCTGTAGACTTGTTGATCAATCTCTGAAATAGCTTAAAATTGGAAAACAAGACTTATGACACAGGAAAGATTGATCGGTAGCTCTGTGGGAGACTGAAATAGAGCCGTTTACTCAGGATCAAACTGCTTCAAAGTTTCTGTATGTGGGAAAATCCAGCTAATACTGATAAATGGTGTAACATACAAAGGGGCATTGTATAAGCTGGGGACAGGGGGTGCGGCAGGGTCCCCAAATCCTGCTCTTGGCAGTGCCATCTTTCTGGCGACATCTAAAAAAAATTGTCACCTATGCAGATGAGGGTAAAGACATTGGCTCGTGTGTGGCGTCATCTTTCTGTATATATCTCCAGAAAAATGGCACCCGTGATAGAAACACCACAGAATGTACGCAACACAAACGTCTTTACATATGTCTGTTGAGAATTTAAGGGAAGATATTCTTGGGGTCTATACTTGGTGCAAATGATGTTCTTGGAATCTGGAGTAGATACACCGGGTGGTATTTAGGTTGCCGGCTGTTGGGATCCCGGCTCACAATATACCGGTGCTGGAATCTCAACACCAGGCATACCGACACCTTTTCTTCCTCTTGGGGGTTCACAACCCCCCTGGAGGGAGAACAGCTAGCGTGGCGTGCGTGGCGCATGCAGCGCGCCATTGTGCCCGCAGTGTGCCGAGCGCAGCGAGCCCGTAAGGGGCTCATTTGCGCTCGCCCAGCTGTCGGTATGCTGGCGGTTGGGATTCCGGCGCCGGTATGGTGGCCGCCGAGAGCCCGTCCACCGGCATACCATACTACACCCGTTACACCTACAGTACGTCCAAATCTGCATAGAGCAGCCTTCGCTGAATCTTGCCTGCATGGGAATGCTCGGTTATAGCCCATTTATGCCTGTCTGGTTGCAAATGGAGATTCTATTAAACTGTAAATCTTTGCATTGCCCATACTTGTGAATGACCAGTTCTGGAACTTGTTCATTTTGAAAACATACAAAGTATATGTGGTCTCTGTAAACGGGTATACGTTCAATCGCGTCAGCCCCATTATGTCATTTTGGCCCAGATTTATCAAGCCTTGGAGAGTGATAAATAGCACGGTGATAAATGACCAGCCAACCAGCTCCTTACTGCCATTTTTAAAACACAGCCTGTGACATGACATGATGGTGACCGGCCACCAGCTGGACACACCCACACAGCACTGACCTTTGCCACATGGCACTGGTCACACCCACACATCACTGACCACGCCCATGTGGTGATAGTCACACCCACACAATACTGACCACGCCCACATGGCACAAGTCACTCCCACACAACACTGGTCACAGCTCCTCTGCTTCTCATTATGGCTTTTATAATATATCCTTATAACAAATTATGGGTGGGATGTACTTAAAAGGCGAAATACATACCATCAAATATCGCACTGATACTAATCGCATATTTACTAACATATGTGATTAGCACTGCAAAGGACAGCTCTCCCGGTAAGAGCTGACCTTAGTGATGCCGGCATGAGCAAGAAGTCAGTCATCTGTGAGCTGCTGCTGCTGCAGTAGGAGGAGGGAGCAGACTCCAGGGAAAGGAAGGACACAGACGCCGGCTCCAACCCTGCCGCTGTCACCGGGGCTCAACCAGTGCAACCTGGGGGCTGGGAACGGAGGTGTGTGTGCCTGTGTCATGCGGCCTATGGGGAGGAGTATGCCGGGGAGCATTACGCTGCTGCAGAGACTGCTACTGAGGTGGGGGTGAGGGGGCAGTCATCTCCGTCTCACATAGTGTTAGGCTGCGGGTGAGAGGATTAGGGTTAGGCTACAGGGAGAGGTTAGGTTTAGGCTACAGGGAGAGTGTAGGGTTAGACTACGGCCGGGAGGATTAGGGTTAGACTGTGGGGAGTGGTTAGGGTTAGACTGCGGGGAGAGGTTAGGGTTCGACTGTGGGGAGAGGTTAGGGTTAGACTGCGGGGAGAGCTTAGGGTTAGACTGCAGGCGGGAGGATTAGGGTTAGACTGCAGGGAGAGGTTAGGTTAGGCTACAGGGAGAGATTAGGGTTAGACTGCGGTGAGAGGTTAGGGTTAGACTGCAGGCGGGGGGATTAGGGTTAGGCTACAGGGAGAGGTTAGGGTCAGACTGCGAGGAGAGGTTAGGGTTAGATTGCGAGGAGAGGTTAGGGTTAGACTGCAGGCGGGAGGTTTAGGGTTAGACTGCAGGGAGAGGTTAAGTTAGGCTACAGGAAGAGATTAGGGTTAGACTGCGGTGAGAGGTTAGGGTTAGACTGCAGGCGGGGGGATTAGGGTTAGGCTACAGGGAGAGGTTAGGGTCAGACTGCAGGGAGAGGTTAGGTTAGGCTACAGGGAGAGGTTAGGGTGAGACTGCGGGGAGAGGTTAGGGTCAGACTGCAGGGAGAGGTTAGGTTTAGACAGCGGTGCAAGTATGTGGGTACGGGTGGGTACGGCGAACCCTTAAGAATTTCGCCGTGGGTACGCCGTACCCACACCGACGGGCCGCCGCTTGCTGCCGCTGATGTGAGGGGAGGAGAGCCTCTCCTGCGCCTCTCCTGCCCTCAGTGTCTTCGTTCAAATCAGCGCCGCCCGTGAGCCAATCAGAGCTTGCGGAGCTTTGATTGGCTCACGGATCGGCGCTGAATATTGAACTCACCCGCCGGAGACTGAGGGGAAGGAGAGGCGCAGGCTGCGCTCTCCTCCCTTCACACACGGGAGACAACACAACAGCAGCAGCGGTGAGCTGGGGAAGGGGGGGGAGGCAGCACTGTGGGGGGCAATGTATATCTGGCACTGTGGGTGGCAATGTATACCTGGCACTGTGGGGGGCAATGTATACCTGGCACTGTGGGGGGCAATGTATACCTGGCACTGTGGGGGGCAATGTATACCTGGCACTGTGGCGGGCAATGTATATCTGGCACTGTGGCGGGCAATGTATATCTGGCACTGTTGTGGGCAATGTATATCTGGCACTGTGGGGGCAATGTATATCTGGCACTGTGGGGGGCAATGTATATCTGGCACTGTGGGGGGCAATGTATATCTGGCACTGTGGGGGGCAATGTATATCTGGCACTGCGGGGGGCATTCGTGTATCTGGCACTGTGGGGGGCATTCGTGTATCTGGCACTGTGGGGCATTCGTGTATCTGGCACTGTAAGGCATTCGTGTATCTGGCACTGTGGGGGTCATATGTGTATCTGCCCCTCCCCATATGTTTATCACGCCCACATTTTCATTGGCCACGCCCCATATGGCATTTGTCCACACCCATTTTTGACGCGCACGCACACAGTACCTGTAAGACATTTTTTCTACTTGCACCACTGGGTTTAGGCTACAGGGAGAGGTTAGCGTTAGTCTGCAGGCGGGAGGATTAGGGTTAGGCTGCTGTGGGAGGGGTTAGGGTTAGGCTGCAGGGGGGGTTAGGGTTAGGCACTAGAGTAGGGGTGGGCAAAATGCGGCCCGCGGGCCGGATGCGGCCCGCGAACCAATCCTGCCCGGCCCGCTGCCTCCCACCTGCGTGCAATGACAAGCGGCCCGACAGGGCCGCTTGTCATTGTCCCGGCCAGCTTCCAGCCAAGATCACCGGCAGCGGCTGCGAGTTGATGCCTGTGACAGCGCGGCTCTATTAGCCGCAGCCGGCACTGTGTGATCTTTCCCCCCTGCTCCCTGTCAGCGTAGCTCCTCCTCCCCCTGCTACTCTCCTTCACCCTCCCAGCCAGCCAGGACAAGCTCCGCCTCTGAGACAGGGGGAAGGACTGCAGTGATTGCTTTGCCGTGTGGAGAGTGGTGGGCTCTCAGTAGCAGGGGTCTTTCGGGGCATGTGTCCTGGGCCCCCCTCCTTCAATAGGCCATCCCTGATTATCGGAACGAAGAAGGAGGAAGTAGTGTCCCTGTAGGGGGCGGGGCTACCCAGCACGGAGCACAGCCCTGATGCTCCTGCACTTTATCATGCAAAGCAGTCAATGTTTTCATGCAGTGACAGTCTTTAATTTAAGGTATGAGGGACCATAAATTATATTATGTCTGTGCAACTGTATATGATAATGTGCCTGTAACTTTGTGTATGTGTCTGTATATGTCTCTGTGTAACTCTATATGTGTCTGTAGCTCTGTATGTGAGTGTCTGTAGCTCTGTATATGTGTCTGTGTAACTGTGTATACTGTATGTCTGTAACTCTGCATATGTGTCTGTGTAACTATGTATATGTAGCTCTGTGTATGTGTTGGATCAGTATGATTCACCGCCGCTTGGGATCCCGTCGGTCAAAATACCGACGCTGGGATCTTGATATCTCGAAACTGACAGGGTTCTCCCCAACCCCCCCTCCCCGCAACCTAACCGTAAGCTCCTCCCTTAGTGCCTAACCCTAACCACCCCCTATGGCTGCCTAAACCTAGGCCCCTTCCCCCGTAGCCTAACCCTAGCCCTCCGAGGGCGGTGCCCAACCCTAACCTCCCCTCCCCGCAGCCTATCCCAACCCCCCACCACCACTACAGTGTGTAAAATGGAGCTCTACCTGCCGTAATGTGTAAAAGGGGTCTCTACCTTTCGTAATGTGTAAAAGGGAGCTATACCTGCTGTAATGTAAAAGGGGGCTCTACCTGCCGTAATGTGTGATAGGGGCTCTACCTGGAGTAATGTGTAAAATGGGTCTCTACCTGGCATAATGTGTGACAGGGGCTCTACCTGGCATAATATGTGTAAAAGGGGCTCTACCTGGTGTAATGTGTGTAAGTGGCGCTACTGTGTGGCGTAATTTAAATAATGGAGACTGTTGTGCAGCCTAATATGAATCTGTATGATTTTTTGGCCACGTCCCTATATTTTTGGCGCATGGAGGGGAGCTGCTATTTTGTGTGCGGTCCTTGAATACTGACAGGAATGTGTCAAGTGGCCCCTCAGATGAAATAATTGCCCACCACTGCACTAGAGGGAGGGTTAGGAGTAGGGATTAGGTTTCGGAACGGGATAATTACTCACTGGAATGAAGGGGGATCAGAGGTCTCACCCTGAAGTACCCGGAAGTCGCCACTAAAGCCGCTGCAGCAGGAGCAGGTAAGTCACTGCTGGGCCACTAGGGTCAATATGTCGATATTCTAACATGTTGACAGTTAATCATTGTCTTCACCGTGAATGCTGACTTTGTGACTCTCAACATATTATATCCCACTTATTACACAATATAGAGTTCAATGGTAATGAGGGCTCTGGATATTTCAAAGCAGTTATTATTATTATTATTATTATTATTATTATTATTATTATTATTATTGTGTTGTTTTGTTTGTTATTTGGCCTGCAGCGAGGGAAAGGGGCCTGCTGTCTAGATTACCACAGGTCATTATTAATCAGGCTCTGGAAAGCAGCAGCAATATTTAATTTTGCACATTTGTTGTCTTTAACCCATGATAAGGTCCTGATTCCGCCTGTAGAACATTTGTCTTCCCTTGCTGTAACTGGCCACTTGCCACACTCTATGACACTTCTATTTCCAAGAGTAACATCTGTTTTATTTTCACTCTTCCACTGCAAAGCAATGGCAATCCGCCAGCCTGCAGTACAGGGAGGAAGATTGCTGGGGCCCATCATTACACACAGGCCTTTCATGTGTCAGCGTTAGCAGAGGATGCCGACACAAGGCAGGCTATTACATCATGTGTGCATACAGTATCTTTCCATGTTGTGTGATATACTAGTACATGCGGGGGAATAGAAAGAGTTACACAGGATGAAAATCTGGCAGATGCTTAATCCATCTGGTGACATTGTGTTTTGGGGGTGATTCCGAGTTGTTCGCTCGCTAGCTGCTTTTAGCAGCATTGTACATGCTAAGCCGCCGCCCTCTGGGAGTGAATCTTAGCTTAGCAGAAGTGCGAATGAAAGATTAGCAGAATTGCGAATAGAAATTTCTTAGCAGTTTCTGAGTAGCTCCAGACTTACTCAGCCATTGCGACCAGCTCAGTCCTTTTCGTTCCTGGTTTGACGTCACAAACACACCCAGCGTTTGCCCAACCACTCCCCCGTTTCTCCAGCCACGCCTGCGTTTTTCCGCACACTCCCATAAAATGGCCAGTTTCCGCCCAAAAACACCCACTTCCTGTCAATCACACTACGATCAGCACAGCGATGAAAAAGCTTTGTTATGCCATGAGTAAAATACCTAACTTTTGTGTAAAATAACTAAGCGCATGCGCTCTGCGAACCTTGCGCATGCGCAGTAAGCGACTAATCGCAGTATAGCAAAAATCGGCAACGAGCGAACAACTCGGAATGACCCCCTTTATCGGCAGGTACGAGCAGGAAAGACTCAGATTTAAACATAGCATTTACAAAACACATGGAATTCTTACCCCAGAATTATCAGGGTAATTGCTGGGTTACTCGAGGTGGTCAAGAAACCTAAGGGTTTATGTTTGTGCAGCCATCCCTGTAGATCCAGCTTTCAAACTGCACTATAATTGTACTTTATGTTCGCCAAACAAGAACTGTTTTTATTATGTCTTTCTGGACATAAATCTCTGTAAGCTGCTGTTTCACTGGGCAAACACTCTGCAATATTTTGGAGGTAACGTATTAGTCTTTCATTCTCTTTGAGAATTGTTTGTATTTGTTTGAGTGCACAGATCACAAGGAAAGGAAATCATTAAAATTGGCTGCAGCTGGGGGTCTATGCTGATATGGGGCCTAAAGGGCCCTACACACTGGCCGACATGACTGCACGATATGAACGATCTCGTTCATTAATGAACGAGATAACGTTCATATCGTGCAGTGTGGAGGCACCAGCGATGAACGATGCGCGGCCCCGCGCTCGTTCATCGCTGGTCCCCCGTCGGCTGTACATGCAGGCCAATATGGACGATCTCGTCCATATTTGCCTGCACTTCAATGCAGTCGGGTGACGGGGGGCGTGAAGAAACTTCACTCCCCCCGTCACTGCCCCCCCGCCGCCGCGTCGCTCGTCGACCGTATCCGCCGTCGGGCAGCTCGGCGGCGGATCGCCCAGTGAGTGTAGGGCCTATAATTCAGACCTGTTCGCTCCTCTTAGAATTTGCAGAGGTTTGCGATCGGATAGAGTGAAAATCCACCTAGTGCAAGTCTGCGTACACCGTGCAAAAAGCTTTGCAAATGCCAGTCAGCTGCAAATCCGTTCGCAACTCACCATCTTATGATTTTTCCAGTCTGTGCGGAGCCCAGGACCTACTCCTACAGTGCGACAGAAACAGGCTGATTGGGTCGGAGCTGATGTCACACACCCTTCCTAAAAACACTCGGGAACGCCTGCGTTTTTCCTGACACTCCCAGAAAACGGGCAGTTACCACCCACAAACGCCCGCTTCCTGTAAAACAAGCTGCTTTCACAGTTTGGCCTCGCACGTGTGCATTACAATCCGTACGCATGTACAGTCATTCGATAATCGCTCAACAGCGGTCAGGTCTGAATTAGGCCCATGGAGACATCCTGGGCCTCAGAATTGGATGTAAGTGCAGCTCTAAAACACCAGTTTGCTTTGCGCAGAAGCAGTCAAAGTTGAATGTTCAGTTCTCTCAAAGTTGCCCCGTACAGTCTCATCGCCCTCCCCGAAGGGGTGGAACTGGAACGTGCATGTGCAGCAGAGGTCCTCCCGCAGCCCATGTCGAGTATTTCACATCCGCAGTGTTAAATAAATAAATAAATATATGATGCTTGCCAATTTTTTGACAAGGCTCGTCATTATGTCCCCCCCCCCCCTTCTTCATACCCCCCTCATGGCAAATTGCAAATAACATGCTGGCGAAGAGAGGGCAGGCGCCAAGACAATGAAATTGTCACAGAATTGTGCCACGTTGCCCAACATCCTGCCCATTCTACCAGCACTAATGGCCATGGGTGGTTACAGCTAATGTATGCCAAGAACAGCATGGGGTTCCCCTACAAAAGCAGTAACCAGCACCAGGCTATGACAGGCTTCCCCACGATAACAGGGAAACCTGCAGCGTGATTTGTAGAACTGCAGGCTCCAGCAGGGCCTCTCTCACAGCAGCCGGCACCTATGGGGAGAGACTTCAGCTTGAGTACACCCTCACCCATACCTCCCAACTGTCCCGATTTTGGCGGGACAGTCCCGTTTTTCACGGTCTGTCCCGCTGTCCCACCCGCAGGTCGCAGTGTCTCGAGGGTGGGGAGGCAGTTGGGAGATCCCCCCATCACTCGCTGCTCTGATCAGAGCAGCGGTGCACAGCGTCTATTCCCTGACAGAGAGGGACAGGGGGCACGGCCAGCATCTCACTGAGTGTTGTCCATGCCCCCATAGTGACAAAACTGAGGGGCGTGGTTTGTGATCGTGGTGCTTGCCGCAGAACCACGCCCCCTTACCATGATGCCACACCCCTTACTGTGAGGCCACGCCCCCAAAGTCGGGCAGAGCACGTTCCTGTCCCTCCTTCAATAGCACAAAAGTTAGGAGGTATGCCCTCACTCCACCCTAACGTCCCCTCCCCACAGCTGTACAGGAGGAACAGGCAGCTGCACATGGGAACCATGTCTCCCTTAGCAGACCCTTCTAACAAGCCAAGGCCCAGGTAATTAGTATCCACCCCCCTACCATCTTGGGGCCCCTGAAGAGAGTGTGGGGGTCTATTCATGAAGCAGTGAAAAGCGTGGAGAAAAGTGTGAGAGGTGCGGTGCGTGTGGTGGTGCCTGCTGCCGTGCAGGTGTAGACTCTGTACTCACCAGGCGCCGCTCTCTCTCACCTTCAGGTACCGGAACCTTTAACGGACCTGGAATTCTTCAGTCGGATCCGGACACGGCGATTCCCTCTTGGAGCTGACCGTCGACCGAGCTGAGGAGAGAATGGTTTACATTAAAGGGGGTATCGACCCTTCTTCCACTGGAACAGGGGATACCCCAGGGGTGGCTGCGACCTTCACCGGCTGGGTGAATGGTCATCACCGGCACAAAGCCTCAGCTACCCAGCTTTCACACACTCGCGCTTTTGCACGTAGTGTGATGAAAGGGATTCTCACGTCCGTGAGCAATCCTAACTCCGGCGCTCGGGGACAAACAAGGGACAGACGTACACGGATGCTACTCACCGTCACGAGTCTTGCACTCCGATCTTCTCCACTTACAGGTCCCTGTAAGGAGGCAAAGAGAAACAGCCGTGCAGGGCCTAACTCTGACCTAGTGTCACACCCTATACTATCTACAACAGCGGAGCCCTCAAACTAGCTCTGTGGGTGTGGTGCAACACAACTATGCACAACGTACACAACACATACACTTTGCCCTGCACGGTAACAACATATAACACACTATCGGAGTTACAACATAAAACGGTGCTGTCCCTTTATCTACCCGACCCAGAACACCCAGTAGTGGGGACCGCACAGCTCACCCACCTACCGTACTCTCAGGGTGGCCTGAGCCTAGCGCCCAGTACCACCTTTACTCACCTCAGGGAAACACTGCTTCGCTGGGCCTAGCGCCCCCTAACTGCCCACAGGCCGGAGGCCTGACTTTGCCCACGGGCCTAGCGCCCGCCTACTTGCCGCCCGTTGGGTGACCTGGGCCTTATGCCCAGGGTCACCTTATCGTATCCCTGATTTGGCCATAAATACCCTAGGGCCTAACGCCCTCTATTAGCCACAGGCCTAGTGCCTAGATTGTTCCCCGGGCCTAGTGCCCGCCTAACTGGTGCCGCATGAGTGGGGTGGCTTGGGCCTAATGCCCAAATCACCTCATCAAATATTGGGGGCCCAACTCCTAACTGCGCCCAGGCCTAGCGCCTGAATTGTGTCCTCGGGCCTAATGCCCGTCCCTGGTGGTCGAGGGAGGAAAAGGGGAGGGGGGCAGGATGCCTCACTGAGGCCTTACCTAATCCGGGGGCCTCTGGCTCTCTCTTCTGCCGCTGACCCGTCCTGGCCAGCGGCGCCGCCGTCTCTTCCCTGCGTCCAGCCGCCGCTGGACATCTTCTTTCTGGAGCCCGACCGCTGACCTCTTCTTCCTCCGCCAGTCTGGTCTTCTCCTTGCGCCGCTGGGATCTTCTGCGCTCCGGCGCGCCGACCTCCGTCCCCGCTGCTCCCGGCCGTGTCTTCTCTTCAGCCACGCGATCCTCTTCTTCGCGCTCCTGCGCGCGGGCTCCTCCTCTTCGCCGCTCTTCGGCGCGGCCTACTTTACGAACGGCTCCCGTCCGACGTCAGACGCCGGGGGCGGGGCCTATGACGCGGCGAGCGCCGATTGGCTCGCCGCGTCACTCTCCGATTGGCTGCCGCTCCGGGAGCCGCGATTGGCTCCCGGAGGGCGCCAAGATTTAAATGCCCCCGCAGTCTCTGGTCCGGTGCAGGGAAAAAGGTAATCCCTGCACCGGACACCCGCCGCCACGCACCAAGCGCTGGGGACAGACAAGCTGCCCCAGCGCTGTCCCCAGCTAGGGACGGCAACATGGATGTGCCCACAGGGCACATCCTTACAAAAGGACCAGTGGAGAAGTTGCCCATTTCAACCAATCGGCTTTGAAGGAAGCCTTTATCAAGTACAGTCTATAAGATGAAAGGGAGATGCTGATTGGTTGCCAACTTCTCCACAGGTCTGTTTCTCCACTGTTTTCACTGCTTCATAAATAGGCCCCTGTGTGTCTATGATATGCTGGGATGTGGTGTTAGTAGTGAATGTGAGCAAAGGGAGGAGAGGCACCAAAAACTCTCTTGCCTCCACGCTCCTAGTATGAACTTACGCCCCTGCGGATTCAGCCATATTTTATACTTGAAAATAGACTACTTACCATTGTCTCCCCTTATATACGCCCCTGAATGCAGTATGGTGCAGGGAGATGCACTGTGATGCCAGGAAGCAGAAACCTACAGAGATGTTTTCAGATCATCATATTATCTTTGGGGAATTGTGAATCTTGCTAGAAAAAAAAAAAGTAATAAAAAAAAAAAAAGAGAGTGGACGTTTGCTATAATGAAAGTCATTTTAGAGAACATTGGTGGGTGCCCACAAACTGGACCAATCAAACAACATCTCGTTAGTATTCCATGGCAGAAGACACAGCAGCTGGGAAGGAGAGATATATTGTTACTGAATCACATTTTCAGCATGAATATGATGTTTTTCCACTTTGTTTTCCGCATAACAGAGAGCTCCACGGACACAGCGGCAGGTGTGTAAATATGTTTAGAATGAAAAAAACAGAGAGGCTTTGTAACTTAACCATAATTTACGTGAGTATCATTGTAATAATTTCATACTGCACCTGGAAATGGTGACAACACTCTTACTGGAGGTTTACTGTAACCCTTCCCTCCCTCTCCCCCAACTGTAACTGATGTACTGTATGTATTATACATTTTGTATCATAGAGGAAAATACACTCAAAGAAAATACAGCAGAACCATCATACCGCATTCAGATCGCAAATGCCGGATCCCACCCGGTAAAAGAAACGTGTCCATACCGGGTGGGATCCGGCATTTGCGCTCCTTTGCTGGCTTTCCGACCCGATAATATACCGGGTCGGTTGCCATAGCAGCGGGGGGGCGCAGCAGGGGCAGGGGTGGAGGCGGCGCTGGGAGATGAGCTCATCTCCTGCGCCGCCTCTCCCTCTGCTGTGAATGGGAACCGTGTCGCATCGACGCGGCTCCCATTCACACTGCACCTGACCCGGTATTCAACCCGGGTATAATCCTTCTTTATACCGGGTTGAATTACCGGGTCAGACGACCCGCTAATTCTCAGAAAGTGCTTTCACATCGCACACTGACCCGTGTCGACACGGCAATATGCCGTGTCGATACCGGGTTATTTGGGTGATGTGAAAGGGGTATCAGTAAGTTGATGCTTACTAATAACCGTACTGAATGAATGTTTTGGGATTTGCACAGGTGAGAGCAAAACCTTTTGCAAATTAAATGAATTGAAGTACAGTATATACAGTATACCATCGGGGCTTGCAACTGTATTTATTTTATTTAGTTATTAACAGTTATTTATATAGCGCACACATATTCAAGAGCATTTAGTCATTCTCATAAGACCGTGACCCATGGAGCTTGCAATCAATGGGCCTAATTCAGACCTGATCGCAGCAGCAATTTTGTTCTCTAATTGGCAAAACCATGGGGGTCATTCCAAGTTGATCACTCGCTAGCTACTTTTTGCAGCCATGCAAATGCATAGTCGCCGCCCACTGGGGAGTGTGTATTTGCTGTGCAAGGGTCCGATCGCATGTACAAAAATAGTTTGTGCAGTTTCTGAGTAGCTCAGAACTTACTCAGCCACTGCGATTACTTCAGCCTGTCCGGTCCCGAAATTGACGTCAGACACCCGCCCTGCAAACGCTTGGACACGCCTGCGTTTTTCCAATCACTCCCAGAAAATGGTCAGTTGACACCCACAAACGCCCTCTTCCTGTCAATCTCCTTGCGATCGGCTGTGCGAATGGATTCTTTGTTAAATCCATCGCCCAGCAACGATCCGCTTTGTACCCGTACGACGCGCCTGCGCATTGCGGTGCATGCGCAGTGGTGACCTGATCGCTGCGGTGCGAAAAACGGCAGCGTGCAATCAGGTCGGAATGACTCCCCATGTGCAGTGCAGGGGGGGGGGGGGGGGGGCGGATATAACATGTGCAGAGAGAGTAAGATTTGGGTGGGGTGTGTTCAAACTGAAATCTAAATTGCAGTGTAAAAATAAAGCAGCCAATATTTACCCTGCACAGTCAGAAACAATATAACCCACCCAAATCTAATGCTCTCTGCACATGTTATATCTCCCCCCCCCCCCCCCGCAGTGCACATGGTTTTGCCCGTTAGAGAACAAATTTGTTGCTGCAATCAGGTCTGAATAAGGCCCTATATTCTCTACAACATGTAGACACCAGGGCAGCTAAGGGTGTGCGTGCACCGTCACTGCCCCTGCATCTGGCTAACAGGGTGAGCGAAAACGGCATCTTACAGCCAGTATCACGGCTTTGGAAGCTCCGGACATGCATAACGTCGTATGCCCAGGGGGGCGGGAGCTGCACTGGGCTTAGTGCCGCCCTGTTAAAGGACTGGTACACACACACTTACTGCAAAATCAAAAAAGCTGTATGAAAAACTGAATTGATGGATGCGATTAATTGTTGGGTTTTGGTTGGAACAAAGAAGGTCTGTATTTATTTACACCCTTAGACACACACACACACACCATCCAGCCTGGGAACCCTATCACCGACTCTGTGCCCATATTGACCACACATATGGTAAGAGATTTGAGCTTATCCATTCGCTGCCAGACCAGTTGGGGCTAGACTTGAGTTAACCGTTAACATCGGCAGAACCACATACAGTAGGATCTCTCCCTCAGTATTGAAAACTGTATAGTAGTTATAGTACCTATTTAAACCTTTTTATTTCTCTTTCACGGTCTCATTAGTAAATGTACCCCAAGCAAACAATCTTATAGCGGCATTAACAGGTCATGAATGTACCTGGTTTTCCCTGGGCATTTCTAGAAATCTGAATCATTCATTTCTTCTAATCCTGGAGTCCTTAGATTAATGATCCATAGAATAAAAGACAGGTTCCTACAATTGTTTTACAGTATTTGACACAGATAAGGAAGGAGTGAGATAATTTAGGGTGGCAAGGGTGTCCTCAGGGTCACCAGGAGATCTATAAGGCCCAATAAAAAGGGGCGTGCTTACACGTATGGGGGTGGGACAACACTGGTTGGGTATATTGGGTCCCTTTTTACATGCTACGCTGCGCCCTGGGGGGCGTGGTTTGTACAGAGGGCCGTCAAGACGTACTGCAGGCTTGGCTAATACTAAAGGGGTGTAACCGAGTTGGAAATGTATCAAGCCTGGAAAAGAAGTGATAAAAGGATGATGTTTCCCACAGCAACTAATCAACTTCTGTCATTTATCTAGCACAGGTTTTGAAATGACAGCAGATCACTGTTGCTATGGGTAACAATTCTGCTTTATCTCTCTCAAACAGATGATACCTTTCCCCAGAAATCTGGCATGCATGGTCATACCCCCACCCAAAACAAAGCAGCCTCTTGTACAAGCCCAGGGACAGGTAATAAGTACCCTCCCTCCCTTAGCACCCATGTGCATCTCCTTGACAGTCCAGACAGTCCCAGGAAGTGGAACTTGATCGACGTCCCTGGTTGTCTGAGGTTTCTACCCACTGCATCTGATGCCACAAAACAGACATGTCCTATGCTAATCTGTATAAGTAATATCAATTTGAATACACCCCTTATATCTGAACCAGAAGAAGAGTAGAAATGGTCTTATGGAGTGATCTCATTATGGTCGACTATAACTGAGAAAAAACATGTGTTTTTTCTCAGTTATATGTTTTGTGTCCTTCAACATTTTGAATAATTACATTGAGCTAGTTCAAGCGGATCTGTAATCTAAAACATTAAGCTATCAGGAAAATTCCTCTGAGTGTCATGAACTGGTCTTATAATGTACAGAACCTTGCTGTAACAAGTAAAAAAGAGAAAGGCAAGACATTTTGGACCATAAATTCACATTTGTCTAGATGATGAAAACGATTTCCCATCACACGTAAATGACCCTTGTGTCCCTGCTGACTGGAACTATTCATACTGAGATTCTAGAATATATCTTTTCCAGATGCTGGATGCAGAGTTTTCCATTTGTACAGTTCAGCTATTGATCAGTGCAGCAGTTTATATGAATCTCCTCTGCAGCAGTAGCGCGTCCTTCTTCAGGGGAAATTTATGGAGAAGTTGTAAAATATCTCATTTGTGAAGTAGGAGGACATGAGTCCAGATACTTACACAGACAATAAAACTTGGTCATATGCTTGGAGGTGAATGGACGGTGTCCTATGCACACAGCATAATCTCCAGGGATAGCTTGCATGTTTTCTAACAACATTGAAATGGAAATATGGGAAGAATTCTCAGACACATCTTGCGTCATTTAAAAGAAAATATATGGAATATATATTGGAATAGTTTATACCACGTATACCCTTTGTCCCCAATAACATTCCTTTTCAATTCAAGCGCCTGCAATTTCATTAAGAGCCTGCTTCGCTATGATGATCAACAAGTCGCAGGGGCAAGCGCTCAAGGCTGCAGATCTCAGGACCGGCTGCTTCTCCCATGGGCAGCTTCACGTGGCTTTTTCACGAGTTAGTAGTCCCAAGCTTCTTTTAGTTTTAATCCCTAAAGGAAAAAATGCAAATATTGTTTACAAAGAAAGTTTGTGATCAATGTGTACAACAGTGGTTCTCAAACTGTGTGCCGTGGCATCCTGGGATGCCTCGGGACACTTGCAGGGTGCCCTGGGTTGGTGGCTCAGGACGAATTAAAATTATTTCTGGTCAATGTAAAAGGCAAAACTACTGCTGGTGGCTGCCAATCATAACATATGTGGACAAGCAGAAACAAATCTTGTACCTCACCACACAATTGAACCTAAGGATGACATATAAACCCAATTTACTTAATTTGATATTTCTTTCTAAATTTCTCAGTACGAAACTTTTGGCCTAAGGGTGCCGTGAAAAATTCTGATACTCTAGGGTGCCGTAATTCAACAAAGCGCCCAGCTCCGACACACATCTTGCTGAAGCCAAGGCCAACAGTGTGGCTGTCTTCCACATAAGATATTTTACGTCCACCTCCTGTAACGGTTCAAACCAGTCCGATTGGAGGAACTGCAGCACCACATTGAGATCCCAAGGTGCCGTGGGAGGCACAAAAGGGAGGTTGGATGTGCAGAACACCTTTCAAGAACGTCTGGACCTCAGGGAGAGAAGCCAATTGTTTTGAAAGAAAATGGATAAGGCCGAAATCTGGACTTTTATGGAGCCCAGACGTAGGCCCACATCCAAACCTGTCTGCAGAAAAAGTAGGAAACTTCCCAGATGAAATTCCACCGCAGAATAATTTCTGCTCTCACACCAAGAGACGTATTTCTTCCAAATACGATGGTAATGTTTAGACATTACCCCCTTCTTGGCTTGGATCATAGTCGGGATAACCTTGTTAGGGATTCCTCTTCTGGCTACAATCAGACGTTTAACTTCCATGCCATCAAACATAGCCGTGGTAAGTCCTGATAGACGAACGGGCCCTGTTGCAGAAGATCCTCGCAAAGATGTAGAGGCCATGGATCTTCTAGGAGCATCTCCAGAAGGTCCGCGTACCAGGCCCTTCTTGGCCAGTCTGGAGCAATGAGTATTGCTTGAACCTTTTCTCTTTTTATTCTTTTTATAATCCATGGGATCAGAGGAAGTGGAGGAAACACGTACAGCCTCTGATAGACCCATGCAGTCGTCAGTGCGTCTACTGCCACCATAGGCGTGCGCAGGACATTTTATTAGGGGGTGCACGATTAGAAGGGCGTGTTTAGCACAGCCTATTGGGCATGTCTAACACGACCTAATGGGCGTGTCTAGCACCACCTATCAGTCGTGTCTACCACCACATATTGGTACTCAATGCAAACTAAATAATATAGAGAATTGATGCACAGATATCTATCTATCTATCTATCTATCTATCTATGTATCTATCTATCTATCTATCTATCAATCTATCTATCTATCTATCTATAAAATCTGTTTAATATATGTTACATTTGTATATTTTATTACGATAGATTATATCCTAATCTCTAGAAATATATATTGATATTGAATTTGAACTTGTCCTACTCCAAGAGGAACGCTGTATTCTGTGGCGTTGGCACATGATGAGGAGAGAGAGAACGTGGGTGGGAGCATGAGCGTGCATGCACGCGGCATGACATCATCACGACACATCCCACAGGTTAGAGGAACTGGAAGTAGGATTACGTCAGTGATGCTGCACCATACAAATGAATGACAACCAGACTGAGCGGAGGGGGTGGCGGGCGCAATGGGCGGGAGGACAGAAATGAGCACACTCGGCGATCGCCGATATTGCAGTAGCAGGTGTGTGTGAGGGGGTTACAGACATTAGGGGGTGCCTGTGCGCACCAGGCACCCCCCCTGCGCACGCCTATGACTGCCACCCCCGGGTGCAGGTCGTGTCTGCTGAGGAAGTCTCCTTCCCAGTTGTCTACTCCCGGAATGAAGACCACTGACAATGCCACAGCATTTTTTTCTACCCAGAGGAGAATTCTTGACACCTCTGACATTGCTGCTCTGTTTTTCGTTCCGCCCTGTCGGTTTATGTACGTTAATGCCATCACATTGTCCGACTGGACCTGAATGGCTCGATCTTGAAGAAGATATGAGGCCTGCAGAAGGGCGTTGTATATGGCCCTGAGTTCCAGAATGTTGATTGGAAGGATGACTTCCTGACTTGACCATTTTCCTTGAAATTGCAACCCCTTGGTGACTGCTCCCCAACCTCTGAGGCTTGCGTCTGTGGTTAACAGGATCCAGTTCTGAATTCCGAACCTCCGACTCTTGACGAGGTGAGAAATCTGTAGCCACCACAGAAGGGAGATCCTGGCTCTTGGCGACAGACGGATCCTCTGGTGCATGTGAAGATGCGATCCGGACCATTTGTCCAACATATCTAACTGGAAGGGTCTTGCGTGAAACCTTCCATATTGAAGCGCCTCATAAGAGGCCACCATTTTCCCCTGAAGGTGAATGCAAAGATGCATTGATACCCAGGTTGGCTTCAGGACATCCCGAACCATCGACTGGATTACCAATGCCTTTTCCAACAGAAGGCACACTTTCTGCGACTCCATGTCCAGTATCATTCCCAGGAATGGGAGCCTCCGTGTTGGCTCTAAGTGAGATTTCTCACCGAACCGTCCGGCTTCGGTACTACATACAAGTTGGAATAGTACCCCTTGTTTTGCAGATGAGGTGGAACTGGAACAATGACTTGAAGTCTGTACCAGTTTTTGAATGGCATGCTGTAAAGTTATACTTGCCTCTTGTGAAGCTGGTAAGCCTGATTTGAAGAATCTGTGAGGTGGGAGCTCTTGGAACTCCAGTCTGTAGCCCTGGGAAATAAGATCTATGACCCAGGGATCCTGGCAGGAACGTGACCAGATCTGACTGAAGAATTGTAGTCGGGCTCGCACATGACAGCCTTCCAAGCATCATGGTCCACCGTCATGCTGGAGGCTTTGAGGAAGCAGAGCCTGAGTTCTGTTCCTGAGCACCTGCAGTTGCTGGTTTGCGTGGTTTACCTCTTGCGCCGCTGGAGGACGTAGAAGCACCTCTAGATTTACCTTTAAACTTGGCCATCCGAAAGGATTGTAACTTAGAAGCTGAATAAGCCTTCTTGGCTGGGGGAGCTGCGGAAGGAAGGCACGTAGACTTACCCACAGTAGCTGTGGAGATCCATTTGTCTAGTTCATCTCCAAACAGGGCCGGTTCTTGCCCTTGTGGCGCCCCGGGCAAAAGTTAGGGGTGTGGCTTAATGTGGGGGCGTGGTCAGTCACGCCCCCATTTGTAGCGCCGCTGAAAGGAGATTAAAAAACAAACAAACAAAGTATACTTACTATACCCCGCTCCTGATTCCAGACATGCAGACCCCCCCCCCCCGGCGCCGCTCTTCTCCTCGGATCTATGGGAGAGACGTCAGTCATGATGTCTCCCCCATAGCACAGCATAGGCACTAGAGGTCAATTATGACCCCTATGTCTGTGCTACAATGCTGTGCGGTGCGCGATGACGTCATCGCGCACCGCACAGCAAAGGTCCTCTCCATGAAGGGAAACTAGACGCTTAGCGTCTGATTCCCTTCACAGCGGGGGGGACCAGTGCCATGAAGGGAAACTAGACGCGTAGCGTCTGATTCCCTTCTCACAGCGGGGGGAGGCACAGCGCGGGGGCACTGCTGGGGGGCACTCTGCACAGTGGCGGATCTTGCCATGGTGCGGCGCCCTCCAGATGGCGCCGGCGCCCTCCGGAAGGCGGCGCCCCGGGCAAAAGTCCTGCTTGCCCGTGGAAAGATCCGCCACTGTCTCCAAACAAGGTCTCTCCTGTGAATGGTAGGCCTTCCACACCTTTCCTGGAGTCCGCATCAGCAGTCCACTGGCGCAGCCACAAGCCCCTGCGTGCTGACACTGCCATAGTGGTGGCGCGTGCATTAAGCAAGCCTATCTCTTTTATGGCTTCCACCATAAAGTTCACAGAGTCCTGTATATGCTGCAGGAGTAAAAGAACATCCCCCTAGACAAGGAATCTAACCCCTCAATTAGGTTACCTGACCATTTAGAAAGGGCTTTTGTGATCCACGCACATGCAATAGTGGGTCTTTGGGCCACCCCAGCCGCTGTGTACAATGATTTGAGTGTAGTCTCAATTTTACGATCAGCCGTGTCTTTTAGGGAGACTGCACCAGGAAGAGGCAATACAATTTTTCGTGACAGCCTAGAGACTGATGCGTCCACTATTGGTAGATTTTCCCATATTTTCCTATCCTCCAGAGGAAAAGGAAAAGATGAGAGCAACCTTTTAGGGATTTGAAATTTCTTATCAGGATTAAGCCACGGTTCTTCAAACAGGGTATTCAATTCCTTTGACACAGGAAAAGTGACTGAGGACTTCTTCTTTTACATTAAAATAAGATTCCTCACACTCCTCTGACACCTTATCAGGAATATGCAGAACCTCTCTGATAGCCTCTATAAGAGCCTTTATTCCCTGTGACAGAGCAGCATCTCCCTCCCCCCCTCCAAATCCACCTCACCCTCCTCCATGTCTGACCCGTCAGCGTCAGACTGCAGGATATGGGCCAGAGATCGTTTTTGCAGACAAATGGAAGGGGATTGAGACGCTGGTTTGGGGACTGAGTCTCTGTTCATAAACTCATCCACAGTCTGTCTTAAGTATTGCGTCTCTTTCTCATTTCGGGACAATTTCGTAGAAATATTGGAGATCATTCCTTTAAGGGAATTAATCCACCCCGTTATTCTGGGAAGGTGCACTGCCCTGAGTACCCAGTAGTGAGCCCCCTGGTGAAGAGGAATACTCCGCTGTACAAAAAACACACTCTTTGTCTGAAATAATGTAAATGTGACAGCTCACACACACAGGAAAAGGTTAAGCACAATTAACCCACAAAGAGTCCTTCAGGGAGACACAGAGTTGTTTGGATCCAGCCCCCACCGCGCCCTTATCGCTAATGCCAAGCTTAGCCGGGTCGAAGACTAAGTGCCCTTATAGGGGACTTAGAAACATAGAATTTGTCGGCAGATAAGAACCACTTGGCCCATCTAGTCTGCCCCTTATTTTTTTTTTTTTTATATTATTTTTTATCACTAACCTTATTTGATCCTTATTTCTTTGTAAGGATATCCTTATGTTTATCCCATGCATGTTTAAATTGCTCTACTGTCTTAGCCTCTACCACCTCTGATGGGAGGCTATTCCACTTGTCCACTACCCTTTCTGTGAAATAATTTTTCCGCAAATTTCCCCTGAACCTCCCCCCCTCCAGTCTCAGTGCATGTCCTCGTGTCCTATTGCTTCTCTTCATTTGGAGAATGTTTCCCTCCTGGACTTTGTTAAAACCCTTCATATATTTGAAAGTTTCTATCATGTCTCCCCTTTCCCTTCTCTGCTCCAAACTATACATATTGAGATTTCTGAGTCTTTCTGGGTATGCTTAGTACACTAATAATCGCTCCCCCCCTGCTATGACCCCCTGGTACCACTGAGGTAAACTGGAGTCACTCCGGAGGAGCTGTGCATCCCTGTCAGTCAGCGTCTGTGTCCACTGCAGAGGGAAAATGGTGCTGGTTAGCTGCTGGATCCTCTCATAGTAGCGCGCGGTCTACTCTTCATGCTTTTTTTTTATACTGGCTGAGGTAATTTGTGCTTAAAATGGAGACATAACCGTTTTAAGGGTTTGTTTGCCAGTGCGTGTACTGTGTACAGTGTACTGAGACACAGTTGTGTACTGAGTCTGGAGACACAATCCGCCCCGGTTAGAAGTCGTGCGTCTCCGTACCCTCATGCCGCCATAATGGCCGGCAACCTGCAAACCGGGACGCCGGCTTAGTACTCACCACTCTTCTTTCTTCTGGCTCTGTTAGGGGTGGCTGCGTGCTGCAGTGACGTGCGGTGGGGTGAGGCAGGGGAGGCAGAGCCTTTCCTGTGATACTAACGTTTGTGCCAGAGTGTTTACTGTATAAAGTATATGAAAAATACAAAGAATTTGTTTGAAATATATTCTTTACATTATTCTAATCATTTTTATAGCCAAAACTCTGGAGTAAAAAGTCTATGGCAGGTGAGGCAGTGCCTCCCCTGCTTATCTCTTCCGCACATCTCTGAACAAAACTCACCAAATTTCCAGGAGTTTATACTGCTGCACCTATGTATAATGTCCAGATGCACCCTTTGGCTCATATATTGCGTGTTAATCTGGCTCTGGTGCCAGCCAGTGCCTCCTGAGCAATTTAGCTCACCACACGTCCCTGGCGTGCTGCAGCAGGAATGTACGCTCGCCGTGGTAGGGCTTGCAAATAGTTCCCTCACGAGCTAGTGTCCTGTCAGCAGGGAACGGGACCATTAACCCTTCAAGAGGTTGGGCCTCCCCCCCAAGTCCCATGAAGCAGGCAGGCTGGTGCCATCCAGTCCTGCCTTAAAATAACAGAAAAATAAGTGCAGAAAACTCTTCAGGAGCTTCCATAAGCGTGACCTGCTCCTCCGGGCACATTTTCTAAACTAAGTCTGGTAGGAGGGGCATAGAGGGAGGAGCCAGCCCACACTATCAAATTCTTAAAGTGCCCATGGCTCCTATTGGACTCGTCTATACCCCATGGTACTAAATGGACCCCAGTATCCTCTAGGACGTAAGAGAAAAAATAATTCTTAAATATTTGAAAGCAGTTTATAGTTCCAAGATGGCAGACCGCTAAAAATAACTGGTTCAACCAACTTAAAAAATGGTGGCAACGGTGCCCGGGTTTTGGGGAAGTGGGAAAATGTGGCCACATTCCGTCCAAATAAATAAAAAAAATTAGTAAGCGCACTGCACAGGACCCCGCTGGGGCCCACCAACAAGTCTGTGTAATTATCTGCCTGCGTAATTAGTACACACTCCCCCCTTACTCTCTCTGCACCTCTGCCCCTGGCCCGACATTGGCCCTCATTCCGAGTTGTTCGCTCGCAAGCTGCTTTTAGCAGCATTGCACACGTTAAGCCGCCGCCTACTGGGAGTGAATCTTAGCTTAGCAAAATTGCGAACGAAAGATTCTCAAAATTGCGAATAGAAATTTCTAAGCAGTTTCTGAGTAGCTCGACACTTACTCTGCCACTGCGATCAGTTCAGTCAGTTTCGTTCCTGGTTTGACGTCACAAACACACCCAGCGTTCGCCCAGACACTCCCCCGTTTCTCCAGCCACTCCCGCGTTTTTCCTAGAAACGGCAGCGTTTTTTCACACACTCCCATAAAACGGCCAGTTTCCGCCCAGAAACACCCACTTCCTGTCAATCACACAACGATCACCAGAACAAAGATAAAACCTCATAATGCCGTGAGTAAAATACCAAACTTCTTAGCAAATTTACTTGGCGCAGTCGCAGTGCGAACATTGCGCATGCGCAAATAGCGGAAAATCGCTGCGATGCGAAGAAAATTACCGAGCGAACAACTCGGAATAAGGGCCATTAGCTGAAGGGCCATACACACTGGTCGATATATTTTAAAGATATGAATGATTTCGCTCATAGATGAACGATAAATCGTTCATATCTTTCAATGTGGATGCTTCATCGATGAATGATGCGCGTGCCCACATTTGTTCATCGTTGAACGATCATCGTTTAAACATGCCAGTCATTTTGGACGATATAAATGATCATGTCTGTACTCTCATATCATCAAAACTGGCCATCGATATCGTCCAGTGCGTAGGCTTTAAATCGATGGTGAAAAATATCGACCATCGATAATATCGCCAACATCGCCCAGTTTGTAGGCCCCTTTAGTGTCAATATATTGAGTTTTAAATGATACCTCTAAGTCATCAATTACGCCAATTGAATATTCATTGGTCCTGGCATTCTTACTTATTGCAATTAACTTTAAAATTTGTAATATTAATCCTAATCTACATATGAATTTGCATTTCAGTCAAACATTACAACTATTCAGTATATTGTTGCCAGACGCTGTTGGAGCTTAATTAAAATGCAGTATTAATGTTGTGCCAATCAGGATTAATTCAGTTCTCTACTTGAAAATGCTGAAATCCAGGTGATCGCAATTAAGTGTTTTCACAAGTGCCAATCTATTGTATAAGGGGGGAGGAAGGCGATGGCATTTCCTTTGGTGAATATTAAGTTGATAGGTCGCATTCACACACACCCTCTTGTATTGTGGGCCTAGGGGGTAATTCCAAGTTGATCGCAGCAGGAATTTTGTTAGCAGTTGGGCAAAACCATGTGCACTGCAGGGGAGGCAGATATAACATGTGCAGAGAGAGACAGATTTGGGTGTGGTGAGTTAAATTTGCAATCTAAATTGCAGTGTAAAAATAAAGCAGCCAGTATTTACCCTGCACAGAAACAAAATAACCCACCCAAATCTAACTCTCTCTGCACATGTTATATCTGCCCCCCCTGCAGTGCACATGGTTTTGCTCAACTGCTAAAAAATGTCCTTCTGTGATCAACTTGGAATTACCCCCCTAATTCAGATCTGATCACAGCAGTAAATTTGTTAGCAGTTGGGCAAAACCATGTGCACTGCAGGGAGGGGGGGGGGGGGGGGGGAGATATAACATGTGCAGAGAGAGTTAGATTTGGGTGGGGTGTGTTCAAACTGAAATCCAAATTGCAGTGTAAAAATAAAGCAGACAGTATTTACCCTGCACAGAAACAAAATAACCCACCCACATCTAACTCTCTCTGCACATGTTACATCTGCCCCACCTGCAGTGCACATGGGGGGGTCATTCCGAGTTGATCGCTAGCTGCATACGTTCGCTGTGCAGTGATGAGGCAAAAAATAAGAATTTACTTACCGATAATTCTATTTCTCATAGTCCGTAGTGGATGCTGGGGACTCCGTCAGGACCATGGGGAATAGCGGCTCCGCAGGAGACAGGGCACAAAAAGTAAGCTTTTAGGATCACATGGTGTGTACTGGCTCCTCCCCCTATGACCCTCCTCCAAGCCTCAGTTAGGTACTGTGCCCGGACGAGCGTACACAATAAGGAAGGATCTTGAATCCCGGGTAAGACTCATACCAGCCACACCAATCACACCGTACAACTTGTGATTTGAACCCAGTTAACAGTATGATAACAACGAAGAAGCCTCTGAAAAGATGGCTCACAACAATAATAACCCGATTTTTGTAACAATAACTATGTACAAGTATTGCAGACAATCCGCACTTGGGATGGGCGCCCAGCATCCACTACGGACTATGAGAAATAGAATTATCGGTAAGTAAATTCTTATTTTCTCTATCGTCCTAAGTGGATGCTGGGGTTCCTGAAAGGACCATGGGGAATAGCGGCTCCGCAGGAGAATAGCGGCTCCGCAGGAGACAGGGCACAAAAAAGTAAAGCTTTACTAGGTCAGGTGGTGTGCACTGGCTCCTCCCCCCATGACCCTCCTCCAGACTCCAGTTAGATTTTGTGCCCGAACGAGAAGGGTGCAATCTAGGTGGCTCTCCTAAAGAGCTGCTTAGAGAAAGTTTAGTTTAGGTTTTTTTTTCTTTACAGTGAGTCCTGCTGGCAACAGGATCACTGCAACGTGGGACTTAGGGGGAAAGTAGTAAACTCACCTGCATGCAGAGTGGATTTGCTGCTTGGCTACTGGACACCATTAGCTCCAGAGGGATCGAACACAGGCCCAGCCGTGGAGTCCGGTCCCGGAGCCGCGCCGCCGACCCCCTTGCAGATGCTGAAGCGTGAAGAGGTCCGGAAACCGGCGGCTGAAGACTCCTCAGTCTTCATAAGGTAGCGCACAGCACTGCAGCTGTGCGCCATTTTCCTCTCAGCACACTTCACTGGGCAGTCACTGAGGGTGCAGAGCGCTGGGGGGGGGCGCTCTGAGAGGCAAATATAAACCTTATACAAGGCTAAAAATACCTCACATATAGCCCATAGGGGCTATATGGAGATATTTAACCCCTGCCTGACTGGAAAAATAGCGGGAGAAGAACCCGCCGAAAAAGGGGCGGGGCCTATCTCCTCAGCACACGGCGCCATTTTCTGTCACAGCTCCGCTGGTCAGAACGGCTCCCAGGTCTCTCCCCTGCACTGCACTACAGAAACAGGGTAAAACAGAGAGGGGGGGCACATTAATGGCTATATATATATATATTAAAGCAGCTATAAGGGAGCACTTAATATAAGGATATCCCTTGTATATATAGCGCTTTGTGGTGTGTGCTGGCAGACTCTCCCTCTGTCTCCCCAAAAGGGCTAGTGGGTCCTGTCTTCATTAGAGCATTCCCTGTGAGTTTGCGGTGTGTGTCGGTACGTGGTGTCGACATGTATGAGGACGATATTGGTGTGGAGGCGGAGCAATTGCCAAATATGCAGATGTCACCCCCCAGGGGGTCGACACCAGAATGGATGCCTTTATTTGTGGAATTACGTGATGGTTTATCTTCCCTTAAACAGTCAGTTGAGGACATGAGGCGGCCGGACAATCAATTAATGCCTGTCCAGGCGCCTCAAACACCGTCAGGGGCTGTAAAACGCCCTTTGCCTCAGTCGGTCGACACAGACCCAGACACGGGCACTGATTCCAGTGACGACGGTAGAAATTCAAACGTATTTTCCAGTAGGGCCACACGTTATATGATTTTGGCAATGAAGGAGACGTTACATTTAGCTGATACTACAGATACCGTAAAACAGGGTATTATGTATGGTGTGAAAAAACTACAAACAGTTTTTCCTGAATCAGAAGAATTAAATGACGTGTGTGATGAAGCGTGGGTTGCTCCTGATAAAAAGTTGATAATTTCAAAAAAGTTATTGGCATTATACCCTTTCCCGCCAGAGGTTAGGGCGCGCTGGGAAACACCCCCTAAGGTGGACAAGGCGCTCACACGCTTATCCAAACAAGTGGCGTTACCCTCTCCTGAGACGGCCGCACTTAAGGATCCATCAGATAGAAAGATGGAAGTTATTCAAAAGAATATATACACACATGCAGGTGTTATACTACGACCAGCTATAGCAACTGCCTGGATGTGCAGTGCTGGAGTAGTTTGGTCAGAATCCCTGATTGAAAATATTGATACCCTAGATAGGGACAATGTTTTACTGTCGTTAGAACAAATAAAGGATGCATTTATCTATATGCGTGATGCACAGAGGGATATTTGCACACTGGCATCTCGGGTGAGTGCTATGTCCATTTCAGCCAGAAGAGCCTTATGGACACGACAGTGGACAGGCGATGCGGATTCAAAACGTCACATGGAGGTTTTGCCGTATAAAGGGGAGGAGTTATTTGGAGTTGGTCTATCAGACTTGGTGGCCACGGCTACTGCCGGGAAATCCACTTTTTTACCTCAAGTCACTCCCCAACAGAGAAAGGCACCGACCTTTCAACCGCAGCCTTTTCGCTCCTACAAAAATAAGAGAGCAAAGGGCTTGTCGTACCTGCCACGAGGCAGAGGAAGAGGGAAGAGACACCAACAGGCAGCTCCTTCCCAGGAACAGAAGCCCTCCCCGGCTCCTGCAAAAACCTCAGCATGACGCTGGGGCCTCTCAAGCGGACTCGGGGACAGTGGGGGGCCGTCTCAAAAATTACAGCGCGCAGTGGGCTCACTCGCAGGTAGACCCCTGGATCCTGCAGATAATATCTCAGGGGTACAGGTTGGAATTAGAGACGGATCCTCCTCATCGTTTCCTGAAGTCTGCCTTACCAACCGTCTCTTCCGAAAGGGAGAGGGTGTTGGAAGCCATTCACAAGCTGTACGCTCAGCAGGTGATAGTCAAAGTACCCCTATTACAACAAGGAAAGGGGTATTATTCCACTCTATTTGTGGTACCGAAGCCGGATGGCTCGGTAAGGCCTATTCTAAATCTGAAGTCCTTGAACCTCTACATAAAAAAGTTCAAGTTCAAGATGGAGTCACTCAGAGCAGTGATAGCGAACCTGGAAGAAGGGGACTTTATGGTATCCTTGGACATCAAGGATGCGTATCTACACGTTCCGATTTACCCCGCACACCAGGGGTACCTCAGGTTCATTGTTCAAAACTGTCACTATCAGTTTCAGACGCTGCCGTTCGGATTGTCCACGGCGCCTCGGGTCTTTACCAAGGTAATGGCCGAGATGATGATTCTTCTTCGAAGAAAAGGCGTATTAGTTATCCCATACTTGGACGATCTCCTAATAAGGGCAAGGTCCAGAGAACAGCTGGAGACAGCTTTAGCACTATCTCAAGAGGTGCTAAGACAACACGGGTGGATTCTGAATATTCCAAAATCCCATTTAATCCCGACAACTCGTCTGCTGTTCCTAGGAATGATTCTGGACACGGTTCAGAAAAAGGTTTTCCTTCCAGAGGAAAAAGCCAAGGAGTTATCCGATCTGGTCAGGAACCTCCTAAAACCAGGAAAAGTGTCAGTACATCAATGCACAAGAGTCCTGGGAAAAATGGTGGCTTCTTACGAAGCAATTCCATTCGGCAGATTCCATGCAAGAATATTCCAAAGGGATCTGTTGGACAAATGGTCAGGGTCGCATCTGCAGATGCACCTGCGAATAACCCTGTCACCAAAGACAAGGGTGTCACTTCTGTGGTGGTTGCAGAAGGCTCACCTATTAGAAGGCCGCAGATTCGGCATTCAGGATTGGATCCTGGTGACCACGGACGCCAGCCTGAGAGGCTGGGGAGCAGTCACACAAGGAAGAAACTTCCAGGGAGTATGGACGAGTCTGGAAAAGTCTCTTCACATAAACATTCTGGAACTAAGAGCAATCTACAATGCTCTAAGCCAGGCGGAACTTCTCCTGCAAGGAAAGCCGGTGTTGATTCAGTCGGACAACATCACGGCGGTCGCCCATGTAAACAGGCAGGGCGGCACAAGAAGCAGGAGTGCAATGGCAGAAGCTGCCAAGATTCTTCGCTGGGCGGAGAATCACGTGATAGCACTGTCAGCAGTGTTCATCCCGGGCGTGGACAACTGGGAAGCAGACTTCCTCAGCAGACACGATCTTCATCCGGGAGAGTGGGGTCTACATCCAGAAGTCTTCAACATGTTAATAGACCGTTGGAAAAGACCAATTGTAGACATGATGGCGTCTCGCCTCAACAAGAAACTGGACAAATATTGCGCCAGGTCAAGAGATCCACAGGCAATAGCTGTGGACGCACTGGTAACTCCTTGGGTGTACCAGTCAGTGTATGTGTTTCCTCCTCTGCCGCTCATACCAAAGGTATTGAAGATCATACGGCAAAGAAGAGTAAGAACAATACTAGTGGTTCCGGATTGGCCGAGAAGGACTTGGTATCCGGAACTTCAAGAGATGCTCACGGACGAACCGTGGCCTCTACCTCTGAGAAGGGACCTGCTACAGCAGGGTCCCTGTCTTTTTCAAGACTTACCGCGGCTGCGTTTGACGGCATGGCGGTTGAACGCCAGATCCTAAAAGGGAAAGGCATTCCAGAAGAAGTCATTCCTACCTTGATTAAGGCACGGAAGGAAGTCACCGTGAAACATTATCACCGCATTTGGCGAAAATATGTAGCGTGGTGCGAGGATCGGAGGGTTCCGACGGAGGAATTCCAACTGGGTCGTTTCCTACATTTCCTGCAATCAGGATTATCTATGGGTCTCAAATTGGGATCCATTAAGGTTCAAATTTCGGCCCTGTCAATATTCTTCCAAAAAGAATTGGCCTCTGTCCCTGAGGTCCAGACTTTTGTCAAGGGAGTACTGCATATACAGCCTCCTGTGGTGCCTCCGGTGGCACCGTGGGATCTAAATGTAGTTTTAGATTTCCTCAAATCCCATTGGTTTGAACCATTGAAAAAGGTGGATTTGAAATATCTCACATTGAAAGTGACTATGTTACTAGCCCTGGCCTCTGCCAGGAGAGTATCTGAATTGGCGGCTTTATCTTATAAAAGTCCTTATCTAATCTTCCATTCGGATAGGGCAGAACTGCGGACTCGTCCGCATTTTCTCCCTAAAGTGGTATCAGCATTTCATCTGAACCAACCTATTGTGGTGCCTGCGGCCACTAGCGACTTGGAGGACTCCAAGTTGTTGGACGTTGTCAGAGCCTTAAAAATATACATTGCAAGGACGGCTGGAGTCAGAAAATCTGACTCGCTGTTTATATTGTATGCACCCAACAAGTTGGGCGCACCTGCTTCTAAGCAGTCGATTGCTCGTTGGATTTGTAACACAATTCAACTTGCACATTCTGTGGCAGGCCTGCCACAGCCTAAAACTGTAAAAGCCCACTCCACAAGGAAGGTGGGCTCATCTTGGGCGGCTGCCCGAGGGGTCTCGGCATTACAACTCTGCCGAGCAGCTACGTGGTCGGGGGAGAACACGTTTGTAAAATTTTACAAATTTGATACCCTGGCAAAGGAGGACCTGGAGTTCTCTCATTCGGTGCTGCAGAGTCATCCGCACTCTCCCGCCCGTTTGGGAGCTTTGGTATAATCCCCATGGTCCTTTCAGGAACCCCAGCATCCACTTAGGACGATAGAGAAAATAAGAATTTACTTACCGATAATTCTATTTCTCGGAGTCCGTAGTGGATGCTGGGCGCCCATCCCAAGTGCGGATTATCTGCAATACTTGTACATAGTTATTGTTAACTAATTCGGGTTATTGTTAAGGAGCCATCTTTAAGAGGCCCTTTCTGTTGTCATACTGTTAACTGGGTTTAGATCACAAGTTGTACGGTGTGATTGGTGTGGCTGGTATGAGTCTTACCCGGGATTCAAAATGCCTCCCTTATTGTGTATGCTCGTCCGGGCACAGTACCTAACTGGAGTCTGGAGGAGGGTCATGGGGGGAGGAGCCAGTGCACACCACCTGACCTAGTAAAGCTTTACTTTTTTGTGCCCTGTCTCCTGCGGAGCCGCTATTCTCCTGCGGAGCCGCTATTCCCCATGGTCCTTTCAGGAACCCCAGCATCCACTACGGACTCCGAGAAATAGAATTATCGGTAAGTAAATTCTTATTTTCTCTAACGTCCTAGTGGATGCTGGGGACTCCGTCAGGACCATGGGGATTATACCAAAGCTCCCAAACGGGCGGGAGAGTGCGGATGACTCTGCAGCACCGAATGAGAGAACTCCAGGTCCTCCTTAGCCAGAGTATCAAATTTGTAAAATTTTACAAACGTGTTCTCCCCTGACCACGTAGCTGCTCGGCAAAGTTGTAATGCCGAGACCCCTCGGGCAGCCGCCCAAGATGAGCCCACCTTCCTTGTGGAGTGGGCATTTACAGATTTAGGCTGTGGCAGGCCTGCCACAGAATGTGCAAGTTGGATTGTGCTACAGATCCAACGAGCAATCGTCTGCTTAGACGCAGGAGCACCCCTCTTGTTGGGTGCATACAGGATAAACAGCGAGTCAGATTTTCTGACTCCAGCCGTCCTTGAAATATATATTTTCAATGCTCTGACAACGTCCAGCAACTTGGAGTCCTCCAAGTCGCTAGTAGCCGCAGGCACCACAATAGGCTGGTTCAAGTGAAAAGCCGAAACCACCTTAGGCAGAAACTGAGGACGCGTCCGCAGTTCTGCCCTGTCCGAATGGAAAATCAGATATGGGCTTTTGTACGATAAAGCCGCCAACTCTGATACTCTCCTGGCTGAAGCCAGGGCCAGTAGCATGGTTACTTTCCATGTAAGATACTTCAAATCTACCGATTTGAGCGGCTCAAACCAATGGGATTTGAGAAAATCCAAAACTACGTTGAGATCCCACGGTGCCACTGGAGGCACAATCGGGGGCTGTATATGTAGTACACCTTTGACAAAGGTTTGTACTTCAGGCACTGAAGCCAATTCTTTCTGGAAGAAAATCGATAAGGCCGAAATTTGAACCTTAATAGACCCCAATTTGAGGCCCATAGACAATCCTGCCTGCAGGAAATGTAGGAATCGACCCAATTGAAATTCCTCCGTTGGGGCCTTCTTGGCCTCACACCACGCAACATATTTTCTCCAAATGCGGTGATAATGTTGTGCGGTCACTTCCTTCATGGCTTTAATCAAGGTAGGAATAACTTCCTCTGGAATGCCCTTTTCTTTTAGAATCCGGCGTTCAACCGCCATGCCGTCAAACGCAGTCGCGGTAAGTCTTGGAACATACAAGGTCCCTGCTGAAGCAGATCCCTTCTTAACGGTAGAGGCCACTGCTCTTCCGTGAGAATCTCTTGAAGTTCCGGGTACCAAGTCCTTCTCGGCCAATCCGGAGCCACGAGTATTGTTCTTACTCCCCGTAGCCGTATAATTCTCAGTACCTTTGGTATGAGAGGCAGAGGAGGAAACACATACACGGACTGGTACACCCACAGTGTTACCAGAGCGTCCACAGCTATTGCCTGAGGGTCTCTTGACCTGGCGCAATATCTGTCCAGTTTCTTGTTGAGGCGGGACGCCATCATGTCCACCTTTGGTTTTTCCCAACGGTTCACAATCATGTGGAAGACTTCTGGATGAAGTCCCCACTCTCCCGGGTGGAGGTCGTGTCTGCTGAGGAAGTCTGCTTCCCAGTTGTCCACTCCCGGAATGAACACTGCTGACAGTGCTATGACATGATTTTCCGCCCAGCGAAGAATCCTTGCAGCTTCTGTCATTGCTCTTCTGCTTCTCGTGCCGCCCTGTCTGTTTACGTGGGCGACTGCCGTGATGTTGTCCGACTGGATCAACACCGGCTGACCCTGAAGCAGCGGTTTTGCCAGGCTTAGAGCATTGTAAATCGCTCTTAGCTCCAGTATATTTATGTGAAGAGACGTCTCCAGGTTCGACCACACGCCCTGGAAGTTTCTTCCCTGTGTGACTGCTCCCCAGCCTCGTAGGCTGGCATCCGTAGTCACCAGGACCCAGTCCTGTATGCCGAATCTGCGGCCCTCTAACAGATGGGCACTCTGCAACCACCACAGAAGAGACACCCTTGTTCTTGGTGACAGTGTTATCCGCTGATGCATGTGCAGATGCGATCCGGACCATTTGTCCAGCAGATCCCACTGAAATATTCGTGCGTGGAATCTGCCGAATGGAATTGCTTCGTAAGAAGCCACCATCTTTCCCAGGACTCTTGTGCATTGATGTACTGACACATTTCCTGGTTTTAGGAGGTTCCTGACAAGTTCGGATAACTCCCTTGCTTTCTCCTCCGGGAGAAACACCTTTTTCTGAACAGTGTCCAGAATCATTCCCAGGAACAGCAGACGTGTCGTCGGGGTCAATTGAGATTTTGGAAGATTCAGAATCCACCCGTGTTGTTGAAGCACTACTTGGGTTAGTGCTACTCCGACTTCCAGCTGTTCCCTGGACCTTGCCCTTATCAGGAGATCGTCCAAGTAAGGGATAATTAATACGCCTTTTCTTCGTAGAAGAACCATCATTTCGGCCATTACCTTGGTAAAGACCCGAGGTGCCGTGGACAAACCAAACGGCAGCGTTTGAAACTGATAATGACAGTTTTGTATCACGAACCTGAGATACCCTTGGTGTGAAGGGTAAATTGGGACATGCAGATAAGCATCTTTTATGTCCAGGGACACCATGAAGTCCCCTTCTTCCAGATTCGCTATCACTGCTCTGAGTGACTCCATCTTGAACTTGAATTTCTGTATGTACAGGTTCAAGGATTTCAGATTTAGAATAGGTCTTACCGAACCGTCCGGCTTCGGTACCACAAATAGTGTGGAATAATACCCCTTTCCCTGTTGTAGGAGGGGTACCTTGACTATCACCTGCTGAGAATACAGCTTGTGAATGGCTTCCAATACCGTCGCCCTTTCTGAGGGAGACGTTGGTAAAGCAGACTTTAGGAACCGGCGAGGGGGAGACTTTTCGAATTCCAACTTGTAACCCTGAGATACTACCTGCAGGATCCAAGGGTCCACCTGTGAGCGCGCCCACTGTGTGCTGAAAATCTTTAGTCGACCCCCCACCGCCCCTGAGTCCGCTTGCACAGCCCCAGCGTCATGCTGAGGGCTTTGTAGAAGCTGGGGAGGGCTTCTGTTCGTGGGAAGTAGTTGCTTGCTGCACCCTCTTACCCCTTCCTTTGCCTCTGGGCAAATATGACTGTCCTTTTGCCCGCTTGTTCTTATAGGAACGAAAGGACTGCGGCTGAAAAGACGGTGTCTTTTTCTGTTGGGAGGTGACCTGAGGTAAAAAAGTGGATTTTCCGGCTGTTGCCATGGCCACCAGATCCGATAGACCGACCCCAAATAATTCCTCTCCTTTATACGGCAATACTTCCATATGCCGTTTGGAATCCGCATCACCTGACCGCTGTCGCGTCCATAAACTTCTTCTGGCAGATATGGACATCGCACTTACTCTCGATGCCAGAGTGCAAATATCCCTCTGAGCATCTCGTATATAAAGAAAAGCATCCTTTAATTGCTCTATAGTCAATAAAATACTGTCCCTATCCAGGGTATCAATATTTTCAGTCAGGGAATCCGACCACACCACCCCAGCACTGCACATCCAGGCTGAGGCTATTGCTGGTCGCAGTATAACACCAGTATGTGTGTATATACTCTTCAGGGTAGTTTCCAGCCTCCTATCAGCTGGATCCTTGAGGGCGGCCGTATCAGGAGACGGTAACGCCACTTGTTTTGATAAGCGTGTGAGCGCCTTATCCACCCTAGGGGGTGTTTCCCAGCGCGCCCTAACCTCTGGTGGGAAAGGGTATAATGCCAATAACTTCTTTGAAATTAGCAGTTTTCTATCGGGGTTAACCCACGCTTCATCACACACGTCATTCAATTCCTCTGATTCTGGAAAAGCTACAGGTAGTTTTTTCACACCCCACATAATACCCCCCTTTGAGGTACCTGCAGTATCAGAGATAAGCAAAGCCTCCTTCATTGCCGTGATCATATAACGTGTGGCCCTATTGGAAAATACGTTTCTTTCTTCACCGTCGACACTAGATTCATCTGTGTCGGTACCTGTGTCGACTGACTGAGGTAAGGGACGTTTTACAGCCCCTGACGGTGCCTGAGACGCCTGGACAGGTACTAACTGGTTTTCCAGCCGTCTCATGTCGTCAACTGACTTTTTCAGCGTGCTAACATTATCACGTAATTCCATAATTAAAGCCATCCATTCCGGTGTCGACTCCCTAGGGGGTGACATCACCATTACCGGCAATTGCTCCGCCTCCACACCAACATCGTCCTCATACATGTCGACACACACGTACCGACACACAGCAGACACACAGGGAATGCTCTTATCGAAGACAGGACCCCACTAGCCCTTTGGGGAGACAGAGGGAGAGTTTGCCAGCACACATCAAAGTGGTATAAAAATGTATATAAACAACCCTAAAAGGTGTTGTTTCTGTTATATGCGCTTAATATATAAAAATATCGCCAAAATATGCCCCCCTTCTCTGTTTTACCCTGTTTCTGTAGTGCAGTGCAGGGGAGAGTCCTGGGAGCCTTCCTCACAGCGGAGCTGAGCAGGAAAATGGCGCTGTGTGCTGAGGAGAATAGGCCCCGCCCCCTAAAACGGCGGGCTCTTCTCCCGGAGTTTGCAATATATGGCAGGGGTTAAATACATCCATATAGCCTCAAGGGCTATATGTGATGTATTTTAGCCATAGAAAAAGGTATTATACATTGCTGCCCAGGGCGCCCCCCCCAGCGCCCTGCACCCTCAGTGACCGCTGGTGTGAAGTGTGCCGACAACAATGGCGCACAGCTGCAGTGCTGTGCGCTACCTTATGAAGACTGAAAGTCTTCTGCCGCCTGTTTCCGGACCTCTGGACCTCTTCAACTTCGGCATCTGCAAGGGGGGTCGGCGGCACGGCTCCGGGACCGGACTCCATGGCTGGGCCTGTGTTCGATCCCTCTGGAGCTAATGGTGTCCAGTAGCCTAAGAAGCAAATCCATCCTGCACGCAGGTGAGTTCACTTCTCTCCCCTAAGTCCCTCGTAGCAGTGAGCCTGTTGCCAGCAGGACTCACTGAAAATAAGAAACCTAAAAAACTTTTTCTAAGCAGCTCTTTATGAGAGCCACCTAGATTGCACCCTGCTCGGACGGGCACAAAAACCTAACTGAGGCTTGGAGGAGGGTCATAGGGGGAGGAGCCAGTACACACCATGTGATCCTAAAAGCTTACTTTTTGTGCCCTGTCTCCTGCGGAGCCGCTATTCCCCATGGTCCTGACGGAGTCCCCAGCATCCACTAGGACGTTAGAGAAAAAGGCACTTATGCGTATGCGGCGCAATGCGCACGTGCGACGTACTATTACAACGGCCGATGTAGTTTCACACAGGGTCTAGCGAAGCTTTTCAGTCGCACTGCTGACCACAGAGTGATTGACATGAAGTGGGCCTTTCTGGGTGTCAACTGACCGTTTTCAGGGAGTGTTCGTAAAAACGAAGGCGTGCCAGGAAAAACGCAGGCGTGGCTGGGCGAACGCAGGGCGTGTTCGTGATGTCAAAACAGGAACTGAATAGTCTGAAGTGATCGCAAGCACTGAGTAGGTATTGAGCTACTCAGAAACTGCACAGAAAAAACTTTGTAGCCGCTCTGTGATCCTTTCGTTCGCACTTCTGCTAAGCTAAAATACACTCCCAGTGGGCGGCGGCATAGCGTTTGCAATGCTGCTAAAAACTGCTAGCGAGCGATCAACTCGGAATGACCACCATGGTTTTGCCCAACTGCTAACAAATTTGCTGCTGCGATCAGATCTGAATTACTCCCTGTGTCTGTAAGCTTCCAAGGGGCGAAAATGAATGGGCTCATTCTCATCAGTGCACTATAAAATTTTAACGGAGCATTTATATTTTCTAAATCCAGCAGGACCTCTTGCTCACTGCTGGTGCAGTAAATTGGTAAAGGCACAATGCTTGAAAAACACCTTGAAGTTTTTGTGAATGAGCCCTTAATGGACCGTGACATAACAACGGAGGTACTGACAGGCGGATGAGGGATATCTTATTTTGTTTGCGCAGACCAATGCTCACTTGCTGCGATTAGGACACTGTAGCAATTTGCAATCTGAGTGGTGTAGCAATAAAACTTGTTACTGCCAATAAGTTCAGCGACTTCAACTTCAATTTCCATGCTAATACACCTAGGCGCAGCGCCGGCTGTGTCAGTATATTGCAGGATATGGTTTTGTCTCCTAGCAAATAAACTTGTTAGACGCTGGGGTATGGGTCATTGGGTCGACAGTCATTAGGTTGACCACTAAAGGTCGACATGCATTAGGTCAACAGGGACACTAGGTCGACATGGTTATTAGGTCGACAGGTCAAAAGGTCGACATGGGTTTTTGGACTTTTTTGTGTCATTTTCTTCGTAAAGTGACGGGGAACCCAAATTAGTGCACCGTGTCCCCTCGCTGCGCTCGGCACAGGTTACCGTTCCCAATTGTAGTCCACATGGATCGTAAAGTATGAAAAAGTCCAAAAACTGAAAAAAGTGTGAAAAACTCATGTTGACCTTTTGACCTGTCGACCTGGTACATGTCGGCCTAATGACCGTGTCGACCTAATGCATGTCGACCTTTAGTGGTTGACCTAATGACTGCCGACCTAAGTTGTGTCGACCCAGACGCTGTATAACTTTGTGATGTCTACTGGGTGTCATGCTGTGCCTCATTGGTTCATAACCAGCCTGCACCAGATGAGCTACTGAGGTTTGCCGTCTAGGAAGCTGCTGGATTTGAGTAAGTATAGACAAGGGGGCTAATTCTGAGGCACTGTCATCTCTTTAGCGTATTTTGCTGTAGTCACCTATGCGACATTACTGTAGCCCAGCAGATCCCAACCCGGCAGGACTGGTCGGGGGTACTTTAAAACAATGCCGGTAATGGCAGAAGAAGCCTCTCTTCAGCGTCCCCCCCGGTGAATGCGCTGTTGCAGTTGGAGGGTGCCGGGTCATGGAGCCGCAGCTGGAGGAAGGAGCCCCTGGCGTCCCCACTAAAATTTGTCCGCTCCTGGATGGAAAACAAATTGCTGGGTGCCTTGTCCAGAATTCTATGTAAGTGCGCACAGATATTATAGGTCAGTGTTTTACCCGCAGCGGCTACATTATTTATTTTTGCTTTTGCTTTTGAGATTTGCAGTACCATAATACCATCTATATATGCAACAATAGTGCCGTTTTGCGGATCCAGAAAGAATCCTTGTGATAACAAAAATGAGAGAGAGCTGAATAGGCACGAAAAACATGTAAGAGTCTTTGATTCTTGTGATTGGTTAGTTTATGCTGTGTTGCTAATTGCTATGCAGATCAAGGGTATTAGGCTGTTTATTATTGGTGTAGGCTTGGCCTATCAGTAGTAGAGGGTAGGAGGGTTTTAGTAGCCTTTATAGGGAGGAGTTTGAGGGATTGAAGCCCACCCACCCGCCCAAATTTTTTATTTTTGTTCTTGTTCTACAATTCTAATACTCATTCGATCTGAATTTCATTCAGTTTAATTTGGCGGGAAGGCGCTACGGCCAGCGGCCATTTGATGGATGGCGGGTGTTGTCCTGCCCCTGAGGAAGGGAAATGGGCTTTCCCTCTAGGAAGTCCGTACCGTGCCAGTAAGGGGTGGCGAGTCCTGCACGGCGCAGGTTATGCTTATAGTTGGTGGCGTTTTAGTCACCTCCAAGTTGTATGATATATTTGACTGGAGCTGGCCATTGTAGCGTCTTCCTTGCCATCCATACGTTTAGGGTCATCCAATTAATACAATGACTTTTTAAATCTATGCAGTTGGGTCCGTGTCGTTATTTTTAGTTGATAAGCTAGCTTAAAGTATATTGTTAAGGTTAGAGCAATCACAATAAATGATAGAAGCCTTATCGTTACTTCCAATGGTGGCTAGTTAACGGTTATTTGCTGTCCTGTGGGGTTACGGCCGTTAGGTCAACACAACTTAGGTCGACACTCATTACGTCGACCACTGAAGGTCGACAATGTCATTAGGTCGCCATGGCCGATAGGTCAACATGTAGTAAGTTGAAAGTTCAAAAGATCGACATGAGTTTTGCACATTTTTTTTATTTTTTTGGATTTTTTTATACTTAACGATCTACATGGACTACAATTGGAACGGTAACCTGTGCCGGGCACAGCAGTAGCGGAGCGAGGCACCTTGCCCGAAGCATGGCGAGCGAAGCGAGCCATACGAGGGGACACGGTGCACTAATTTGGGTTCCCCGTCACTTTACGGAGAAAACGACAACACAAACAGTCAAAAACCTCATGTCGACCTTTTGACCTGTCAACCTAGTACATGTCGACCTAATGACCATGTCGACCTAATGCGTGTCGACCTTCCATGGTCGACCTAATGACTGTCGACCTAAGTTGTATCTAACCAACGACCCATACCCGTCCTGTGCAGGATTTGATATAGTGCAGGTGTGCTATAACTGATTGCTATGAAGCTCTAGCCACTAGGAAGTTTCTGTTTGAGGACGTCTTAGATGTTATCTGAATTACATGATCTCTTTGATTACAGATACACATGATAAATGATGGCTTGGCAGGCTATGGTTATTGGTTATTAATGTATATTTACTGGGGAGTCTTTTTTCATATTCCTGTTACTTTTGATATTAACAACTATTTCATAGAAAGGTGGGGATTTATGAGACGAGGGGGCACTTATAAATGAAAAGCTTAATCAAGGGGTACAGGAGAGAAAAAAGGATGGGAACCGCTGCTGAAGGCTAATGCTAGTAAAAAGCCCTTACCCTGATGTACCAGCATGCATCTGAATGTGCAAAGTCCATACTTACCTACATTGAAGATCTCCTCTCTGGGAGGTGTCCGGAGAGAAGCAGGTGGGAGGCAATGGGGATGGTGCCAAGCTTAATGCATCATTAGGGGGTTAGATGACGTGATTGTCAATAGGCCCCTCCCCCTCCATGGATTACCATATTATTCTCCCCATTATGCCCACTTCCCTAGGAAGTGGGTGGGATGCGGGAGGGGTGCTCACTCTTTCAGGGACGTGGGAGACTACCCGAAAAATTGTGTATCTCTCTCAGGGACCGGCAGAGTTAGCAAGTATAGCAAGGGTTGGGGCGTCCACTTCCAACAGCTACTGCTACAACCATCCCACTTCGTGTGTCTTTATACGCTTCCATCGGTCGCACTATCAATACTTGCATCAGCCCCATGCTGGGTGCAGATTCATCGGCCAGAGTATGGCCTCCGATGTAAGCGATTTAAGCGTCTGAGATGGCGACCAGTTATGTGACACACCCACGACACACCCATCACATGCCGATAGGATGGACCCTCTCCCTGCATCTGCATAGTCACCTCCCTGTCACCACCCAAGAGCACCCAATACATTACAGAGACCATGCATCTCAGTTGCTGCTGCGCCTTTATGCATACACACCTTTGGACACATAGAGGGGAATTCAAATGTTTGAAAAGTCGGTTGGTTGTCTGTTTTTTCCTGTCTATTAAGGTGGGTACACACTAACAGATATATCTGCAGATCAATTGATCTGCAGATATATCTATGGACGGATCGAGCAGTGTGTTCAGCATACACACTGCTCGATCCGTCGGGGACTGACGTCATGAACTGGGCGGGCGTGTACACACGCCTGCCCAGTTCAGCTGTCAATCACCGCCGGCCGCCGCAGCATGTGTACGGGCGGTCGGCCGACCGCCCCGTACACACACAGCGACGCGCCAATATATCGGTAGATATATTGGCCGTCGGCTGTGCTGTGCGGCCGACGCGATACGTCTGTGAACGACGGAGTTCACAGACGTATCGGCCGTACACACTGGCCGACGGTCCCGCGATATATCGGTTGTTCAAGAGAACGGCCGATATATCGACCAGTGTGTACGGGCCTTTAGATACTCTGTACAAGGTGTTAGGGATTTTCACGCACGCACAGAAGAAAGAGATCGTTCACCTCCATCAACATCAGCATTGCATGTAACTCGGATTCAGGCCCATGGTGCATTCTCATAAAATAAGGGTGGAGCTTGCAAACATTTGCCTCCACAAGTGATCTGTTCATTACACAGCATGTACTTTGTGTGTTTCCTGCATATTTACATGGTAACTGTGTAAGGATGTGCCCTGTGGGCACATCCATGCTTGGTGCGTGGCGGCGGGTGTCCGGTGCAGGGATTACCTTTTTCCCTGCACCGGACCAGAGACTGCGGAGAGCGGCGCGGCGGCACTTTGAACTTGGCGCCGCTCGGGCCGCCAATCAGAAGCGCCGCCCGCGGCATTTGAATCTTGGCGCCCTCCGGGAGCCAATCACGGCTCCCGGAGCGGCAGCCAATCGTGGAGAGACGCGGCGAGCCAATCGGCGCTCGCCGCGTCATAGGCCCCGCCTCCGGCGTCTGACGTCAGACGCCGGGCGGGACGCAGAGCAGGAGGCCGCGCCGAAGAGCGGCGAGGAGAGAAGTCACGGCGGGAAGCAGCGGAGGAGGTCGTCGGCGCGCAGAAGAGGATCCGGCGCCGAGGAGAAGACGACGACCGCGGGGAGAGGAGGTCCTGAGGCCGCGGAAGAGGCCAGAAGACGTCGGCCTGCAGAAAGAAGATGTCCAGCGGCGGCTGGACGCAGGGAAAAGACGGAGGCGCCGCTGGCCAGGACGGGTCAGCGGCAGAAGACGGTGGAGGCCCCCGGGTTAGGTAAGGCCTCAGTGAGGCATCCTTCCCCCCCCTCCCCTTTTCCTCCCTCGACCACCAGGGACGGGCATTAGGCCCGAGGACACAATTCAGGCGCTAGGCCTGGGCACAGTTAGGAGTTTGGGCCCCCAATATTGATGAGGTGGTTTGGGCATTAGGCCCAAGCCACCCCACCCATGCGGCACCAGTTAGGCGGGCACTAGGCCCGGGGGACAATCTAGGCACTAGGCCTGTGGCTAATAGAGGGCGTTAGGCCCTAGGGTATTTGTGGCCAAATTAGGGATACATTAAGGTGACCCTGGGCACAAGGCCCAGGTCACCCAACGGACAGCAAGGTAGGCGGGCGCTAGGCCCGTGGGCAAAGTCAGGCCTCCGGCCTGTGGGCAGTTAGGGGGCGCTAGGCCCAGCGAAGCAGTGTTTCCCTGAGGTGAGTAAAGGTGGCGCTGGGCGCTAGGCTCAGGCCACCCTGAGAGTACGGTAGGTGGGTGAGCTGTGCGGTCCCCACTACTGGGTGTTCTGGGTCGGGTAGATAAAGGGACAGCACCGTTTTATGTTGTAACTCCGATAGTGTGATATATGTTACCGTGCAGGGCAAAGTGTATGTGTTTAAGTTGTGCCTAGTTGTGTTGCACCACACCCACAGAGCTAGTTTGAGGGCTCGGCTGTTGTATTTAGTGTAGGGTGTGACACTAGGGTAGAGTTAGGCCCTGCACGGCTGTTTCTCTTTGCCTCCTTACAGGGACCTGTAAGTGGAGAAGATCGGAGTGCAAGACTTGTGACGGTGAGTAGCATCCGTGTACGTCTGTCCCTTGTTTGTCCCCGAGCGCCGGAGTTAGGATTGCTCACGGACGTGAGAATCCCTTTCATCACACTACGTGCGAAAGCGCGAGTGTGTGAAAGCTGGGTAGCTGAGGCTTTGTGCCGGTGATGACCATTCACCCAGCCGGTGAAGGTCGCAGCCACCCCTGGGGTATCCCCTGTTCCACCGGAAGCAGGGTCGATACCCCCTTTAATGTAAACCCTTCTCTCCTCAGCTAGGTCGTCGGTCAGCTCCGAGGGGGAATCGCCGTGTCCGGATCCGACTGAAGAATTCCAGGTCCGTTGAAGGTTCCGGTACCTGAAGGTGAGAGAGAGCGGCGCCTGGTGAGTACAGAGTCTACACCTGCACGACAGCAGGCACCACCACACGCACCGCACCTCTCACAACTGGGTAATACATAATACGCTCCAGCTGCACCTTTTTGGCAGGTACAGTACCTTTTTTTTAATGGTTTCTACTGATTTTTGGCTCTCCAAACTTCCATTGAAAGTATATGAGAAGGGGCGTGGTTACCCATGACCACGCCCCCTTTTCGGAGTTGTACCGATTTTCATGTGTGAAATGTTTGAGGGTATGGGTAATATAAAATTGTACAGTGAATTGCGCAGGCTAGGTAATCCTTTAGGACAGGCATGTCCAAACTCTTTAGGGCATATGTATATTGGTGTATTGTATCACATCTGCAATAAAAGGCTCATTTCCTTGGGAAAGTTCATTGGTTTATTTTCTAAATGCTATCCAGTCTAGTTAGCACTAGTTTTATGCATATACTGTATGTAGCACTGTGTACGGAATACAGACAAAATGCCGGCGGTTGGCATCCCGACACTGAAGATGCCGACATAGGAGGGGGTAAGTATTTCTTCCACCCCGCCCTAACCCTTGGGGGGCGGGAGCTAGGGCTAACCCTCCGGTGGTGGTGGCTAGGGCTTACACCTCTCCCCTTAATGCCTAACCCCAACCCCACACCCCTTGCGGGCCCCAACTCTAAGGCTGAATCCCGATACTCACCTTTGGGATGTCGGCTGTCCGTGATCCGATGCCAGTCTCTTGAGTGGTGTTGGGATTCCGGCGTTGGTCACTTGACCACCGACAGCAAGGACGCTAAATGCATCCTCAGTGTATGTGTGTCTATAGAAATGTGCAGCGGCCATTTTTCGTGTTTTGTGTTATGGTTTTGGATTCGGGTCCGTGGTCGTGTTTTGGATTCGGACGCGTTTTGGCAAAACCTCCCTTTCGGGTTCTGGATTCGGATGCGTTTTGGATTCAAGTGATTTTTAAAAAACCTCAAAAACAGCTAAAATCATAGAATTTGGGGGTAATTTTGATCCAATAGTATTATTAGCCTTAATAACCATAATTTCCACTCATTTCCAGTCTATCCTGAACACCTCACACCTCACAATATTATTTTTAGTCCTAAAATTTGCAACGAGGTCGCTGGATGACTAAGCTAAGCGACCCAAGTGGCCGGCACAAACACCTGGCCCATCTAGGAGTGGCACTGCAGTGGCAGACAGGATGGCACTTCAAAATAATAGTCCCCAAACAGCTCATGATGCAAAGAAAAAAAGAGGTGCACCAAGGTCACAGGATGGTGGTCGCTGGATGGCTAAGCTAAGCGACACAAACACCTAACCCATCTATAATAAGACTCCAGTATCATGTGAATTATAAGGCAATATCACTGGAATTATTCGTTCTAATCAATGGAATTATTGGTCCAAATCACTGGAAGAAAATGACAAAATCACTAGAATTAAAAGCCAGTATCACGGGAATTATATCAAATGGCAGACACTGAGCAGCAAGATGCAGCACAAGACACTGAGCACTGACCAGTGATACTGAGCACTGATGATACTACTGAGCACTGATACTGAGCACTGATAATACTACTGAGAAGTGACACTGAGCCATACTTGCCTACTCTCCCGGAATGGCCGGGAGGCTCCCGAAAATCGGGTGACCCTCCCGGCCCCACGGAAGAGCAGGCAAGTCTCCCGGAACGAGCTGTCACCCTGCCCGTCCGCCCACTTACTGTGTAAAGTGGGCGGTCCGGGCAGTTGATGACGCGATTCTTGCTGAATCGCGTCATCATAGCCACGCCCCCTGCAGTGTAATGCCGGGGATCGCGGCATTACAGAGCGGGGGCGTGGCTTAAACGATGTGCCGTGTAACTCCGCCCCCGGCCCGCCCCTGCTCCGCCCCACCTCTTCCCCACGTCAGAGCCTGCCCCTGCCCCCCTGCTGAGCCGACCTGGCTGCTCTCTCCCGCAGAGAGCAGCCAGAATATCGGCAAGTATGCACTGAGCAGCACAAGACACTACTAGTATTAGTAATGTAGTATTACTGAGCACCACAAGACAATGAGCACTGATATTGAGCACTGATGATACTACTGAGCAGGGGCGGATTGGCCATAGGGTTTACAGGGAAGATTCCCGGTGGGCCGACGCACCCGCGGGGCCTGTTTTGTTTGAGGACATGTGGTCCTTTTTATAGGCATAATGAATAAGATGCAAAATAATTAGCATATAAGAAAATTTCTTTGCCACTTAGCCTGTGAATGCAGATGATCTAGTGTATGCTCTGTCTGCCTGCTTGGCTGACATATAAGATTGAGTGAATAGTGATTGGGATACGGTTGGTGTAATATGCAAGAAAATATATCTTTCTAAAGAATGATATAGTTTCCTAAATTCTAAAGGTGTATCATATAATGTGCTCATAATATTTAATTTGATTTCTGTTTAACTTCCCCCTTGATGCTGGACATCCCCACTATCTGGAAAGTCTTGGGGGGAGGGTGCTGCTGCCATGGCCCATGGCTAGACCTTACACCTCTGGAGCTGCCCATGCGGGGCCACTAGTACAAATTTTTCCAGGGCCGCTTTTTGTTCTCAATCCGCCCCTGCTACTGAGCACTGATACTGAGCAGCACGATTAGCACAAGACACAGTACTAGTATTAGTAACAGTGCCGTAACTAGGCATTTTAGCGCTGTGTGCAAGAAACGACACTGGCGCCCCCCCATATAAGATAGGGGCGTGGCTTCATGGGGAAGGGGCGTGGCCACAAAATAATAGCAATTCATACTACGGTGCACAGTAGTCTCCATTATTCAAATTACGCTGCACAGTAGCGCCACTACACCAGGTAGAGCCCCTTTTATACATTACAGCAGACAGCGTCCCCCTTTTTACACATTACAGCAGACAGTCCCCCTTTTTACACATTGCGGCAGCCAGTCCCCCTTTTTACACATTGCGGCAGCCAGTCCCCCTTTTTACACATTGCGGCAGCCAGGCCCCCTTTTTTACACATTACGGCAGACAGTGTCCCCTTTTTTACACATTACAGCAGACAGCGTACCCTTTTTTAACATTACGGCAGACAGCGTCCCCTTTTTACACATTACAGTAGACAGCGTCCCCGTTTTTACACATTACGGCAGACGGTGTCCCCCTTTATACACATTATGGCAGCCATTCCCCCTTTTTACATATTACGGCAGATGGTGTCCCCCTTTTTACACATTGCGACAGCCAGTCCCCCTTTTTACACATTACGGCAGCCAGTCCCCCTTTTTACACATTATGGCAGCCATTCCCCCTTTTTACACATTGCGGCAGCCAGTCCCCCTTTTTACACATTGCGACAGCCAGGCCCCCTTTTCACACATTGCGGCAGCCAGCCCCCTTTTTACACATTGCGGCAGCCAGGCCCCCTTTTTACACATTATGGCAGACGGTGTCCCCCTGAGAGAGAGAGAGAGAGACACAGAGAGAGAGAGATACTTACCATCTCCCCGCTGACAGGCTCCTCGTACAGCTCCCTCGGTGCAGGCAGCGGAGAAGGAGGAGGAGGGAGGGGGACTGGAGCCGCAGCAACGCTATTTCATTAGTAGTAAGCGCCGTTGCAGCAGTCCCCTCTTCTTCCGTATTGGCTGCCTGGCGCTGCTGTGGATGCTGGGATGGAGGAACCACATCCCAGCATCCACAGCAGCGCCGGGCAGCCAATACGGAAGGAGAGGGGGCTGCTGCAGCGGTGCTTACTACCAATGAAATAGCGCTGCTGCGGCTCCAGTCCCCCTCCCTCCTCCTCCTTGTCCGCTGCCCGGCGCTGCTCTCTCCTCCACAGCGCGGCGGCGCACGGCGCAGTCTTCAGAGGCGGCATGTAATGAGTCGATTTGACTCATTACATGCCGCTGGCCGTGTGCCCTCAGGGCAACTGCGCTGTGTGCCAAGCCCACTTGGCACACACGTAGTTACGGCCTGATTAGTAATGTAGTGTTACTGAGCACCACAAGACAATGAGCACTGATACTGAGCACTGATGATACTACTGAGCATTGATATTGAGCACTGATGATACTACTGAGGGAACTGACACTGAGCAGCACGATGCAGCACAAGACACTGTACTAGTATTAGTGAGCAGCACAAAAGCACTCTGGAATTGTCACCCCCCAGATACCACTGTGACTGGAATGATGATGACCGATGCACAGTCACAGAACACTACCACAGCACCCTACAGCAGCAAGCTGCAGCACAAGAGAGACACTGTACTAGTATTACTGAGCAGCAATAAGCACTGATACTGAGCACTGATACCGAGAACTGACACTGAGAGAACGTAGCCACGTCCTCTCTGTACCCTCTACAATGCCCGAGTGAAAATTGCGGTGACGCACGGCTCTTTATGTGGAAAACGAATCTCGCGAGAATCCGACAGCGGGATGATGACGTTTTGCCTCATTCGGGTTTTCCAAGTCAGGCGGGAACAACCGAGCCGGGCTCGGACCCGAGTTTGACACGTGGAGTATGCGGGGGTTCGGTTCTCGGCGAAGCGAACCCGCTCATCTCTAGAAACCATGCAAGCCACATTTAATCAAAGGGAAGTGTTGTTGCACAGCATTATTATTCATGGAAAGTAGGTGATTGGGAAGACCTTAGAATATCATATTAAGGAGCACATTTATCAACAAGTTCTAAAACTTATTGTGAATGATAAAACTCGTTGCGTATGATAAATGGTGCTCCAGCCAATCAGCTCCTGTCATTTTTCAAACACATGACAGTTAGGAGCTGAACACATGACAGTTAGGAGAAGAACACGTGACAATAGGAGCTCATTGGCTGGGGCACCATTTATCATACGCAACAAGTTTTATCACTCACAGTGAGTTTTATTACTTGTTGATAAATGAGCACTAACTTTTTTATGCACACCACACGATATTATGCCTGTGTACAAAAATACCAGACACCTGCATGCAGCATAAAATGGTTTATTCACAGAAATCCCACTAACCTGATTGGACATATGACCCTGAATTATTTCTGACAGAAAAATGTCAACGGTTTTATTCCCTTACACTGTTATCCAGTTACATGTTTATTCAATAAAATAATTTAGATTAAACAGACGATTCTGTGTTTTTCCTCCTATTCTGTATCTGTTTCACCCTATTTCGTCACAACATGGGCAATTTTATAAGACAGATATGCCACTCATCTCCGTACCATAGTAAATTCATTTGTAGTGACAAATATTTTTGACTTATGGGCTGGAGATGGTTAGTTTCACTTGAATATGTAACCTTTTCTGACTTTTGTCCATAGAGTAATGAAGTGTTCAGTGTTCTCTTGTCTAAAATGCACGGAGACAGATCCCCGGGGGCACTAGAATTCCATCAAAGGTTTAGCCAGCATCGCCCTGGCAAATAAGAAAACATTAGCTGCAACAGCTGAATAATGTGAGTATGAAGAATTCAGTCTGGATTGTGCCGTGTGCGATGATGTAAACTGCTGTTACGTTCCTTATTCAGCTGCAATCTGATCCATTCCTGCCTGGGTCTCCACTGACTGTGCAAGGTGGGATGATGTCAGGGCCAGTCATATGCTAAAGCAAAGAGTGCAACGTTTTAATGTTGCCACCATAAGGCTACGTACAAATGTCTGCGAATCCGGGGCAAGAACAGGCCGCAGGGGGTGATATGAGGTGCCGTTGCTAGCCTTTCTATGCCACTGCAATGTCAACTCACCCTGTTGAGTTGACCCCTTAGGGCAGGAATGAATCAAGCATTCCAATTAGACTGCAATACAGTACTATACTGTACATCCTGACCCTATTCGCCTGTATACCAGACAGTATGCAGGATTACCTACTTGCCAGGACAGCTGTTTTGATAAAGAGCCCAAATGCACTTCCTGCAGATCCCTCTCCTGGGATTATTATTATTATTATTCTCCTTTATATGGCGTCATAAGGGTTCCTCAGCACAGAGCCGTAACTAGGTGTGTGCCAGCGGGGCATTGCACACAGCGCATTTGCGCTGAGGGCGCACCCGCTGGACAAACACAGGGCCGCCAGCGCCAGTAGCTGATTTAGCGCCAGGCGCTGCTGTTTGCTGCTGCCTGCGCCTAAGTGCTGCAATCATCGTCCCTGCAACCCTCTCCACTCCCCAGTCTGAGTCAGACACCTGCACGGATTGCCACTTGGAAAACCCGCTGACCATACTGACGGCGGGCCGAACCCACTATACCCCCTGCAGCTCAGCGCTATCTCACAGCCAGGGCCGGATTTACCGCTCAGCTGGTCCTGCTCAGGAGGTCACCTGGCTCCTAGCGGCTGTAGAGGATCGAGAGATCCCTGGATTGCTAACTGCAGGGGAGATTCGTGTGATCACTGGGACAGGAACATGATGGTCAGCCCTGGTAGGAGAGAAGTCTGCGCGGGATCGCTTAGCTGGGGGTAAAGTGAATTGTGGACTGCAGCAACTCTCAGCCGCGTCTCCTTTCTGCACGGAGCCAGAAGTGTGATGTGGGAGCTCCCGGCCACAGTAACATACACTACACTACAGCGCAGCAGAGTATATGCTGGAGGAAGCAAGGAGTGCTAAAACCACCATGATCAGTCAGCAGTGGCCAGGGATTGGGAGATGTAGTCCAGAAAGTGCTGTGGCAGCCAGGCAGTCAGCCCAATCCAGTCAGCGCAGGAAGTGGGGGGAGCTGCAACAAAGAGCACCCAGCCTGGTAAGTATGAGGCTGCCATGTCTCTCAACATTCTGTCTGCCGTAATGTGTAAAAAAGGGGACGCTGTCTGCCATAATGTGTAAAAAGGGGACTCTGTCTGCCGTAATGTGTAAAAAGGGGGACGCTGTCTGTCGTAATGTGTAAAAAGGGGGATGCTGTCTACCGTAATGTGTAAAAAGGGGGACGCTGTCTGCCGTAATGTGTAAAAAAGGGGACGCTGTCTGCCGTAATGTGTAAAAAGGGGACGCTGTCTGCCGTAATGTGTAAAAAGGGGACGCTGTCTGCCGTAATGTGTAAAAATAAGAATTTACTCACCGGTAATTCTATTTCTCGTAGTCCGTAGTGGATGCTGGGACTCCGTAAGGACCATGGGGAATAGCGGCTCCGCAGGAGACTGGGCACAACTATAAAGAAAGCGTTAGACTACTGGTGTGCACTGGCTCCTCCCACTATGACCCTCCTCCAGACTTCAGTTAGGATACTGTGCCCGGAAGAGCTGACACAATAAGGAAGGATTTTGAATCCCGGGTAAGACTCATACCAGCCACACCAATCACACCGTATAACTCGTGATACAATACCCAGTTAACAGTATGATAACAACTGAGCCTCTCAACAGATGGCTCAACAATAACCCTTTAGTTAAACAATAACTATATACAAGTATTGCAGACAATCCGCACTTGGGATGGGCGCCCAGCATCCACTACGGACTACGAGAAATAGAATTACCGGTGAGTAAATTCTTATTTTCTCTGACGTCCTAAGTGGATGCTGGGACTCCGTAAGGACCATGGGGATTATACCAAAGCTCCCAAACGGGCGGGAGAGTGCAGATGACTCTGCAGCACCGAATGGGCAAACTCTAGGTCCTCCTCAGCCAGGGTGTCAAACTTGTAGAATTTAGCAAATGTGTTTGACCCCGACCAAGTAGCTGCTCGGCAAAGTTGTAGAGCCGAGACCCCTCGGGCAGCCGCCCAAGAAGAGCCCACCTTCCTCGTGGAATGGGCTTTCACTGATTTAGGATGCGGCAGTCCAGCCGCAGAATGTGCAAGCTGAATCGTACTACAGATCCAGCGAGCAATAGTCTGCTTTGAAGCAGGTGCACCCAACTTGTTGGGTGCATACAGGATAAATAGCGAGTCAGTCTTTCTGACTCCAGCTGTCCTGGAAACATAAATTTTCAGGGCCCTGACTACGTCCAACAACTTGGAAGCCTCCAAGTCTTTAGTAGCCGCAGGCACCACGATAGGTTGGTTCAGATGAAAAGCTGATACTACCTTAGGGAGAAATTGGGGACGAGTCCTCAATTCTGCCCTATCCATATGGAAAATCAGATAAGGGCTTTTACATGACAAAGCCGCCAATTCTGACACACGCCTGGCCGAAGCCAAGGCCAACAACATGACCACTTTCCACGTGAGATACTTCAAGTCCACGGTTCTAAGTGGCTCAAACCAATGTGACTTTAGGATATCCAACACCACGTTGAGATCCCAAGGTGCCACTGGAGGCACAAAAGGGGGCTGAATATGCAGCACTCCCTTAACAAAAGTTTGAACTTCAGGTAGTGAAGCCAGTTCTCTCTGGAAGAAAATCGATAGAGCCGAAATCTGGACCTTAATGGAACCCAATTTTAGGCCCATAGTCACCCCTGACTGTAGAAAGTGCAGGAAACGGTCCAGCTGAAATTCTTCCGTTGGGGCCTTCCTGGCCTCGCACCACGCAACATATTTACGCCATATGCGGTGATAATGGTTAGCCGTTACTTCTTTCCTAGCTTTAATCAGCGTAGGAATGACTTCCTCCGGAATGCCCTTTTCCTTCAGGATCCGGTGTTCAACCGCCATGCCGTCAAACGCAGCCGCGGTAAGTCTTGGAACAGACAGGGCCCCTGCTGCAGCAGGTCCTGTCTGAGCGGCAGAGGCCATGGGTCCTCTGAGATCATTTCTTGAAGTTCCGGGTACCAAGCTCTTCTTGGCCAATCCGGAACAATGAGTATAGTTCTTACTCCTCTTCTCCTTATCCTCAGTACCTTTGGTATGAGAGGAAGAGGAGGGAACACATAAACCGACCGGTACACCCACGGTGTCACTAGAGCATCCACAGCTATCGCCTGCGGGTCTCTTGACCTGGCGCAATACTTTTCTAGCTTTTTGTTTAGGCGGGACGCCATCATGTCCACCTGTGGCCTTTCCCAACGGTTTACAATCATTTGGAAGACTTCTGGATGAAGTCCCCACTCTCCCGGGTGGAGGTCGTGCCTGCTGAGGAAGTCTGCTTCCCAGTTGTCCACTCCCGGAATGAACACTGCTGACAGTGCTAACACGTGATTTTCCGCCCATCGGAGAACCCTTGTGGCTTCTGCCATCGCCGTCCTGCTTCTCGTGCCGCCCTGTCGGTTTACATGGGCGACCGCCGTGATGTTGTCTGACTGGATCAGTACCGGCTGGTTTTGAAGCAGGGGTTTTGCCTGACTTAGGGCATTGTAAATGGCCCTTAGTTCCAGAATATTTATGTGCAGGGAAGTCTCCTGACTTGACCATAGTCCTTGGAAGTTTCTTCCCTGTGTGACTGCCCCCCAGCCTCGAAGGCTGGCATCCGTGGTCACCAGGACCCAGTCCTGTATGCCGAATCTGCGGACCTCTTGAAGATGAGCACTCTGCAGCCACCACAGCAGAGACACCCTTGTCCTTGGAGACAGGGTTATCAGCCGATGCATCTGAAGATGCGATCCGGACCACTTGTCCAACAGGTCCCACTGAAAGGTTCTTGCATGGAACCTGCCGAATGGAATTGCTTCGTAGGAAGCTACCATCTTTCCCAGGATCCGCGTGCAGTGATGCACCGACACCTGTTTTGGTTTTAGGAGGCCTCTGACTAGAGATGACAGCTCCTTGGCCTTCTCCTCCGGGAGAAACACTTTTTTCTGTTCTGTGTCCAGAACCATCCCCAGGAACAGTAGACGTGTCGTAGGGACCAGCTGTGACTTTGGAATATTTAGAATCCAGCCGTGCTGTTGTAGCACCTCCCAAGATAGTGCTACCAGACCAACAACTGCTCCCTGGACCTCGCCTTTATCAGGAGATCGTCCAAGTACGGGATAATTAAAACTCCCTTCTTTCGAAGGAGTATCATCATTTCTGCCATTACCTTGGTAAAGACCCTCGGAGCCGTGGATAGACCGAACGGCAACGTCTGGAATTGGTAATGACAATCCTGTACCACAAATCTGAGGTACTCCTGGTGAGGATGGTAAATGGGGACATGCAGGTAAGCATCCTTGATGTCCAGTGATACCATGTAATCCCCCTCGTCCAGGCTTGCAATAACCGCCCTGAGCGATTCCATCTTGAACTTGAATTTTTTTATATATGTGTTCAAGGATTTCAAATTTAAAATGGGTCTCACCGAACCATCCGGTTTCGGTACCACAAACATTGTGGAATAGTAACCCCGTCCTTGTTGAAGTAGGGGCACCTTTACTATCACCTGTTGTGAATACAGCTTGTGAATTGCCTGTAACACTGCCTCCCTGCCTGAGGGAGTGGTTGGTAAGGCAGATTTGAGGAAACGGCGGGGGGGGGGAGGCGTCTCGAATTCCAGCTTGTACCCCTGAGATACTACTTGAAAGATCCAGGGATCCACCCGTGAGCGAGCCCACTGATTGCTGAAAAATTTGAGGCGGGCCCCCACCGTACCTGGCTCCACCTGTGGAGCCCCAGCGTCATGCTGTGGACTAAGAGGAAGTGGGGGAGGACTTCCGCTCCTGGGAACTGGCTGTATGCTGCAGCTTTTTCCCCCTACCTCTGCCTCTGGGCAGAAAGGACGCACCCTTAACCCGCTTGCCCCTATTGGGCCGAAAGGACTGTACCTGATAATACGGTGCTTTCTTTGGCTGTGAGGGAACATGGGGTAAAAATGTAGACTTCCCAGCTGTTGCTGTGGAAACGAGGTCCGAGAGACCATCCCCGAACAACTCCTCACCCTTATAAGGCAGAACTTCCATGTGCCTTTTGGAATCTGCATCTCCTGTCCACTGCCGAGTCCATAACCCTCTCCTGGCAGAAATGGACAGTGCACTCATTTTAGATGCCAGCCGGCAAATATCCCTCTGTGCATCCCTCATGTATAAAAGTGCGTCTTTAATATGCTCTACGTTTAGCAATATAGTGTCCCTGTCTAGGGTATCAATATTTTCCGACAGGGAATTTGACCATGCAGCTGCAGCACTGCACATCCATGCTGAAGCAATAGCTGGTCTCAGTATAACACCTGTGTGTGTGTATATATAGACTTCAGGATAGCCTCCTGCTTTCTATCAGCAGATTCCTTCAGGGCGGCCGTATCCGGAGACGGTAGTGCCACCTTCTTTGACAAGCGTGTGAGCACTTTATCCACCCTAGGGGATGTTTCCCAACGTGCCCTATCCTCTGGCGGGAAGGGGTACGCCATTAGTAACCTCTTAGAAATTACCAGTTTCTTATCAGGGGAAGCCCACGCTTCTTCACACACTTCATTTAACTCCTCAGATGGAGGAAAAGCTACTGGTAGTTTTTTCTCTCCAAACATAATACCCTTTTTTGTGGTGCCGGGGGTAACATCAGAAATGTGCAACACATTTTTCATTGCCTCAATCATGTAACGTGTGGCCCTACTGGAAGTTACATTAGTCTCATCGTCGTCGACACTGGAGTCAGTATCCGTGTCGACATCTGTGTCTGCCATCTGAGGTAGCGGTCGTTTTAGAGCCCCTGATGGCTTTTGAGACGCCTGGGCAGGCACAGGCTGAGAAGCCGGCTGTCCCACATTTGGTATGTCGTCAAACCTTTTATGCAAGGAGTCGACACTGTCGCGTAATTCCTTCCACAGCACCATCCACTCAGGTGTCGACCCCGCAGGGGGTGACATCACATTTATAGGCATCTGCTCCGCCTCCACATAAGCCTCCTCATCAAACATGTCGACACAGCCGTACCGACACACCGCATACACACAGGGAATGCTCTGACAGAGGACAGGACCCCACAAAGCCCTTTGGGGAGACAGAGAGAGAGTATGCCAGCACACACCAGAGCGCTATATAACACAGGGATCCCACTATAAATGAGTGTTTTCCCTTATAGCTGCTTATTTTATATATACTGCGCCTAAATTTTGTGCCCCCCCTCTCTTTTTTACCCTTGTGTAGCTTGACAACTGCAGGGGAGAGCCAGGGAGCGTCCTTCCAGCGGAGCTGTGAGGGAAAAATGGCGCCAGTGTGCTGAGGGAGATGGCCCCGCCCCTTTTCCGGCAGACTTCTCCCGCTTTTTCTGGAATTCTGTCAGGGGTATTTTTACACCTATATAGCCTTCCTGACTATATATGGTGTAGATTTGCCAGCCAAGGTGTCTTATATTGCCCTCAGGGCGCCCCCCCCCCCAGCGCCCTGCACCCACCAGTGACCGGAGTGTGAGGTGTGCATTAGGAGCAATGGCGCACAGCTGCAGTGCTGTGCGCTACCTTGTTGAAGACTGAAGTCTTCTGCCGCCGATTTTCCGGAACACTTCTTGCTTCTGGCTCTGTAAGGGGGCCGGCGGCGCAGCTCCGGGAACGAACACCAAGGTCGGGTCCTGCGGTCGATCCCTCTGGAGCTAATGGTGTCCAGTAGCCTAAGAAGCCCAAACTCCCACCAGTTAGGTAGGTTCGCTTCTTCTCCCCTTAGTCCCTCGCTGCAGTGAGTCTGTTGCCAGCAGATCTCACTGTAAAATAAAAAACCTAAATATACTTTCTTTCTAGGAGCTCAGGAGAGCCCCTAGTGTGCATCCAGCTCAGCCGGGCACAAGATTCTAACTGAAGTCTGGAGGAGGGTCATAGTGGTGGAGCTAGTGCACACCAGTAGTCTAAAGCTTTCTTTATAGTTGTGCCCAGTCTCCTGCAGAGCCGCTATTCCCCATGGTCCTTACGGAGTCCCAGCATCCACTTAGGACGTCAGAGAAAAGGGGGACGCTGTCTGCCATAATGTGTAAAAAAGGGAACGCTGTCTGCCGTAATGTGTAAAAAGGGGGATGCTGTCTGCCGTAATGTGTAAAAAGGGGACGCTGTCTGCCGTAATGTGTAAAAAAGGGGACGCTGTCTGCCGTAATGTGTAAAAATAAGAATTTACTTACCGATAATTCTATTTCTCGTAGTCCGTAGTGGATGCTGGGACTTCCGTAAGGACCATGGGGAATAGCGGCTCCGCAGGAGACTGGGCACAAAAGTAAAAGCTTTAGACTAGCTGGTGTGCACTGGCTCCTCCCCCTATGACCCTCCTCCAAGCCTCAGTTAGGATACTGTGCCCGGGCGAGCGTACATAATAAGGAAGGATTTTGAATCCCGGGTAAGACTCATACCAGCCACACCAATCACACCGTACAACCTGTGATCTGAACCCAGTTAACAGTATGATAAACGTAGGAGCCTCTGAAAAGATGGCTCACAACAATAAACAACCCGATTTTTTTGTAACAATAACTATATACAAGTATTGCAGACAATCCGCACTTGGGATGGGCGCCCAGCATCCACTACGGACTACGAGAAATAGAATTATCGGTAAGTAAATTCTTATTTTCTCTGACGTCCTAGTGGATGCTGGGACTTCCGTAAGGACCATGGGGATTATACCAAAGCTCCCAAACGGGCGGGAGAGTGCGGATGACTCTGCAGCACCGAATGAGAGAACTCCAGGTCCCCCTCAGCCAGGGTATCAAATTTGTAGAATTTAGCAAACGTGTTTGCCCCTGACCAAGTAGCTGCTCGGCAAAGTTGTAAAGCCGAGACCCCTCGGGCAGCCGCCCAAGATGAGCCCACCTTCCTTGTGGAATGGGCTTTTACAGATTTTGGCTGTGGCAGGCCTGCCACAGAATGTGCAAGCTGAATTGTATTACAAATCCAACGAGCAATCGTCTGCTTAGAAGCAGGAGCACCCAGCTTGCTGGGTGCATACAGTATAAACAGCGAGTCAGATTTTCTGACTCCAGCCGTCCTGGAAACATATATTTTCAGGGCCCTGACTACGTCCAGCAACTTGGAGTCCTCCAAGTCCCTAGTAGCCGCAGGTACCACAATAGGTTGGTTCATGTGAAACGCTGAAACCACCTTAGGGAGAAATTGAGGACGAGTCCTCAATTCCGCCCTATCCGAATAAAATATCAGGTAATGGCTTTTATAGGATAAAGCCGCCAATTCTGATACGCGCCTGGCTGAAGCCAGGGCTAACAGCATTACCACTTTCCATGTGAGATATTTTAAATCCACTGTGGCAAGTGATTCGAACCAATGTGATTTTAGGAATCCCAAAAGCACATTGAGATCCCAGGGTGCCACTGGAGGCACAAAGGGAGGCTGTATATGCAGTACCCCCTTTACAAAAGTCTGGACTTCAGGAACTGAAGCCAGTTCCTTCTGGAAGAAGATCGACAGGGCCGAAATTTGAACCTTAATGGATCCTAATTTTAGGCCCATAGACAATCCTGCTTGCAGGAAATGTAGGAATCGACCCAGTTGAATTTCCTCCGTCGGGCCTTACTGGCCTCGCACCACGCAACATATTTTCGCCAATTGCGGTGATAATGTTTTTGCGGTTACATCCTTCCTGGCTTTAGATCAGGATATGGATGACTTCATCCGGAATGCCTTTTTTCCTTCAGAATCCGGTGTTCAACCGGCATGCCGTCAAACGCAGCCGCGGTAAGTCTTGGAACAGACAGGGTCCTTGCTGGAGCAGGTCCCTTCTTAGAGTTAGAGGCCACGGATCCTCCGTGAGCATCTCTTGAAGTTCCGGTTACCAAGTCCTTCTTGGCCAATCCGGAGCCACGAATATAGTGCTTTCTCCTCTCCATCTTATCAATCTCAGTACCTTGGGTATGAGAGGCAGAGGAGGGAACACATACACTGACTGGTACACCCACGGTGTTACCAGAGCGTCTACAATTATTGCCTGAGGGTCTCTTGACCTGGCGCAATACCTGTCGAGTTTTTTAATCATGTGGACGACTTCTGGGTGAAGTCCCCACTCTCCCGGGTGGAGGTCGTGCTGAGGAAGTCTGCTTCCCAGTTGTCCACTCCCGGAATGAATACAGTTGACAGTGCTATCTCATGATTTTCCGCCCAGCGAAGAATCCCTGCAGCTTCTGCCATTGCCCTCCTGCTTCTTGTGCCACCCTGTCTGTTTACGTGGGTGACTGCCATGATGTTGTCCGACTGGATCAACACCGGCTGACCTTGAAGCAGAGGTCTTGCTAAGCTTAGAGCATTGTAAATGGCCCTTAGCTTCAGGATATTTATGTGAAGTGATGTATCCAGGCTTGACCCTAAGCCCTGGATATTCCTTCCCTGTGTGACTGCTCCCCAGCCTCGCAGGCTGGCATCCGTGGTCACCAGGACCCAGTCCTGAATGCCGAATCTGCGGCCCTCTAGAAGATGAGCACTCTGCAACCACCACAGGATGGATACCCTTGTCCTTGGTGACAGGGTTATCCGCTGATGCATCTGAAAATGCGACCCGGACCATTTGTCCAGTAGGTTCCACTGGAAAGTTCTTGCGTGGAATCTAACGAATGGGATTGCTTCGTAGGAAGCCACCATTTTTACCCAAAACCCTTGTGCATTGATGCACTGAGACTTGGTTCGGTTTTAGGAGGTTCCTGACTAGCTCGGATAACTCCCTGGCTTTCTCTTCCGGGAGAAACACCTTTTTTCTGGACTGTGTCCAGGATCATCCCTAGGAAACAGAAGACAAGTCGTCGGAACCAGCTGCGATTTTGGAATATTGAGAATCCAATCGTGCTGCCGCAACACTACCTGAGATAGTGCTACCCCGACTTCCAAGTGTTCCCTGGATCTTACCCTTATCAGGGAATCGTCCAAGTAAGGGATAACTAAAATTCCCTTCCTTCGAAGGGATATCATTTCGGCCATTACCTTGGTAAAGACCCGGGGTGCCGTGGACCATCCCTACGGCAGCGTCTGAACTGATAGTGACAGTTCTGTACCATAACCTGAGGTACCCTTGGTGAGAAGGGTAAATTTTGACATGAAGGTAAGCATCCTTGATGTCCCGAGACATCATGTAGTCCCCTTCTTCCAGGTTCGCAATCACTGCTCTGAGTGACTCAATCTTGAATTTGAACCTCTGTATGTAAGTGTTCAAAGATTTTTGATTTTAGATTTAGATTTAGAATCGGTCTCACCGAGCCGTCTGGCTTCGGTACCACAATAGTGTGGAATAATACCCCGTTCCCTGTTGCAGGAGGGGTACCTTGATTATCACCTGCTGGGAATACAGCTTGTGAATGGCTTCCAAAACTGCCTCCCTGTTAGAGGGAGACGTCGGTAAAGCCGACTTTTGGAAACGGCGAGGGGGAGACGTCTCGAATTCCAATATGTACCCCTGAGATATTACCTGAAGGATCCAGGGGTCTACTTGCGAGTGAGCCACTGCGCACTGAAATTCATTGAGAACGGGCCCCCACCGTGCCTGAGCTTGTAAGGCCCTATCGTCATACTGAGGGCTTGGCAGAGGCGGGAAAGGGTTTCTGTTCCTGGGAACTGGCTAATCTCTTCAGCCTTTTTCCTCTCCCTCTGTCACGAGCAGAAAAGAGGAACCTTTTGTCCGCTTGCCAACAAAGGACTGCGCCTGATAATACGGCGTCTTATTTTGAGAGGCGACCTGGGGTACAAACGTGGATTTCCCAGTTGTTGCCGTGGCCACCAGGTCTAAAAGACCGACCCCAAATGTCCCCTTTCAAAGGCAATACTTCCAAATGCCGTTTGGAATCCGCATCACCTGACCATTTTACTGGTAGATTTGGACAACGCACTTATACTTGATGCCAGTCGGCAAATATTCCGCTGTGCATCATGCATATATAGAAATGCATCTTTTAAATGCTCTATAGGCAATAATATACTATCCTTTCTAGGATATCAATATTTCCAGTCAGGGAATCCGACCATGCCAACCCAGCACTGCACCTCCAGGCTGAGGCGATTGCTGGTCGCAGTATAACACCAGTATGTGTGTGAATACATTTTTGGATACCCTCCTGCTTTTCTATCAGCAGGATCCTTAAGGGCGGCCATCTCATGAGAGGGTAGAGCCCTTGTTCTTACAAGCGTGTGAGCGCCTTATACCCCCTAGGGGGTGTTTCCCAACGCACCCTAACCTCTGGCGGGAAAGGGTATACACCAATACTTTTTAAGAAATTATCAATTGTTATCGGGGGAAACCCACGCATCATCACACACCTCATTTTATTTCTCAGATTCAGGAAAACTACAGGTAGTTTTTGCCTCACCGAACATAATACCCCTTTTTGGTGGTACTCGTATTATCAGAAATGTATAAAACATTTTCCATTGTCTCAATCATGTAACGTGTGGCCCTACTGGAAATCACGGTTGTCTCTTCACCGTCGACACAGGAGTCAGTATCCGTGTCGGCGTCTGTATCTGAGGTAACGGGCGCTTTAGAGCCCCTGACAGCCTATGAGACGTCTGGACAGGCACAAGCTGAGTAGCCGGCTGTCTCATGTCAACCACTGTTTTTGTTATACAGAGCTGACACTGTCACGTAATTTTCAACAGTACATCCACTCAGGTGTCGACCCCCTAGGGGGTGACATCACTGTTACAGACACTCTGCTCCGTCTCCACATCATTTTTCTCCTCATACATGTCGACACAAACGTACCGACACACAGCACACACACAGGGAATGCTCTGATAGAGGACAGGACCCCACGAGCCCTTTGGGGAGACAGAGGGAGAGTTTGCCAGCACACACCAGAGCGCTATATATATACAGGGATAACCTTATATAAGTGTTTCTCCCTTTATAGCTGCTGTTTTATATTTGCTGCCAATAGTGCCCCCCCTCTCTTGTTTTACCCTGATTCTTGTTGCAGGGGAGAGTCAGGGAGCCGTCCTTCCAGCGGAGCTGTGAAAGAAAATGGCGCTTGTGTGCTGAGGAGAAAGGCTCCGCCCCCTTCACGGCGGCCTTTTCTCCCGCTTTTTTCATGAAAACTGGCAGGGGTTAAATGCATCCATATAGCCCAGGAGCTATATGTGATGCATTTCTTTAGCCATATAAGGTTTTTATAGTGTTTTATTGCGTCTCAGGGCGCTCCCCCCCAGCGCCCTGCACCCTCAGTGACCGGAGTGTGAAGTGTGCTGAGAGCAATGGCGCACAGCTGCAGTGCTGTGCGCTACCTTATTTGAAGACAGGAACGTCTTCTGCCGCCGCTTTCTCCGGACCTCTTCGCTCTTCTGGCTCTGTAAGGGGGCCGGCGGCGCGGCTTCGGGACCCATCCAGGCTGAACCTGTGATCGTCCCTCTGGAGCTAATGTCCAGTAGCCAAGAAGCCCAATCCACTCTGCACGCAGGTGAGTTCGCTTCTTCTCCCCTTAGTCCCACGATGCAGTGAGCCTGTTGCCAGCAGGACTCACTGAAAATAAAAAACCTATTTAAACTTTTACTTCTAAGCAGCTCAGGAGAGCCACCTAGCCTGCACCCTTCTCGTTCGGGCACAAAAATCTAACTGAGGCTTGGAGGAGGGTCATAGGGGGAGGAGCCAGTGCACACCAGCTAGTCTAAAGCTTTTACTTTTGTGCCCAGTCTCCTGCGGAGCCGCTATTCCCCATGGTCCTTACGGAAGTCCCAGCATCCACTAGGACGTCAGAGAAAAGGGGAATGCTGTCTGCCGTAATGTGTAAAAAGGGCACGCTGTCTGCCGTAAGGTGTAAAAGGGGCTCTACCTGGTGTAGTGGCGCTACTGTGCGGCATAATTTGAATAATGGAGACTACTGTGCACCATTATATGAATTGGTATTATTTTGTGGCCACACCCCTTTCCCGTGAAGCCACGCCCCTATATTTTTTGCGCGCACTGCCGTTGGTTTACGATGCCGTTTCTTGCACACAGCGCTAAAATGTCTAGTTACGGCACTGCCTCAGCACCTAACAAAGTACATAAATGAGCAAAATAAGAAAACAGCGACTGACAGTACGAGACAATGTAGGACAAGTACATGGTTTATGAACATTGGGCCTGATTCAGACCTGATCGCTGCTGTGCGTTTTTCGCACAGCGGCCGATCAGGTCCTAACTGCGCATGCGTATACACCGCAATGCACACATGCATTGGATGACAACAACAACAACGGGCATCGCCGGTTAGCGAGAGGATGGTGCGAAAATTTCATTTGCACAGGCGTTCGCAAGGGGAGTGTCAGGAAAAATACAGGCGTGCCCGAGCGTTTTCAGGGCGGATGTGTGACGTTAGCTCCGGCCCCGATCAGCCTGTTCTCATCGCACTGGAGGAGTGAGTCCTGGGCTGCGCAGAGACTGCACACAGTGGATTTTAGCAGTTCGGCGTACGCATGGGATCGCACACTTGCATGGCAAATTGACACTCCCCCTGGAGATGGCGACTATCTGAACGCAGGACAGGAAAGTTATCAGCCCAGCGATCAGATCTGAATCTCCCCCATTGCTACATCAGGGGTCACAACACTAAAATACAGTAAGCATCAAGGTGGCAGAAACAAAGGGGTAGGTGTCGTTGTACGGAGTATGGAGGAGACCATGGGTCTTCAACCTGTAGCCCTACAGCTGTTGTGTAACTACATATCCCAGCATGCCCTGTTCAGTTTTAGCATGCCTTAATAGCAAAACTGTGGCATGGCATGCTGGGATATGCAGTTCCACAGCAGCTGGAGGGCCACTGGTAGAAGACCCATGGAGTAGATGATAGTTTAAGTAGGAGAAGGAAATGCACATGAGGGGAGAGGGCCCTGCTCGTGAGAGCTTACATTCTAAAGGGGAGGGGCTGACAGACAGGGGTGACACAGATGAGGTAGACAGTGAGTATGGGACAGCGAGTTAGGATGAGATATTGCGCATAAAGAAGCCCATAGGTTTCTATCAGCAATGCCATCTACAAATGGCATTGCCTAGTGGGCACAAGCTCTGGACAGTTATGCTTTATGGAGTATGTTGCATGCTGTAACATTGCAGTTATGGGGACTGCTGTGCCCTGGGTCCTCTGCTGTGGACCTATTAAATACATACCTGTATGTTGATACATATGTACAGTATTGTGGTAGTTTTCTGTTGTTTCACTAGTTGTTTATGCTTGATACATCCCGTCCTTATTCTTATATGTGAAATGAAAAATAATAATACTCATCTCTAGCATTGGAATTTGTGTGTATGGTGCAGCGTTTAAACACTGGCAGCGGCAGACCGATTCACACCCTTCGCCCAGCCTAATTCGCACCCCTATTGCTCAAAAATGCTTGCTACCTTGTGGTAGCAAACACTTTTGAGCGAGAACCTCCGCCGTATAGTGCATCATGTGTTGTGGAAATTCGGCCGGGTGAACAAGTTGCCGCCAATTGAATTCCTTCCTATTACTCTGCACTGTAAGTGTGGAAGGGAATGCACCCCACCTCTAACACCATAATGCATCTTACTTATTTCAGAAGTTTAAAGAATAGCATGAATAATATTTTTCTATATTATATTATGCAAGAAATATTGATAATAAGGAGAATGCGCTGCAACGACAACTCACCCTGTTGAGGCTAACTGAATTGACCCCTTAAGATGGGATCATAGCCAGATTAAGGGGGAGGGGGGGGGGTTCGCAGGACATACTGTACCCCTGGCCAGAGCACACTGACATCACTAGCTCTCTCTCTTATGCAGCAGCAGAACCGAGCAGCCAGAATGTGAGCAGAACATGCTGCTAATGCGTAGTCAGAAATGGTTTGTCCGGTGGAACGTGACACTACCAGTAGGACGACGAGGATTCTGGAGGCCACTATCTGATTGAAGCTATGGGGTTTTGGCAAATCAAATTTTGATGAATGATGAAGACAAACTTTTCTCTCATCTGGTTTCAGCCTAAATGCTTAAATGTTTATTCCCAACTCATTAAGACAGTTGTACTGTGACAGTAACAAACTGCGCGATGCAGAAGGTCTGGAGCTCTGGTAAATATGTATTAAATGGAAGCACGCTTCATAGATTCTATCATCAGAAAGATTGGAACTGGCAGAAGTCCAGGACGCATCTATTCACTAGCAGAGCTCACACAGCTTTGTGCATAAGCCATTTACATATATAGGTTTCTGATGAATTATCAGTGTCATTCAAAACAGCCATACATTAGATAAATAGCTGTTATTATTTTCATATGAATAATTAATGTGGCGATCATCACTTTTCCAGCTTTTGTATTATTACTAGATTGAGCACTTCCTAAAATACTGATTAGAGCAGAGATTCCCAAACTGTGTGCCGTGGCTCCCTGGGGTGCCTCGGGACACTTGCAGGGTTGCCCTGGGTTGGTGGTCCAGGACCAATTCAAATTATTCATGGTCAATATAAATAAGAATTTACTCACCGGTAATTCTATTTCTCGTAGTCCGTAGTGGATGCTGGGTACTCCGTAAGGACCATGGGGAATAGACGGGCTCCGCAGGAGACTGGGCACTCTTAAAAGAAAGATTAGGTACTATATCTGGTGTGCACTGGCTCCTCCCTCTATGCCCCTCCTCCAGACCTCAGTTAGGGAAACTGTGCCCGGAAGAGCTGACATTACTAGGAAAGGATTTGGAATCCAGGGTAAGACTCATACCAGCCACACCAATCACACCGTACAACTTGTGATAACTATACCCAGTTAACAGTATGAACAACAACAGAGCCTCATTCAACAGATGGCTCATAACCAGGGCCGTAACTACGTGTGTGCCAAGTGGGCTTGGCACACAGCGCAGTTGCCCTGAGGGCGCACAGCCAGCGGCATGTAATGAGTCAAATTGACTCATTACATGCCGCCTCTGCTGTGTGCGCCGTGCTGTGGAGGGAGAAGAGGACCAGCGCCGGGCAGCGGAGAAGGAGGAGGAGGGGGGGGAGCAGGGAGCGACATCAGCGCTATGTCATTGGTAGTAAGCGCCGCTGCAGCATCCCCCTCTCCTTCTGTATTGGCTGCCCGGCGCTGCTGTGGATGCTGGGATGCGGTTCCTCCATCCCAGCATCCACAGCAGCGCCGGGCAGCCAATACGGAAGGAGAGGGGGATGCTGCAGCGGCGCTTACTACCAATGACATAGCGCTGCTGCGGCTCCCTGCTCCCCCTCCCTCCTCCTCCTTCTCACCTCACTGCCTGCACCGAGGGAGCTGCACGAGGAGCCTGACTGCCAGCAGGGAGACGGTAAGTATATCTCTCTTTCTCTCTCTCTCTCTCAGGGGGTCACCGTCTGCCGCAATGTGTAAAAAGGGGGATGGCTGCCGCAATGTGTAAAAAGGGGGATGGCTGCCGCAATGTGTAAAAAGGGAGACTGGCTGTAAAAAGGGGGACTGGCTGCCGCAATGTGTAAAAAGGGGGCCTGGCTGCCGCAATGTGTAAAAAAGGGGTCCTGGCTGCCGCAATGTGTAAAAAGGGGGACTGGCTGCCGCAATGTGTAAAATGGGGGCCTGGCTGTAAAAAGGGGGACTGGCTGCCGCAATGTGTAAAAAGGGGGACTGGCTGTAAAAAGGGGGACTGGCTGCCGCAATGTGTAAAAAGGGGGACTGGCTGCCGCAATGTGTAAAGAAGGGGCCTGGCTGCCGCAATGTGTAAAAAGGGGGACTGGCTGCCGCAATGTGTAAAAAGGGGGCCTGGCTGCCGCAATGTATAAAAAGGGGGACTGGCTGCCGCAATGTGTAAAAAGGGGGACTGTCTGCTGTAATGTGTAAAAAGGGGGACGCTGTCTGCTGTAATGTATAAAAGGGGCTCTACCTGGTGTAGTGGCGCTACTGTGCAGCGTAATTTGAATAATGTAGACTACTGTGCACCGTAGTATGAATTACTATTATTTTGTGGCCACGCCCCTTCCCCGTGAAGCCACTGCCCCTATCTTACATGTCGTTTCTTGCACACAGCGCTAAAATGCCTAGTTACGGCACTGCTCATAACAATAACCCTATAGTTAAGCAATAACTATATACATGTATTGCAGAAAGTCCGCACTTGGGACGGGCTCCCAGCATCCACTACGGACTACGAGAAATAGAATTACCGGTGAGTAAATTCTTATTTTCTCTGACGTCCTAGTGGATGCTGGGTACTCCGTAAGGACCATGGGGATTATACCAAAGCTCCCAAACGGGCGGGAGAGTGCGGATGACTCTGCAGCACCGAATGAGCAAACTCAAGGTCCTCCTCAGCCAGGGTTTCAAACTTGTAGAATTTTGCAAAAGTGTTTGATCCCGACCAAGTAGCAGCTCGGCAAAGTTGAAAAGCCGAGACCCCTCGGGCAGCCGCCCAAGAAGAGCCCACCTTCCTCGTGGAATGGGCTTTTACTGATTTAGGATACGGCAGTCCAGCTGCAGAATGTGCAAGTTGAATCGTGCTACAGATCCAGCGAGCAATAGTCTGCTTTGAAGCAGGAGCACCCAGCTTGTTGGGTGCATGCAGGATAAACAGCGAGTCAGTTTTTCTGACTCTAGCCGTCCTGGAAACATAGATTTTCAGGGCCCGGACTACCTCCAGCAACTTGGAATCCTCCAAGTCCCGAGTAGCCGCAGGCACCACAATAGGTTGGTTCAAATGAAACGCTGATACCACCTTTGGGAGAAATTGGGGACGAGTCCTCAATTCTGCCCTGTCCATATGGAAAATCAGATATGGGCTTTTACAGGACAAAGCCGCCAATTCTGACACACGCCTAGCTGAGGCCAAGGCCAACAGCATGACTACCTTCCACGTGAGATACTTCAACTCCATGGTCTGAAGTGGCTCAAACCAATGTGATTTTAGGAAATCCAACACAACGTTGAGATCCCAAGGTGCCACTGGAGGCACAAAAGGGGGATGAATATGCAGCACTCCCTTAACAAACGTCTGAACTTCAGGCAGTGAAGCCAGTTTTGAAAGAAAATAGACAGGGCCGAAATCTGGACTTTAATGGATCCCAATTTTAGGCCCATAGTCACTCCAGACTGTAGGAAGTGCAGAAATCGACCCAGCTGAAATTCCTCTGTTGGGGCCTTCCTGGCCTCACACCAAGCAACATATTTTCGCCATATGCGGTGATAATGTTTTGCTGTCACATCCTTCCTAGCTTTTATCAGCGTAGGAATGACTTCATCTGGAATGCCCTTTTCCATTAGGATCCGGCGTTCAACCGCCATGCCGTCAAACGCAGCCGCGGTAAGTCTTGGAACAGACAGGGCCCCTGCTGTAGCAGGTCCTGTCGGAGCGGCAGAGGCCAAGGGTCCTCTGAGATCATTTCTTGTAGTTCCGGGTACCAAGTTCTTCTTGGCCAATCCGGAACGATGAGTATAGTTCTTACTCCTCTCTTTCTTATTATCCTCAGTACCTTTGGTATGAGAGGAAGAGGAGGGAACACATAAACCGACTGGTACACCCACGGTGTCACTAGAGCGTCCACAGCTATCGCCTGAGGGTCCCTTGACCTGGCGCAATATCTTTTTAGCTTTTTGTTGAGGTGGGACGTCATCATGTCCACCTGTGGCCTTTCCCAACGATTTACAATCAGCTTGAAGACTTCTGGATGAAGTCCCCACTCTCCCGGGTGGAGGTCGTGCCTGCTGAGGAAGTCTGCTTCCCAGTTGTCCACTCCCGGAATGAACACCGCTGACAGTGCTAGCACGTGATTCTCCGCCCATCGAAGAATCCTTGTGGCTTCTGCCATCGCCATCCTGCTTCTTGTGCCGCCCTGTCGGTTTACATGGGCGACCGCCGTGATGTTGTCTGACTGAATCAGCACCGGTTGGTTTTGAAGCAGGGGTTCTGCTTGACTCAGGGCATTGTAAATGGCCCTTAGTTCCAGAATATTTATGTGTAGGGAAGTCTCCTGACTCGACCACTGTCCTTGGAAGTTTCTTCCCTGAGTCACTGCCCCCCAACCTCGGAGGCTTGCATCCGTGGTCACCAGGACCAAGTCCTGAATGCCGAATCTGCGGCCCTCGAGAAGATGAGCACTCTGCAGCCACCACAGCAGAGACACCGTGAGTGACCCTCGGGGACAGGGTGATCAACCGACGCATCTGAAGATGCGATCCGGACCACTTGTCTAACAGATCCCACTGAAAGATCCTTGCATGGAATCTGCCGAAGGGAATTGCTTCGTAAGAAGCTACCATCTTTCCCAGGACTTGCGTGCAGTGATGCACCGACACCTGTTTTGGTTTCAGGAGGTCCCTGACCAGAGATGACAATTCCTGGGCCTTCTCCTCCGGGAGAAACACCTTCTTCTGTTCTGTGTCCAGAATCATGCCCAAGAACAGCAGACGCGTCGTAGGAATCGGCTGCGACTTTGGGATATTCAGAATCCAGCCGTATTGTTGTAGCACTTCCCGAGATAGTGCTACTCCGACTAACAACTGCTCCTTGGACCTTGCCTTTATAAGGAGATCGTCCAAGTACGGGATAATTATAACTCCCTTCTTTTGAAGGAGTATCATCATTTCGGCCATTACCTTGGTAAATACCCTCGGTGCCGTGGACAGACCAAACGGCAACGTCTGGAATTGGTAATGACAGTCCTGTACCACAAACCTGAGGTACTCCTGGTGAGGTGGGTAAATGGGGACATGTAGGTAAGCATCCTTGATGTCCAGTGACACCATAAAATCCCTCTCTTCCAGGCTTGCAATAACCGCCCTGAGCGATTCCATTTTGAACTTGAACTTCCTTATATAAGTGTTCAAGGATTTTAAATTTAAAATGGGTCTCACCGAACCGTCTGGTTTCGGTACCACAAACATTGTGGAATAGTAATAGTAACCCCGTCCCTGTTGAAGGAGGGGAACTTTGATTATCACCTGCTGAAGGTACAGCTTGTGAATTGCCGCCAGTACTACCTCCCTTTCCTTGGGAGCAGCTGGCAAGGCTGATTTGAGGTAACGGCGAGGGGGAGACGCCTCGAACTCCAGCTTGTATCCCTGAGATACCACTTGTAGAACCCAGAGATCCACCTGTGAGCGAACCCACTGGTCGCTGAAGTTCCGGAGACGTGCCCCCACCGCACCTGGCTCCACCTGTGGAGCCCCAGCGTCATGCGGTGGACTTAGTGGAAGCAGGGGAGGATTTTTGTTCCTGGGAACTGGCTGTCTGGTGCAGCTTTTTCCCTCTACCCCTGCCTCTGGGCAGAAAGGACGCGCCTCTGACCCGCTTGCCTTTCTGAGGCCGAAAGGACTGTACTTGATAATACGGTGCTTTCTTAGGCTGTGAGGGAACCTGAGGTAAAAAAGTCGACTTCCCAGCTGTTGCTGTGGATACAAGGTCCGAGAGACCGTCCCCAAACAATTCCTCACCCTTATAAGGCAAAACCTCCATGTGCCTTTTAGAATCAGCATCACCTGTCCACTGCCGAGTCCATAATACTCTCATGGCAGAAATGGACATTGCATTAATTCTAGATGCCAGCCGGCAAATGTCCCACTGTGCATCCCTCATATATAAGACGACGTCTTTAATATGCTCTATGGTTAGCAAAATAGTATCCCTGTCAAGGGAATCAATGTTATCTGACAGGGTATCAGACCAAGCAGCTGCAGCACTACACATCCATGCTGAAGCAATTGCAGGTCTCAGTATAGTACCTGAGTGTGTATACACAGACTTCAGGATAGCCTCCTCCTTTCTATCTGCAGGCTCCTTTAAGGCGGCCGTATCCTGAGACGGCAGTGCCACCTTTTTTGATAAGCGTGTGAGCGCCTTGTCCACCCTAGGGGAAGTTTCCCAACGTAACCTGTCCGTTGGCGGGAAAGGGTACGCCATTAGTAACCTCTTAGAAATCACTAATTTCTTATCTGGGGAACACCACGCTTCTTCACACAATTCATTTAACTCATCAGATGGGGGAAAAGTCACTGGCTGCTTTTTCTCCCCAAACATAATACCCTTTTTAGTGGTAACCGGGTTAATGTCAGAAATGTGCAACACATTTTTCATTGCCGTAATCATGCATCGGATGGCCCTTGTGGACTGTACATTTGTCTCATCCTCGTCTACACTGGAGTCAGACTCCGTGTCGACATCTGTGTCTGCCATCTGAGGTAGCGGGCGTTTTTGAGCCCCTGATGGCCTCTGAGACGCCTGGGCAGGCGCGGGCTGAGATGCCGGCTGTCCCAAAGCTGTTACGTCATCGAACCTTTTATGCAAGGAGTTGACACTGTTGGTTAATACCTTCCACATATCCATCCACTCTGGTGTCGGCCCCGCAGGGGGCGACATCACACTTATCGGCTCTTGCTCCGCCTCCACGTAAGCGTCCTCATCAAACATGTCGACACAGCCGTACCGACACACCGCACACACACAGGGAATGCTCTGACTGAGGACAGGACCCCACAAAGTTCTTTGGGGAGACAGAGAGAGAGTATGCCAGCACACACCAGAGCGCTATATAACAGAGGGATTTACACTAACACAAAGTGAATTTTCCCCCAATAGCTGCTTATATCACCTTTTGCGCCTAAATTTATGTGCCCCCCCCCCCCCCCTCTCTTTTTTACCCTTCTTGTAGTGTATACTGCAGGGGAGAGCCTGGGGAGCGTCCTTCCAGCCGAGCTGTGAAGAGAAAATGGCGCCGGGGTGCTGAGGGAGATAGCCCCGCCCGCTCCGCGGCGGGCTTCTCCCGCTCCGCGGCGGGCTTCTCCCGCTTTTTTAATAATGTTAATGGCGGGGGATTAGGCACATATACAGTTTATAACTGTATTATGTGCACATTTGCCAAAAGGTATACTTATTGCAGCCCAGGGCGCCCCCCCCCCCAGCGCCCTGCACCCACCAGTGACCGGAGCGTGTGGTGTGCTGTGGGAGCAATGGCGCACAGCTGCAGTGCTGTGCGCTACCTTATTGAAGACCGGAGTCTTCAGCCACCGATTTTCTCCTGGTTCTTCAGTCTTCTGGCTCTGCAAGGGGGACGGCGGCGAGGCTCCGGGAACGGACGATCGAGGTCGGGCCCTGTGTTCGATCCCTCTGGAGCTAATGGTGTCCAGTAGTCTTAGAAGCACAAGCTAGCTGCAAGCAGGTAGGTTTGCTTCTCTCCCCTCAGTCCCTCGTAGCAGTGAGTCTGTTGCCAGCAGATCTCACTGAAAATAAAAAACCTAACAAATACTTTCTTTTCTAGTAAGCTCAGGAGAGCCCACTAGGTGCATCCAGCTCTGGCCGGGCACAGATTCTAACTGAGGTCTGGAGGAGGGGCATAGAGGGAGGAGCCAGTACACACCAGATATAGTACCTAATCTTTCTTTTAAGAGTGCCCAGTCTCCTGCGGAGCCCGTCTATTCCCCATGGTCCTTACGGAGTACCCAGCATCCACTAGGACGTCAGAGAAATAGGCAAAACCAGTGCTGGTGGCTGCCAGTCATAAAATATGTGGCCAAACAGAAGCAAATCTTGTCCCTCACCACACAACTGACCCTAAGGATGACATACATATAAACGCAATCTACTTAATGTAATATTTCTTTCTAAATTTCTCAATAAGAAATTTTTGGCCTAGGGGTGCCGTGAAAAAAATTCTAATATTCTAGGGCGCTGTGATTCAAAAATTTTTGGAAACCACTGGATTAGAGTAGTGATGTGCACCGGACATTTTTAGGGTTTTGTGTTTTGGTTTTGGATTCGGTTCCGCGGCCGTGTTTTGGATTCGGACACGTTTTGGCAAAACCTCCCTGAAAATTTTTTGTCGGATTCGGGTGTGTTTTGGATTCGGGGTTTTTTTACAAAAAACCCTCAAAAACAGCTTAAATCATAGAATTTGGGGGTCATTTTGATCCCATAGTATTATTAACCTCAATAACCATAATTTCCGCTAATTTCCAGTCTATTCTGAACACCTCACACTATTATTTTTAGTCCTAAAATTTGCACCGAGGTCGCTGGATGACTAAGCTAAGTGACCCAAGTGGCCGGCACAAACACCTAGCCCATCTAGGAGTGGCACTGCAGTGTTAGACAGGATGGCACTTCAAAAAATAGTCCCCAAACAGCACATGATGCAAAGAAAAAAAGATGTGCACCAAGGTCGCTGTGTGACTAAGATAAGCGACCCAAGTGGCCGACACAAACACCTGGCCCATCTAGGAGTGGCACTGCAGTGTCAGACAGAATGGCACTTCAAAAAATAGTCCCCAAACAGCACATGATGCAAAGAAAAAAAGAGGTGCACCAAGGTCGCTGTGTGACTAAAATAAGCGACCCAAGTGGCTGACACAAACACCTGGCCCATCTAGGAGTGGCACTGCAGTGTAAGACAGGATGGCACTTCAAAAAATAGTCCCCAAACAGCACATGATGCAAAGAAAAAAAGAGGTGCACCAAGGTCGCTGGATGGCTAAGCTAAGCGACCCAAGAGGCCGGCACAATCACCTGGCCCATCTAGGAGTGGCACTGCAGTGTCGGACAGGATGGCACTTAAAAAAATAGTCCCCAAACAGCATATGATGCAAAGAAAAAAAGAGGTGCACCAAGGTCGCTGGATGGCTAAGCTAAGCAACCCAAGTAGCCGACACAAACACCTGGTCCATCTAGGAGTGACACTGCAGTGTCAGACAGGATGGCAGAATTTAAAAAATAGTCCCCAAACAGCACATGATGCAAAGAAAAAAAGAGGTGCACCAAGGTCGCTGGATGGCTAAGCTAAGCGACCCAAGTGGCCGACACAAACACCTGGCCCATCTAGGAGTGGCACTGCAGTGTCAGACAGGATGGCAGAATTTAAAAAATAGTCCCCAAACAGCACATGATGCAAAGAAAAAAAGAGGTGCAATGAGGTAGCTGTGTGACTAAGCTAAGCGACCCAAGTGGCCGACACAAACACCTGGCCCATCTAGGAGTGGCACTGCAGTGTCAGACAGGATGGCAGATTTAAAAAATAGTCCCCAAACAGCACATGATGCAAAGAAAAAAAGATGTGCACCAAGGTCGCTGGATGGCTAAGCTAAGCGACCCAAGTGGCCGACACAAACACCTGGCCCATCTAGGAGTGGCACTGCAGTGTCAGACAGGATGGCAGATATAAAAAATAGTCCCCAAACAGCACATGATGCAAAGAAAAAAAGAGGTGCAATGAGGTAGCTGTGTGACTAAGCTAAGCGACCCAAGTGGCCGACACAAACACCTGGCCCATCTAGGAGTGGCACTGCAGTTTTCTAGCGAGAGGATGAGTGCTTCCATCCTCATGTGAATCTGAACCACTAGCCATGAACATAGGTCAGGGCCTCAGCCGTTCCTTGCCACTCCGTGTCGTAAATGGCATATTGGCAAGTTTACGCTTCTCCTCAGATGCTTTTAATTTAGATTTTTGGGTCATTTTACTGAACTTTTGTTTTTTGGATTTTACATGCTCTCCACTATGACATTGGGCATCGGCCTTGGCAGACGACGTTGATGGCATTTCATCGTCTCGGCCATGACTAGTGGCAGCAGCTTCAGCACGAGGTGGAAGTGGATCTTGATCTTTTCCTATTTTACCATCCACATTTTTGTTCTCCATTTTTTAATGTGTGGAATTATAATTATATGCCAGTAATATATCAATAGCAATGGCCTACTGTACCGTACTGCTATATATTATATACTGGTGGTCAGCAAAATTATGCACTGTCCTCCTACTACTGCGCACAACAACTAAAATGCACCACAGGTATGGATGGATAGTATACTTGACGACACAGAGGTAGGTAGAGCAGTGGACTACTGTACTGTACTGCTATATATTATATGCTGGTGGTCAGCAAAATTATGCACTGTCCTCCTACTACTGCGCACAACAACTAAAATGCACCACAGGTATGGATGGATAGTATACTTGACGACACAGAGGTAGGTAGAGCAGTGGACTACTGTACCGTACTGCTATATATTATATACTGGTGATCAGCAAAATTATGCACTGTCCTCCTACTACTGCGCACAACAACTAAAATGTACCACATGTATGGATGGATAGTATACTTGACGACACAGAGGTAGGTAGAGCAGTGGACTACTGTACCGTACTGCTATATATTATATACTGGTGGTCAGCAGAATTATGCACTGTCCTTCTACTACTGCGCACAACAACTAAAATGCACCACAGGTATGGATGGATAGTATACTTGACGACACAGAGGTAGGTAGATCAGTGGACTACTGTACCGTACTGCTATATATTATATACTGGTGGTCAGCAAAATTATGCACTGTCCTCCTACTACTGCACGCAACAACTAAAATGCACCACAGGTATGGATGGATAGTATACTTGACGACACAGAGGTAGGTAGAGCAGTGGACTACTGTACCGTACTGATATAATACTGGTGGTCACTGGTCAGCAAAATTCTGCACTGTCCTCCTACTATATACTACAATGCAGCACAGATATGGAGCGTTTTTCAGGCAGAGAACGTATAATACTGGTGGTCACTGGTCAGCAAAACTCTGCACTGTCCTCCTACTATATAATACTGGTGGTCCCCTGTCCCCACAATAGAGCACACTGAGCACAGATATTTGCAGCACACTGAGCACAGATATGGAGCATTTTTCAGGCAGAGAACGTACATATTTTCAGCACACTGAGCACAGATATTTGCAAGCACACTGAGCACAGATATGTGCAGCACACTGAGCACAGATATTTGCAGCACACTGAACACAACTGAGAGAACGCTGCACACGTCCTCTACCTATCATCTCCAATGCACGAGTGAAAATGGCGGCGACGCGCGGCTCCTTATATAGAATACGAATCTCGCGAGAATCCGACAGCGGGATGATGACGTTCAGGCGCGCTCGGGTTAACCGAGCAAGGCGGGAAGATCCGAGGCTGCCTCGGAACCGTGTAAAATGGGTGAAGTTCGGGGGGGTTCGGATTCCGAGGAACCGAACCCGCTCATCTCTAGATTATAGTATGCTGTATTATATAGATCAGAGGTCGTGGCTTGTGGAAGTTATAGCTGGCCCTGTGAGCATTTGATTGGCCAGGCACTGTGGGACTTGTAGTTCCACAGCACTACTGATCTAAATCTTCGTAATTAACATTCTAACTATGCTATTGATCCGTTACATGTTGATTGTTCACCTCTTTTGTGATCTCCGGAACATTGCTCTGTTCTAATTATCCGCTGAGAAAAGCCAATTTATATTTACTGTGGAATAAGAAGATTTAGAACAGGCATGTCCAAACTGCGGCCCTCCAGCTGTTGTGAAACTACATATCCCAGCATGCCCTGACACAGTTTTGCTGTCAGAGAATGCTAAAGCTGTGTCAGGGCATGCTGGGATGTGTAGTTTCTCAACAGCTGGAGGGCCGCAGTTTGGACATGCCTGATTTAGAATATACCTCGTACTGAATTTTCTGTTTACAGTGCTTAGGGGATACTTACCTTTTGTGATGATCTCCGGAAAGCGGCTATTTGGAATGTTTCCTGCACAATGACTGTGGTCACCCTTTTGTAAAGGGTGTGGTTCAAGCCGGCAGCGCTTGAGGCTCAGGGACAGATTTATTAAGCCTGGTGAAGTGATAAAGTGGAAGGTGATAATGAACCAGCCAATCAGCTCCTAACTTCCATGTTACAGACTGGGTTTGAAAAATGACAGTTAGGAGCTGATTGGCTGGTGCGTTATCACCTTCCACTTTATCACTTCACCAAGTTTAATAAATCTGCCTCTCAGACACTAATACTCATGCGCAGATCTCTGGGAAAATGGCACGGGGGCCATTTCCCCAGCGATTTGCCTACTGCACGTGCGCAGAACGATGGGAAAATGGCCGCCACACTTTTTTCCCATGATTATATGTGCTTTTGCTGCTGCCAATGGGGTACTTTGGAGAGGTGAGTATTAAAGAAATGGGTGCAGTGTGGGCCCCCACTGGATTCAGGGGCCCGTATGCACTGCACACATTGCACCCATTATAAATACGCCGGTTTCAGGAAAGGACATAGGGGTCTATTTACTAAGACGTGGATGGAGATAAACTACCAGACAATCAGTTCCTAACTGCCATGTCACAGGCTGTGTTGGAAAAATGACAGTCAGGAGCTGGTTGGTTGGTACTTTAACACCGTCCACTTTATCTCTCAAAGGCTTAGTAAATAGACCCCATAAAGCTAGCACAGTGGGCAGTAAGTGATGATGTATACCATGGGAAAGTCGGCCATCTTCAGGAGCTCATTTGTGACCCGTTTCTTTCCTCCTCTGTCATTGTTCCTTTCTTCATCGCAACAGAAAGCTTCCTCAGCACAGCAAACTAAGGGGGTCATTCCGAGTTTATCGCACGCTAGCTGTTTTCAGCAGCCGTGCAAACGCATAGTCGCCGCCCACGGGGGAGTGTATTTTCGCTTTGCAAGTGTGCGAACACCTGTGCAGCCGAGCTGTGCAAAAACATTTTGTGCAGTTTCAGAGTAGCTCTGAACTTACTCAGCCCTTGCGATCACTTCAGTCTTTTTGGTGCCGGAATTGAGTCTGACGTCACACACCCGCCCTCCAAACACCCGGACACGCCTGCGTTTTCCCTACCACTCCCAGAAAATGGTCAGCTGACCCCCATAAACGCCCTATTTCTGTCAATCTTCTTGCGATCGGCTGTGCGTATGGATTCTTTGTTAAATCCATAGCTCAGCAACGGTCTGCATTGTATCCGTACGACGTGCAAGCGCATTGCGGTGCATACGCATGCGCAGTAGAGACCCGATCGCAGCGCAGTGGAAAATCGGGAGCGTGCGATCATTTCGGAAGTGACCCCCTAAGTGAATGTTGTAGCTCCGATTACGTGTGCCACCAAGAACTGTAAAAAGACATGGCAGAACTTCAAAAGAAGTTTCCTAAAAAGAGTGACTGATTCGGAAACCAGGCCACCCTGACTGACAAGGGCTCTCCTGTGGGACACGTCTTGTCAACTAGAAAGATCGCTTTTTTCTAAGCATTATTTTTCCATCCAAATAGTGAAATCTAGAGAGGTACCCAATCACTCCTGACAATGACCGAGGACTGCTCCCTTCTCCTGTATTTGTCATTGTCTCAGAATTGCTTGGCGTTTATTGGACGTACTGTATCACAGCAGTAAAGTGAAGGTAGTGTGGGTTAGATGGCGCTATCGCACAAGCAGTGATGGTAAAAGTGAGAGTGCTGGATAGATACTTAACTTTGCCGTTTCACAGTGGGTAATCAATGATGTTCTATGTTCAATATTTGTTGAAAAACTCGTCGTATTCAAGGATAGGAGAAAAGGAACAAAAATAGACAATGTGTATTATCGTCATAGAAAAAAGGAAGGATGGAGGACATTTTCAATGTGAACTGATGAACTTTCCTAATTAACGTGACGGGAATTCATGATTTATTTAATGAGAACACACCTGACTTACACGTAAGACAGGCATAAATAGGCCCATAAAGGTATCTTTTTAAAGTGTGATATTCTCTTTATCTGTGAATGAATGTTTCCTAGTATCAACAGGAGGCGTACCTAACACTCACGTGAAAGGTAGTGGTTGTCCTCATGTAACGGTTTCTTTCGGAGACTTCGTTCCGAAGGAGTTATGACCAGGCGATTATGCTCGTCCAGATATATGAGAAATGAGAAGAGTACACAATGTGCAGTTCCGTCGTACTTCAGAGAAAATCCCACCCTGTCGAACCATAGGGTTCCTATAGACACACCTGACTCACATGAAGGCAGGTGTCTAAACGTTCATAAAGGTATCTTTTGTAGGATTCCTGATTTTCTATCATTAAACACAGAATGCCCCAAGCTTTTATAAATGGAGGGCGTACCTCACACTCACGTGTTTGGTGGTTGGTATCCTCATATAAAGGTTTCTTTTAAAAGACCTTCCTTCAGAGTTGAAAAAGAGTCTCTTGACTCGAAACGCGTCGGCTTGGAGGGACTATTACCGCAGCAGATCTGTCTTTGAACTCTGAAGGAAGGTCTTTTAAAAGAAACCTTTATATGAGGATACCAACCACCAAAAACGTGAGTGTGAGGTACGCCCTCCATTTATAAAAGCTTGGGGCATTCTGTGTTTAATGATAGAAAATCAGGAATCCTACAAAAGATACCTTTATGAACGTTTAGACACCTGCCTTCATGTGAGTCAGGTGTGTCTATAGGAACCCTATGGTTCGACAGGGTGGGATTTTCTCTGAAGTACGACGGAACTGCACATTGTGTACTCTTCTCATTTCTCATATATCTGGACGAGCATAATCGCCTGGTCATAACTCCTTCGGAACGAAGTCTCCGAAAGAAACCGTTACATGAGGACAACCACTACCTTTCACGTGAGTGTTAGGTACGCCTCCTGTTGATACTAGGAAACATTCATTCACAGATAAAGAGAATATCACACTTTGAAAAGATACCTTTATGGGCCTATTTATGCCTGTCTTACGTGTAAGTCAGGTGTGTTCTCATTAAATAAATCATGAATTCCCGTCACGTTAATTAGGAAAGTTCATCAGTTCACATTGAAAATGTCCTCCATCCTTCCTTTTTTCTATGACGATAATACACATTGTCTATTTTTGTTCCTTTTCTCCTATCCTTGAATACGGCGAGTTTTTCAACAAATATTGAACATAGAACATCATTGATTACCCACTGTGAAACGGCAAAGTTAAGTATCTATCCAGCACTCTCACTTTTACCATCACTGCTTGAGCGATAGCGCCATCTAACCCACACTACCTTCACTTTTCTTGTTCTATTTTTTGGACTGTTTGGGATAAGTCCATTGTGGGATTCAAGAAGGCAGCAATCGATCGTCTAGAAGCGCCCAATAGGATTACATCCCTTGTTTTTTCCGATTTGTATCACAGCAGTAGTTGTCTTCTGACTTTCTCAGAGTGTTTTTGCTGTTTCACCAATGTCATTTTCTTCACATTTTGTAAAACAAGGTCTGTTTGCTTAAAGCAGGGGTGGACAAAATAATTCAACAGACGGTCAGTAAAATCTAGAGCCTGATTCTAGGGGGTATATTTACTAAAGTGCGGGTTTACAGAAGTGGGGATGTTGCTCATAACAACCAATCAGATTCTACTTATTTATCTAGCACTTTCTAGAAGATAAGAGCTAGAACCTGATTGGTTGCTATGGGCAACATCCCAATTTCTGTAAACCCACACTTGAGTAAATATACCCGTCAGATGCTTCTGCAGTCTCTACTCCAGTCAGCCGTGACATCCTACTTACTTCCTTATCAGTAGCATGACTAGAAAATTTTCTCCCCCAAGATAAAAATTTTTCTGTAGCCCCCCCTCCCCCAATTGCCATTAGAAAAGTGCAGAATTTGTGCGTGGTGTAGGCGCGCACCCAAAAAAGGGTGTGACCTCACCAAAAGGGGCATGGCTTCACTGCAAGAGGCGTGGCATTGCAGGATAAGACTACCTTATACCCCAGTTTTGCAAACTGCACGCCCAGGCGTTGGCCACCACAGGTAAATAATTATCCTGATTCATGCCCCTGACATTATTTGTAATTTTCCTCCTTATAGTAATGCCCCTTACCCATTATGCCACACACCACAATGCCCCTGAGACATTATACTACATACCGCAATGCCAGTGCAGTGGCGTAACTAGAAATTTTTCTCCCCCAAGCCAAAAAATTCTTCGGCGCCCCCCCCCATTCATGCTCCATAATTGGGAGCAAGAAAGGGATAAATAGGCGCGCGCGCCAAAAAAGGGGCGTGGTTTCGTTGGAATGGGCATGGTTTCGCATAAAGGGGCGTGGCATTGCAGGAAAAGACTACCTTATACCCCAGTTTTGCAACCTGCACGCCCATACGTTGGCCACCACAGGAAAGAAAAATAATCCTGATTCATGCCCCTTACATTATTTGTCATTTTTCCTCCTTATAGTAATGCCCAGTATACATTATGCCACATACTGCAATGGCCGTTAGACATTATGCCGCACACAATAATGCACATGACACAATATGCACACTGTAATGCCCCCGACACATTATGCCACACAACGTAATGCCTGTGACACATTATGCCACACACCGTAATGCCTGTGACACATTGACAGGAATCGCAATGCCCGTTATACATTATGCTACACACTGCAATGCCCCTGATACATTATAGCACATACAATGTCTGTGACACATTATGACACACACCACAATGTCCGTGATACATTATGCCACACACTGCAATGACCCTGAGACATTATACCACATATCACAATGCCCGCGATATAGTATACCATACACCGTAATGCCTGTGACACATTATGACACACACCGCAATGTCCGTGATACGTTATGCCACACACCGTAATGCCCATTACACATTAAGTCCTACAGTAAGGCTTCTAATTACTTTTCAATTACCTGCTCGTTGTCAGGGGTTTCATGCACTGGGTGTCATGCTCGTTGCCAGGGGTTTCATGCTCTTGGTTCCATGCACGGTGCCAGGGGTTTTCATGCTCAGGGTGTCATGCTCGTTGCCAGGGGTTTCATGCACTGGGTGTCATGCTCGTTGCCAGGTGTTTCATGCACTGGGTGTCATGCTCGTTGCCAGGTGTTTCATGCACTGGGTGTCATGCTCGTTGCTAGGAGGTAGTCCTTGTTGCTAGTGCTGTGCTCCCAGTGCCACATATGTCCCCAGTGCCAGATATTCCCCCACGGTGCCAGATACTCACATGCCCCAGTGCCAAATATAGCCCCCCCCATGTGCCAGGTACACATATACCCCCCCAGTGCCACATATGCCCCCAGTGCCAGATATTCCCCCCCAGTGCCACATATGCCCCCAGTGCCATATATTCCCCCCAGTGCCATATATGCCCCCAGTGCCAGATATTCCCCCCCCCAGTGCCATATATTCCCCCCCAGTGCCATATATTCCCCCCCAGTGCCATATATGCCCCCAGTGCCATATATGCCCCCAGTGCCAGATATTCCCCCCGTGCCATATATGCCCCCAGTGCCAGATATTCCCCCCCAGTGCCATATATGCCCCCAGTGCCAGATATTCCCCCCAGTGCCACATATGCCCCCAAGTGCCACATATGCCCACAGTGCCATATATTCCCCCCCAGTGCCAAATATGCCCCCCAGTGTCACATATGCCCCCAGTGCCAGATATTCCCCCCCCAGTGCCAGATATTCCCCCCGTGCCATATATGCCCCCAGTGCCAGATATTCCACCCCAGTGCCATATATGCCCCCAGTGCCAGATATTCCCCCCCAGTGCCATATATGCCCCCAGTGCCAGATATTCCCCCCCAGTGCCATATATGCCCCAGTGCCAGATATTCCCCCCAGTGCCAGATATTCCCCCCAGTGCCAGATATTCCCCCCCCAGTGCCATAAATGCCCCTAGTGCCAGATATTCCCCCCCAGTGCCAGATATTCCCCCCAGTGCCAGATATTCCCCCCAGTGCCATATATGCCCCAGTGCCAGATATTCCCCCCAGTGCCAGATATCCCCCCCCCCCCCCGCCCGCTTTTTGGAGGGACACGGAGGGCACAGCTCACCTCTCCTGTGTCCCTCCTGCTGCATCATCTCCGGCGGCCGCGGGTCTAATAGGGGGAAGTGCCGGTTCGTGAGCCAATTAGAGCTCACGGACGGCACTTTCCCCTATTAGACCCGCGGCCGCCAGAGATGATGCAGCAGGAGGGACACAGGGAGGCGCGCTGTGCCCTCTGTGTCCCCCCAAAAAGCGACGGAGGGAAGGAGACTGCAGACTGACATGCGGACGCTCGTCCGCATGTCAGTCAGCTGTAAATCAGTGGCGCCCCCGCAGCCCCTCGCCCCCAAGCCACCGCGATACAGTATACCACACACCGTAATGCCTGTGACACATTATGCCACACACCGCGATGCACGTTATACATTATGCCACACACCGCAATGTCCGTGATACATTATGCCACACGCTGCAATGCCCATTACACATTATGCCCCACAGTAAGGCTTCTAATTACTTTTAAATTACCTGCTCGTTGCCAGGGGTTTCATATGCTTGGTTCCATGCTCACTTCCAGGGGTATTCATGCTCTGAGTGTCATGCTTGTTGTCAGGCATTTCATGTGCTGGATGTCATGCTCATTCCCAAGGGGTAATGCTTGTTGCCAGGGGTTTCATGAGCTGGGTGTGTAATGCTCGTTGCGGGATTTCATGTGCTGGGTGTGTGATGCTCATTGCTAATGGGTTTTCATGCTCTTTGCCAAGGGGTAATGCTTGTTGCCAAGGAGTAATGCTGTTTGCCTACGGTTTCATGACCTGGGTGTGTAATTCTCGTTGCCAAGGGGTTTTTATGCTTGTTGCCAAGGATGTAAGGCTGCCGCCAGCGCTACCCAACGCTATGCAGTCCCGCACTTCCCGGCTCTGTCAGATGCTGGAGGTAGAGTATGACCTCTAGCATCTGTCTCCTCCATTTGGGAGGGACATTTAGCAGATTGACATGTGGACGGTTAGTCTGCATGTCAATCTGCACTGAATCAGCGGTGGCGCCCTGCACCTCCAAGCCTCCGCAGTGGCTACGGAGGCTGTAGTTACGCCACTGTTCCTTATGGTAATGCAAGCATGCGCCGAGTATGCAGAAAATCCATACATCTGAATGCGGAAGCCTACACGCTCTGCACCCATGTTCTTTAATACTTAGCTCGCCATAGTCCCGTGGCGGCATCGTTAGCCTTGCACAAATCAGGGAAAGAGCGCTATGGCTCCAAACTCAATTTTCAAACACAGCCTGGCTGGTACTTTATCTCTCTCCAGTTTATTTATCTCCAAGTTTTAATACCTCTCCTCCTCAGAGTTTTAGGTGACCCCCAAACTTTGGCACCCTAGTGGTACAGTAGTGCCAGCCATGTACTGATTTAGCTCCTTTTCTTGTCTGCTACATTCTTCAATTTTCAGACATACCGTATATCATCGGGCTGCTGGCTAAAATCAAAAGTCTGGAGATATGTATTTCAGAAGAATTGCCGGAAGGACATGCACAGTCAATAAAATAAAGTTATATTAAAGTGGAGAATCCCGCTCTTTAAATTAGGAAACCTAAATGTGTTCTTCAGTGAAGGGGAAATGCCTTGCTTATGAACCAGGAGTATACACTGATGGGTCAAAAAATTACCATTGGCCCTTATAAGTGCTCATGAAATAATCCCTATTTCATGTTTATTAACCCTCTGAAACAATGAGCATTCTTTATGTCCACTAAAGAATACTTTTCAGGTAAAATGTCCATTAAAACACACTGTAAGCGCTTCACCCAAGTGTATTAATATACAGAGCCAGGGTTGGACTGGCCCACAGGGGTACAGGGGAAACCACCGGTGGGCCCTACTGCCTGGGGGCCCACCCCCTCCTCTAGGGATCAGGTTCCAGACTTTGCTGTTACTAATTTAGTACATTATCTTGCATGCACTTCAGTATTTACTGTATATACTTATCTAGGGGACCAACCCATGCAAAATGGTAAGGTAAACCAATGTGGCGGCTGGGCACACCCCCTCTAGAGACTGGCCACACCCCTAACCATGGGCCTCTGTATTCCCCCGGTGGGCCCTACATGCCCTAGTCCGACACTGTACAGAGCAAGTCTTATTCTCCAAACATTTTGGAGGAACATCCACAGGATTACTGTCCCAAACACCCACCATTGGGAGATGTGACATCTGACGTCTCTCATGGCAAACTGCAGAGAACCTCCTAGTATTGAGGTATAAGAAGTTGCTTCAATTAAGTTTTAACTTCTTTTTTTGAGCACAGGACAGAATAAAATAAAAAATATATTTATATATAGATGGAAATCGGATGTACATGTGCCCGCATTTCATGAACAGCTTTAAATGCATATAGCTGCTTGTATGCACAATTGTACATGTCATAGTAGTGCACCCACATTCTGGGGGATATCCAATTAGCCCCGGTAATTTACTGGGGCTAATTGTCCCGCCCGGGGCTATCTAATTAGCCCTGATAAGCCGGCGCTTGCCACCGCTTGTCGGGATTTTGTTTCACCTGCCTCCGGCAGGCGAAGCAGAATCCCCGGAAACAGCCCTGATTTCATTAGAAAACGGGGCTATTTCACCCAAAAACACACAGATTTCACTGAACCTGTGTGTTTTCGAGAGAAAGGGTTTTTTCACAGGTGATCAATCTGGATAGCCTGTAAAATAAAAATCAGTGAAACATCAGGAAAAATTGCGAAAAACATAAGTTTTTCGGTCCCGATGTTTTACCGGACCTAATTGGATATCCCCCTCTATCTGTACTCATAGGGGCATTTCATTTACCCACCAAGTACTGTTGGAACCTTGCTGGCTAATTGCATCACAGGATAACTTGCCAAGGAAATCTTGCTTGATTTAGCTCTCACCCCATGAAGGTGTGAGCAAAATCAAGCGCACTTTGCACATCTGTATTACAGATTGCCTCACGCTTAATTAAATTTGCCTCTGATTGTCATCAATATGGACTTGCACCAGGCCATACTAGGTGTCACAGCACCGCGCCATAGCCTGCGCTTAGATATGCCAACTTGGTGCAGGTAGGTGGTCGTGATATGGGTTTTACTCAAGCTCCCATTACGGAGAGTATTAGAATAGCTCTCTTGCAATCACCAGACACTAAAAAAAAATCCAGTTAAATAACTTATTACACATATGTAGCAAGGGCCTCTCCAGGAACGTCAATTCATAAAGCACAGAGATAACGCTGATACATTTTTAGAATTTATTGAGAAAATATCTCCAGGGTTAAGTTACAAAGAAAACAGGTAAATAACAAGACATACATTTATGAGATGCACAAATTGACTTCAAGTAAATAAAAAAGGAATAAGTCAGAAACCAAAATAATCTTACTCTGAGGTTTTAGGTGATCTAAGTGGGGGAGACCACAGGAGACAGAAGATGGGACCACTCCTAGCATGTAGCTACTCCCTTGTAGAGTGAACACTCTGTAGAGTGTGCTTCTGATCCTTATAATTCCACAGTTACACTCCCACCCTTTCCAGACTGAGCAGGTGCATCTTTGTTCTCACAAGACCTGTGTAGGTGCAAATTAGGTGTCTCCAAGGACACTACGTCATATATCTCTCTTACGTCAAGAAAAGTATTTTTACTACCCAGGAAATTGGGCATTGGACCTCAAAGGGACATGGCTTAATAATTATAGCTTTTGGTAGGATACTGTATCCTTTGCCTGCTAGTAGTTTATGGCAGGCAAGGCTGAATGAAAGTTGACACTCTCTCAGCCTGTCTGTCCAAAGCTTTAACAAGGCCGCCCTACTGTGAAAAGCAAACATTATTTCCAAAAAGTTTTAACCTTCAAAATCAGAATCAGAATCAGCTTTATTGGCCAGGTATACTTGCGTATACTAGGAATTTGTCTTCGGTTTGCTATACAACAGCCAAGTAGGTAACAGATAAGCAGGTGGGGGGGGGGGAGTAAAGTCACACATATAGGTATACGGTAGGGACACAAGTTAGTTACATGTACGTCTAGTCAGTCAATGTTCAGGAGTTCAGCAGGCGGACCGCTTGGGGAAATAAACTTTTGAGGCTTCTGGTGGACCTGGCGGGGACGGCTCTGTAACGCCTGCCTGAAGGCAGCAAGTTAAACATGCTGTGGCCGGGGTGTAGCTGGTCTTTTACTATCTTCATTGCCCACTTTTTAGCTCTGGACAGGTCCAGGTCCTGGGAAGGTCGGCCCCGATTATCTTCTCTGCGGTTCTGACCACCCTTTGGAGCCTGCATCTGTCCCTCGCGCTGGCGAAGCTGTACCATACGAGTATCGAAGAGCACAGTACCGACTCCACAATTGCGGAGTAGAAGAAGAGCAGAAGCTTCTGTGGGATGTTAAACTTCCTTAGTTGCCTGAGGAAGAACAACCTCTGCTGCGCTTTCCCAACAGTAGCGTCAGCGTTGGACCCCCATTTAAGGTCCCGGGAGATTGTGGTCCCTAGAAACTTGAAGGAGTCCACTAGCACTACCACACTGTCAGCAATCATTAGCGGAGGTGCACTAGATGACTTCTTCCTGAAGTCCACTATCATCTCGACAGTTTTGAGGGGGTTGAGCTCAAGGTTGTTGTGGATGCACCACTGGGCCAACTGGTCTACTTCCCGTCTATAGGCCGATTCGTCCCCGTCCTTGATGAGGCCGATGACGGTGGTGTCATCGGCAAATTTGATGATCTTTACTGATTGCGCCTCTGAGATGCAGTCATTTGTGTACAGGGAGAAGAGCAGGGGTGAGAGGACACAGCCCTGAGGGGCCCCTGTACTAATGGACCGTGCTTGAGAGGTGAATTCCCCCGCTTTCACCACCTGTGTCCTATCTGTCAGGAAGTCTACTATCCAGGAACAGGTAGCTTCTGGGACCCCTAGGCGAAGTAATTTGGGGTGGAGGATGCTGGGGACGATTGTATTGAAGGCCGAGCTGAAATCGACAAACAGGACCCTCGCATAGGTACCGAGAATGTCTAGGTGCTGTAGAATGTAGTGCAGGCCCAGGTTGACTGCATACTCGACACACCGATTTGATCGATAGGCGAACTGCAAGGGGTCCAGTTGGGGGCCAGTCACAGTTTTCAGGTGATTCAAAACCAGACGCTCGAACGTTTTCATGACCACAGACGTCAGTGCTATCGGCCTGTAGTCGTTCAGGTTCGTGATAGAGGGTTTCTTGGGGACAGGGATGATAGTAGACCTTTTGAGGCAGGAAGGGACTTTCTGTAGCTCCAGCGATTTGTTGACACCTTGCCACTTGGTTCAAGTAGCTTACACAATTACAGATAGAGTTTTGAGACTAGCAATTCATACCCAACGGACATTTATAGCATATACATTTTGGGAGCACTATAATAATTCACCTCATGGTCACGGCCAGGTTAAGACTCATAGGACTGTGAGCTCAGTTTACCCAGGGCACACAGAATGCATACAGTCATGACACGTGACTTTGAAGAATCGCCATAACCCTTGGCAATGCCACACTATGTAAAAAAGCTATTTCTGAAAACATGTATGTATACATTTATGTCCAGCACTTCCACTACAAAAGAATGCTGCTTTATATCCTAGTTGCGCCTCTTCAGTCGCAAAGGAATGGCGGGTAACGTTCGTGCCTGACTGAAACCCAGGTCACTTTTATTCTTCCACATCCGCAGAAATAGAAACAAATTATGCACAGGAATCTAATCTACGGTAATTATATCGATAGAGGGAAAAATCATTCAGCCATATGATGTGATTATTGACGGCCTTAAATGATCCTGCTTAAATTGACTGTGGCTAGAGATAATCATTTATTAATTAATGGTGATGTATAGTACTGTAGTTCTAGGTGGTTGTCACACATTCTAAATAGATTTTACAACTTCCTTCAGGCTGGCAACAATAATGACCCAAATGTACCATAGTATCAAGATTAGTGCAGAAGTATGTGCTTTAATGAGGAGAGCAGGAAGCTGATCACTGCCACCCACTGGTTATACAGGAAGTTCCTCTGCAGCCATTATTCAGTATGATGCAGTGAGTGAAGACACACTTTTGCAGCTCTCCAGAGTACTGTGGTGATTTGCACACAGGCCACTTTACGATTAGCACAAGAAGTTGTAGAAACGAAGATGAAATGGCCCTAGTGTGCATGTTCTATGCTAGTATATGACAGAGTTGTACACACATGGGGCTTGTTAGGCATACCTATGCTGAAACAGTATGTGTGAAGGAAGGATGCAATCTCAAAATGATTGACAGGCAGTCGGCATTGTGGGGGAGTGGAGCATTAAACGCAGGCATCTCATGGCTGCGACTGTAGAGGGTCGTCCTCTATTTTGATTCCTACAATGCATTCGCAATTGTTTGCGATCGCATCGCGGGACGGCGCCATACATGCAGGGCCACCTAGCCCTGTGCTGGCCGGTCCCCAGCTTGTGATTTGAACCTTTGCAGTTTTTTTGCTAAAATATCAAAAATATCATTGATGGCCATCCCTGTTATTTCTGTGAATAACCCGCGGGCCAATCACATCCCGAGGGCGGGGCTTCGTGGGTGTTGGGGCGGAGCTATGTTGCATGTTCTGGCATCTTCTAATTAAAAAAAAAATTTGTTTAGGCTAAGCCATTGATGCAGGGAAACCATCTGGTTCTCTCCCATTGATGACAAAACCATTCAACATCAGCCTTAAACCATCGATGATTACAAATCACCGATGGCCATCACTACGCAGACCTGTATATATGCTGCTGCTTTGAAGATAGCTTCCAATAGTTGTGGCTTTGAATCTACATGCAATTTTTTAGGAAACACATTTTTGTGAATGGTGCGGGTTCTGAAACGGGGATACGTACGAAATCCTGGCAGATAGGATGTCAGCTGTCACTATACCGAAAGCGGCATCCCGGCAGTGAGGCAGCAAGTCCGCTTGCGGGCTCGCTGTGCTTGCAACGCATTGGGCCACAGGTGTGGCTGCGCTCGCCACAGGTTCTATCCCCACTAGTTTGGAGGCGTGGACCCACCAACCAAGTGGGAATACCGAGTGGGTGTCAGGATTCTGTTTGCCAGTAAACTGGCGGCTGTCAAGATTCTTGCGTTGGTCTCCTGAACGCCGGGATCCCGACTGCTGGTATACTGACGGAATCCCCTGCAATGACTTACTACACAAGTTGATTTATTAACCGTTACTACCTGTGAAAATAGGTGTTGGAGTGATTTTTTTTCTTTTTTTGTTTCGCAATAAGTTACTAGTTTTAGCTGCTGAAGGCTTACCTATGTAGGCTTATTTAGCCATCTCAGGATGTCGACAGATACAAATCATCAATGTATATACTGTATACTGTACATGTTTTATTCTTTCAATACAGAATATTTTTGTTTTTATCCAATTTTACAAAATGTTTTATTTTATTCACGTGTGCAATCTGCTACCTGTTTTAGGCATGACGATATTGGGGGTAATTCCAAGTTGATCGCAGCAGGAATTTTGTTAGCAGTTGGGCAAAACCATGTGCACTGCAGGGGAGGCAGATATAACATGTGCAGAAAGAGTTAGATTTGGTTGGGTTATTTTGTTTCTGTGCAGGGTAAATACTGGTTGCTTTATTTTTACACTGCAAATTAGATTGCAGATTGAACTCACCACACCCACATCTAACTCTCTCTGCACATGTTAAATCTGCCTCCCCTGCAGTGCACATGGTTTTGCCCAATTGCTAATAGAATTCCTGCTGCGATCAACTTGGAATTACCCCCATGGTTTTGCCCAACTGCTAACAAAATTGCTGCTGCGATCAACTTGGAATTACCACCATTGACAGGGACTGGGGGGGTGAAGCTGGATATTGACCCTTACCGCTCGAGGCCAGTATATTTTCGTGATAAATTTCTGCGAGAAGGGATTTTTTAAAAATTAATAAATAAAAAGCCTTATGGCCATTTAGGGGGCCCTGTTGATAAATTGTCCCGCTGTTAAAGTTGGATGTTTTCAAAATATTTTTTTTTTTAGAAGGGCTGTACTATAGTGATTCTCAGATTCTTTTCTTTTGTGGTTCTCAAACCAGTTCATTAAATAGCTCTGAAGTTCCAAAATGTACAATTATGGAGATTGAAGGGGAGATTAATAAAAGTTTGGAGAGTGATAAAGTGGAGAGAAATAAAGTACCAGCCAACCAGCTCCTAACCGTCATGTTAGTCTGTGTTTAAAAAATGACAGGCGCTGGTTGGTTGGTTGGTTGGTTGGTTGGTACGAACGAACGAACGAACGAACGATAGATAGATAGATAGATAGATAGATAGATAGATAGATAGATAGATAGATAGATAGATTAAACATAAAACATGTAATCTATGTTAACAAACTTTAGCTTCAAACTGTAAAATGTTCCTAAATATAACTAGACCAAAAATTATGATTGTACCACAAATACTGTAAGTTTGAAGGCCTCAAACCCAGGTGTGTGCGGAGGAAGCACCGCACATAGCGCTGCATAGTAGGGGGCGCTGTTGGTGGCACTTGTCAAATGTTTTAATTACTTTCACTTGCAGCTTCCCCCCCTTTGAAGACCAGCGTCTCCTGACCGCCGCTGTCTCCGACCCTGACCCCTTTTGTCACTAATACCTATACAGCATTCATGAACTCAACTTGAGATTTCTTTGTTATTCAGTCACACTGTCCTTTATTACATTTCAAGATGCTGACATATCCCGGATTCCTGAGGAGATCCGATCTGAACTAAGTCCCCGTTTGGATCTACCTGCAGTTCGGAATTTGGATTTTAAATTTGAATTTCAAGTATTAGATTGCAAAAATCACATGATTTTAGCTGTTTTTATCAATTTTTATTGATTTTTATTAATGATTATCAATTTTTTTAAATAAATTTTTACCCGAACCAAAAACCGAATCTGAACCAAAACGCGAGAGGGTGGTTATGCCAGTACAAAACGCAATAATTAATAAGAACCAAAACATAGGGATCTGCACACATTTCCATCAAAAATACTCTCAAATGAGTATTTAAACATAAACACTCCATGAATAATTGGCCCCTATCGGGTCTGTGGGTGGTCATACATACAGTAGGTTACAATCCAGAGGCACAATTATACAAGCGTCACCTCTCTATACAGTAGGTGTATCATGATTTGTAAGACCAGATGCTCAACCGTATAGTGAGGGGTAATTCCGAGTTGATCGCAGCAGGAATTTTGTTAGCAGTTGGGCAAAACCATGTGCACTGCAGGGGAGGCAGATTTAACATGTGCAGAAAGAGTTAGATTTGGTTGGGTTATTTTGTTTCTGTGCAGGGTAAATACTGGTTGCTTTATTTTTACACTGCAAATTAGATTGCAGATTGAACTCACCACACCCACATCTAACTCTCTCTGCACATGTTAAATCTGCCTCCCCTGCAGTGCACATGGTTTTGCCCAATTGCTAATAGAATTCCTGCTGCGATCAACTTGGAATTACCCCCATGGTTTTGCCCAACTGCTAACAAAATTGCTGCTGCGATCAACTTGGAATTACCACCATTGACAGGGACTGGGGGGGTGAAGCTGGATATTGACCCTTACCGCTCGAGGCCAGTATATTTTCGTGATAAATTTCTGCGAGAAGGGATTTTTTAAAAATTAATAAATAAAAAGCCTTATGGCCATTTAGGGGGCCCTGTTGATAAATTGTCCCGCTGTTAAAGTTGGATGTTTTCAAAATATTTTTTTTTTTAGAAGGGCTGTACTATAGTGATTCTCAGATTCTTTTCTTTTGTGGTTCTCAAACCAGTTCATTAAATAGCTCTGAAGTTCCAAAATGTACAATTATGGAGATTGAAGGGGAGATTAATAAAAGTTTGGAGAGTGATAAAGTGGAGAGAAATAAAGTACCAGCCAACCAGCTCCTAACCGTCATGTTAGTCTGTGTTTAAAAAATGACAGGCGCTGGTTGGTTGGTTGGTTGGTTGGTTGGTTGGTTGGTACGAACGAACGAACGAACGAACAATAGATAGATAGATAGATAGATAGATAGATAGATAGATAGATAGATTAAACATAAAACATGTAATCTATGTTAACAAACTTTAGCTTCAAACTGTAAAATGTTCCTAAATATAACTAGACCAAAAATTATGATTGTACCACAAATACTGTAAGTTTGAAGGCCTCAAACCCAGGTGTGTGCGGAGGAAGCACCGCACATAGCGCTGCATAGTAGGGGGCGCTGTTGGTGGCACTTGTCAAATGTTTTAATTACTTTCACTTGCAGCTTCCCCCCCTTTGAAGACCAGCGTCTCCTGACCGCCGCTGTCTCCGACCCTGACCCCTTTTGTCACTAATACCTATACAGCATTCATGAACTCAACTTGAGATTTCTTTGTTATTCAGTCACACTGTCCTTTATTACATTTCAAGATGCTGACATATCCCGGATTCCTGAGGAGATCCGATCTGAACTAAGTCCCCGTTTGGATCTACCTGCAGTTCGGAATTTGGATTTTAAATTTGAATTTCAAGTATTAGATTGCAAAAATCACATGATTTTAGCTGTTTTTATCAATTTTTATTGATTTTTATTAATGATTATCAATTTTTTTAAATAAATTTTTACCCGAACCAAAAACCGAATCTGAACCAAAACGCGAGAGGGTGGTTATGCCAGTACAAAACGCAATAATTAATAAGAACCAAAACATAGGGATCTGCACACATTTCCATCAAAAATACTCTCAAATGAGTATTTAAACATAAACACTCCATGAATAATTGGCCCCTATCGGGTCTGTGGGTGGTCATACATACAGTAGGTTACAATCCAGAGGCACAATTATACAAGCGTCACCTCTCTATACAGTAGGTGTATCATGATTTGTAAGACCAGATGCTCAACCGTATAGTGAGGGGTAATTCCGAGTTGATCGCAGCAGGAATTTTGTTAGCAGTTGGGCAAAACCATGTGCACTGCAGGGGAGGCAGATTTAACATGTGCAGAGAGTTAGATTTGGGTGTGGTGTGTTCAATCTGCAATCTAAATTGCAGTGTAAAAATAAAACAGCCAGTCTTTACCCTGCACAGAAACAATATAACCCACCCAAATCTAACTCTTTCTGCACATGTTATATCTGCCTCCCCTGCAGTGCACATGGTTTTGCCCAACTGCTAACAAAATTCCTGCTGCGATCAACTCAGAATTACCCCCAGTGTTATTAATACAACACAGAGAGACTTCCGACTCATGCCGCATCAGGTCACATAAAAGCCAAGGTGGATTATTAATTCTAACCATAAATTAAATAATTATTTCCCCCATTTGAATCAAGTGGTTTAAAGGACCAAATTATCTTTGTGATGGATGTATAAAGATGACTATCACTTGATTCAGTGTACAGCAAGGGTTTTTAGAGAACCTTCTATTGATGGGTCCGGTAATTATCCAGTCTTTGATCTCCACCTCCTCAGCAAGTCACATAACATAAGCATACAGTGTATGCGGCATTGGACAGATTATATTTCTTATGATATAAATCTACCGCAGACTACATTGCTGATAGACAAGAATGCTCCCCAAAGAGACATAACTTTTAATTTAAAACTGTAAAATAAAATGACTGTTTGTCCTTGATGCTCCATAGACAATAATTCCGTACAGAATAACTGTTTCTTACAGTACTTGTGACATCACTTTGACTACTGGCCAGAAGTGTGACACTCTGCACTTGTTACATGCGGCACAAGAAGCATCCCATTGTGTTGTCCTTTTTGATCTCTGTAGGCAGCTCAGACTCTAGGGATGCTTCTGATCAGCTGGGTGAATACTTTCAAATAGAGGTCATCTGAGTGCTCTCAGTAGTAGCTGCTGTATTCGTCTTCTTAAGCCATACCCACGTGGCCACATATGAGTCTTTTGCCATGGAGCCTAGCACAACCCTTACTCACTTATAGTCAAAGAATACTTACCTACTCTTCCTGAATAACAGGAAACAAATTTTCGGGACACTATCCTGGATCCTACTTTTCTTTCATATCAAGTGGGAGGGTCTAGGTTTTGAAGAAGCTGCTGTGTGAGGATGTGATTTGCAACATTGTGGGGCCTGATGCAAATTGTGTCAAGGCAGCACCCTGTACAATGATAACATAATAGCATAAATTGCCTTATCTTATCTCCCCACCAGCACTTGCCTTGGGGAATACACCTTCTGCAAGGCAAAGGTAGGGGCAGAGTGTGTGTGTGTGTGGGGGGGGGGGGTCCGCAAAATCTCGTCAACGCAGACCCACCCCTGCTACGTAATGCTGAGATTACAGTCATTGGGAAGCAGGGAGCGGGGCCACAATAACGTATTCACAGCAAATCACGACATCAACACTCTAGCTGTGGGAGGTTTGTGTTCGGCTGCGGTGGGGTGCAGGCGAGGAGACTTGTCCATTCTTCTGGGGGAAGGGGGGGGGAGCGGGAGTGCCACACGATTTTCGGGAACCTCCCAGCCATTCTGGGAGAGTAGACAAGTATAGTGCATGTGTGTGCGTGTATATGTGTACTATATATATATATATATATATATATATAAAACCTATGGGAAGGAATGCTGGTCACTACAGGGAGACAGCAGATGTGAAAGTGACTGTCTGGCCACTCAGAGTCCTTAGCCAGTTTACCCAATTATTGCTGGATAAACAGCAGGTACAGGGTCTACAGGAACACAATGGTAATGCAGGTGTTAACCGCAGTGACTAGAAGTAATGCAGAAGTAGTAGTAAATGCAGGTATTAGGTGTCTTCCCACCCCTCCCCAAGTTGCTAAGTCCTGACCGTGTGTGCAGTACTGAGACACTGTTCACAGTACAGAAAATGGTCACAGTCTGCACATCTGCAGTAGCTCATCAGGAAGGAGGTCGCACCTCTCTGCAGACTATGGGTCCTAGTGCCCTGAAGTGCTTGCAGCATAGGAGACAACGCAGAGTCCTGCTCTCTCAACAGTTATGTTGACCATCCCCTTTCAATATATTGGCTCTTACACATGCACAGTCTGTTATAAACAGGATGCACATGTGTGACTGACCATAACATCTTTATACAGAAACAAAGACCAGAATATGAGAATAAACATCATCTGTGTAATTATAAAATAACCTGTTTTCAAAGAACACAGCGTGTAGTGATACGCAAATATATATTTATTACTGTCATGACTTTGATTATTGTTAAGGTTATGATCTAATACTTTATTTTGTTATTTTACATTGTTGATAGAGCATTCTTATTTAACTACCTTTTCAGAATCGATTCTAGCATTTTTGTATCACTTTTACTCCCTGAAGTCTATGACAACGCTGATGATGTCCCTTGTGGAATGATGACGTCGCTTGATAACAGCAGATCATCAGCTGATATAGCGTATTGCACTCCTATAATGTTAATGTCCATTACTGAGGGGACAGAACTACCACAGTGTAGCATTACCTCAAAGGCTAATTGCAATCCCTAATGTGACATGCAACATCTGAAATTAGTGCTCACTGCTGTTGCCAATGAGGAAAAAGATCTGTCTTTCTTCTACACAGCCTGAAGAGAAACATATTGGGATGTAATTGGGATTGATGCTGTGGTGCCAGCAAAGATGGCTGACGCATCTGTTTCCAAAGCTGATGTTCAAGTGAGGAGCAGGGAAGAGGACGGCAGTTGTTAGGATGGATCTGTTCCCTGTTGGGCAGCTGCTGTCAAGGACTTCTGTGCTGTACAAACCTGTGCAGCAGGTGGTTTTCTCTGCCCGAGTTCCATCACAGACCGATACTTCATCCAAGTGCACTACTGTGCCCCTGAAATTGCCGTTTCTACTCTGAGGAATTGGCCTTTCAAAAAACAGTATATGGGTTTCAACCAATGGCCTCTGTTGCTATCAGAGGAATTATTTATTAAAAGAACTCTGTTTAGGACACATGGGCACTCGTTGAGGCTGGAGGGAAAAAAATTCCGTACACAACGGTGGAAAGGGTTCTTTACTGTTAGGGCAATCAGGATTTGGAATTCCTTGCCAGAGAAAGTGGTAATGGCGGACTCTGTAAATGCATTTAAAAAAGGATTGGATGAATTTCTGATTGAAAAGGATATCCAAGGTTACAACATTTAAAATATTGACGTTGTTAATACGGGTGTAACATGACTTATAGTTGTTAACTAGTCATAAAAACATTCTTCAGCAGGTACAGTAAAATCAACTCAACTTAATGCAAAATACAGGTTTAACGCGATGGGCATGTTGCCTCTTTTCAACCTCAATTACTATGTTACTATGTTACTATTGCTTTGTACAAAAAAGCCTATTTTTGCTTACCTCAAGGTGTAATGTACAAAATTTCATTGCGGAGAATCTATTTGTTTTAATATTTTTGGAACTGTGTGTTTGTTTTTGTCATTGGATTGCCTATTTCAAGCACCAGGGAATTTATTTTTGGACCTTTTATGTTTATTATTGTTTTTATATATCCCTGCTGTTGTGGGGTTTTAATCAAATCTTTTGGGGTTTTTTAACCATTGCTTGGATGTTTTTGGACTGCATATGGTGAGGATACAAGGGTGAAAATATGTATCTAGGACTGATATATGAAAGAAACCTTTATATGTTTCACATCATCCACATCTACTGGAGTAGGGTACGCTCTGCGTCGGACTGGCTGACCGGGGAAACGCTTCTGGTCCATTTAGGCAGGGACAATGTTTAGAAGCACCCGACTCTTTACACCCGCTACCAGGTGATTACAGGTGCAAGTGCAGAGAACCAGGTGCTTCTAAATATTGTCCCGGCATAAATGGACCGAAAGCGGTTCCCTGGTCAGCCAGTCAGACAAGTGATGAAATAAGCTTGAAAAATGCTTGAAAGAGATTATCAAAAGGAATAACAGAACCAAATGTGATCATTTTGGACTCCTCCAAAAAGGGATGTAGTACATCTATTGGGCTGGCTGTAATGACGTCTGAGTTGGACGGAGGTGTGGTTTACCGGTTGAGCTCCGTTAAAACCATGCCTTGAAAATGATTGCCGCCTTAAAAAAAATGTCTGAGTTCAGCTGGATTTGTTTATAAGATGAGATCTTGGTAATCAACAAGCAAACACAGTCGCATCTTCCTATGTCATGCAGATTTCAGGATTTAAGGACATTTTAAGAGCCTCAATTGTCAGAGGTCAATAAAGAGAGGGCACAAGGACCCTCCAGCTAGGCAAGAAGTGTTGTTATAATTCCAAGATCACACTTCCACCATTTGAAATACAGGTGCATCCCAGTTAAGTGCCCATCAAGCATGCAAATAAGGTTTTCTTAGCTGTATCCTTGAGTGTCATCAAGATTTCATAATTAAATCTAAAGTATTGTAAATAGACTTTCATAGAATGAACTAAAGGCTAAGGGGAGGATGAATGATCTGAATAGAATACCTTGCCAGTAATTCATCTATTTAAAAGCACTACATCCTGATTATTTTAATGTCTCCTATTTGCCTAATAGAAATGCGTGTCCGGTTGCCAGGCATATGCTAATTCAACATGTTGCCCGTTGACATTTTAAAAATATCGACATAACTGCCTGGATTGGGTACAGGATACCGGCAGTCAGAATACCCAATTGTTTGAAATCCCGGCATGGGTGCAGGAGGCAGCTAACCCTAATACTCTCCCTCCCCCTAACCCTCTCTCCGCGCAGCCTAAACCTAACCTCCCTCCCCGGAGCCTAACCCTAACCTCCCCTCCCCTCAGCCTAACTCTAATCCCCCCCCCGCGCAGCCTAACCCTCCCTCCCCGCAGCCTATACCTAATCCTCCCTTCCCTCAGCCTAAGCCTAAACTCCCCTCCCCGCAGCCTAACTCTAACCCTCCCCCCCTCCCCACAGCCTATACCTAATCCTCCCTTCCCTCAGCCTAACCCTAGCCTCCCCTCCCCGCAGCCTAACTCTAACCTTCCTCCTCCCCCTCCCCACAGCCTATACCTAATCCTCCCTTCCCTCAGCCTAACCCTAGCCTCCCCTCCCCGCAGCCTAACTCTAACCTTCCTCCTCCCCCTCCCCACAGCCTATACCTAATCCTCCCTTCCCTCAGCCTAACCCTAGCCTCCCCTCCCCGCAGCCTAACTCTAACCTTCCTCCTCCCCCTCCCTACAGCCTATACCTAATCCTCCCTTCCCTCAGCCTAACCCTAGCCTCCCCTCCCCGCAGCCTAACTCTAACCTTCCTCCTCCCCCTCCCCACAGCCTATACCTAATCCTCCCTTCCCTCAGCCTAACCCTAGCCTCCCCTCCCCGCAGCCTAACTCTAACCCTCCTCCTCCCCCTCCCCACAGCCTATACCTAATCCTCCCTTCCCTCAGCCTAACCCTAGCCTCCCCTCCCCGCAGCCTAACTCTAACCCTCCTCCTCCCCCTCCCCACAGCCTATACCTAATCCTCCCTTCCCTCAGCCTAACCCTAGCCTCCCCTCCCCTCAGCCTAACTCTAACCCCCCCCCTCCCCCGCAGCCTAACCTCCCCTCCCCACAGCCTAACCCTAACCTCCCCAAAATACTTACGTTCAGGATCCCAGCTGTCCGGATGCCGGCATCAGTAGGTGTCGGGATTTCAGCGTCGACATTACAACTAGTCCCCTGTCAACATTGTGGTGTCGACATGATGAATTATGACATGAATGCCAGCATTGTTATTGCCGACCTAATGACTACATCCCGTCACACTCAACGCCCCTGTAGTTTTGTTTTTAGTCAGTAGAATATAGGTGCTCATTGTTAGGACCCAAGCAGATGCAGCAGATGGCATATGGAAGGGAATGAAAAATTAGATTTTTACAGTATTTTATGTCTCTGAGTCCGAGTAAAAGAAATTGGGAGGATTTTCATTCCACCATGATTGAGAATATCTGCTGTAAAAAAAAGAAAAAGTTCCCTATCTATCACACAAAAGATCATTTGGGTGATAAATGATAAAATGTTGCTTGTATTCTTGAGAAGACAGATATTATCAATGAGAAAAACATATGGAATAATGACAGTGAGCAAATGCAATTATGAGAACAGCACGATTGCACCGTGGCTAACCGTGCTGGTTTACACAGTTGTGGCTATGGGTTCGATTCTGACCAGGGAAATATGTGTATAGTTTGTATGTTCCCTCCGTGTAATATGTTGGATCAAGATGAATCAATACAAATAGTAAAAATGGGTCTAGTATGGGTATATAGTAACTAGGTCGACCACTATTGGTCGACAGTAACTAGGTCGACAGGGCCTCTAGGTCGACAGGTCAAAGGTCGACATGAGTTTTAAATATTTTTTGTGTCGTTTTCTTCGTAGAGTGACAGGGAACCCCAATTAGTGCACCGTGTCCCCTCGCATGGCTCGCTTCGCTTGCCATGCTTCGGACAAGGTGCCTCGCTGCCCTCTGCACAGGTTACTATTCCCAATTGTAGTCCACGTGGATCGTTAAGTATGAAAAGATTCAAAAAAAGAAAAAAATAGTGAAAATCTCATGTTGACCTTTTGACCTGTCGACCTAGAGACTCTGTCACCATAGAGACCCTGTCGACCTAGAAACCCTGTCAACCTAGTTACTGTCGACCAATAGTGGTTGACCTAGTTACTGTCGACATAGAGACCGAATCCCAGTAAAAATAAATATACGGTAATCAGGGCTGGACCAGCCACCTGGTTCTTCAGGCATACGCCAGAAGAGCTGAAGGCCTGATAAGCCGGTCTGCCCCTTGAAAAGCCTGGCCGAGTAGCTCCGCCTCCTGGTGCTTTGTTCATCCTGCATGCAGAGAATCAGGGTGTGGCCATGCTGCTTTATTGCGCACATGCAGTGAGGGATGTCGGGGGCCAAATTACTGCCCTAGCTCGTCCCTGATGGTAATATACGGGTTGGGTATGTGTGACCGCTGGTCAGGAGACCGCCGGTCACCATACTGATGCCGGGATCCCAGCTTTGAGATGTCCAGCGGGTGAGGGGGGGCAGTGCAACGAAGCCCCTTGGGGGCTCGGTGGCAAACTGCGCTCGCCGCAGGTTCTATTCCCACTCTATGGGTGTCGTGGACACCCACGAGTGAAAATAGTCCCTGTTAGTCGGCATGTCGACTATCGGGTTATTAGAGGGCGGGATCCCGGCGTCAGTATTGTGACCACCGGTCACACAACTACATCCCTAATATACATACTGTTCATTATTCAGTCACAAGTCTTTCTTTTCAACTTATGGGCCCTACACACTTTGCGATCCGCCGCCGAGCTGACCGACGGCGGATACGGCTGGGGGCGACTCGGCGGCAGGGGGGGCAGTGACGGGGGGAGTGAAGTTTCTTCACTCCCCCCGTCACCCGGCTCCATAGCAGTGCAGGCAAATATGGACGAGATCGTCCATATTGGCCTGCATGCACAAGCGACGGGGTACCAGTGATGAACGAGCGCGAGGCCGCGCATCGTTTATCGCTGGTGCCTCCACACTGAAATATATGAATGGTATCTCGTTCATTAATGAATGAGATCGTTCATATCTTTCAGTATTATCGCCCAGTGTGTAGGGCCCATTAGAAGTATATAAAAAAATTCCTTCCAAATCCATAAACTAAGAGCTAAGCAGTACTTTAACATCTCTTGCACAAGCTAAGATACTAAATTCAGAAGTATAAAAGTCCAGGAAACAGTATCGTATGGTGCAAAAAATAAAGGTGTATGCGGGCACATACTGTAAGAAGGTTAATATAGAGTGTTTTATACAGCTGTAATAAGCCCTACACACTTGCCGATGTTTCCGATTTGGACAATGGTCAATTTCAACGATTAACGACCATCGCCCAAATTGGCTTGCTGTGCAGATCGAGGGAAAATCAACGATGAAGGACGGTGGGGAAGCGCATCGTTCATCGTTGGTGCATACACACTGCGTGATATGAACGATTACTGAACGAGATCGTTCATATCGCCCACACCGGCAAGTGTGTAGGGCCCTTAACACACATAAGGGTAAATTTACTAAGATGGGAGTTGTATTTTATATGGAATGTTGCCCATAGCAACCAGTCTGATTCCAGGTATTATCTTCTAGAAGGTGCTAGATAAATGAGAAGTAGAATCTGATTGGTTGCTATGGGAAACATCCCATCTTAAATAGAACTCCCATTTTAGCAAATGTACCCCATTGATTTATGTTTAACTGTACATTGTATCATTTTTAATTTGCAAGTGTGTGTGCGTTACATTTCAGCTCTTTGGAAGAAAGTTTGCAACATGAAAGACTTGTTTTAAAAATCCAGGTTTTATTTTAATTTTTTTATGGAAATACTGTGAAAGACATAATGTACATTAAATTGTCAGTGGCTTTTCCAAATCACTGTTCTTATCACATAACCAGAAGAGAGGGTTCAATCAAGGATGAGTAATACAGATGTCCTTTGAAAAGATTTGGAGAATACCAAATCTTTGTTCTTGTGCAGTTTTTTTTATCTCTAATTGCATTTGGATTTAAGTGCCCTTAACATTACTTAAAATGCATTATCTCAAGTCGAAATGCCATCTGATAATCCCCTCTCAATGTCTGGAGAGAAAGCCATCAAGGACATACACTTTTCACACTGTCTTTCTAATCACAAGTGAGGAGCACATCAAATCTTTTTGGCACAAAGTGAGCATATAAATTGTAATACTTGTGATACTTGTGTCTATCAGAATTTTTACATTTATATTAAGTTGTGAAACTCAAGCTCTTATTCTCACCTAAGAGTCTATGGTTGGGATGTAATGGGAGCCGAGCTTGCAGAAATGTGCAACTTTTATGGACATAGGTGGTCATTCCGAGTTGATCGCTCGTTATTTTTTTTCGCAATGGAGCGATTAGTCGCTAATGCGCATGCGCTATGTCCGCAGTGCGACTGCGCCAAGTTAATTTGCAATTAAGTTAGGTATTTTACTCACGGCATTACGAGGTTTTTTCTTCGTTCTGGTGATCGTAGTGTGATTGACAGGAAGTGGGTGTTTCTGGGCGGAAACTGGCCGTTTTATGGGAGTGTGTGAAAAAACACTGCCGTTTCTGGGAAAAACGCGGGAGTGGCTGGAGAAACGGGGGAGTGTCTGGGTGAACGCTGGGTGTGTTTGTGACGTCAAACCAGGAACGAAACTGACTGAACTGATCGCAGTGGCAGAGTAAGTCTCGAGCTACTCAGAAACTGCAAAGAACTGTCTATTCGCAAATCTGCTATGCTAAGATTCACTCCCAGTAGGCGGCGGCTTAGCGTGTGCAAAGCTGCTAAAAGCAGCTAGCGAGCGAACAACTTGGAATGAGGGCCATAGGGGGTAATTCAGACCTGATCGTAGCAGCAAATTTGTTAGCAGTTGGGCAAAACCATGTGCACTGCAGGGGGGCAGATATAACATGTGCAGAGAGAGTTAAAGGGGGTACACACGGAGCGATAATCTAAGCAATCTGACTAGATTGCTTAGATTTTCAGCAAGATCGCTCTGTGTGTAGCCCTAACAGCGATAGCGATGCGCAGCCCCGCGCATCGCTATCGCTAGATTGGCCTGCATGCAGGCCAATCTAGCGGGTCGCTCACTTCACCCGCTGGGTGAAGTGAGCGGCCCCCCGTCTCCCCCCGCACACTCAGCACAGATTGCGCTGTGCTGAGCGGCGGGAGAGATGTGTGCTGAGCGGTTCGCTCAGCACACATCTCTCCTGCATCGGCCCGTCTATATGGGCCTTTAGATTTGGGTGGGGTGTGTTCAAACTGAAATCTAGTGATTCAGACCTGATCGCTGGGCTGCTAAAATTGTTGTCCTGCGATCAGATAGTTGCTGCCCAAGGGGAGTGTATTTTTTTGCCGTGCAAGTGTGTGATCGCACATGTACACCGCACAGCTAATTATCCCTCAGTCAGCGGACAGCTGCAAATCCGTTCACACCTCACTCACCAGTGAATGATTTTACCAGTGTGTGCGCAGCCCAGGACTTACTCCTACAGTGCGATGAGAACAGGCTGGTCTGGGCCAGAGCTGACGTCACACACCCTTCTAGAGAACGCTTGGGAACGCCTGCGTTTTCCCTGACACTCCCAGAATACAGTGAGTTACCACCCACAAAAGGGCCTCCGCCTGTCAATCAGCATGCGAATGGCTGTGCGATTAGAATTTTCGCACCAGCCTGTCACTGACCGGCCATGCCTGTTGTTGTTTGCCGCAGCGCATATGATTATGCATGCGAAGTTAATCGCCCGCTGTGCAAAAACACACAGCAGCGATCAGGTCTGAATCGGGCCCATAGCCACAAAGTCACACATTTTGCAAAGTCGGACATGTTTTCTAGTCTAAACAAGAGTGCCCGGTAAAAAAACAGATCTAGAGGTTTTACCCATGTTAAACATGGTTCCGGTATGAATGGTCGACCATGTTATGGTCAACAGTCATTTGGTCGACCACTATTGGTCGACATTGGCATGGTCAACACGTGAAAATGGTCGCCACGTGAAAGGTCGACGCATGAAAAGGTAGACATGAGGTATTTTTTTTACTTTTTTGGTGTCGTTTTCTGCATAAAGTGACGGGGAACCCCAATTAGTGCACTGCATCCCCCCGCATGACTCGCTTCGCTCGCCATACTTCGGGCAAGCTGCCTCGCTGCGCTCGGCACAGATTACCGTTCCCAATCGTAGTCCACATGGATCGTAAAGTATGGAAAAGTTCCCCCAAATTTTTTATTTTTTTTTAAAAACCTCATGTCGACCGTTTCATGTGTCAACCTTTCATGTGTCGAACATTTTCATGTGTCGACCATGTGTCCATGTCAACCAATAGTGGTCAACCTAATGACTGTCGACCATTACATGGTCGACCATCCAAACAGATACCGTTAAACATACAACTCGAGCGATGTAATGAAGACTGAAATTGGAAATCTCACACAAAACAGTCGTACATAAACAGACCTGTGTTTTGGGGCTCAGAATTGAATTTAACAATGTCGTACATTCATTACAAGTACACAATTTAGCACATTTATAACAAATAAACTTTTTTTTATATATATATAATTTCTTTTATTGAATCTTCAATAAACATAAAAAAAATATGAATCAATTGCATTGTGTACAATTTTTTGAACAGTATAGTAACATAGAAACATAGAATTTGTCGGCAGATAAGAACCACTTGGCCCATCTAGTCTGCCCCTTATTTTTTTTTATTTTTTTTATATTATTTTTTATCACTAACCTTATTTGATCCTTATTTCTTTGTAAGGATATCCTTATGTCTATCCCATGCATGTTTAAATTGCTCTACTGTCTTAGCCTCTACCACCTCTGATGGGAGGCTATTCCACTTGTCCACTACCCTTTCTGTGAAATAATTTTTCCGCAAATTTCCCCTGAACCTCCCCCCCTCCAGTCTCAGTGCATGTCCTCGTGTCCTATTGCTTCTCTTCATTTGGAGAATGTTTCCCTCCTGGACTTTGTTAAAACCCTTCATATATTTGAAAGTTTCTATCATGTCTCCCCTTTCCCTTCTCTGCTCCAAACTATACATATTGTGATTTCTTAGTCTTTCTGGGTATGTTTTGTGATGTAGGCCATGCACCATTTTAGTTGCCCTCCTTTGTACAGTTTCTAATGTATTAATATCCTTTAGAAGATATGGCCTCCAGAACTGAATACAGTATTCTAGATGAGGCCGTACCAATGACCTATACAGTGGCATTATTACTTCTTTCTTTCTGCTGCTCATTCCTCTCCCAATGCAGCCAAGCATCTGACTAGCCTTCCTCATTGCCTTGTTACATTGCTTACCTGCTTTTAAGTCATCTGAAATAGTGACTCCTAGATCCCTTTCCTCCTCAGTAGTTTCCAGTATAGTGCCATTAATACTGTATTTAGCTTTAGGATTTTTGAGACCCAAGTGCATGATTTTGCATTTTTTGGCATTAAACTGTAATTGCCAGACTCTTGACCATTCCTCTAGTCTACCTAGATCCTCAATCATTTGTTTTACCCCACCTGGTGTGTCTACCCTGTTGCATACCTTTGTGTCATCTGCAAAAAGGCATACTTTCCCTTTAATGCCATTTGCAATGTCACCAATAAAGATATTAAAAAGCACTGGTCCAAGTACAGATCCCTGGGGTACTCCACTGGTAACATTTCCCTCCTGTGAATGCACTCCATTTACCACAACTCTCTGTTTTCTATCCTTCAACCAAGATCTTATCCATTCAATAATCCTAATATCCAATCCCAAACTTTCAAGTTTATTTAGCAGTCTGCGATGTGGAACTGTGTCAAAAGCCTTACTAAAGTCTAGATAAGCTATATCCATGGCTCCACCTTTATCCATCACTTTAGTCACACAATCAAAAAAGTCAATAAGATTTGTTTGACATGATCTCCCCCCAGTGAATCCATGCTGTTTGGGATCCTGTAAATTGCCGGATTTGAGATAATCTACAACTCTTTCTTTTAAGAGTGTTTCCATCAATTTCCCTACTACTGATGTAAGACTCACTGGTCTGTAGTTGTTTGCCTCTTCCTTGCTTCCACTTTTGTGCAGTGGGACTACGTTTGCTCTTTTCCAGTCCCCTGGAATTTCTCCTGTAGCTAATGACTGGTTGAATAATTCTGTCAATGGTGCTACCAGCATCTCTTTAAGTTCTTTTAGTATCCTTGGATGTATCCCATCTGGCCCCATAGATTTGTCCACTTTCAGCTTTGAGAGTTCTGTTAGGACCTTCTCCTCTGTAAATGTACTTGTTTCATTTTCTTGAATATCCCTGCAACTTAACTGTGGCCCCTTTCCCTCTCTTTCAGTAGTAAATACTGAGCAAAAATAATCATTAAGATGATCTGCTATTAAATTGTCTCCTTCAACAAGACTCCCAGTGTCCGTCTTTAGTTTTATTATTCCGCCTTTTGTTTTTCTCTTTTCGCTTATATACCTAAAAAAAAGTTTTGCCTCCTTTACCCACTGACTGGGCCATTTTCTCCTCAGCTTGTGCCTTTGCACATCTGATTACCTTCTTTGTCTCCTTCTGTCTAACAAGATATATCTTTTTGTCTTCATTATTTTGTGTCTGCTTATATTTCCTAAAAGCCATCTTTTTTGCTCTCACAATATTTGCTACTTCTTTTGCAAACCAAACTGGCTTCCTTTTCCTTGTGTTTTTCCTAACAGTTTTGATACAAAGGTCTGTTGCCTTCAATATTGCACATTTGAATGTTTCCCACCTCTCCTGCACTGTTTCCAAGTTCCTCCACTCTGCCAAAGAATCACTTACACATTTTCCCATCCCTACAAAATCAGCCTTCCTAAAATCCAACACCTTTGTTTTTGTATGGGACGAGTCAGTCTCTGTCTTAATGCTGAACCATACTGCTTGATGATCACTGGATCCCAGGTTTTCACCCACTTTTACGTCCGATAATCTGTCTCCATTTGTAAGTATTAAGTCTAATATTGCGTCTTTCCGAGTGGGCTCCCTCACCAATTGGTGGAGGGATGCTCCCTAAAGGGAATTTAAAATGTTCCTACTTCTAGTGGAACTAGCAACAGACACCTCCCAGTTTACATCAGGAAGATTAAAGTCTCCCATGATTATTACCTCTCCTTTTAATGCCATTTTAGTTATGTCCTGCAATAGGTTCTTGTCAAGTTCCTCTTCCTGACCTGGTGGCCTGTGTCAGTGTCATAGGTAGGACAATTTACGTAATATAGTCAACATTATACAATACATTCCATATGTATCAATTATCAAAGCCAAAAAACAATTACGTAGGGCTACTCAAAAGAATTGGAGGGTCCTCCAATGCAACCCGTGTTTTATACCATAACGTTCCTCGGAAGCAATTTACTAGCGAATGCTTTGTAGATGTCGGTAAAGTCTCCATATACTGTAAGTTTCCCGTAATTCGAAAAAATTTCTGACGCGAGACTCCTTTTGCAAGGAGGCCTCCAGCCAGTCCATAGAAAATATAAAGAAGAGTTTCTCTTTGAAGAGTGTAAAGGAAGGACTAGTATTTTGAGTCCACAATTGCAGTATAGTCTTACGAGCAGCAGATGACACTGCTAATAACAACTTCCGCACTCCTCTAGGATTCCGAGAATTAGCCGGCAGTATTCCGAAAAATTGCCCATTCAGGTGTCAGTGGGACAAAATTAACTAAGTGTTCCATGGTAAAACGGCCAATCTGTTGCCAGTATAATTTTATAAAGTGTATGGACATGTCCAGAAACAATGGAAAAGTTCTCCGGACTCGTGGGAGCATTTGAGACATGTAGGACTCTCTAAAATTCCCATTTGATACCCCCTAGCTGGAGATATATATACGCGGTGAAATATATTGAGAAACATTTCTGAGAATTTAGCCATGGGAAATGTCTTGATTGAGTATTCTAATTGCTTCAATAGGCATTCATTTGCCATAGAAGGGAAATGTACCAACCATTGGGAAAGGCCAGTATGCATGTTAGCATGGTCCAAAGCATTTCTAAGATATTTATGATTTGTAGATATCGCTCCTCTTGTCAAGGAGGGTACTGCTAGTGATTTGTCCAGGAGGTTATCCCTATCCCTCACCAGGAAGAGGCCTGAGACCCCACTCACATAGTGTTGAGCCTGTAAATAAGAGAAAGTTGACCCTCCTATCACAGGGAATTTTGCCACAGCTTCAGAGTAAGAAAGAGGCTTACAAGTTCTGGCAGTCATCAGTTGTCCTATTGTGCATAACCCAACCCCTCTTTTGCCCAATTAAAGAAAACCTGTGATGTCATTCCATCTTGGAAATATGGGTTGTGTAGGAATGGTAAATGAATTGAAATATGGGGATTTACTTTATATCTATGTCGTAAAAGTAACCAGAGCTTTCTTGTGGACATTAAAAGTGGATTATTTAAAATTTCAGAAGGAATCTCATTATCTGTCATGTGTAAGAAAGCTATTAGGGAAGTTTGGGGTAGAAAATTTTGTTCTAATAAGATATTGGCATAAGTTTGGCAAATCGTCAGCCAATCTTTGAGGTACCTGAGCAAGACAGCATAATTTAATATAAGCATAAGTTAATATATCCGGGAAATTTATTCCACCATTTGCCTTTCAGTTGATATAATTTAATCATGCCTATTCTTGCCCTTTTATTCTTCCATATAAAATTACGAAATCATTTTGTGAGTTCAAGACAAAAGAATAGGGAGTACTTGTAGTGGGTGTAGGAGTTTTTGGAAATAAATCATTCGTAATAGATTCGCTCTTCCTAGATAAGAGAGCTGGAGATGGCTCAGGCTCTTTAGGGCTGTAGTCAATGTGGTTATAATTTTACGTATGTTATAATTATACAAATGAGTAATATTTTTGGGAAGGGTAATTCCTAAATATGACATTTGACCTTTAGCCCAGTTAAGAGATATAGATGCCGCCCATTTAGGGCGCACAAATCCTTTTTTAAGATACATTGCTTGAGACTTTTCAAAATTAACAATAAAACCAGAGACAGGTCCAAAGGAATTTAATAAGACCAATTGAGGTTGTAAAGATGATTTTGGGTTTGAAAGATACTGTATATCAAGACATCGTCAGCGAAGGCAGTAATTTTAATTTCTATCTCGCCCACTGTAATACAAGTCAAATTAGTCCAATAATCCTCTCCTCTGTCTGCCTCCCTTCCCCTCCTCTTCTGTTTCCCCATTGCAATTCACTTTTGCCCCTTCACACCATTTATACCCCACCACTCAACCCTGCTCTCTCCCTCCTCTGCCTGTCTCCTCCTCGCCTCTCCTCCACCAGTATCATACTGCACTCCTTCCCTGCCTCACTCCTGCAGTCTCCCTTCCTAGCCAAGGCCCCAGCACCATCAATTCATCCTCTTTATCCCTTCCTTCCACATTAGTCTTACCTCAACTCTATAGCAATCCTGATAATCTCATTCACATCTCTCCCACAAACTCCTACCCCCTATCCTGTGCACTCTGGAATGCCAGATCTGTTTGTAACAAACTGGCCCCCACTCACGACCTTTTCATTTCCAACTGCCTGCACCTCCTGGCCATTACTGAAACCTGGATTACTCCCTATGACACCGCTTCTCCTGCTTCTCTCTCTGCTGGGGGCCTCACATTCTCACCCCCCCCCCCCGACCTGGGGGTCGTCATGGGGGTGGTGTTGGGATCCTTTTACCCTCAAGCTACACATACCAACTTATACCTCCAGAACCATCTCTTACATTCTCTACATTTGAGGTCCATGCAATACGCTTCTACCAACCTACTAATCTTCGAGTTGCTGTCATTTACCGTCCACCTGGCATTTCCTCCAAATTCCTCGACAACTTTGCTTCCTGGCTACCTCACTTCCTCTCTTCTGACATTCCCTCCATTATCCTAGGTGATTTCAACATCCCTATCGATAACCCCACAAAACCACCTGCCTCTAAACTCCTTAACCTCACCTCTTCACTCGGTCTCTCCCAGTGGACCACCTCACCGTCCCATGTGAACGGGAGCTCACTGGATCTGGTTTTCATTCACCGCTGTGATATTTCTGATTTCTCCAATTCCCCTTTTCCCCTCTCTGACCCCCACTTGCTCTCATTCAACTTATCTATCTCTGCTCCCCCATCTCTCCCTCCTAAGGCTACCATCACTAAGCGTAACATTGACTCGCTTCTCTCTCCTCTTCTCTCTCTCACATGCCCTGAACAAGCCACATCCCTATACAATGCATCTCTTACATCAGCCCTTGACTCTGTTGCTCCGCCAACCACTATTCACCCTCGCAGATCAACACCTCAACCCTGGCACACCAAATGCACCAGATATCTACAAAAATGCTCACGTACTGCCGAGCGACAATGGAGGAAATCACGCTCTAAAGCAGACTTCCTCCATTTCAAATTCATGCTCTCATCCTTCAGTGCTGCCCTTTCCCTCGCTAAACAATCATACTTCAAAATTCTTATCTCTACCCAGTCTTCCAACCCCCGGCGCCTCTTTGCCACTGTTAACTCCCTCCTCTGCCCACCACCACCTCCTCTCCCTTCCTCATTGTCTGCTCTTGACTTTGCCACTTATTTCACATCCAAGATTGACTCCATACGTCAGGACATCACATCCCACCAGACCACCAACCACCCACCACCCATCCTTTGCCACCCCTCCCCTTCCCTCTTACCAACTCTGACATCTTTCTCCCATGTATCTGGCGAGGAAGTCATGGCCCTCATACATTCCTCCCCACCACAACCTCCCCACTCGACCCTATCCCCTCCCACCTCCTCCGCTTCCTCTCTCCTTCTGCCTGTTCCCATCTTGCCCACCTTCTCAATCTGTCCCTCTCATCAGGCACTGTCCCCTCTGCCTTCAAGCATGCTCTTGTCTCCCCTATTCTTAAAAAACCTACCCTTGATCCTAACACTCTCTCCAACTATCGACCCATCTCTCTCCTTCCCTTTGCCTCCAAACTTCTTGAGCGTATTGTCTATAATCGCCTCACTGCCATTCTTTCCTCTCACTCACTGCTTGACCCATTCCAGTCTGGTTTCCGCTCTCTCCACTCCACTGAAACTGCCCTCACAAAAGTCTGCAATGACCTCCATGCAGCCAAATCTAAGGGCCACTACTCTCTGCTTATTCTTCTTGACCTCTCTGCTGCTTTTGACACTGTGGACCACCCTCTCCTTCTGCAAATTCTTCACTCTCTTGGTCTACGCGATACTGCCCTCTCCTGGCTGTCCTCCTACCTCTCTAATCGTTCCTTCTCTGTCTCCTCTCATGATGCTACCTCGCCCCCACTTCCACTAACTGTTGGTGTCCCCCAAGGTTCTGTTCTTGGTCCTCTATTTTTCTCTCGCTATACGTCCTCTTTAGGTGAACTCATTAGTTCTTTTAACTTCCAGTATCACCTCTATGCTGATGACACTCAAATCTACCTCTCCTCCCCTGATCTCTCCACAGCTCTCCTCACTCGCACCTCTAACTGTCTTTCTGCTATCTCTTCCTGGATGTCCCAGCGCTTTCTTAAACTCAACATGTCTAAGACTGAGCTGATCATCTTCCCACCCTCCCGCACAACCTCACCTCCCACAATCTCACTATCCATTGATGGCACGACTATCTCCTCTAGCCCCCAAGTACGCTGTCTTAGTGTAATCCTTGACTCCTCCCTCTCCTTCAAACCACACATTCAGCACCTCTCACAAACCTGTCATTTTCATCTCAAAAACATTTCCAGGATCAGACCCTTTCTGACCCAGGATGCCACTAAGATCATTATTCACTCACTGATTATTTCCAGACTGGACTACTGTAATCTCCTCCTAACTGGCCTCCCTGACAATTACCTCTCTCCACTCCAATCTAACCTCAATGCCGCTGCCCGGCTTATCTTCCTCACCAAACGCACTACGTCCACCTCCCCTCTCCTACAAGCCCTTCACTGGCTTCCCTTCCCTTTCAGAATCCAATTCAAACTTCTCACACTCACTTACAAAGCACTCACCCACTCCTCTCCCAGTTACCTCTCTGACCTTTTCTCCCTTTACTCTCCCACCCGTCCTCTTCGCTCTGCTAATGCACGCCGACTCTCCTGTCTTCTGATTACTTCCTCCCACTCCTATCTCCAAGATTTTTCACGTGCTGCTCCCTTCCTCTGGAATTCTTTACCTCTCCCCCTCAGACTCTCCACCTCTCTACAAAACTTCAAACGGGCTCTTAAGACCCATTTCTTTACCAAACCCAGCCAAATCTCATCCTAACCCTCTGTTCCACGCTCTCTATATACCCCATCTGTGTCACCCCTGTCTGTCTACACCTCCCCTTAGAATGTAAGCTCTCACGAGTAGGGCCCTCTACCCTCATGTGCTTATCCTTTTCTTACTTTAATAATCCTCAACTGCCCAAATCCTGCAGTTTTTGGCCACCTGGAACTTATCTCTATGTCATTTACTAGTGTAGTTATGCTTAGTTACCCTGTACTTGTCCTATATTGTCTTCAACTGTAAGTCACTGTTTTCCTGTTTTGATTATGTGCTTATGTACTCTGTAATTGGACGCTGCGGAACCCTTGTGGCACCATATAAATAAAGGATAATAATAATAATAATAATAATAATAATTAATCAGTCTAAGAAGAGGGTCAAGGGTAAGGTTAAAGAGAATAGAGGAGAGAGGACATCCTTGTCGGGTTCCCCGGGACATATTTACCGGATCACTCCGAGTGCCATTGATCAATAATGAAGTCACTGGGGAAGTATAAAGAAATTTGATAAAATTAATGAATTTAGTTCCGAATGAATAAGAAGACAACACTTGAAAGAGAAAAGGCCATGAAACAGTATCAAAAGCCTTGTGGGCGTCTAAGCTGAGGAGCATATTAGGAGAATCAGGAGTTAAATTTGCAGCCACTATAGATGCAGTTGCTGTCCGTGTCCCTTTCACAGAATGGCGTCCACTAACAAACCCTAATTGATGGGGAGAAATGATTGTAGATAAGAAGGATTGTAGACGTGTCGCCATAATTTTAGAAAGAATCTTCAGAGTCCAAACATGAAGGGTCCCTACCCGGTTTTGTGAATGCTTTATTAAAATTTAGATATTGTGGGCAATGTTTATATGGCACAATATAATTCTAATAACGTAGGAGTAACATCCAGTTGCAAAATTTTAAAATATTCGCCTGAAAAGCCGTCTGGCCCAGGAGTCTTACATGTTTTAAGGGACGAGATTGCAACATACACGCTGATCTGTCGTAAGACAAGGTAAGTTAGCTTTCCTCAGTAATTCGTCCATTAATGGCTGGTCTGATGGTGGAGCAGAATAAAGATCAAATAATCATTTTTAATATAATGTCTAACCTTAAAAACAAAAAACAAAATCTTTGATGTCTCAGGAGATTAAAAAAAATCCCCATTTGCATCGTTTTGCTTCTAAAACAAAAGTATGCGAATAGGATGCACAAGCAGCTCCTGCTGTTTAAAATGATATGTAGCATGTCTACTGTATATTCTGTGTGTAATAACAACTGTATCTGCATACAAAATGTTATGCTACAGTGTAATCCAGCTAAACACTGTAACATAATTTGGTATGCTGATACAATTACAATTACACACAGAATATTGCAATGCCGCATATCATTTAAATGTGAATAAGGTGCTTGTGCATCCTGGAGGACTGGGGATTATTTAGGGTGTGTGATGCTTTAATCATGGTACTTTTGGGTGCAAATAGGCGACTTTCTCTGAAACTGTGGACCTCCTATACTAAAAGACATATTGTGGTTTGTCCAAAAAACATGGACATTTCCTGGCCTAAATATTGGCGCGGCAATTTCGAATCTGGTTTGCATTGTGAGCGTAAAAGATGCATGCTATTACATTGGCCGAGTTCTGGGAAAAGTCGGACATTATAATGTCCGAGCTGTTCTGACTTTTTCTCGGCCAAATTCTTGGACGCCATTACATCCCGGCCTATTTATCAATAGGCCCTGTTCTCCCATGATAAGAATAACTTGGTTAAAATATTCTTTTAAACGTTAAACACAAAAATAAGTTAAAAAAATACAGTTTCAAAAAATTACGAACAAAAGACTTTAAACACTAAAAAAATTTATTCAAAATGTATAAAAGGCCTAATTCAGACCTGATCGCTGGGCACCGATTTTTGCTGTCCTACGTTCAGATAGTCACCGCCTACAGGTGGAGTGTATTTTCGTTGTGCAAGTGTGCAAACGCATGTGTAGCAGAGCCGCACAAACTGATTTTGTGCCGTCTCTGCGCAGCCCAGGACTTACTCAGCCGCTGCGATCACATCAGCCTGTCCAGGACTGGATGTGATGTCAGATACCCTCCCTTCAAGCGCTTGATCCCGTCTGCGTTTTTCCAGACACTCCCCGAAAATGATCAGTTGCCACCCACAAACGCCCTCTTCCTGTCAATCTCCTTGCGAACGCCCGTACGAATGGATCCTTCGCACAAACCCGTCGCTGACCGGCAATCCCCTTTGTAGCCGTCCATTGTGCCTGCGCATTGTGGTGCATATGCATGCGCAGTTTGGATTTGACCACCCGCTGTGCGAAAACGCACAACAGCAATCAGATCTGAATGACCCCCAAAGTCTGCATTTGATGTTCAGACACAATCCAACTTTTAGTAATTTGTCTTTGGATTTATTATTTTGAATGTTAATATCTGTCCTTTTAATGGTTACCAAATGACCAGTATGACTCTTTTTTCTTTATTCCGGATGCAACTCACAGTGTATGATGTTTTAGCTATGCCTGAATGTATCTATAATGGGTGCAGTGTGTGCGGTGCATACGGGCCCAGGGGGGCCAGGGGGGGCCCACACCGCACACATTGCACCAATTTTAATACTTATCTTTCCGGAGTCTAGCGCAGTGCGCTGCAATCGCGGCGGAAATTGCTGCCAAAATGGCCGCCGCACATGCACAGTAGCCAAATTGGTCTCCGGATCATGGTGGGCGCCATGTTTCCGGAGACCTGCACATCCGCAGTTGACTCCAGCATCTACAGCGCCGTAGAGAGGAGGGGGCCCAGCTGGAGGTGCACACGGGCCCCCTCCTCTGTTGAAACGCCCCTGGTGCAGGGTGTGAGGTATACACAGAATCTTGAGTCTATTATACTGTATACAGCACATGCAGGGGTAGATTATCGGATTATGTGGCCCTTATGCAGTCTCCCTGCGGGCCCTCCCTCTCTCTTTGGTGCATGTGCAGAGTACACACTGTCTACTGCGTAAGTGCTCTTCTCCAGGAACATGGTGCCCCTACATCTTCTTCCGGGTGATCTCTCTACAGTGCATGTGCAGATTTCTGGGAATATGTCACCCACGCCAATTTCCCAGTGATTTCCGTGGCACCGCTGTGGGTACAGCATCTGCAGTGTGGGGTCCCCCTGGTTCCTGAGCAACCGTAGTCCCTATAGCTTTCTGTGGAGGCTACAAAGCTGCCAGAATTATCCAGCTGTGAAGATGGCATTAGTCACTGTTGCCTTTGGGTTACACGCCACAGTAATTACCAAGAGAGAGCACCAGGCTCTGAGGTGAATTCTGAACAGACACAAGCGAGTGCACTAAATCATATACAGTAGGAGCTTCACTGCCCGTGTGCAGAGCCGGACTAAGGCTATGGCAGGCCAGGGGCACTTCAGACACCTAATAAGAGGCAGGCAGATGAATTTTATATATATATATATATATATATATATATATATAAATCTCAATAGTCCCCTTAGGGGAAAAGTGATAAATTGCAGTGATAAAGTACCAACCAACCAGCTCCTGTCATTTTTTTAACGCAACCTGTGACATGGCAGCAGTGTCGGACTGGGGCATGAAGGGCCCACCGGGGTGATGTAGTGATAGGGGCCCATACTTAGGGGTGTGGCCAGCCTACAAAGGGGGTGTGGCCAGCCTCCATAGAGGCTTGAAATACACAATAGTCTAGTGCAGTGTAATGCAACATATCTACCATGTATAATACAAGTGCCCAGTCTGGAACCTGATCCCTAGAGGAAGGAGTGAGCACTCAGGCAGTGGGGCCTACCGGTGGTCAGAGGCGTCACTTACTTTTAAAACACCCGGTGCGGTCGCGGGTGAAAAGGGGGTGTGGCTTCGTGGAATGGGGCGTGGCTTCACGTCCCGACCCGTTTTCGGCACACTGTGGGTCCGGGGGATGCGGGCTTCACCCGGAGACTGCTGAATCTGCAGTGCTGGCTTCTGCACTGTGACAGGAACCGGGTTGCAGCATCCAGCTCCTGCCACTGAGCAGGAGCCGGCACTTTGGTGTCACCCCTCAGAGGGGAACACCCGGGTGCGGGCCGCACCCCCCGCACCCACGTTGTGATGCCACTGCCGGTGGTTTCCCTGGTACCCCTGTGGGCCAGTCCGACCCTGCATGGCAGTCAGGAGCTGATTGGCTGGTACTTTTTTACCATGCAATTTATCACTTTTCAAGGCTTAGTACATCTCCCCGAGAACCTTGTATTTTCAATATGGCCGGCCCTGTGGTCACATGAGCATTTTGACTGTCCACAATTGGGCAGATCACCAATACCTCCTAGGAGCGGACTTGCACTAATGAAAAAGCTAGAAAAGTATCAGTGTAGAGAGAACTAGAGTTAATTTATCCTGCTTGCACTAACCACGTCCTATAGCCCAGCAGAGTGTGACAAATTCTGGAGATAACGTTGCCGTGATTGGGTTCTCTTTCATTTGTTTTCAAATCAAAACAAAAACATTGTTTTATGTCTAAATCTACTATGAAAATGATTTTAGACAAGATTAGTTTACAAATGATTCTTTTTTGCATCCCACCTTCCCAAAAGCCATTTGTGCTGCAGCCTTTGTTGGTGATACAGCCTAGTATTTGAAATCTCGTTATAAATTAATTGTTTTTCTTCTGGGCTAAATTTATATTCATCTTTCCCTTTACACAGTACAAATCGCGTTAGTCTGATGCAGAAAAATGAGATTCATTTTAACTCTTGAAATTGATTTTACCACAGTGAACTGCTTTTGTATTAAACATCTTAGTGATATTTGGTGGACCCCTTTCTTTGAAAGTAAAGCATTCATAATCATAACCAGAAATAACGACACTGAGACTTGAATTTGGCAGAAAATTGCTAGCTATTTATTTGTCCCTAACCATTAGGAAACCTGTAATAAAAAGAGATTAATTTAATATGCCGCTCCATCTGGCATATGGTGGCGGCCCAAAAGAACGGCTCCTTAATCTAAATTAACTTAAATAACTCAATCCTATAAATTTACTAAAAGCTTACCATAAACCGGTAATAGGTGACAACTCAACCCCCACAGTGGCTACCCACCGCTCCTGGGTGCCCTGCCGCTGCCTTCCCGGATGGGTGGTCAAGCGGCCATAAGTCGATGGAGGTGAGTGCACCTAAACCACAACAAACTGTAAAACACTACAGTTTTCTCTACCATACGAAACTGCCGTTCTTTTCCGCCAATAAATAGCCAACGAAAACAGCCAACAACTTAGAGCCAAAGCACCACGTGCCACAATCTCCAACTACCAGGGCGGGAGGGAGGGAAACCAAATCACCAAGAGACTTAAAATGGCCTCGCCTTCCCTATATATATCAAGCCCTCCCCTTAAAGGCTGTACTTTCCTAACAGCTAGGTCCACCCCTCCCCAGATGTTTAACTCTTTTCTCTCCTATGCAGTCAATACTCTCTTCTAAACATCTTAGTGATATTTGGTGGACCCCTTTCTTTGAAAGTAAAGCATTCATAATCATAACCAGAAATAACGACACTGAGACTTGAATTTGGCAGAAAATTGCTAGCTATTTATTTGTCCCTAACCATTAGGAAACCTGTAATAAAAAGAGATTAATTTAATATGCCGCTCCATCTGGCATATGGTGGCGGCCCAAAAGAACGGCTCCTTAATCTAAATTAACTTAAATAACTCAATCCTATAAATTTACTAAAAGCTTACCATAAACCGGTAATAGGTGACAACTCAACCCCCACAGTGGCTACCCACCGCTCCTGGGTGCCCTGCCGCTGCCTTCCCGGATGGGTGGTCAAGCGGCCATAAGTCGATGGAGGTGAGTGCACCTAAACCACAACAAACTGTAAAACACTACAGTTTTCTCTACCATACGAAACTGCCGTTCTTTTCCGCCAACAGCGAAAGACTCATCCCCAAAGTCTTTCGCACCGCCACCAGAAACCTACCCTAACTCCTGCAAAGCGAAACCTAGATCCTCCAGAAAAAACATCATCTCCTCCTCGGATAGATGTACTCCATCGCACCGGAAAAGGTGGCTGTCTCTGCACCGTATCCTCGGGTGGCGGACCACCCTACCCGCCGTGGGACAGCACCCACTGTGCCACAGCTCCTTACACCATTTTCCGGGCCTCATCAATCCGGCGACCATCCGCCACACCCCTCCAACACAAATCTCGGCACCATCATGGAAAAAACCAACACACAAATTGGTCCATTGCGCGGTCACACTTGCCAGATCCTGTATCATGGCCCACCGCAGCTCCAAGGATGTCCTCTTCCCCTAGTCGCTGCCCCCTAGATGGACAACGAAAACCTTAGGGACTCCATGCTCTCTGGCCTGACTCACTAACCTACTACTCAGCTCACCCCACATCCTTCCGCGCCAGCCAAGCCATCTGACACCCTGTATTCCAAACAATGCCTGAGACCCTTCTGAGGCCACAAACCTGGCCGCCCCGTAAATGTAAGAGTGGCCAACCACCCAAATGGTCAAATTGACTTAAAACCATCCTGAAGGGAAAAAGAGGGGTAGGATTGATTACTAAGAGGCTTACTCATTGTTTATACTGAAGGATCTGCCAAAAAAGAAAACTTTATGACTCGCTGTTGCAGCAGTCACGGCCTAGCCGACTGCACCACTTTTCGTTGCCAATTTAGAAGTGCAATTAAAGACACAAAGGGGGAAAATCAAATAAAATTAAACGAAATAAAAACAGGGGGGGGGGGGTATAAAATGGGAAACACATGTAATAACTCAGCTGGAGGTGAAACGTAAAGACCTGCTGAGGGACTCTGATTAGACCAAATTAGCCGAATTATGGATTAGAATTCAGTCCGTCAAGTCAGGCAAAAAATCGCAAATAACTCCAGACCCCCGCTGCCGACTCATGCCAGCAACGGCGAGTAGCTAATCCCTGAGTAGGATAACAAACAAAAACAAAACAAAAGGGGTAACACCAACAGACGCACAACACCACAAATTCACAGAACTGTAACAGCATAATACATTGCGACTTTACGCAAAGCACCAAGCGCAAACCGACCTCTCATGCGACGGGGCGAATATATCGTCTATAACTCGCTGCTTTCCATCGCCCCACCGCCTGTATATCCGTTCTGGAGTAGCCCGCCGCAGCAGCCGACGTCACTGCGCCTATGCGAAAGGAGTGGGTACCAAAAGCAGTGGGTGGGAGGCCCAGGCCCGCCAAACAGCGACTCAGCATCCATTGAAACTGGTATTTCGTGACTGGCAGCCCATCATAATGCAACAGCCCAGACCCCTCCTTAACGGGTCGCACCCCCACGTATTGCAGTGCCAGCCTCACCGGGCAACGCTCTCTTCCAGCGCTGATACCATTGTAACCCAGCGCCCTCTCCCCACCTGATCCGTCTTGGAGCGTCGTAACCTGCACAGCCAGGACCTCTCACCCACTACCAAGTCCTCGACCAGCAAACGCGAATCTGCTCTCTTGGAAGGCGCTAACAACTCAGAAAATCGAAAGGCTCCGTGGAAAGCCATCGAGAACGCCAAACTAAACAAAAGCGTCTCAAACCTGGACGACTCAACTCGCCCTCCGGCCATTATTACGGCCGGCAACAAAGCCGCATCGATGGCCGCCTCCTATCTGGTGGCGACGGCGCAACTCGCGCCCACCCTTTCACTGCCTTCCGCAGAACTTCGCTTTTCGTTACGTCAGGGACGCCTCGCAGCTTGCAGAAAAAGAAATGCCTGCCAAGTACCGAGAAACCACTGCTCGTGACCTGTCGGAGACGTAGCGCTGCCACCTAACAGAAAGCAACAGCCGATGCCTGCTCTTACCTTGATGTTGCCGCCCCCGGACAAACTCCTCCCACTCACTCCAAGCCTGTCCGTACACCTTGCGCGTGTCCGGCGCGATTGACCGCAACGCTAAACCCTTCAGTCCGGTACGGTCACCTGCCAAACATAACCGGGACAGTGAAAACCTTGCTCTTCGGCCTTGGGAGCCAAACCCCCGAAATCTCTCCCACTGTCCACGCGACAACGCGTCTGCGATTTCGTTTTCCAACCCGAGCACGTGCTGCGTCCGGAACTATAGGTTCTTACGCAAGCAAGTGAAAAGCAGTTGTACAAGAACCCGTAGTACCACCAGCGATTTCGCCCTTTGGTTATTAATCGCATGTACCACGGCCAGATTAACTCCCTGAACACTATGCTGCGGTTAGCCAACCGATCGCCCCAAACTTCCAGCGCCACCATAATGGGAAAAAAGCTCCAGCAGCACCAGATCCTTTTTAAGACCTTCGCTATGCCACTTCGCCGGCCAAGATGCCGCACACCACGATCCCTACAGAAGACAGCCGAATCCAGAGGAACCCGCAGCATTGGTAAAAAACTGCAAACTCTCGCTGTCAATGGCTGGCGCTTGCCATATGCTCACCCCGTTGAATTCCTCCAGGAATGAAGCCCAAACGGCCAAATCCCTTTTTAACTCAGAGGACAAACGAACGAAATGATGCGGCCTGGCACACCCCGCTGCAGCTCTGTCGAGCTTCCTGCAGAAAACCCTGCCCATCGGTATCACCCGACAAGCAAAGTTCAGCATGCCCCGCACGGACTGAGCCTGCCGCAGCGTGACTTTACGCGAGCCGTTGAAACGGCGAATAGTTTCGCGGAGCTTTGACACTTCGTCCTGGGGCGGGCTACACTCTCCCGCCACGGTGTCAACTTCATTCCCCCAAAATTGATAGACAGGATGCCGCAGTAATCTAAAAGCTGACTCAACATCGATCTTAGCCATGAGGGCCCCGCTCCCGTAGCTGCGGACCATACCTAGCGTCTCGTCGAACGACTGATACACCACCGAGCAATGAGCCGGTGGTATGGCGTCGCTGACCGACGCTCGTGGCGGGTAAGAAAAATGCTGAATCAGCCGAAAGGCGCCCGGAGTCTTCTTTGGCACCACCCGAACCGGGGAGATGACCAAGTCATCCACCGGGATTGACTTAAACGGCCCCTCCATCCTGCTCAACCTGAGCTCCCTATCCACTTTTCCCGCAACACCATCGGCGAAGCTCGGGCGGATTGAAGGTTCTGTGCGCACGCACGGACATCTCGCTTGCAACAGGCAAGCGGAACCCGAACTTAAAAACATCTAACCAAAAATTTGCATCCCGTTTATTAGGATAAAGACCCAACCATTTACCCATAGTTTCCAACTTAACTGGCGCTGGTGCCCTGCTGAGCGGTCCCGCTCGCGGCCTGCTTAGGGTAGGGTTGTTTCCCCCGATTGCCCTGTCGTCCCCCTTTGGAACGAGAGGAGGCTGGTTGGGTTCCACCGCCCTGCTGGCAAGAGTGGCGAAAACGGCACTGTTTGTCAATGAACATGCTCCGCTGTTAAAAGCGAAGCATTTCCCCCGAGGGGCAGACCGCCCGCCCATGCGAACGGCCAATCCGCCTGTTTTGGCAAATGCCCCGTCCGCGCCCGCTCCCTGCGCTGACGACCCCCCGCGGCGCCCCCCCGTACCCTGTTCCTGGGTCTCGTCCTCCCGCTGGGATGCCCGGGTCACTTTGAGACAGACCTCCAGGTCTTTGAACGCGAAGTCCATGACCCGTAACCTGTCCTGCTTCTCCCGAAACTCTTGGTCATATCGCCGCCATTCCGAACCCCAGGATGTGCGCTGCATGTCGTGCACTAGATGAAGGTACCGGGTGATATTCACGTGCTCTTCCGGCCTGTCCTCCAAATAGCAAGCCGCAAACACCCCAATCCGGCCAGCCATTTATCAAAAGACCTGGAAGCTTCCGCCCCCATGCCCTTTGTAGCGGCCGCCGCTTTGTAATCCTTCTTCATGGCCTTAGTCAAACCAAATAGTCTACAAAGTCACCCCTACGTATCTGTTTGCGGCAGCTATCTCGCAGGCCCCGCGTCACTGCCGTATACCCGCAGCGCACTACCCCCGGAAGATCTCGCCTCTTCTTCGCCCTACGCTCCTCTTCCCACATTCGCCTGCCGCTTACGCCTCTTCTGCTGCTTTGCCGCCCTTTTGGCAAGTTTCTCAGTCTCCTTCCGTGTCCTAGCAGTACTATCAGCGTCGGACGTCTGCGATGCCCAAGAGGAGGATGAGGAGGGGGATGAAGAGTTACGCGAACTCGAGCTCGCGGCGGAATTTGATAAAGACTGTCCCAACTCACCGGATGCCGTCGACCTCTCCGACCCGGATTCTTCGTCGTCATCCTTCCAATCATCGTCAATCACGAAGTCTGCCAAATCCCTGTCACCTCGGTCCTCTGTGGAAGATAAAACAAAAAAGGGGGGGGGGGGGCCGGCCCCCACCTGCGGCGCACGCCGGGCACCCCGCGTGGAATACGCAGCGACCGTGCTCCCCTGCCGTAACCGGTCTGATCCTAGCTTATAAATGAATATATATATAAATCTCGCAGCCTTTTTCTAGTGCTGCATGCGTGATTTTGCGATTCACCTGGAGATTCCATCTGCCAAGTCCTTTGCCATGACCTATGCGGAGCACTGTTTCCAGGTGTAGGGTCCTTGCTTTAGACATGTTGGTTAAAACCCCGTACCAGGGTATTTCACAGCACTGCCACCCTTTTAACTAGGAAGAGAAAGGCTGTGAGTGATGACGGAGCAAGGCTATCGGATCCGGCTGGAATTACTGTTCTCTTCTTTACATAGAATCCAGAACATGAGAAATGTATATATATAAATAAATGGGGGAAAAACGTTTAAACCACCAGCCGACATGCCGATATACACCCTTAACTGTAACTCAGCTACGCGGTAGAGTTGGTATCCGCTTGCTTCGTTGTATTCCTTTCAGGATCTTTATAATAGAAGTCCTTTGGACATACAATAGTCCAAAGGATTATTTTGTAAAGTAGATCCTCACATTTCTGCATATACTTTTTCGCCATTAGAGGGAGCTATTGGCACACATAAAACATCCCTCTGATCTATACAGGGGGGGGGGGGGCTATCCCTTCCCCGTAAATGGCGCTCGTTTGGGATATTTAAGATAGCTGACTATTAAGACCTTTTTAATAATTCTAACCATATGGGGAGGCGCGCTATTGTACTGAGCGGCCTCTCCCCCACACAAAGCTGAGGAGAACTTCTCCTACAGCCGCCCGGAAACACTGCGGCGTCTCTGGTGTGCGCATGCGCTACGAGACCGTTTCACACCAAGTCCCGTAGCGGCGCCATACAGTGTCTCCCCGCACGCTGGTAATGTCCCGGACGCGGCTCTCCCCCTGGCCGCTGGTGATTAGCACCCATTCAGTGCCTGCCCGCAGCTGAGTAAATCTCCTCAGCTGCGTGCTCACTGCCGCGTCTCTCCCCTGCTCCCCGCCTCCGGCGGCTGAGGGCATGTGCACCGCCGCACGGCATTGGGATCTCCCGCTGGCTGGGCGCGCTGGGACCGCTCGATCAGGTCCCGCAGGGCGCCTCCCTGTTAGGGGAAACTTTGCGGGAGGGATCCCGGCCGCCTCACAGCGGTGTGTCCGCTGCGATACAGAGGGGAGGGGGAAACTGACCACAATAAATGGTTTCTAAAACCTGTCATATGCAGGAAGCTGTGCTAACTGGCCCTTAATACAACCAGTACTCACAGCCAGATGATTTGCAGAGGATCGCCTGTGCCTCTCCCAGTGATGCAGATCCCTTCAAAAGGGGATCTTTGTCTCCTCTGCATTATCAGGCTTTGTCCCCCTTTTCCTAGGGAGACGCAGCACTGTCTTGCATAAAACCAAATCACCAAGAGACTTAAAATGGCCTCGCCTTCCCTATATATATCAAGCCCTCCCCTTAAAGGCTGTACTTTCCTAACAGCTAGGTCCACCCCTCCCCAGATGTTTAACTCTTTTCTCTCCTATGCAGTCAATACTCTCTTCGAATCATTGAAGCCTCTGTGCAGAAGAAACAAGGATGGCTGCGCAATGTGAGATGAGGTCTTGTTTATGTCGCTGTGTGTCTGCCTGACAAATCTGCCTGCATACTGTTTGAATGTACTGTACGATACATCATTGTTTTATATAAATACATATAAATAAAGAAGCAATTTATGGCAAACTGATGGTCACAGGCTTTTTAGATTTTTTGGTTTGATTTTTGATATTGTTTAACATCAAAGTTAATTTTAAGTGCAATTTAAGGCAAAATAACTGACAGATGTGGAAGGGTCTATTTACTAAGGGGTACATTTACTAAGCAATAATAAGGGTGGAGAAGTGAGCCAGTGGAGAAATTTCCCCATCAACCAATCAGCAGCTCTGTATCATTTTATAGTATGCATATTATAGATGTTACCAGGGCCGTTTCTAGCCAATTTGGCTCCCAGTGCAAGATTAAAAAATGCGCCCCCCCCCCCTCCCCATTCACATAAAAAAAAATGCGCCCCCCCCCCCCCATAGATCTAAAAAGGAAAAGTATGCGCGCGCCTGCGGCGCGCGCGCTCCCGACAAGGGTGTTTGGCCTCATTAAAATGGGCGTGGCTTTGTTAAGGTGGGCGTGTCCTCATCTGATCTCATCATCACAGCCACCACAGGATAAAAAAAAAAAGTCCTCATTTTACACATTGCGGCTGGCACGTGCCCCCATTTTACACATTGCGGCAGGAAAGTGTCCCCATTTTACACATTGCGGCAGGAAAGTGTCCCCATTTTACACATTGCGGCAGGCACGTGCCTCCATTTTACACATTGCGGCAGGCAAGTGTCCCCATTTTACACATTGCGGCAGGCAAGTGTCCCCATTTTACACATTGCGGCAGGAAAGTGTCCCCATTTTACACATTGCGGCAGGCACGTGTCCCCATTTTACACATTGCGGCAGGCACGTGTCCCCATTTTACACATTGCGGCAGGCACGTGTCCCCATTTTACCATTGCGGCAGGCACGTGTCCCCATTTTACACATTGCGGCAGGCACGTGCCCCCATTTTACACAGTACAATAGGCAAGTGTCCCCATTTTACACATTCCGGCAGGCACGTGTCCCCATTTTACACATTGCGGCAGGAAAGTGTCCCCATTTTACACATTGCGGCAGGTACGTGTCCCCATTTTACACATTGCGGCAGGCACGTGTCCCCATTTTACCATTGCGGCAGGCACGTGTCCCCATTTTACACATTGCGGCAGGCACGTGCCCCCATTTTACACATTGCGGCAGGCACGTGTCCCCATTTTACCATTGCGGCAGGCACGTGCCCCCATTTTACACAGTACAATAGGCACGTGTCCCCATTTTACACATTGCGGCAGGCACGTGTCCCCATTTTACACATTGCGGCAGGCACGTGTCCCCATTTTACCATTGCGGCAGGCACGTGTCCCCATTTTACACATTGCGGCAGGCACGTGCCCCCATTTTACACAGTACAATAGGCAAGTGTCCCCATTTTACACATTCCGGCAGGCACGTGTCCCCATTTTACACATTGCGGCAGGAAAGTGTCCCCATTTTACACATTGCGGCAGGTACGTGTCCCCATTTTACACATTGCGGCAGGCACGTGTCCCCATTTTACCATTGCGGCAGGCACGTGTCCCCATTTTACACATTGCGGCAGGCACGTGCCCCCATTTTACACATTGCGGCAGGCACGTGTCCCCATTTTACCATTGCGGCAGGCACGTGCCCCCATTTTACACAGTACAATAGGCACGTGTCCCCATTTTACACATTGCGGCAGGCACGTGTCCCCATTTTACACATTGCGGCAGGCACGTGTCCCCATTTTACCATTGCGGCAGGCACGTGCCCCCATTTTACACATTGCGGCAGGCACGTGTCCCCATTTTACCATTGCGGCAGACTGTGTCCCCATTTTACACATTGCGGCAGGCACGTGCCCCCATTTTACACATTGCGGCAGGCACGTGCCCCCATTTTACACATTGCGGCAGGCACATGTCCCCATTTTACACATTGCGGCAGGCACGTGTCCCCATTTTACACATTGCAGCAGGCACGTGTCCCCATTTTACACATTGCGGCAGGCACGTGTCCCCATTTTACACATTGCGGCAGGCACGTGTCCCCATTTTACACATTGCGGCAGGCACGTGCCCCCATTTTACACAGTACAATAGGCACGTGTCCCCATTTTACACATTGCGGAAGGAAAGTGTCCCCATTTTACACATTGCGGCAGGCACATGTCCCCATTTTACACATTGCGGCAGGCACGTGTCCCCATTTTACACAGTATGGCAGGCACGTGCCCCCATTTTGGCCACGCCCCCGGAATGCCCATCCTGCTGCCGTCCACGCCCCCATGCACCACCAACGCTGCCTCCTCCTGGAGGAGGGGGCAGCAAAGTAGATAAGTATGGGTTTGGCTAACCATTACATGTTCTGTGCCCCTTGGTGAATATATATTAAACCAAATTATTGTGAAGTATAATGTAACATATGTATAATGCATAAATCCAGTGCACTAGGATAGTCTGGAATTTGTTTCCTAGGGGAGGAGGGGCCACACAGGCAGCAGGGCCCTCCGGTGGTTTCCCCTGTTCCCCTGTGGGCCAGTCCGACCCTGCACTAGCCACACACAAAACGGAGACTCTTATCCTGTTCAAGGGATGCTAAATCACTGCTCTCCGAATGAGATCTCTGTGTTTAGAAGCCAGAGCTTTCATCTGCATTATGTGTGCAGATTATCTATAAAGAGAACATTGCCCATTTAATCTGATTTCATCCACGTTGCAATGAATCTGCCCATCACCACTTAAGATACAATAGCGAGTGCCATGTCACGGGTTTATTCACCAAAAGCCATTAATCATCGCTGGACAATTTTGTTTTCATCAGCAGGCGCGGGATGAGCGAATGTCAGGGAGCTCAATTTGTTAACACTTTGAAGAAGTTGGCAGAACAGAGCGATTTCGGCCATACAATCCAGAGGAGATTCTTATCAGAAGCCGGTTTGACCTTCAAATAGACAGTAGAGGTAGACAGAACCATAGCAACCGCAGGCGGGAGGCCCTTCCGGAGAGCTTGCAGCAACATGTGCCGTGCATTCAATTGCACTCCATTGTAATTATAATCATATTCAGGCTCTGTGCAGATATTGGGCTGCTTGTGATGTAAATGTAGCATTACTGAACGACAGGATTCAAAGAGCCCATATAAAGTGATATGATAACGTTCTCAATGTCAGAAAGCCTGGAAAATATCTTCCTGCAAGGACTTATTAGTTGAAACACATAAATTTATGTCAGTTTACACCTTCAGCTGACTTTCATGCAATGCTTTCTATGTGCACATTTTTACATGTATTATATTATTACAGAACAGCTATATTGATTGTTTTTTGGGGGGGTTACAGGTGCTTCTGTCTGTGCTTTTCAGCCATGTGTTGATCTCATCAGGAAGAACTGTATATCGCTTCAGTCTCTACACGAGGGGGAGGGGTCAGCTTGCTTTTACCGTGGGACCTGCCAGCCATTCTCCTGCTCAAAAATCACAGTAACGTTTGTCAGTTATAATGACACTTGATGCTTTTAAGTAACATACTTTCTTAGTAAATGTCTAGTGTCCAGTAGCAATCCATTGGCAAGGATTACCATCTAAGGTAATGCAGTGGAGATAAAGTAAGCAGTAGTATTTGTTCATATTATTGTCATAGGCGTGCGCAGGGGCGGTGCCTGGTGCGCACAGGCACCCCCTAATGTCCGGCAATCCGATCTCACATGCATGATGCAGTGATCGCTGAGCAGGCTGATTACTGTCCCCTCTGCGCTGCACCCTGTCAGGACTGCATTACTGACTGGACGCCTGGGTTAATCAAGGGTGCCACTGCCACCGGCTTTCATACTCCCGGCTCCACCTCACTGTACAAAAACAGCGTGATGTGACGTGATGACATCATGCTGCTCGCACGCCCACCCGTCACACTCCCACCTCACTCCTTCTATTCTATGCCAACGCCAGCCACTGATGAGGAACACAAATTCAATACTGGCAGACGGTCGGCAGCAGCATTGGCACGTAACGCGTTTTTGCAGCAGTAACTAGTCTGCGACTGTCAGTGTCAGTGAGTGACTGCAGCTTGCAGGGGAAAGATAGGGGGAGCTAGACCAGGCTGAGGAGAAGCAGTGTAACTGCAGTGAGTGCCATCAGGGGTGTTTGCTTGGTGCACACCACAACATCTGACAATGCATCTGATTGGTACAAGGGTGGATATTTTATATTACGTTGACCGTCAGTAGATGGTGCTAGACACGCCCAAAAGGCGATGCTAGACACACCCCTCCAATAGTGCACCCCCTAATAAAATGTGCTGCGCACGCCTATGATTATTGTATTTCATTATTTACGAAGATAAACCGGCATATATTACTGCATACTGTACTATTATCCTGCATTGGGTTAGATCATAGGTTCTCAAACTCGGTCCTCAGGACCCCACACAGTGCATGTTTTGCAGGTAACCCAGCAGGTGCACAGGTGTATTAATTACTCACTGACACATTTTAAAAGGTCCGCAGGTGGAACTAATTATTTCACTTATGATTCTGTGAGGAGACCTGTAAAACATGCACTGTGTGGGGTCCTGAGGACCGAGTTTGAGAACCTGTGGGTTAGATAATATCTTTTGCCAAAGGTTTGGTGTAAGGATGCTAAGTTCTTATACACAGATTACCACCTATTCTTCATACTGTAGTTCATGGGTCAAAAAATAACTTTTGCCGTTATATGTTCCTGTTACATGAGGGGGTGTAGTACTGCTGAACGGCGGTCAGCTTACCGACGTCGGGATCCCGGCTGGGAGGGGCGAGTGGTTCTATTCCCACTCTATGGGTGTCGTTTCCATGAGTGGAAATAGTCCCTGTTGGTCGGCATGCCGACCATCGGGATAGTGAGCCGTCGGGCTGGTGGAGGAGGTCATGTGACTGTCGGTCAGCTGACCGGCGTTCACATGAATACCACCCACATGAGGAGTATTTTCCCTGTGATCTGCATTACCAATTTATTTTGGATACTCTTCTTTATGTTGCCTAATATGTGGCCATGGTGTAGTGTGGTATGACGGCACCCTGGCTCCTGACCGCCGGCATACCGACAGCTGGGCGAGCAAAAATGAGCCCAATGTGGGCATGGTGGCACGCTACGCATGCCACGCTATTTATTCTCCCTCCAGGGGGGGTCGTGGACCCCCAAGAGGGAGAAAAGTTGTCGGTATGCCTGGTGTTGGGATTCCGGCGCCGGTATACTGTGCACCGGGATCCCAGCAGCCGGCAAACTGAATACCACCCGCGGCCATGAAATACTGGGGACAACAGTGTTAAAGAACTACGCTCTATACCAGGGTGGGCAATAAGTCGCTCATTGCCCACTCCCAGTGTCGGACTGGGGCACCGGGGGAATGCCGTTATAGGGGCCCATACTTAGGGGTGTGGCCAGCCTACAAAGGTGGTGCGGCCAGCCTCCACAGAGGCTTGAAATACACAATAGTTTAGTGCAGTGTAATGCAATATATCTACCATGTATAATACAAGTGCAGAGTCTGGAACCTGATCCCTAGAGGTAGGAGTGGGCCCTCAGGCAGTGTGGCCCACCGGTGGTTTCCCCTGTACCCCTGTGGGCCAGTCTAACCCTGCCCACCCCTGCTCTATAGCATATGTTGATATCTACCCTCTAAATACTATTGTGCGTATTTTCTGATGCCTATGGTGATTTGCAGTTGGACTATTATTTAAGAACAAAGTGGAATTGATATTAACCTTTCATATATTTCCCTATACTCGCTTGATACTAATGTGTTGCAATCACTAAATTGACAAGCAGGATAGAGTAAGATCTATTACTATTTATAAACATATTTATGCTCTGAGATTGGATTAGCGCTACAAACATAGGAATCAAAACAATATTATGTTCATCTCTTAAATACTGTATGCCATTATGGTCCAGAATATACATTTACAATAAATGACATATATTCGCCTATATATATATAACGATATATCAGAAAGGACATAGGACATGATTCAGAGGAGGACACAAACTCGATTCTCTCACATGTGAGCGATTATCGGCCGTCTATGCATGCGTTGGATGGACTGGCAATGCCAGTTGCAGAGAGAATTTTGAGCGTTATTGACAGTCGGGGACAGTTTGTGGACGGCCACTCAGAAGTCCAACAATGGAATGATCTGTGACAGATTCTGCGTCTTTGGAAAATTTGCGAGGCCGCCAGTGGGCATTCCAAGACAAGTCCAGGAAGCTAAAGCGGTAGCAGTAGCATATTTTCGCACATTACTATACATCTCTGACTTTGGCTCAGGGGTGCAGATGTATTAACCTGGAGGAGGCATAAGGAAGTGATAAACCAGTGATATGTGCAAGGTGCTAAAGGCACCAGCCAATCAGATCCTAACTGTTAATTTACATATTGGAACTGATTGGCTGGTGCCTTTATCACCTTGCACATATCACTGGTTTATCACTTCCTTATGCCTTCTCCAGGTTAATACATCTGCCCCATTGTTCCTTAACCACTTAACTGATGATATTTTCCCCGCAAAAACACTCAAAAAGTTTTTTTTAATTACTTCTAAAAGTTTAAAAGTATTAACGTATTTTTAATAAGATATTAAAATATTTTATTTAAAAATAAATAAATCTAGGGGGTGTTTTGCATTTCCCACCCAGTGGCAAACGCAGGATTTCTAGAGGGGGGGTTTCCAAATGTAATCTACCACTCTGAAGAACATGGAATACAGTATTAATATGTAACACTATAGATGGTCTATAGTATAGACTGTATCAAACATTTAAATAATATAAATAAGATAAGTGGTCATGAAAAAGGTTAAACATACTATAATAAATAAATACGCCAACACAATGGAACCAGTACTACACTTTCTAAGCACACATTCTTCCACCTCATGATAAGGCTCCTGTCTCTTATTCCTGGTAGCTACTCTCTGGTCCAGTGCACAGATTGAGTGCTCAGATCCACACACAGCAAACTTGATAGAAGAAGCTGCCACCACTGGGCATGTGCAGCAGCTCCGCTCTGTCTCTTAACTTGCAAGATGTGGCAGCAGCTCAAGTAATCGTATTATATACCGTTGCTATTGTCAAAATTTGAGCCAATTGCCAAGAGGGGGGGGAGGGGTTTCCGGGCAACCAGAAACCCCCCCTGCGTTTGCCTATGCCACCCACATCCATAGGACCCCATTATAAAATAATTTCCAACCCTTTTGTTGGTAGTAGTCCCCCCCATCCGCCACTGGTCTCAAATGCTAATAATAGAAGCCCTCACAGTTTATTAACCTCCCACCCTGTTGAAAGGCTCTAACCAACCCACTCCCCCCACCCCCTACCCCCTGTTTCTCAATACCTTGTGGGCAGGGTATTTTTTATTATTATTTTAACCCCCGTCCAGTATATTCAAAATACTTGCACTGTGCTTCCCCGTGACAAGCGCACCAGTATGCTGGCTGCCCGGTATTTTCTGGGCGCGAGTACGGCAGCCCCCATTGCTGGTCCAAGGCGCAATGGGGGCCAGGGGCTCCAGAGAGCACATCGGGAGCATTGCGCCGCATGTGATGCGACCAAGCCGGGTAACGTACACCTGGCTCTGGTCACATCACATGCGACTGTGCCAGTCAAGTGGTTAATTGGTTAATTATCGTGAGTGTAAATTTCTGTATACACAACCTAATATTTTTTGTGTTTAGTATTTCACTGTTATTAATTCTCTTGAGACCAAAAAAGAGGGGAAAAAACAGACACAAGAAAAGTGATGATAGGCGGTATCCTATTAAGCGCTGCAAGTTACCGCATGGTAATAACGGTCTTTTAGCCTGATAACGAGCTATTCAATTACAGTCCGTTTTTACCGGGTCTCCTGGGGCTGCTTATCCCAATGATAAAAATTTCATTGTTATTTGTACTTCTTTTTGTTACACTTAATATAGTAGTTTGTTATCAGAATTGATGCGATACCCCCTTGTTAATTACGCCAAATTCTTAAACATTATGTAAATCAGAGCAAAATGGGGGAAAAAAACCCAAACAGAGGTTAATAAACATCCTACATTATGGTGAATTTCTACACATTTCTTTGTACAGCTATATAAAATAAGATATTTCTTTAGCACTTCACATCATTTATTTTTCTATGTGTATTCTACGGGATGTAGTTATGTGACCGGCGGTCAGGAGACCACCGGTCACAATACCGGCACCTACATCCCGAACCCTCACCATCCCGACGGTCGGCATGCCGACCAACAGGGACTATTCCCACTCGTGGGTGTCCACGACACCCAAAGAGTAGGAATAGAATCTGTGGCGAGTGTACCGAGCCACCAAGTCCACTGCGTGGTGAGATCAGAGAGCTCGCAAGGGGCTTTATTTCACTCGCCCCCGCCACCCATCTAAAAGCCGGGATCCCGACGTCGGTATTGTGACTGCCAATCTCCCGACTTCCGGTCACACATACCAAACCTGTATCTACAGAGGAGTGCATCCTGATACACTTCAAAGGCCACCTGTATCTCCTCCGCACCTCTCATCATCATCTAGCTCTCATAGCTTTCACATCTACTCAAACCCCCTGCTAGCTCCACATGTCCTTACAGCCCCATTTACCCCGGCATGCCCTTACAGCTCCATTTACCCCAGCATGCCCTTACAGCACCATTTACCCCGGCATGCCCTTACAGCCCCATTTACCCCGGTGTGCCCTTACAGCTCCATATACCCCGGCATGCCCTTACAGCCCCATTTACCCCAGTGTGCCCTTACAGCTCCATTTACCCCAGCATGCCCTTACAGTCCCATCTACCCCAGCATGCCCTTACAGCCCCATTTACCCCAGCATGCCCTTACAGCCCCATTTACCTCAGCATGCCCTTACAGGCCCATTTACCCCGGCATGCCCTTACAGCCCCATTTACCCCGGTGTGCCCTTACAGCTCCATTTACCCCGGCATGCCCTTACAGCCCCATTTACCCCGGTGTGCCTTTACAGCTCCATTTACCCCAGTATGCCCTTACAGTCCCATTTACCCCAGCATGCCCTTACAGCCCCATTTACCCCAGCATGCCCTTACAGCCCCATTTACCCCGGCATGCCCTTACAGCCCCATTTTCCCCGGCATGCCCTTACAGCCCCATTTACCCCAGCGTGCCCTTACAGCTCCATTTACCCCAGCATGCCCTTATAGCCCCATTTACCCCAGCGTGCCCTTACAGCTCCATTTACCCCAGCATGCCCTTACAGCCCCATTTAGCCCAGCATGCCCTTACAGCCCCATTTACCCCAGCATGCCCTTACAGCCCCATTTACCCCAGTGTGCCCTTACAGCTCCATTTACCCCAGCATGCCCTTACAGTCCCATCTACCCCAGCATGCCCTTACAGCCCCATTTACCCCAGCATGCCCTTACAGCCCCATTTACCTCAGCATGCCCTTACAGGCCCATTTACCCCGGCATGCCCTTACAGCCCCATTTACCCCGGTGTGCCCTTACAGCTCCATTTACCCCGGCATGCCCTTACAGCCCCGTTTACCCCGGTGTGCCTTTACAGCTCCATTTACCCCAGTATGCCCTTACAGTCCCATTTACCCCAGCATGCCCTTACAGCCCCATTTACCCCAGCATGCCCCATTTACCCCGGCATGCCCTTACAGCCCCATTTTCCCCGGCATGCCCTTACAGCCCCATTTACCCCGGCATGCCCTTACAGCCCCATTTACCCCAGCATGCCCTTACAGCCCCATTTACCCCGGTGTGCCCTTACAGCTCGATTTACCCCAGTGTGCCCTTACAGCCCCATTTACCCCAGCATGCCCTTACAGCCCCATTTACCCCAGCGTGCCCTTACAGCTCCATTTACCCCAGCATGCCCTTATAGCCCCATTTACCCCAGCGTGCCCTTACAGCTCCATTTACCCCAGCATGCCCTTACAGCCCCATTTAGCCCAGCATGCCCTTACAGCCCCATTTACCCCAGCATGCCCTTACAGCTCCTTTTACCCCAGCATGCCCTTACAGACCCATTTACCCCAGCATGCCCTTACAGCTCCATTTACCCCAGCATGTCCTTAGAGCCTCATTTACCCCAACATGCCCTTACAGCCCCATTAACCCCAGCATGCCCTTACAGCCCCATTTACCCCAGCATGCCCTTACAGCCCCATTTACCCCAGCATGTCCTTAAAGCCCCATTTACCCCAGCATGCCCTTACAGACCCATTTACCCCAGCGTGCCCTTACAGCTCCATTTACCCCAGTGTGCTCTTACAGCTCCATTTACTCCAGCATGCCCTTACAGACCCATTTACCCCGGCATGTCCTTACTGCCCCATTTACCCCAGCGTGCCCTTACAGCTCCATTTACCCCAGCATGCCCTTATAGCCCCATTTACCCCAGCGTGCCCTTACAGCTCCATTTACCCCAGCATGCCCTTACAGCCCCATTTAGCCCAGCATGCCCTTACAGCCCCATTTACCCCAGCATGCCCTTACAGCTCCTTTTACCCCAGCATGCCCTTACAGACCCATTTACCCCAGCATGCCCTTACAGCCCCATTTAGCCCAGCATGCCCTTACAGCCCCATTAACCCCAGCATGCCCTTACAGCCCCATTTACCCCAGCATGCCCTTACAGCCCCATTTACCCCAGCATGTCCTTAGAGCCCCATTTACCCCAGCATGCCCTTACAGACCCATTTACCCCAGCGTGCCCTTACAGCTCCATTTACCCCAGTGTGCTCTTACAGCTCCATTTACTCCAGCATGCCCTTACAGACCCATTTACCCTGGCATGTCCTTACTGCCCCATTTACCCCAGCGTGCCCTTACAGCTCCATTTACCCCAGCGTGCCCTTACAGCCCCATTTCCCCCGGCATGCCCTTACAGCCCCATTTACCTTGGCATGCCCTTACAGCCCCATTTACCCCGGCATGCCCTTACAGCCCCATTTACCCCAGCATGCCCTTACAGCCCCATTTACCCCGGCATGCCCTTACAGCCCCATTTACCGCAGTGTGCCCTTACAGCCCCATTTACCCCAGCAAGCACTTACAGCCCCATTTACCCCAGCATGCCCTTACAGCCCCATTTACCCCAGCGTGCCCTTACAGCTCCATTTACCCCAGCATGCCCTTACAGCCCCATTTACCCCAGCGTGCCCTTACAGCTCCATTTACCCCAGCATGCCCTTACAGCCCCATTTACCCCAGCATGCCCTTACAGCCCCATTTACCCCAGCATGCCCTTACAGCTCCTTTTACCCCAGCATGCCCTTACAGACCCATTTACCCCAGCGTGCCCTTATAGCTCCATTTACCCCAGCATGTCCTTAGAGCCTCATTTACCCCAACATGCCCTTACAGCCCCATTAACCCCAGCATGCCCTTACAGCCCCATTTACCCCAGCATGCCTTTACAGCCCCATTTACCCCAGCATATCCTTAGAGCCCCATTTACCCCAGCATGCCCTTACAGACCCATTTACCCCAGCGTGCCCTTACAGCTCCATTTACCCCAGTGTGCCCTTACAGCTCCATTTACTCCAGCATGCCCTTACAGACCCATTTACCCCAGCATGTCCTTACTGCCCCATTTACCCCAGCGTGCCCTTACAGCTCCATTTACCCCAGTGTGCCCTTACAGCCCCATTTACCCCAGCATGTCCTTACAGTCCCATTTACCCCAGCGTGCCCTTAGATCCAACATCTCTTACACAACTCATCACTCATTATCACCCTCATCATAACTGGGTGTACTGGTGACCACCCACCACTAAGTTAAAAGTAACGACCACTAATTACCAGCTAATTACCACTACTTCGCCAAGGGGTGTATCTTCCTATTGGCTAGGATGGCACTTGCCAGGGGCGCCGGCCAAGGAGGGGGCACGGTCCAGCAGTGCCACCCCCGCCAGGCGGTAGAATGACATAGTAGTTGTCACTGAGTACATCCCTTAGCAGTGCTCATCCACTGCCGGACTCTCAGACGCATATTGCACTCTGACACTCTCTGTGACTATGGTCACAATTATGGTGAATATAGCCAGGGAGCGCGGCACTTCCAGGTATGTGGAGGGGCGAGGCACCTCCTCTTCCTCATCCGCTCCCCTTCTCATTGGTCCCACGCGGTCTGTCAGTAAACACCAGCCACTACAATCAGCACCAGTCAGCAGTACAGTATGAGCATACCTGTACATTTTCTGCGGTACCGTAGCTGCACTGCATGGTCTCTCCTGGCAGTCTGGATCACAGGTTAACAAAGAGCTTTGTATGGAGAGGTATCTAGACCAGTGACTGCCTGTCCAGCTGTGTTGAAACTACAAGTCCCAGCACACTTTGTCAACTGGATTTGCTGGGACATGTAGTGCCATCACACCTAGAGAGGGTTTATTAACTGTATGTATGTGTGCATATATCCCCTCGGTGTCCCTGTCCGCACCATTCCTGTAACTGCCGCCTCAGTGTCCCTGCCCAGACCCTCCTGTAATTCCCTCTCAGTGTCCCTGCCCGCACCCTCCCCGTAATTCCCTCTCAGTGTCCCTGACCTCAGCCTATCTGTAACTCTCTGCTCTGTGTCCCTGGGTGGGGGAGGGGGGGAGCACCAGTTCCTTACTTTGCCTGGGACGCTCAGACCCCTAGACACACCCCTGACTATGCCTACTAAAAGGTACATTTTTTACACTTGCCTACTATTAAAGAACATCCATGGACTCCCAAATTATAGCGGTGTCCCAAGGACTCCTGGAAGAACAGGTCACCCTCTCACAATCCACCCACTTCCTAGTGAAACGGGGTGCGATGACGTGATTCTCTGAGAATTGCACTATCTTGGCCACACCCCCACTGCACAGGGTAGTGATTTGTACCCTTATGCTGCAAGGGGCCGGATGTGATGAACCAGTCCCGCCCCTCAGCGATCAGCTGCATTTCTCCTTCAGGAACTCTCCTGGAGGGGAAGATTTATAAATTGCATGGTTGGATTAAGGCTTGTGGGGGCCCCACGGCAACTAACTTATGTGGACCCCTAAAAATAAAATCATCAAAAATGATACTCTGGCAAAGTTATGACCTGCCTGGGTGACCTTCATCCACGGCTCCAGCTCTGACTGACTCCCTAACAGACAGAGTGGGTCATGAAAGTATAATGAGACAGGAGCCACCTATTGCCCATCTATGCTATAGACAATACAGTACATGATAATGCAGGGAATCATTAAGAGCACGTTACTGAAGATTAATCAGATCAGTAATCATTAGCAGCAATATTACAGCACAGTGAAGGTGTGCTGTTTCCAGCAAAGCGAGCGACAATACACATATGCTATTACACTACAGTGCTGATTGGACTGTGGCCTCTAATGCTTATGCAGACTGTGCTAATTACGTTTTCCAAGATTCACTCGCATTGTTTTTTAATGGTGAAAATTGTTTCAGGTCAACCTATTCCTGTATTATTGATATGATAGATCTGAAGCTTCTTCAGATGGTTTTAATTACATTTCACACGCTCAAAAAAAGCAGAAGGGGGGCGTCCATATAAATATCAAAGTGCTATTACGTGCGTGAGCTTGGGGAGCTAATTATCTTTTTATTAGTTGTGTTCTTGTCTCCACAGAAGTGTACAAATAGGATTTTGGTACCTACCGGTAAATCCTTTTCTCCTAGTCCGTAGAGGATGCTGGGGACTCCAAAAGGACCATAAGGTATCGACGGTATCTGCAGGAGTTTGGGCACACTTAAAAGACTTAATCTGGGTGTGAACTGGCTCCTCCCTCTATGCCCCTCCTCCAGACCCCAGTTATAGGAACTGTGCCCAGGAGAGACGGACATTTCGAGGAAAAGATTTTTGTTTAAACTAAGGGCTACAAACATACCAGCCCACACCACAAACCTACCGTACAACCGGAGTAACTTTAAACCAGATAACAGTATGAATTAACACCAGCAACAAGCTGAAACAAGAAATACACAACCCGTGTATAAATTAATTTAACCAGCAAGAAAACACTGCAAGTAATAGTCCGCACTGGGACGGGCACCCAGCATCCTCTACGGACTAGGAGAAAAGGATTTACCGGTAGGTACCAAAATCCTATTTTCTCTTACGTCCTAGAGGATGCTGGGGACTCCAAAAGGAACATGGGGATTATACCAAAGCTCCAGAACGGGCGGGAGAGTGCGGACGACTCTGCAGCACCGACTGAGCAAACGCAAGGTCCTCCTCGGCCAGGGTATCAAACTTATAGAACTTAGCAAAAGTGTTTGAACCCGACCAAGTAGCTGCTCGGCAAAGCTGTAACGCCGAGACGCCTCGGGCAGCCGCCCAAGATGAGCCCACTTTCCTGGTAGAATGGGCTTTTACTGACTTCGGCACCGGTAGTCCGGCCGAAGAATGAGCCTGCTGAATCGTACTACAAATCCAGCGTGCAATAGACTGTTTTGAAGCAGGATGACCAATTTTGTTGGAAGCATACAAGACAAACAGCGCCTCAGTTTTCCTAGCAACAGCTGTCCTAGTGACGTAGATCTTCAACGCTCTTACAACATCCAGAGATTTTGGAATCGCCACAGCTTCCGTAGCCACCGGGGACCACAATAGGTTGGTTAATGTGAAATGAAGAAACCACCTTCGGCAGAAATTGTTGACGAGTCCTCAATTCCGCCCTATCCGAATGAAAAATCAAGTACGGGCTCTTATGAGATAAGGCCGCCAACTCTGACACCCGCCTGGCAGACGCCAGTGCCAATAGCATAACTACCTTCCAAGTGAGAAATTTCAACTCAACCTTATGCAAAGGTTTAAACCAGGAAGACATGAGAAACCGTAAGACTACATCAAGGTCCCATGGAGCTACAGGAGGCACAAACGGAGGGTTGATATGCATTACTCCTTTCACAAAAGTCTGAACCTCTGGGAAGACAGCTAACTCTTTTTGAAAGAAAATAGACAAAGCCGAAATCTGCACTTTGATGGAACCCAATTTCAGGCCTGCATCTACTCCCGCCTGTAAAAAGTGGAGAAAGTGACCCAAGTGAAAATCTTCCACAGGAGCTATTTTAGACTCACACCAGGAAACATACTTAATCCAAATACGGTGATAATGATTCGCCGTAACCTCCTTCCTAGCCTTAATGAGAGTTGGAATGACCTCCCTGGGAATACCCTTACGAGCTAAGATCTGGCGCTCAACCTCCATGCCGTCAAACGCAGCCACGGTAAGTCTGGAAACACGCATGGACCCTGCAACAACAGGTCGTCTCTTAGAGGAAGCGGCTAAGGATCTTCCACCAGTAATTCCTGAAGATCCGGGTACCAGGCCCTTCTTGGCCAATCTGGAATGACGAGAATCGCCTGAGCCCTTGCTCGTCGAATGATCCCCAGTACCTTTGGAATGAGAGGAAGTGGAGGGAATACATACACCGACTGGAAAACCCACGGAGACACCAGGGCGTCCACTGCACTGGCTTGGGGGTCCCTTGACCTGGAACAATACCTCGGGAGCTTCTTGTTGAGACGAGACGCCATCATGTCGATCAACGGAATTCCCCAACGTTTTGTCACCTCTGCAAATACCTCTTGGTGAAGAGCCTACTCTCCCGGATGGAGATCGTGTCTGCTGAGGAAATCTGCTTCCCAGTTGTCCACTCCCGGTAGGAAGACTGCTGAGAGGGCGCTGACGTGTTGTTCCGCCCAGCGAAGAATTCTTGTGGCCTCCGCCATTGCCGCTCTGCTCCTTGTTCCGCCTTGACGGTTTATATGCGCCACCGCTGTGATGTTGTCTGACTGTACCAGGACAGGTCGACCCTGAAGAAGGCTTCTTGCTTGCAGCAGGCCGTTGTAAATGGCTCTTAACTCGAGAACATTTATGTGGAGACAGGCTTCCTGGAGCGACCATTTCCCCTGGAAGTTTCTTCCTTGGGTGACTGCACCCCAGCCCCGGAGACTTGCATCTGTTGTTAGAAGCACCCAATCCTGGATACCGAACCGGCGTCCCCCTAGGAGGTGATGATCTTGTAGCCACCACAGGAGAGAAATTCTGGCTCTGGGAGATAGACTTATCTTCCGGTGCATGTGCAGGTGAGACCCGGACCATTTGCTCAACAAGTCCCAGTGAAACACCCGGGCATGAAACCTGCCAAATGGAATGGCTTCGTACGCCGCAACCATCTTCCCCAGAACCCGAGTACAGTGAGCGATTGAAACACTGGTCGGCCTCAGAAGTTCCCTGACCATAGCCTGCAGTTCCAGAGCCTTTTCTTCTGGAAGAAATACTTTCTGTAAATCCGTGTCCAGAATCATGCCCAGAAAAGGCAGCCGAGTGGTCAGAATCAACTGAGATTTTGGCAAATTGAGTACCCAACCGTGCTGTCGTAGAACCGACAGTGACAAATCTACACTTCTCAGCAACCATTCCTTGGACCTCGCCTTTATCAGGAGATCGTCCAAGTACGGGATAATTGTAACCCCTTGTTTGCAAAGGAGAACCATAATTTCCGCCATGACTTTGGTGAAAATACTCGGAGTCGTGGAGAGCCCAAACGGCAACGTCTGAAATTGGTAATGAGAATCCTGTATCGCAAACCTGAGGAAGGCCTGATCCAAAGGATATATCGGGACATGTAAGTAGGCATCCTTTATGTCGACTGACGCCATAAAATCCTCCCCTTCCAGGCTGGCAATTACCGCTCGAAGGGATTCCATCTTGAAATTGAAAACTTTCAAGTATGGATTGAGGGATTTTAGACTCAGAATTGGTCTGACCGAACCGTCCGGTTTCGGCACAACAAAGAGGCTCGAGTAGAACCCCTCCCCCCGCTGGGACGAGGTAACGGGAACAATGACCCTCTGTAGACACAATTTTTGAATCGCTGCCAGCACCACCTCCCTGTCCGGAAGAGCTACTGGTAATCCCGAAATGAAGAACCGGTGAGGGGGTATCTCCTGAAACTCCAGTTTGTATCCCTGAGACACAATCTCTAGGACCCAAGGATCCAGGTCTGATTGAATCCAGACCTGACTGAATATTCGTAGACGGCCCCCCACCGGTCCGGACTCCCCCAGGGAAGCCCCAGCGTCATGCGGTGGACTTGGTAGCAGCAGGGGAGGACTTTTGGTCCTGGGCGCCTGAGCCTGCAGGAGGTTTCCTTCCCCTTCCTCTACCTTTTGAAGCGAGGAAGGACGAACCTTTTCCACGCCTGTATTTATTGTGACGAAAGGACTGCATTTGCTGATGTGGTGCCTTTTTCTGTTGTGTGGGAACATAAGGAAGAAAAGAGGATTTACCCGCAGTCGCGGTCGAGACAAGGTCAGCCAAGCCGTCCCCAAACAAGACAGTACCTTTGAAGGGTAACGCTTCCATAGCCCTCTTGGAGTCGGCATCAGCGTTCCATTGATGGATCCACAACGCCCTCCTGGCTGATATCGACATGGCATTGGTTCTTGAACCCAAGAGACAGACGTCCCTCGCCGCAGCGTCCTTGATATAACCGAGAGTCAAAAGGACATTATCTTTATCAAGGGTATCCATATCATTAGCTAAATTCTCAGCCCATTTAGCAATAGCACTACTCACCCATACCGACGCCACAGCAGGTCTGAGCAATGCACCCGAATTAGTGAAAATGGACTTCAAAGACGTCTCCAGCTTGCGATCCGCCGGATCCTTGAGAGCTGCCGTGTCAGGGGACCGAAGTGCCACTTTCTTACACAAACGAGATAGAGCTTTGTCAACATTTGGAGACGCCTCCCATTTTTCCCTGTCATCAGAGGAGAAAGAATACGCCATGAAAATTCTCTTGGGAATCTGCCATCTCTTGTTCGGTGACTCCCAAGCCTTTTCACAAAGAGCATTCATTTCATGAGAGGGGGGAAACTTCACCTCAGGTTTTTTCCCTTTAAATAAGCAAATCCTTGTTTCCTGCACAGCAGGTTCGTCAGAGATACATAAAACATCTTTAATAGCCACAATCATGTACTGAATACTCTTAACTACCCTTGGGTGTAAAGTAGCCTCATTAAAATCGACATCGGAATCAGAGTCCGTGTCGGTATCCGTATCTACCATCTGGGTAAACGAACGTTTTTGTGACCCTGAAGGGGTCTGCATCTGAGTCAAAGCATCCTCCATGGATTTCCTCCATACTTGTGTCTGAGACTCAGATTTATCCAGCCTCTTAGACAATAAGGCCACATTTGCATTAAGTGTACTTAACATAGTAACCAAATCAGGTGTCGGCTGTGCCGACAGAGTAATATCCAACTGCTTTTCTGCACCCCAGTACCTTCCTCCGGGGAGGAACACTCAGCCTCAGACATGCCGACACGTTGTACCGACACACCCACACGCACACTGCCCAAAACTAGGGGACAGACCCACAGGGAAGTCCAGAGAGAGAAACACAGAGGGAGTATGCCAGCTCACACCCCAGCGCCCATATATCACACCACAATAATATATGATGATAGTGCTGTCCTTAATGATAAAAAAGCACCAATTTATCTGTGCCCCCCCCCCCCCCCCCCCCCCCCCCGTTTTGCTCCCCTTTACTTGCAAGGAGCCTGGAGGTCCCGGGCCAGCGTCTCTGCAGCGGCTGTGGATGAGAGAAAATGGCGCTGGTGAGCTGTGCGGCTAAGCCCCGCCCCTTCCCGGCGCGCTTCAGTCCCGCTAAAATTCAAATGTTTTATGCTGGCGGGGGTATGAAATCCGGTGCCCGTGCACCGAATATGCCTGTATGCCAGCTCAAATGACCCCAGTAACGTGCTGCCCAGGGCGCTCCCCCCCCCCCAGCGCCCTGCACCCTGTGAGTGCCGTTGGTGTGTGGGAGCATGGAGCGCAGCGCGACCGCTGAGCTGTACCTCCGTTACTGAAGTCTTCTGCCGTCACTGAAGTCTTCTGTTCTTCTAATACTCACCCGGCTTCTTTCTTCTGGCTTCTGTGAGGGGGTGACGGCGCGGCTCCGGGAACAAGCAGCTAGGCGCACCAAGTGATCGAACCCTCTGGAGCTAATGGTGTCCAGTAGCCTAAGAAGCAGAGCCTTTAACTAAGAAGAAGTAGGTCTGCTTCTCTCCCCTCACTCCCACGCTGCAGGGAGCCTGTATCCAGCAGGTCTACCTGAAAATAAAAAATCTAACAAAAGTCTATTGAGAAACTCAGTAGAGCTCCCCTAGTGTGTGTCCAGTCACTTCTGGGCACAAAGTCTAACTGAGGTCTGGAGGAGGGGCATAGAGGGAGGAGCCAGTTCACACCCAGTCAGTCTTTTCAGTGTGCCCAAGCTCCTGCGGATTCCGTCTATACCCCATGGTCCTTTTGGAGTCTCCAGCATCCTCTAGGACGTAAGAGAAATATATATATAAACAGAGTCCAATGGTGTGGAGGTGCACGTATTGTGACCCCGATGTGACATCTAGTGATGAGCGCCTGAAATTTTTCGGGTTTTGTGTTTTGGTTTTGGGTTCGGTTCCGCGGCCGTGTTTTGGGTTCGACCGCGTTTTGGCAAAACCTCACCGAATTTTTTTTGTCGGATTCGGGTGTGTTTTGGATTCGGGTGTTTTTTTCAAAAAACCCTAAAAAACAGCTTAAATCATAGAATTTGGGGGTCATTTTGATCCCATATTATTATTAACCTCAAAAACCATAATTTCCACTCATTTTCAGTCTATTCTGAACACCTCACACCTCACAATATTATTTTTAGTCCTAAAATTTGCACCGAGGTCGCTGGATGACTAAGCTAAGCGACCCTAGTGGCCGACACAAACACCTGGCCCATCTAGGAGTGGCACTGCAGTGTCACGCAGGATGTCCCTTCCAAAAAACCCTCCCCAAACAGCACATGACGCAAAGAAAAAAAGAGGCGCAATGAGGTAGCTGTGTGAGTAAGATTAGCGACCCTAGTGGCCGACACAAACACCGGGCCCATTTAGGAGTGGCACTGCAGTGTCACGCAGGATGTCCCTTCCAAAAAACCCTCCCCAAACAGCACATGACGCAAAGAAAAAAAGAGGCGCAATGAGGTAGCTGTGTGAGTAAGATTAGCGACCCTAGTGGCCGACACAAACACCGGGCCCATCTAGGAGTGGCACTGCAGTGTCACGCAGGATGGCCCTTCCAAAAAACCCTCCCCAAACAGCACATGACGCAAAGAAAAAAAGAGGCGCAATGAGGTAGCTGTGTGAGTAAGATTAGCGACCCTAGTGGCCGACACAAACACCGGGCCCATCTAGGAGTGGCACTGCAGTGTCACGTAGGATGTCCCTTCCAAAAAAACCCTCCCCAAACAGCACATGACGCAAAGAAAAAAAGAGGCGCAATGAGGTAGCTGTGTGAGTAAGATTAGCGACCGTAGTGGCCGACACAAACACCGGGCCCATTTAGGAGTGGCACTGCAGTGTCACGCAGGATGTCCCTTCCAAAAAACCCTCCCCAAACAGCACATGACGCAAAGAAAAAAAGAGGCGCAATGAGGTAGCTGTGTGAGTAAGATTAGCGACCCTAGTGGCCGACACAAACACCGGGCCCATCTAGGAGTGGCACTGCAGTGTCACGCAGGATGGCCCTTCCAAAAAACACTCCCCAAACAGCACATGACGCAAAGAAAAAAAGAGGCGCAATGAGGTAGCTGTGTGAGTAAGATAAGCGACCCTAGTGGCCGACACAAACACCGGGCCCATTTAGGAGTGGCACTGCAGTGTCACGCAGGATGTCCCTTCCAAAAAACCCTCCCCAAACAGCACATGACGCAAAGAAAAATAAAAGAAAAAAGAGGTGCAAGATGGAATTGTCCTTGGGCCCTCCCACCCACCCTTATGTTGTATAAACAAAACAGGACATGCACACTTTAACCAACCCATCATTTCAGTGACAGGGTCTGCCACACGACTGTGACTGATATGACGGGTTGGTTTGGACCCCCCCCAAAAAAGAAGCAATTAATCTCTCCTTGCACAAACTGGCTCTACAGAGGCAAGATGTCCACCTCATCATCATCCTCCGATATATCACCGTGTACATCCCCCTCCTCACAGATTATCAATTCGTCCCCACTGGAATCCACCATCTCAGCTCCCTGTGTACTTTGTGGAGGCAATTGCTGCTGGTCAATGTCTCCGCGGAGGAATTGATTATAATTCATTTTAATGAACATCATCTTCTCCACATTTTCTGGATGTAACCTCGTACGCCGATTGCTGACAAGGTGAGCGGCGGCACTAAACACTCTTTCAGAGTACACACTTGTGGGAGGGCAACTTAGGTAGAATAAAGCCAGTTTGTGCAAGGGCCTCCAAATTGCCTCTTTTTCCTGCCAGTATAAGTATGGACTGTGTGACGTGCCTACTTGGATGCGGTCACTCATATAATCCTCCACCATTCTTTCAATGGTGAGAGAATCATATGCAGTGACAGTAGACGACATGTCCGTAATCGTTGTCAGGTCCTTCAGTCCGGACCAGATGTCAGCATCAGCAGTCGCTCCAGACTGCCCTGCATCACCGCCAGCGGGTGGGCTCGGAATTCTGAGCCTTTTCCTCGCACCCCCAGTTGCGGGAGAATGTGAAGGAGGAGATGTTGACAGGTCGCGTTCCGCTTGACTTGACAATTTTGTCACCAGCAGGTCTTTCAACCCCAGCAGACTTGTGTCTGCCGGAAAGAGAGATCCAAGGTAGGCTTTAAATCTAGGATCGAGCATGGTGGCCAAAATGTAGTGCTCTGATTTCAACAGATTGACCACCCGTGAATCCTTGTTAAGCGAATTAAGGGCTCCATCCACAAGTCCCACATGCCTAGCGGAATCGCTCCGTGTTAGCTCCTCCTTCAATGTCTCCAGCTTCTTCTGCAAAAGCCTGATGAGGGGAATGACCTGACTCAGGCTGGCAGTGTCTGAACTGACTTCACGTGTGGCAAGTTCAAAGGGCAGCAGAACCTTGCACAACGTTGAAATCATTCTCCACTGCGCTTGAGACAGGTGCATTCCACCTCCTATATCGTGCTCAATTGTATAGGCTTGAATGGCCTTTTGCTGCTCCTCCAACCTCTGAAGCATATAGAGGGTTGAATTCCACCTCGTTACCACTTCTTGCTTCAGATGATGGCAGGGCAGGTTCAGTAGTTTTTGGTGGTGCTCCAGTCTTCTGTACGTGGTGCCTGTACGCCGAAAGTGTCCCGCAATTCTTCTGGCCACCGACAGCAACTCTTGCACGCCCCTGTCGTTTTTTAAAAAATTCTGCACCACCAAATTCAAGGTATGTGCAAAACATGGGACGTGCTGGAATTTGCCCATATTTAATGCACACACAATATTGCTGGCGTTGTCCGATGCCACAAATCCACAGGAGAGTCCAATTGGGGTAAGCCATTCCGCGATGATCTTCCTCAGTTGCCGTAAGAGGTTTTCAGCTGTGTGCGTATTCTGGAAAGCGGTGATACAAAGCGTAGCCTGCCTAGGAAAGAGTTGGCGTTTGCGAGATGCTGCTACTGGTGCCGCCGCTGCTGTTCTTGCGGCGGGAGTCCATACATCTACCCAGTGGGCTGTCACAGTCATATAGTCCTGACCCTGCCCTGCTCCACTTGTCCACATGTCCGTGGTTAAGTGGACATTGGGCACAGCTGCATTTTTTAGGACACTGGTGACTCTTTTTCTGAGGTCTGTGTACATTTTCGGTATCGCCTGCCTAGAGAAATGGAACCTAGATGGTATTTGGTACCGGGGACACAGTACCTCCAACAAGTCTCTAGTTGGCTCTGCAGTAATGATGGATACCGGAACCACGTTTCTCACCACCCAGGATGCCAAGGCCTCAGTTATCCGCTTTGCAGTAGGATGACTGCTGTGATATTTCATCTTCCTCGCAAAGGACTGTTGGACAGTCAATTGCTTGGTGGAAGTAGTAAAAGTGGTCTTACGACTTCCCCTCTGGGATGACCATCGACTCCCAGCAGCAACAACAGCAGCGCCAGCAGCAGTAGGCGTTACACGCAAGGATGCATCGGAGGAATCCCAGGCAGGAGAGGAATCGTCAGAATTGCCAGTGACATGGCCTGCAGGACTATTGGCATTCCTGGGGAAGGAGGAAATTGACACTGAGGGAGTTGGTGGGGTGGTTTGCGTGAGCTTGGTTACAAGAGGAAGGGATTTACTGGTCAGTGGACTGCTTCCGCTGTCACCCAAAGTTTTTGAACTTGTCACTGACTTATTATGAATGCGCTGCAGGTGACGTATAAGGGAGGATGTTCCGAGGTGGTTAACGTCCTTACCCCTACTTATTACAGCTTGACAAAGGGAACACACGGCTTGACACCTGTTGTCCGCATTTCTGTTGAAATACCTCCACACCGAAGAGCTGATTTTTTTGGTATTTTCACCAGGCATGTCAACGGCCATATTCCTCCCACGGACAACAGGTGTCTCCCCGGGTGCCTGACTTAAACAAACCACCTCACCATCAGAATCCTCCTGGTCAATTTCCTCCCCAGCGCCAGCAACACCCATATCCTCCTCATCCTGGTGTACTTCAACACTGACATCTTCAATCTGACTATCAGGAACTGGACTGCGGGTGCTCCTTCCAGCACTTGCAGGGGGCGTGCAAATGGTGGAAGGCGCATGCTCTTCACGTCCAGTGTTGGGAAGGTCAGGCATCGCAACTGACACAATTGGACTCTCCTTGTGGATTTGGGATTTCGAAGAACGCACAGTTCTTTGCGGTGCTACTGCTTTTGCCAGCTTGAGTCTTTTCATTTTTCTAGCGAGAGGCTGAGTGCCTCCATCCTCATGTGAAGCTGAACCACTAGCCATGAACATAGGCCAGGGCCTCAGCCGTTCCTTGCCACTCCGTGTGGTAAATGGCATATTGGCAAGTTTACGCTTCTCCTCCGACAATTTTATTTTAGGTTTTGGAGTCCTTTTTTTACTGATATTTGGTGTTTTGGATTTGACATGCTCTGTACTATGACATTGGGCATCGGCCTTGGCAGACGACGTTGCTGGCATTTCATCGTCTCGGCCATGACTAGTGGCAGCAGCTTCAGCACGAGGTGGAAGTGGATCTTGATCTTTCCCTAATTTTGGAACCTCAACATTTTTGTTCTCCATATTTTAATAGGCACAACTAAAAGGCACCTCAGGTAAACAATGGAGATGGATGGATACTAGTATACAATTATGGACGGACTGCCGAGTGCCGACACAGAGGTAGCTACAGCCGTGAACTACCGTACTGTACTGTCTGCTGCTAATATAGACTGGTTGATAAAGAGATGTAGTAGTATGTATGTATAAGTATAAAGAAGAAAGAAAAAAAAACCACGGGTAGGTGGTATACAATTATGGACGGACTGCTGAGTGCCGACACAGAGGTAGCTACAGCCGTGAACTACCGTACTGTACTGTGTCTGCTGCTAATATAGACTGGTTGATAAAGAGATGTAGTAGTATGTATGTATAAGTATAAAGAAGAAAGAAAAAAAAAACACGGGTAGGTGGTATACAATTATGGACGGACTGCCGAGTGCCGACACAGAGGTAGCTACAGCCGTGAACTACCGTACTGTACTGTGTCTGCTGCTAATATAGACTGGTTGATAAAGAGATGTAGTAGTATGTATGTATAAAGAAGAAAGAAAAAAAAACCTCGGGTAGGTGGTATACAATTATGGACGGACTGCCGAGTGCCGACACAGAGGTAGCTACAGCCGTGAACTACCGTACTGTACTGTGTCTGCTGCTAATATAGACTGGTTGACAAAGAGATGTAGTAGTATGTATGTATAAGTATAAAGAAGAAAGAAAAAAAAACCACGGGTAGGTGGTATACAATGATGGACGGACTGCCGAGTGCCGACACAGAGGTAGCTACAGCCGTGAACAACCGTACTGTACTGTGTCTGCTGCTAATATAGACTGGTTGATAAAGAGATGTAGTAGTATGTATGTATAAAGAAGAAAGAAAAAAAAACCACGGGTAGGTGGTATACAATTATGGACGGACTGCCAAGTGCCGACACAGAGGTAGCTACAGCCGTGGACTACCGTACTGTACTGTGTCTGCTGCTAATATAGACTGGTTGATAAAGAGATGTAGTAGTATGTATGTATAAAGAAGAAAGAAAAAAAAACCACGGGTAGGTGGTATACAATTATGGACGGACTGCCGAGTGCCGACACAGAGGTAGCTACAGCCGTGAACTAGCGTACTGTGTCTGCTGCTAATATAGACTGGTTGATAAAGAGATGTAGTAGTATGTATGTATAAAGAAGAAAGAAAAAAAAACCCTCGGGTAGGTGGTATACAATTATGGACGGACTGCCGAGTGCCGACACAGAGGTAGCTACAGCCGTGAACTACCGTACTGTACTGTGTCTGCTGCTAATATAGACTGGTTGATAAAGAGATGTAGAAGTATGTATGTATAAAGAAGAAAGAAAAAAAAACCACGGGTAGGTGGTATACAATTATGGACGGACTGCCGAGTGCCGACACAGAGGTAGCTACAGCCGTGGACTACCGTACTGTACTGTGTCTGCTGCTAATATAGACTGGTTGATAAAGAGATGTAGTAGTATGTATGTATAAAGAAGAAAGAAAAAAAAACCACGGGTAGGTGGTATACAATTATGGATGGACTGCCGAGTGCCGACACAGAGGTAGCTACAGCCGTGAACTACCGTACTGTGTCTGCTGCTAGTATAGACTGGATGATAAATAATGATATAAAAAATATATATATATCACTACTGCAGCCGGACAGGTATATATTATATAATGACGGACCTGCTGGACACTGTCTGTCAGCAGAATGAGTTTTTTATAGAATAAAAAAAAAAACACCGCACAAGTGAAGTCACACGACGAGTGTTTAACTTTTTCAGGCAATCACAATATAGTATACTACTAACTATACTGGTGGTCAGTGTGGTCAGGTCACTGGTCAGTCACACTGGCAGTGGCACTCCTGCAGCAAAAGTGTGCACTGTTTAATTTTAATATAATATGTACTCCTGGCTCCTGCTATAACCTATAACTGGCACTGCAGTGCTCCCCAGTCTCCCCCACAATTATAAGCTGTGTGAGCTGAGCACAGTCAGATATATATACATAGATGATGCAGCACACTGGGCTGAGCAGTGCACACAGATATGGTATGTGACTGAGTCACTGTGTGTATCGTTTTTTTCAGGCAGAGAACGGATATATTAAATAAAACTGCACTGTCTGGTGGTCACTGTGGTCAGTCACTAGTAAACTCTGCACTCTCTACACTTCTACAGTACTCCTAAGCTCCAGTAAATCAGGTCAATCTCTCTCTCTCTCTCTCTCTCTTCTAATCTAAATGGAGAGGACGCCAGCCACGTCCTCTCCCTATCAATCTCAATGCACGTGTGAAAATGGCGGCGACGCGCGGCTCCTTATATAGAATCCGAGTCTCGCGAGAATCCGACAGCGTCATGATGACGTTCGGGCGCGCTCGGGTTAACCGAGCAAGGCGGGAGGATCCGAGTCTGCTCGGACCCGTGAAAAAAACCATGAAGTTCGGGCGGGTTCGGATTCAGAGAAACCGAACCCGCTCATCTCTAGTGACATCAAGTGTGATGTTTGGTGTCCATGTGTCTGGTTGACCTTTTTTGCTGAGAGTGGATCTATTACGCTCCAATTTGTTACATGTGCTGTGAATGGATACTACACAGCCACCATATTGTCTGAATATGACATACTGTATTATCTCATGATCAGTATATGATGTTTTGAAATTATCTTTTGTACACGGAAGCTTGTCTTGATAAAGATCCCTAATAGTGGATCGAAACGTCGACAACAATAAGCCTGACTTCGACTGACGTAAAGTTATTGTGAAATTGAAGCTGTTGAAGACCGCCTTATTGGATGAGTGCACCTCCACACCATTGGACTCTGTTTATATTGTGAACCTGCCTGGTGAGGCAGATCTTCACTAGGAGCACCCCGCCTTTGTTCATTATATATGCGAGTGCAGGATTTTTTCTAATATATATATATATATATATATATATATATATAAAATACACTTATTTAATTCACTTAGTAGACTAAGACAGAAGAGTATTACCATGCTAGATTCTGAGTGAAGTAATGGAAAAGGTGGAAGCCACCCATCATAACTAATTTATCAGCTGTAAATCTTTTTATATTTATACTTGGATCATTCTGAATCAGAAAGTAAATATGTTTTGGCATAGGTGCTGTACCAGGTTGGCGGGTTATTATATATGGAGTAGTTGCCAGACACCATATTATGAGCACCATAATTCAATGTACTGCATATGATGAATCATTGGGAGGTCTCTAAAGTAAGAGCATTCCAGCCAGTCAGTAACTTAGCGTAGTATTTTATAGTCTGCAGTGACGAGTATCATTGAGGTCACAAAAGCCTGTAGTTGGCGATGCTACCCCTGAGTACTGAGTATTCTCATGCCCTGAATCCCCAGTAGCTATAGCACTGACGCCCTAGAAGGCTGGCATTTAAATGATATTTCCCAGATGTTTATCCTGAATAGAAGACACTTGTTTGTATAGCAGGTTATAGGAGTATCGGATCACAGACCCCCTGAACCTGTGATTTGTTCCAGGAATATTACCAAGTTCCGTTTTCTGTAGAGATGTGCGTCTCGTGTTTTGGTTTTGGTTCTAATTTCATCGTTGTGTTTTAGATTTGCAAAACCAACCTCAAGTGTTATGGTTCCGAATTCGGGTTTAAAATCTGAATCTTGGGTTTTAGATTTCTTGAACATACTAAAATCATGTCATTTTTGCAATCCAACAACCGAAATTCCTTTAAAATCCAAATTCTGAACCTCGGAACGATCCAAACTGGGACTCGGTTTGAATCGGATTAGATCCCCTCAAGAGAACTGAAATGGGACTCGGTTCGGATCGTAGCTGCAAAATTGGGGTGGGTTTGCATTTTTAAAGAACAGAACCGCACATCTCTAGTTTTCTATAGATCGGTCTATAAGATTTGGTCGATTGAAAGTGAACTTCTTGAGATATAATTAGGGCTCCTACAGAATATGTCCTGGTGTGCCCAGGTGAAGCAGTTAGCTTCCCGACAGATGGGATCCCGGTGGTCGATATACAGACGCCGGGATCCCGAAGTAGGACGCAATGGCGGCGTTGAGAAACCGACGCCGCACGGGATGCTGGCGTCACGTTACTGACAGCCGGCATCCCGATCGTCCGGACAGCGGGACGCGCTGACATCCTGCCGCGCAGGGGAGGAGGTTAGGTTTAGGCAGAAGAAGGGGGGGTTAGGGTTTGGCTGCAGGGACGGGAAGGTTAGGGTTAGGGACCGGGGAGGGAGGGTTAGGGACATAGTAGCGGAGGTTAGTGTTAGGTATTAAGCGGGGAGGGTTAGGTTTAGGCAGCCGGGAAGGGCGGGTTAGGGTTAGGCACAAAGCAGGAAGGGTTAGGCACCACCAGGGAAGGTTAGCGTTAGGCACCCACAAGGAAGGGTTAGGGTAGGAGGCAGAGGAGGGTTAGGGGGCTTACTGGCATTCTGATGGACAGGATGCCGCTGACGGTATTCTAACCGCCAGCATCCCGTCCATCGGCAAATCATACTGATCCCGTGCCCAGTACTGTACTAATAGGGACTGCCAATACATCCGGTGATATCACTGCCTCAGTTCTATCTCTTGGGACACAGCAGTAGCAGCAGAGATTCTGTCATTCATCATAATGCAAATAAGAATGTTGTCACCCCCTCCTCCCCCTCCACTAATTACCTGCGTCTGCCTTCTGACCATGATGGTGCAGGATGTTAGTAATAGAATGTACTTATTCTTCATGGAAGAAATGTGCTATTAGGACTGATGTCTGCGTGCACCGCTAAGGTCAGAATAACCTTCCCTATGATTTCTGATCACAATTGCTTGTGATTGTATCAGCAGGTAATGAGCACATGCCATTTACTGGCCTCTTACTCTTTCCTGCTTTCTATCTAAAACAGAAACTCGGCAGGGTTTATTTGTTAAGGTCTAATAATACCGACCTGTGAGCTTTACTTTAGAATGCTAAACCATATTTTTTTATTAACAAGGAAAGGATTTCTGCAAAATAATCTATACTAGTGGTCTCCAACCTTAATTGGGGTGTGAGCTACTTTCGGAAAATAAAACCCCTGAAAGAGCTACCCCCTCCCCTCAATGCGCGCACTTTCCTGTGAAAGTCGGTGTGGCCTCACAACTACAGGTAATGCCTCCAGCAGTGCCAGATACATAAATAATGCCCCCCAGCAGTTCCAGATACACAAATAATGCCCCCAGCAGTTCCAGATACACAAATAATGCCCCTCGGCAGTGCCAGATACACAAATAATGCCCCTCGGCAGTGCCAGATACACAAATAATGCCCCTCAGCAGTGCCAGATACACAAATAATGCCCCTCAGCAGTGCCAGATACACAAATAATGCAACCTCAGCAGTGCCAGATACACAAATAATGCCCCTCAGCAGTGTCAGATACACAAATAATGTCCCCTAGCAGTGCCAGATACACAAATAATGCCCCCAGCAGTGCCAGATATACAAATAATGCCCCTCAGCAGTGCCAGATACACAAATAATGCCCTCAGCAGTGCCAGATACACAAATAATGTCCCGTAGCAGTGCCAGATACACAAATAATGTCCCCTAGCAGTGCCAGATACACAAATAATGCCCCCTAGCAGTGCCAGATAAACAAATAATTCCCCTCAGCAGTGTCAGATATACAAATAATGCCCCTCAGCAGTGCCAGATATACAAATAATACCTCTCAGCAGTGCCAGATACACAAATAATGCCCCTCAGCAGTGCCAGATACACAAATAATGCCCCCTAGCAGTGCCAGATAAACAAATAATTCCCCTCAGCAGTGTCAGATACACAAATAATGCCCCTCAGCAGTGCCAGATATACAAATAATGCCCCTCAGCAGTGCCAGATATACAAATAATGCCCCTCAGCAGTGCCAGATACACAAATAATGCCCCTCAGCAGTGCCAGATACACAAATAATGCCCCTCAGCAGTGCCAGATACACAAATAATGCCCCTCAGCAGTGTCAGATACACAAATAATGCCCCCAGCAGTGCCAGATACACAAATAATGCCCCTCAGCAGTGCCAGATACACAAATAATGCCCCCAGCAGTGCTAGGTACACAAATAATGCCCATCTGATGGATGATGGCCGGCACCCACCGCCGCACGAGCTACTTAGAAAGCAGTGACGAGCTACCCGTTGCTCGGGAGCGACGGGTTGGCGACCGCTGATCTATACTGAATATAGATACAGGGCTGTATTATCCATAAGGCTGACTAGGCTGAAGCCTAGAGGCCCCGCAGGGACCAGGGGCCTGTCAATTGTTTTTGCTGAGGCTCTGTTACCTGTGCCATAGGACTTTATTGTAATTGGGTGTAAATGATGGCATAAGCCCTGCTTCCCAAACATCAGCTGTGGTGGGGTGAAAGACTTAGGTGCCGGAGAAGGCCCGACATAGCTGATAGCCTAGGGGCCAGGCCGGGGTAAATACAGCCCTGTACAGATGCTTAGATAGATAACAATTTTTTTCATTTATTTTTGCTTAGGCTGCGCAACAGCATTCATTTCATGTACAAGCTGGATGTATAAAGTGTGTATCAGGGCCATAACCAGAGGTAGGTGTGCAAGCTGCCGGACAGGGCCCTGAGGGTGGCAGCATCGCTGCCCCATGGCACTGCATTTGACTCACAGGGTGTCTGGACACTCCCGGCATAAACCTTGCAGCCTGTAGTAAGTTTGGCCAAGATTATGCCAAAAACCTCATATTGCAAAAATTATTACATAAAGGACTACTATTCCAATTAGTAATTTTTGAATAGTGTGTGGCACTACAGGTTTCAGCAAGGTAGCACCTCTCATTACTTGCAGAAAGGGTGTGCAGTCTAGGGCCTCTTTCCTGTATAGCCTATAGAGCAGTGCTCTTCTTCCTGCTGTCTGCAGCCCCGCCCCCTCAGTGTGAGGTCATGACATCACATTTGGGGAACTAGGCCTGCACAGGGCGGAAAATTTACCCTTCTCCAGCGCTTCATTGTAGCATACAGAGGAGTGCAATACTCCAATATTCCTGCAGCCATTTGGCTGCGGCCTCACAGCACAGTTGTGCTCTGTTTGATAACTCATTTAAATCTCATTCTCTGCCTGTTTATCCTTATTCCCCTCCTTCCATCATGACACTGTCGCCTAGTTCACAATCACACATGTGAACAGGCTGCTACAAAATCAGCACAACAATCGCCTGAAATACTCAGTACTGCTGTAAGGATTCCAATGATCTGATTGGCTACATATTATTCTATCACCGGGGCAGATGGAATGGTACTAGGTGCACCCAACCCTGTGAAGCCTCTCTCTATGGGCAATGGTTCTACTACCGGCTGCTTCTTACCGTTTGTGGCAAAAATGGGGGGATGCAGTAGGCACAAGGGGAGTATGTCAGTCTCCGACTGCATCATAGCACAGTGTTTCCAGTCTATCAGCTATACAGGAAAGTAGCGGGCAGTATTACTGCAGACGGTAAGAAGTCCACAGGGTGCAGTCAAATTAGTTTTACATTATTAAACCCACCCCCCCCCCCTCTTCCCTATTGTCAGCCAGTGAAGGAGGTAGGTGTGCTGAGTTGAAATCTCTAGGATGTCCGCACTGCAGCCTACACAGGGTAAAATTTACTAAGGTGTACATATGATAGCCCGCCAGCAGAAGGCAGTAGTGAGTTAGCTGTGATTTAGCCGCAACACTTCTTTAAAAGGCAAGACCGGGTTGGTTTTTATACAATGAGTTAATATTAGGAATTAAGTGGACAAGCAGCTGGAAGTGAGCCTTACATGTGGGTTTCCAATTTAGTCAATCTAAGCTACTAGTTCACAATTGGGTATAGCAGATGACTGCACAAACAGGCAGATTGTCCTCACCAACTGGCCTAATTTGTGGACATACCTGTTGATCCAATAGAATTTGAATGGGTCCTTCATTATCAACCATCTCACTGTATTTGCTATTGGGGCCCCATGGCGTAACTTCATCTCAGCTGACTGGAGGCAACATAAAGGTTGTTGTCGTCCTCCCCCATATGCTAAATAAGGGCAGCACCAAATTTAAGGGGTGTGGTCTAACTGAGAAGGGGCATGTCCACACAATAGTCCCCCCAATTCAATTATGCCACCCAGCAGTGGAACCTTGTTTACATTACACCGCACAGTAGTACCCCTTATTCACATTCCACCAAACAGTACTGCACACCGTATTCACATTACACCACACAGTAGTGCACCATACTCACATTACACCACACAGTAGTGCACCATATTCACATTGCACCACACAGTATTGCACCATTTTCACATTACACCACACAGTAGTGCACCGTATTCACATTACACCACACAGTAGTGCACCATATTTACATTACACCACACAGTAGTGCATCATATTCCCATTACACCACACAGTAGTGCATTGTATTCAAGTTACTCTACACCACGCAGTAGTGCACCGTATTCACATTACACCACACAGTAGTGTCCCTTATTCATGTAACGCTACAAAGTAGTGCCCTTATTCTTGTTATGTCGCACAGAAATGCACTGTACACATTGTGCCACACAATAATGCCCCTTACACATTATGCCACACAGGGTGAGTCACAGTGACAGCACTCACCGGGTCGCTAATTTCTCATGTCACTCACTGTGTAAGATTACTTCTGTACAGCCCCCTCCTTAATATGCCATCATAGCCCCCAGCCCCCTCACCCTTGGCCTAAGTTACCCTTTTGAAGACATAAAGAACCGGTGTCAGAGGAAAAGTCAGGAGACAGACTTGCTGCAGGTGGGAGTACAGAGTGATTCAGGCAGCAGCTACCTGCTGCTGACAATGTGGAAAGTGCTCATGGCTGAGGCGCAGCACTGACCAGCCAAATGTTTAAGTGCTGTCAGGACGCTGGCTGATAGACCGCGCTAGTCAACAGTCCCAGCAGCTGCACTGAGCACCCCGCTCCACTTGAGAACAAGATAGTGTAAAAATAGTGTAATAATGTTGTATATATGCCTATATATAATTTTAATTTTGTAGCACTGGAGGTGTATCTAATCTATCTTAAAGACATTAATACACTATTTTTAAATATATCAAATATCCTATATTCAAAAGTGATTTGGTAACCCCCCCCCCCCCATTGCCACCACCACCACCACTGTTATTGTTTGCCACTACTATACCACTGCTGCTGCTTATCTGCTGCTCTTGGCTGTCAGCTCTTCCGACTCCGGTCCGCCCACAGCGTCATTTGCATCGCCCTCCTCTCTGCATGCCCGCACTACGCACTCCTCATTCGCATTCGGATGTTGTGTGATATCCGTGACCAGAGTAGCAAGTCCACAGGTTATGGGGGAGGAGTGCCGCTGATAATGATCGGCACTCCACAGGGTGGCTCCTCTCTAATGGGGGACAGTGGAGGAAGAGCCCGTCGGTAACTGACTCCATTGTCTCCAGCAGTTCCTCCCCTGGCCCCATGCATATCAAGGCTTCATTATTAAGAAGTCTAGTAGCAGTCTCCATGTTTTGGTGGGCTCCGTAAAAATGTATAATAGCTCCATTCTTTTTCAAATTCAAACTAGGTCTTGTAGAGAGACGATTGGAAGAACATAACTAGCCCCCTAGCAATTTTTGTTTTACAGAATGTGGTCAGCAATGATTATCTACTCTCTGCTTTGGAGGCAACCTTTCTGCTCTTCTGTAAGGGACAGAACAGCAGTAGGGCCCCTGATACACATAATGATACAGTAGTTTCTTAAATCAATTTTTATGGTCTATCAGAAGTGCATGTAAAGAAGGGGTTAATCTAGACTAGAACAAACAAACTAATTCAGCACATAATAATGGACCAGAAATAGAGACATACATCCTACATGATAACAGTAATGCAGAGATCTCAGTTACACACATTTGCAAACATTTGGAAAGCCATCAGCCACGGCAAGTTGTCTCTGCTCTGGTGGTCCTATGCTACATAATAATAGCGCCTACTTTGGATCAAACATTTATGTATTTCTAAATAGAGAGACAACTCACATGGAGGCACCCCAAGATCTTCCAATATGGCACTACAAGGATCCCTCCATATAAGGGCGGGGTGGTGTCATTTTCAGGGTGGCTGCGTGACGTCCCACGCAGCCATTCCGATGACAAAACTGACGTCTGCATACGCAGCCTAGCTGCGACTGCAGGGGGTGGTCCACAATTATTATTATTATTATTATTATTATTACCAGTTATATTATTACCACAATTGCTGCGACCACAATTAAATTGCGGTCACAGCCGTTGGGCAGGCCATTCTGCATACTGGGCGGCCTTGTCCTGCGATAGGTGGCCCCCAGCATGTGTGAGAAATTGCTTTGAAGACTGCTAATTACTTGGAATGAAGATGAGTACAGTACATAGACCAAGTGTTGCGTGACGCAGGGACACTTGTGAAACATCTGAAATTAGGCTACACTGGCCACTGAACATCCAGATAGATAACTCCCGAGTCCCAACAAAAAACCCTCATTCACTCAGGTCTCATGCACAACAAGCCTCTTACCCAGGTGACGTGATTGGCTTAATCGCAGGCAGAACAACTTCATTGGGATTCTTAGCTATGTAGATTGTTGCATATTTATGAATCACAGATCATATGAGCCATAGTTGCCTACCCTCCCTCATTCTGCAGGAGACTCCCTGAAGTAGTAGCAATCTCCTTCACTCCCTGAATAGTCCCTCAATCTCCCTCAAAAAAAGAGAAAATAAGATTTTACTTACCGATAAATCTATTTCTCGGAGTCCGTAGTGGATGCTGGGGTTCCTGAAAGGACCATGGGGAATAGCGGCTCCGCAGGAGACAGGGCACAAAAAGTAAAGCTTTTCCAGATCAGGTGGTGTGCACTGGCTCCTCCCCCTATGACCCTCCTCCAGACTCCAGTTAGGTACTGTGCCCGGACGAGCGTACACAATAAGGGAGGATTTTGAATCCCGGGTAAGACTCATACCAGCCACACCAATCACACCGTACAACTTGTGATCTAAACCCAGTTAACAGTATGATAACAGCGGAGCCTCTGAAAGATGGCTTCCTTCAACAATAACCCGAATTAGTTAACAATAACTATGTACAATTATTGCAGATAATCCGCACTTGGGATGGGCGCCCAGCATCCACTACGGACTCCGAGAAATAGATTTATCGGTAAGTAAAATCTTATTTTCTCTATCGTCCTAGTGGATGCTGGGGTTCCTGAAAGGACCATGGGGATTATACCAAAGCTCCCAAACGGGCGGGAGAGTGCGGATGACTCTGCAGCACCGAATGAGAGAACTCCAGGTCCTCCTTAGCCAGAGTATCAAATTTGTAAAATTTTACAAACGTGTTCTCCCCTGACCACGTAGCTGCTCGGCAAAGTTGTAATGCCGAGACCCCTCGGGCAGCCGCCCAAGATGAGCCCACCTTCCTTGTGGAGTGGGCCTTTACAGATTTAGGCTGTGGCAGGCCTGCCACAGAATGTGCAAGTTGGATTGTGCTACAGATCCAATGAGCAATCGTCTGCTTAGACGCAGGAGCACCCATCTTGTTGGGTGCATACAATATAAACAACGAGTCAGATTTTCTGACTCCAGCTGTCCTTGCAATATATATTTTTAATGCTCTGACAACGTCCAGTAACTTGGAGTCCTCCAAGTCACTTGTAGCCGCAGGCACTACAATAGGCTGGTTCAGATGAAATGCTGACACCACCTTAGGGAGAAAATGCGGACGAGTCCGCAGTTCTGCCCTGTCCGAATGGAAAATCAGATATGGGCTTTTGTAAGATAAAGCTGCCAGTTCTGACACTCTCCTGGCCGAAGCCAGGGCTAGAAGCATGGTCACTTTCCATGTGAGATATTTCAAATCCACCTTCTTTAGTGGTTCAAACCAATGAGATTTTAGAAAGTCCAAAACCACATTGAGATCCCACGGTGCCACTGGAGGCACCACAGGAGGCTGTATATGTAGCACTCCCTTAACAAAGGTCTGGACTTCAGGGACTGAAGCCAATTCTTTTTGAAAGAAAATCGACAGGGCCGAAATTTGAACCTTAATAGATCCCAATTTGAGACCCATAGACAATCCTGATTGCAGGAAATGTAGGAATCGACCCAGTTGAAATTCCTCCGTCGGAGCACTCCGATCTTCGCACCACGCAACATATTTTCGCCAAATTCGGTGATAATGTTGCACGGTTACTTCCTTCCTTGCTTTAATCAAAGTAGGAATGACTTCTTCCGGCATGCCTTTTTCCTTTAGGATCCGGCGTTCAACCGCCATGCCGTCAAACGCAGCCGCGGTAAGTCTTGAAACAGACAGGGACCCTGCTGAAGCAAGTCCCTCCTTAGAGGTAGAGGCCACGGATCTTCCGTGATCATCTCTTGAAGTTCCGGGTACCAAGTCCTTCTTGGCCAATCCGGAACCACTAGTATCGTTCTTACGCCTCTTTGCCATATAATTCTCAATACTTTTGGTATGAGAGGCAGAGGAGGAAACACATACACCGACTGGTACACCCAAGGCGTTACCAGCGCATCCACAGCTATTGCCTGCGGATCTCTTGACCTGGCGCAATACCTGTCCAGTTTTTTGTTGAGGCGAGACGCCATCATGTCCACCATTGGTCTTTCCCAACGGGTTACCAGCATGTGGAAGACTTCTGGATGAAGTCCCCACTCTCCCGGGAGAAGATCGTGTCTGCTGAGGAAGTCTGCTTCCCAGTTGTCCACTCCCGGGATGAACACTGCTGACAGTGCTATCACATGATTCTCTGCCCAGCGAAGAATCCTTGCAGCTTCTGCCATTGCACTCCTGCTTCTTGTGCCGCCCTGTCTGTTCACATGGGCGACTGCCGTGATGTTGTCCGACTGGATCAACACCGGTTTTCCCTGAAGCAGAGGTTCTGCCTGGCTTAGAGCATTGTATATTGCTCTTAGTTCCAGAATGTTTATGTGAAGAGACGTTTCCAGGCTCGTCCATACTCCCTGGAAGTTTCTTCCTTGTGTGACTGCTCCCCAGCCTCTCAGGCTGGCGTCCGTGGTCACCAGGATCCAATCCTGTATGCCGAATCTGCGGCCCTCCAATAGATGAGCACTCTGCAACCACCACAGAAGAGACACCCTTGTCCTTGGAGACAGGGTTATCCGCAGGTGCATCTGAAGATGCGACCCTGACCATTTGTCCAACAGATCCCTTTGGAAAATTCTTGCGTGGAATCTGCCGAATGGAATTGCTTCGTAAGAAGCCACCATTTTTCCCAGGACTCTTGTGCATTGATGTACAGACACCTTTCCTGGTTTTAGGAGGTTCCTGACAAGCTCGGATAACTCCTTGGCTTTTTCCTCCGGGAGAAAAACCTTTTTCTGAACCGTGTCCAGAATCATCCCTAGGAACAGCAGACGAGTTGTCGGCATTAACTGGGATTTTGGAATATTCAGAATCCACCCGTGCTGTTTTAGCACTTCTTGAGACAGTGCTAATCCCATCTCTAGCTGTTCTCTGGACCTTGCCCTTATTAGGAGATCGTCCAAGTATGGGATAATTAATATGCCTTTTCTTCGAAGAAGAATCATCATCTCGGCCATTACCTTTGTAAAGACCCGAGGTGCCGTGGACAATCCGAACGGCAGCGTCTGAAACTGATAGTGACAGTTTTGTACAACGAACCTGAGGTACCCCTGGTGTGAGGGGTAAATTGGAACGTGGAGATACGCATCCTTGATGTCCAAGGATACCATAAAGTCCCCCTCTTCCAGGTTCGCTATCACTGCTCTGAGTGACTCCATCTTGAACTTGAACTTCTTTATGTACAGGTTCAAGGACTTCAGATTTAGAATAGGCCTTACCGAGCCATCCGGCTTCGGTACCACAAAAAGAGTGGAATAATACCCCTTCCCTTGTTGTAGACGAGGTACCTTGACTATCACCTGCTGAGAGTACAGCTTGTGAATGGCTTCCAAAACCGTCTCCCTTTCGGAGGGGGACGTTGGTAAAGCAGACTTCAGGAAACGGCGAGGTGGATCTGTCTCTAATTCCAACCTGTACCCCTGAGATATTATCTGCAGGATCCAGGGATCTACCTGCGAGTGAGCCCACTGCGCGCTGTAATTTTTGAGACGACCACCCACCGTCCCCGAGTCCGCTTGAGAAGCCCCAGCGTCATGCTGAGGCTTTTGTAGAAGCCGGGGAGGGCTTCTGTTCCTGGGAAGGAGCTGCCTGTTGCTGTCTCTTCCCTCGACCTCTGCCTCGTGGCAGATATGAATAGCCCTTTGCTCTCTTATTTTTAAAGGAACGAAAGGGCTGCGGTTGAAAAGTCGGTGCCTTTTTCTGTTGGGGAGTGACTTGAGGTAGAAAGGTGGATTTCCCGGCTGTAGCCGTGGCCACCAAATCTGATAGACCGACTCCAAATAACTCCTCCCCTTTATACGGCAAAACTTCCATATGCCGTTTTGAATCCGCATCGCCTGTCCACTGTCGCGTCCATAAAGCTCTTCTGGCCGAAATGGACATAGCACTTACCCGTGATGCCAGTGTGCAGATATCCCTCTGTGCATCACGCATATAAAGAAATGCATCCTTTATTTGTTCTAACGACAGTAAAATATTGTCCCTGTCCAGGGTATCAATATTTTCAATCAGGGACTCTGACCAAACTACCCCAGCACTGCACATCCAGGCAGTCGCTATAGCTGGTCGTAGTATAACACCTGCATGTGTGTATATACTTTTTTGGATATTTTCCATCCTCCTATCTGATGGATCTTTAAGTGCGGCCGTCTCAGGAGAGGGTAACGCCACTTGTTTAGATAAGCGTGTTAGCGCCTTGTCCACCCTAGGAGGTGTTTCCCAGCGCTCCCTAACCTCTGGCGGGAAAGGGTATAATGCCAATAATTTCTTTGAAATTATCAGCTTTTTATCAGGGGCAACCCACGCTTCATTACACACGTCATTTAATTCTTCTGATTCAGGAAAAACTATAGGTAGTTTTTTCACACCCCACATAATACCCTGTTTAGTGGTACCTGTAGTATCAGCTAAATGTAACGCCTCCTTCATTGCCAAAATCATATAACGTGTGGCCCTACTGGAAAATACGGTTGATTCGTCACCGTCACCACTGGAGTCAGTGCCTGTGTCTGGGTCTGTGTCGACCGACTGAGGCAAAGGGCGTTTCACAGCCCCTGACGGTGTTTGAGTCGCCTGGACAGGCACTAATTGATTGTCCGGCCGTCTCATGTCGTCAAACGACTGCTTTAGCGTGTTGACACTATCCCGTAGTTCCATTCTGGTGTCGACTCCCTAGGGGGTGACATCCTCATATTTGGCAATTGCTCCGCCTCCACACCAATATCGTCCTCATACATGTCGACACACACGTACCGACACACAGCAGACACACAGGGAATGCTCCTAACGAAGACAGGACCCACTAGCCCTTTGGGGAGACAGAGGGAGAGTTTGCCAGCACACACCAAAAGCGCTATATATAACAGGGATAGCCTTATAATAAGTGCTCCCTTATAGCTGCTTTATATATATCAAAATATCGCCATAAATTTGCCCCCCCTCTCTGTTTTACCCTGTTTCTGTAGTGCAGTGCAGGGGAGAGACCTGGGAGCCGTCCTGACCAGCGGAGCTGTGAGAGGAAATGGCGCCGTGTGCTGAGGAGATAGGCCCCGCCCCTTTTTTGGCGGGCTCGTCTCCCGCTATTTAGTGAATCCAGGCAGGGGTTAAATATCTCCATATAGCCTCTGGGGGCTATATGTGAGGTATTTTTAGCCTTTATATAGGTTACATTTGCCTCCCAGGGCGCCCCCCCCCAGCGCCCTGCACCCTCAGTGACTGCGTGTGAAGTGTGCTGAGAGGAAAATGGCGCACAGCTGCAGTGCTGTGCGCTACCTTTAGAAGACTGCAGGAGTCTTCAGCCGCCGATTCTGGACCTCTTCTGACTTCAGCATCTGCAAGGGGGCCGGCGGCGCGGCTCCGGTGACCATCCAGGCTGTACCTGTGATCGTCCCTCTGGAGCTGATGTCCAGTAGCCAAGAAGCCAATCCATCCTGCACGCAGGTGAGTTCACTTCTTCTCCCCTCAGTCCCTCGTTGCAGTGATCCTGTTGCCAGCAGGACTCACTGTAAAATAAAAAACCTAAGCTAAACTTTTTCTAAGCAGCTCTTTAGGAGAGCCACCTAGATTGCACCCTTCTCGGCCGGGCACAAAAATCTAACTGGAGTCTGGAGGAGGGTCATAGGGGGAGGAGCCAGTGCACACCACCTGATCTGGAAAAGCTTTACTTTTTGTGCCCTGTCTCCTGCGGAGCCGCTATTCCCCATGGTCCTTTCAGGAACCCCAGCATCCACTAGGACGATAGAGAAATCGGAGATACATACATTCAAATGGGAACATCAGTGCCATTTCCCTGTATTGGTTATAAGGCACAATGATCCCTATGGCTACATGCATTGTAAAGGTTTCTTGTGGCCACTTACAGTATATGGAACCTCTTGTAAAACACAATACACAAACAAATCCTGCAAAATATAAGAGTCTTTTCTTCAACAAGTAGATCTTACTAACTTTGGGGCTTATTTACATGTGGATGTAAGTTATTTTCATCACACGCCTCTCCAGGGTCGGACCGGCCCACAGGGGTACCAGGGAAACCACCGGTAGGCCCCACTGCCTGAGGGCCCACTCCTTCCTCTAGGGATTAGGTTCCAGACTGTGCACTTGTATTATACATGGTAGATATGTTACATTACACTGCACTAAACTATTGTGTATTTCAAGCCTCTGTGGAGGCTGGCCACACCCCCTTTGTAGGCTGGCCACGCCCCTAAGTATGGGCCCCTATAACGACATTCCCCCGGTGGGCCCTTCATGCCCCAGTCCGACACTGCGCCTCTCCAATGTAGCAGTACACGTCCGCGCTGATAGGTGTTACTTTCACATCTCCCTGAAATGCTTTTTCAAAAGTAGGGAAGTATGATATGAGCATAACCAAAGCAATTATACTAAGAATTTGCACTGAAACCCCCTGCACTGTTATTGTACTCAGATTCACCTCCAAATCTGTGCACTTTCTTATCAGGAACTACTTTCAATCTTTAATTAGACTGTAGAATGATAATCAGCATTCCTGTGAAAAGCAACGGGCTTTCCATAACAACAAGAGTAAACCCACAGAGTGAGTCCGGGCTTTGACAATGTTAGCATATGGTGTGTTGTGTCTGATGAATTACAAGCTAAGAATCGTGTTGAGTAGGGGGAAGACCCTCCTGTCTGTCTGTGGGTCTTGGCAGTTCTGCAAGGTACAGTGAAAGCTGTACTATGAGCTGAGAGACCCCGGCTTTACCAGCTCCGGCTGGAGAGGGAACAGGTTGTGGTAAAGGCTGTCTATTAGCACATCAGAGAAAATATCACAGCGCACTGCCAAACACAATATAATTAACAGCGGAGGAAATCAAGGATTGATTAGTCCTGTTTGGAAAGGAAGTAGTTGATTAGCATGTTAATTGGAAAAGATGTTTATGAAATGCACAAAAAAAATCCATAATGACAGTGGCAATAGAGTGATCGATGGGCGAAGAATAAACCCAATTGAATCATTTCTGTTTGCAATTCTGTTTAGTTTATATATACTGCTCTTTAAAATGTGTGTCTATCTATCTATCTATCTATCTATCTATCTATCTATCTATCTATCTATCTATCTATCCACACACACACAGACACAAATACACATCTACTGTATGCCTGTGTGTACATACTAGATATAGAGAGTTATTTAGATTTTCTTTTTATTATATCTTTTGCATTTAAACGTTATCATTTGTCCAATCTAGTTATGCTTGTTTAGTTCTCAGTTTTCCATTCCAGTTTGAAGGTTTAAAGTTACAGTCCCCTATAGATTTTTTTTCCTCTTAAATTACAAGTTAAGCATGTGTCTCCTTTTTAAAATCTCTCTGGAGTTTGCAAAGTATAGCTACCAGTACTAGTCACACACACACACAGGCTCATGGCACACAGCGTGTCAAGTGATGGCAGAGTGAGAGGAGGAGGGGAATGCATTGTACATTGGTGGTCATTCCGAGTTAATCGCAGCCAGCAACTTTTTGCTGCTGCGATCAACTACTCCATGCCTATGGGGGAGTGTATTTTAGCTTAGCAGGGCTGCGATCGCTTGTGCAGCCCTGCTAAGCTACAAAAATTTTAAAGCAGAACAAGACCAGCCCAATACCTACTTACCCTGTGCGACGATCTCTGCAATGCTGGAGCCGGCTTTGACGTCAGACATCCGCCCTCCGTTCTCCTGGACACTCCTGCGGTTTCCTTACCATTCCCCGAAAACGGCAGCCAACGGTCCGGATCCGGCCTGGAACGCCTTCTTCTTGTCAATCTTCTTGCGGTTGGCTCTGCGACCGCTTTCTTCGTAGGACGCGACGTAACCCGGCGACCCCTGTCGCCAGGCAATGTCGCGCACGCGCAATAAACCGCTCTGTGCGAACGGGTCGGAATGACCCCCATTGTACAGAGCAGAAAAACCTGCAGCTCACCACATCATGTGCCGTGTGACTGTGGTTGCCATGGTAGTCCATAACACAGAACAGAACTCTCAATCTTTTATAGCAGATTGAAGAAACAAACCATGGGAAATGGTAAATACCAGCATTCTTTGTATAGTCTGCTTTACTGATTTATGCTATAGAAAAATTCTATGGGATTTGTACACGGGTACATCCTGGGTGCAACCTGGCTGAGACCCTTTTCAGAACGACGGCCCCGACTGCTGGGTTGATGGCGTTACTGCGTTATGTGCGGAGTGTGGCGCATGAGATGTCATCATCTCCTAGCCGGCTCTTCCTATAGTGTGAACGGGTCTCGGGTTGCATCAACCCGGCTTACTTGTTCATACTGCACCATGACCCGGGTTGAAGCCATGTTCATCCCTGGTCGTTACCCTAATGCCGGGAACCGGGTTATTTCAACAGGGTGCTTTCACACTGCACAATGGGGGTCATTCAGACCTGATCGTAGCTGTGTTAAATTTAGCACAGCTTCGATCACTTACAGTGACATCAGGGGGGACGCCCAGCATGGGGATAGTCCATCCCGCATGTCAGGCCGCCCCCCCCCCCCTCCCTCGCACAAGTACAAAAGCATCGCACAGCGGCAATGCTTTTGTACTTGAAGAGTAACTCCCAGCCAGCGCAGCTCCTGCGGCTGTCCGGGAGTTACTCGTCGCTGCCCGGGTCGCAGCGGCTGCATGTGACGTCACGCAGCTGCTGCGGCCCTCCCCCTGCACGGTACGGCCATGCCTGCATTGGCCGGACTTTGCCCACAAAACAGCAGGCAAACGCCGCCGTGCCGCCCCCTCCCGCCCAGCGACCGCCTCTGCCTGTCAATCAGGCAGAGGTGATCGCTAGGCAACAACAGCCGTCGCCTGTCAGCCATGTGCCGGCACACTATAGCGCCGACACATGCGCAGTTCTGACCTGATCGCTGCGCTGTGATGAACTGCAGTGAGCAATCAGGTCAGAATGACCCCTATATCCCAGCTTGCTGCATGTTCACGTGCTATAATCCGGGATATTGTTGGCATATAAGAAACTTAAAAATTGGTTATACCATTCCCTGTGACAAATATAACTTATGCTTCTGATTTATGGGGAAGTTTAAAAAAAAGATTTTGTTTTCTCTAATATCTTGTAAAGAAAAAGGATATTAAAGAAATGTACCTGTAATACTCCAATGAATGCATCTATTGTGCAATATATTATAATACTTTAAAACAAAACCGATAAATAAAAGTACAGTTATCAAAGCACAAAATATGTCATTAAAATGCCATTGTCAAAGGGGTACGGAATAAAATGTGACTATAATGTATGTGTCTAGGAGTTATCAACCTTTAAACAACTTTGACTTATTGAGTTACTGTATATGGTACATTCCATTCTGCAACTCGCCTCTGGGTTTTTAACAAGGACACGGGGGAATTGCCTTGCGTCGCTCCATATCGGCTGAGCGGGGCACCGGGAGGCGGAGCTGCTTGGTCAGGCCAGCTAATCAGGTCACCAGCCTATATGGCATACACCAGAATAGCCAGATGGCCAGTCCTTTACTTATATATAGTCAGCATTATCTTATAATTAACTCAATTAATACAGCGTCAAGGAATTAGAACATCGATCAATCATCCATCAACTTGGCTCCCTCATTATTCTCTCATGTATCAGAAGTGTCATTTATTCAAGCACGTTGTTTTTTCTCCACAGTTTATAATCTGTATTAATTGTTGTAGAGTACTTGGGCATTAATTGCTCCGTATTTATCATTTTAGTCATTGTTCTCTGTGTAACCTCAATAAACAGCATTAACATGGTATCTTTTAGGGTCAACGGGTCTACACAGACACAAGCAACTAGGTGACTGTGAATAATAATGGGAGACATGTATCAAGCCTTGGCGATTAGATAAAGTACCAACCATTCAGCTGCTGTCATTTTTCAAGCACAGCCTGTAACATGGCAGTTAGTAGCTGACTGGTTGGTACTTTATCTCTCTCCACTTTATCTTTAGCTTTGATACATACTTGCCTACTTTCCCAAAATGGCTGTGAGGCTCCCGAAAATCGGGTAAATCTCCCGCCACCCCGGTAAAAGAGACAAGTGTCCTGAATTTGCCCGCACCCCGCCACCCACAGCCTCCCGCAGGGGGCAGCCAGAAAGTGGGCAACTGTGCTTTGATGCATCTCCCCCAATATGTGAAAAATAATCACAGATCATTTATTTAAGGTGGGTGTGACTAGGGTCGGGGCTCTTTTTGGCAATTCCTGCTCATTCGGGTTGACCCCATTGATGATGTGAATGGAATAGGCTACAGGCTGTCCTATCAGATCATCACAGTGGTAACAGCAGCAGCAGATGAGGGCATGGATGTGGTGGTAGATGGTGACTAGTCTGTCTCCATTGGTGTATCTAAAGTGTGCAAGGAGTGGCCACACCGCACACCAATATTGTACACCAATATTATTATACTCACCTCTCCAGAGTCCTACGTCAGCACTGCAGCACAAGCACAAATTATAGAGTAAATGCATGGTGGCCATTTTCCCGGAGATTTGTGCATTTGCAGTAGAGAAGTCACCGAGAACATGGCACGGCACAATGCCAAAGAGGAGGGCTGAACATGGCACCACAGAGAGGAGGGTACCTATATGGAACCAACATACAGGCCCCATCCTTTCATAACTGCCCCTACTTCTCTTATTATGTTAGGGAGGACTGGGCTGTATGTGACAGGGCAGCGTCATGAGAACGGGAAAGGAGAACAGAAACAAGCCACAAACTTGGAAGACTTCCATCTTGAAATTCAGGATTGAAAAATATTGGAAAATATTTTCGGGACTCTAGTTTAGGCCATGTTCCAGATATCTCCCCTCATTGTGCGATATTGACCTGACACCTGCAAGGCACAAATACCAAAGTTCCCCTTAACTACAACATTGGCTGTTACATGAACAATTCTAGGTAACAAACATACAGTAGCGAATTAAACTTATACAAATTGGGTACATTTTAGCTAATCTGTATCTTCTTAAAATCTACCCCTAGCGACAAACTGGTAGGCAAGGTGGGTTTGCCTCCATTGGCTGCTGGGAAAGAGGAAGGGTAGTATGTATCATAAAATGCTGCATTGTCCCTAGTGACCTACAGTAATACTGTATATGATGCCTCAGCTTTTTGGTTGTATCACATGGGACTTATACAAGTCCCACAAGATTTGGCTCAAACCTCAGTAGAACCTTCACAGTCCATCTTCGCAGATCCTCAAGACTTCTGCTGCCACCGATTAGTGTCACGTGAGATTTCAGTCCATATTTACCTTCTAAGGGTGGAAAGACAAGTGACTCTGCGTGGGATTCCTCCATAGTCATGAGTTTCCCGGTTGTTCCGGAAGAGTCACTAAGTATGCCTCAGCCAATCACATTTACTATAACACAAAGTCTGTAGTTTCGGTGCGAATGAGCTCTATTATTCCCATAGAGGCATGAGTAGAATGGTTAACCCAGAGGAAGAGGTTCTATCAATCAATTAGTGGAACAAGTTGTTTTGATGTACGAACAGGCTGTATTGTTTAGCCATAGAAAATGTAACTGGATTCCCCCAAACTTATTCAAACTAGGAAATTGCAAAAGGAAAATACTGTAGCATCACAAGTTGAATAACCGCCTCACGACAAAGGGTAGTTTGCACAAGACAAGGTCGGTGCAGTTCACAGGTGTAACTTCTAACCGCCGCTGATAAAGACAGAGCCACCGCGATGGGTTCTGCAGTTCTAAACTTGCAAAATAAATAATTACAAACTGCACCCAGGGAACAGGCGTTTGTATGCTCCAGGGGTGTTTGATGCACCACGATACAGGTCTCCTTCTGCGGGTGTCAGTTACTAGTAAAACATGAGTATTTATGTTGGGTTCAGGTGACCAGCGTTTGCCAAACGCCGGTCAACCTACCGACGCCGGGATCCTGAGCTTTAGTTTGCTAGCAGGGGGGGTTGAGCGCAACAAAGCCCCTTGTGGGCTCGCTGCGCTCGCAACGAAGAGGCTCGCTGTGCTTGCCACAGGTTTTATTCCCACTCTGTGGGTGTCATGGACACCCACGAGTGGGAATAGTCCCTGTTAGTCGGCATGTCGACTGTTTGGCTGGAAATCGACCGACCGCCGGTCACATAACTACATCCCCCCCATGACAACTAATCAACTTCTAACTGTTATTTCAAAGATTATGGGGGAGATGTACTAAGCAGTGATAAAAGTGGAGAAGTGAGCCAGTGGAGAAGCTGCCCATGGCAACCAATCAGCTGCTCTGTATACTTTTAAAGTATGCAAATTATAAATGTTACGTCAATGCTGATTGGTTGCCATGGGCATCTTCTCCACTGGATCACTTCTCCACTTTTATCACGGCTTAGTACATGTTCCCCAATGCTAGATGGGATCCGGACTTTGGGTAGACAGTAACTAGGTCGACACTATCTAGGTCAACCACTATTGGTCAACAGTAACTAGGTCGACAGGGTCTCTAGGTCGACAGGGTCTCTAGGTCGACATGAGCTTTTCACGAGTTTTTTCTTTTTTTGGACGTTTTCATACTTAACGATCCACGTGGATTACAATTGGGAACGGTAACCTGTACCGAGCGCAGCAGTAGCGGAGCGAGGCACCTTGCCCAAAGCATGGCGAGCGAAGCGAGCCATGAGAGGGGACACGGTGCACTAATTGGGGTTCCCGGTTACTGTATGAAGAAAACAACACCAAAAAGCATTAAAAACGCATGTCGACTTTTTGACCTGTCGATCTAGACCATGTCAACCTAAAGACCCTGTTGACCTAGAGACCTTCCATACCACACCCATGCTAGATATGTGACAGAATCTTATTGAATGCTATGGACAACTGTTCCACCTTATCTCTCTCCAAGGCTTGATACAACTCCCCCCTAGTCTGATAGTCTGTCAATAGATTATCATCATACAATAATACAATGTTTTGTTAGTAATATTATGCAATTTAAGAAACTAAGTAGTGATTGAATATGGTTATGTTGCTTTGTAATAAACGTATTAGAAAATAAAAGCATAACAATTGTTATAAATAACGCACAGGTAACTAAATTAAAGGTAGGTCCTTGCATATGGAATGCAATTTTCTATGAAAGCCTCTGGTAAAAAATAAAAAAGTACCTAATTTACAGATCCATAATCCCTTATATTGCAGGAGCAAATTAGTTAAATTGCCCCTCGAGGGGGGAGAGAGACAGATTGCAAAAGTTGTGCTACACTGTGTTCTAGTTAAATAAAAGAGAGAAAAAAATGTTTTTTTGTTTTAAGGATAAAATAAAATCAGTTATAGCGGTACAATTATTTCTAATGTGACTTTAATGTTTAGTAAGACTGATTTCTTTTTATATCTGACCCGTCTGACCTACTTAACCAAAGCTGCAAGGACGTTCACAGAGGTTTGTGACATTTGTACTTTCACACTGATGAAATCCATTGCAGAGAAATGACCTTTGTTGGGACGTGAAATGATGCCACCTTTAATTATGGAATGAGAACATGAACAAGATGCACAACTAAAACCACTATTTTTACTGGATTTTAAATATTTTTCTAGGGTTGTTTTTCTATCTTTTTAACATCAGCCTTAACTCTATTCATATTTTTTTTAGTTCTTTTAAAGGAAATCACCCAACTGTGATGTCAGCTTCATAACTTTGTGATGCTGACATTTTCATTGTCGACCGTTTCGTTTGCCTAGTCCACTTCTAAAGATCCTGCTTGCGTATACAGTATATAGTATGTGATCAAATTTACTTTGGATTTTTTTGTGCCCCTGTGTTGAAAACAGCGGCCACAGCATCTGGAGAGTTAATATATTATGCTAAGGTAACGAGTAGGTGGAACCCTGGTGCAGTGGGTGGTCCTAATTAATCTTTCCCTATTCTGAGCCGCTTGTTGCATGAAAACGGTCAGACAAATGTTTTATTGCTGTGTTATAATTAGTGTAACACAATAAAGGTCATCCTCCCTTACTGTACATTTTAGCCTTGTTATTCATTTGTCTATCCATTTTCACTGTGTTTTCAAATGTACAGCGCAGTATTCGCCCAATCAGTAGGGTTACCACCTCATCCCTAAAGGGATGAGGTGGTAACCCTACCTATCAGTGACTTTTTGAACTTTTTTTTCCCCCCACTGGAATCCTTCTTCCCATGTCACAATTAGCCTCTGTGCCAAATTTGGTGACATTCTGATTGTTACTGTAGTATTGAACTTCTATTGGTAGTGAGGACCAGAGCCCTAGGGTAAGGTTATGCCACCGCTACTGTTCTAGTTATGGGAACCTCATCGCTGTTGTGTTGTGTCAGGTTGTGTCCACTATTCCTGGAGATCCAGTGGAATAGTCACAGTTGTGGCGTCAATAGCCAGTAGTGCATGTAGCCACTGCATAGCAGCACCTCCAGCAACTGCAGTACAGAGGGTCTTGGAGTTTAACCCTCTGAGAGAGACAGTACATACTGGAGTCCGAGCTGGCCAAGCATTACACTGAAGATGTGAGAGTAGTAGTTTGGAGACTGCTGCACCGGGATGTTCCCCCATCCTCTGGAATTTATTTCAGTTTTATGGGGCAACCAGACCCTAGAGAATGCTCTCATACCCTAGGGATGGCCAGTGATAAGTGTTGGTTTGGAACAACAGTATTTTCACCTGATTGTGATGATTTTTAATTAGATTTCATGAGGTCTACCACCATCGCTTCATTCCGATGTGATGATTGGTGATGTCATTCTTGTTGCGTACAGCACAAGGTTAGTGGCATTGCTCCTTTGGGCATGTGAAAACTGTCTTATTAGCCTATGAACGGCTCAAGCCATCGAATGGTTCACAAATGATGGTTATGTGCCATCATTAAGGATGTAACGATGGCAGCAACACAGGAGCAATTTGATCCCGCTCTTCTGATGGTCATCCCTATCATACCCAGTAAATGGCTGCTAATTGGTGGATAGAGCTGGATGTTCATCAATCAGAGTAAGGGGGAGGTCTCTCTGCACAAACTGGCGAATGGATGAAGCTATCAACCAATCACAGTGCTGGAAGCTGGAAGTTACTCTGTTCACTGGTGGGAGTCCTGAGAATTTGTAAATTTGGGTCACCAATTGACCTTCTATTAATATTATGAGTGGCTGGTACACTTGGGGACATGTACTAAGCAGTGAAAAAGTGGAGAAGTGAGCCAGTGGAGAAGTTGCCAATGGCAACCAATCAGCTGCTCTGTATACTTTTACAGTATGCAAATTATAAATGTTACATAAGTGCTGATTGGTTGCCATGGGCAATTTCTCCACTGGCTCACTTCTCTTATATTACTGCTTAGTACATATCCCCTTATCTCTCTCCACTTCATCACTCTCCAAGGCTTAGTACATCTCACCCTTTGTGTCAAAACTCCACCACATTGGTGTTTCTATAATGGGTGCAATGTAGGGTTACCACCTCATCCCTTTAATTCTGGACACATATTAGTTACACAGGTTCTGTGGCTGGCTGACTTCAAGACTCCATTTCACCTGGTTTTAATCAGTCACAGAACCTGTATAATTAATGTGTCCAAAAGTAAAGGGATGAGGTGGTAAATGCTAGTGCAATGTGTGTGGAGCACATGAACCGCGGCACCCCTACACACACTGCACCCACATTTAATACTTATCTTTCCGAAGTTTCCAGAGACCTGCGCATGTGCAGTAGACTGGCAAATGCCAGAAACTACTGCGCCGTGCAGAGGAGGGGGCTCACCCGGAGGGGGCTCCACCACCTATGATAACACAGCTAATCTGCATCACTGCTTCCTCCTGTTGTAAGGGTCCCTCCTCCTCTCCTTCCTAACCCTCCCGTTGACTCTTACTGATGTCACCAGTGAGTTTGGGCATGCCTAAATGCTGTTGGGCGATGCAGTAGCTCCTAAATAAATGCTAACGGTAAATTCATGACTCACATGTGTAACCAAAGGCCTCATAGTCAATGAACAGCCAAACTCTATTGGGTAAATTTACTAAGATGGGAGTTCTATTTAAGATGGGATGTGTTGCCCTCAGCAACCAATCAGATTCTACTTCTCATTTATCTAGTACCTTCTAGAAAATAATACATGGAATCTCATTGGTTGTCATGGGCAACATCCCATCTTAAATAGAACTCCCCTCTTAGTAAATTTACCCCTAGCATTGTATACCGTCAGTCACATTCACACTACAGACATTTGTACGGTAATATTACTTTATATTCTGGTCATCTGAAAGGATCTGATTAGTTACTATAATTAAAATTGTTCAAATCATCAGTTTTATTCAAACTCCAGGTGACTTGCTTTCACCATCCAGACAAATGAAAAGTGATTACTGCTTTTCACTAGTGCTAATTACTTGTTGGCATTTAATTAGCAGTTTTGAAGTGATGATAAAACGTCCTTAAATCTGAAAACAAATAAGATCCATTTATTTGTGCCCATTTGGACTCTTACTCTCATTGATCCAATTAGTCTAAGCTACCGACTTGATTTAGCAACGCTCTCCTCATATACGTGGATGGGCGCCAGTAGGCAAATCAATTTCAACATGGCTCCGCTTTCCTTCCAAACCATGTAATCCATTTGATTGAATCATTGAGATTGCATCAAAACAATCTTTTTAAAACTTGTATGACTTTAGATTGCCATGTCACACTAAGATGTACTGTATGCATGACGTGTTGTCTTGCTGTCGTGTGTATTACTTTACATGCTAGGACCTTACATTACATACTTAGGAATGCGACCGCATTCTCCCGTGTCTATGGCCACTACGCACACACAGGTCCCGTTCTGCACGTGCACGGCCGGGAGAATGCAATCGCAACGCATTGACGCAAACGCCTCTGCCTGTCAATTAGAGGGGCGGAACAGGGTGACGAAGCGGGGGTTGCGGGGTTGTCGACTTGGCATTGGGCAGGCGTGTCGTCAGAAACGGGGGAGAGTTCGGGGCAGCCGCGTGACATCACATGCGTCCGCTATGACCCAGAAAAGGGCTACCCTGCGCCTGCCCTCACAGCCTGGCTGCAGAAGCAGGGAGGCATCCGCAAATCAGCGATGCGATCGCAATTATATGGCGTGGTGACCGGGATGCGGATAAAAGTGAACAAAAAAGAGTCGGTCTCGTGGTCGTGTTATGGCAGTGTCGCGGACGTGACTGTGAAAGCTGCTGCGTCATCAGACACACAGCAGCTGCCACAGAGGCCACCTTCCGGTGGAGAAACTACCTGCCACGAGGTTGGTGCAGGTGTTGATAGTGTGCGATAGTGCGCCGATGGTAGCGTGTCAAGTATCCCCAGCGGTGTTACAGCATGTAGAGACACTGAAAGTTGGAATATCATCGCTTGTACACTCAGGCGCAGACATCTACACGAAGGATAGGTTGAAACTAGCTTTTTTATCACAGCTGCGACTCTTGCAACAGACGCAAGAGCAGACATTTATTGCTCCAGGTTTTGCATCAAGGTTGTGCTGTTGTCGTTAGGTGGGGCAAGGGATGTGATCTCACCTCTATAATATCTACTGCTCAGAGTTATGTTTAGGACATTTGGGAGTTATATTTGGGGCAGTTGGGAGGTATGTTTAGGACATTTGGGAGGTATGTTCATGATATCTGGAAAGTATATTCAAGACAGGTGGGAGGTACGTTCAGGATAGCTGGGAGGTATATTTGGGACAGTTGGGAGATATTGTTCGGGAACGTTAGGAGGTATGATCAGGACAGCTGGGCGGTATATTCGGAACAGTTGGCAGATATTGTTCAGGAACGTTTGGAGGTATGTCCGGGACAGTTGGGAGGTACGTTCCGGACAGTTGGGAGGTATTTTTCAGGACATTTGGGAGGTATGTTCAGGACAGTTGGGAGGTATTTTTCAGGACAGTTGGGAGGTATGTTCGGGACAGTTCGGAGGTATGTTCGAGACATTTGGGAGGTATGTTCAGGATAGCTGGGAGGTACTGTATTGTTCAGGATATTTGGGAGGTATGTTTGGGACAGTTGGGAGGTACGTTCAGGACAGTTGGGAGGTATTTTTCAGGACATTTGGGAGGTATGTTCAGGACAGTTGGGAGGTATGTTCGGGACAGTTGTGAGGTATTTTCATAACAGTTGGGAGGTATGTTCGGGACAGGTGGGAGGTATTTCCATGACAGTTGGGAAGTATGTTAGGGACTTTTGGGAGGTATTTTTCAGGACAGTTGGGAGGTATGTTTAGGAAATTTGGGAGGTATGTTCAGGACAGTTGGGAGGTATTTTTCAGGACAGTTGGGAGGTATTTTCATGACAGTTGGGAGGTATGTCCGGGACAGTTGGGAGGTATTTTCATGACAGTTGGGAGGTATGTTCAGGACAGTTGGGAGGTATTTTTCAGGATAGTTGGGAGGTATTTTCATGACAGTTGGGAGGTATGTTCGGGACAGTTGGGAGGTATTTTCATGACAGTTGGGAGATATGTCCAGGACAGTTGGGAGGTATGTCCAGGACAGTTGGGAGGTATGTTCAGGACAGTTGGGAGGTATGTTCAGGACAGTTGGAAGGTATGTTCAGGACAGTTGGGAGGTATTTTCATGACAGTTGGAAGGTATGTTCAGGACAGTTGGGAGGTATGTCCAGGACAGTTGGGAGCTATGTTCAGGACAGTTGGGAGGTATGTTCAGGACAGTTGGGAGGTATTTTCATGACAGTTGGGAGGTATGTTCGGGACAGTTGGGAGGTATTTTCATGACAGTGGGAAGGTATGTTCAGGACAGTTGGGAGGTATGTCCAGGACAGTTGGGAGGTATGTTCAGGACAGTTGGGAGGTATGTTCAGGACAGTTGGAAGGTATTTTCATGACAGTTGGGAGGTATGTTCGGGACAGTTGGGAGGTATGTTCAGGACAGTTGGGAGGTATGTCCAGGATAGTTGGGAGGTATGTTCAGGACAGTTGGGAGGTATGTTCAGGACAGTTGGAAGGTATGTTCAGGACAGTTGGGAGGTATTTTCATGACAGTTGGAAGGTATGTTCAGGACAGTTGGGAGGTATTTTCATGACAGTTGGAAGGTATGTTCAGGACAGTTGTGTATGGTAAACCGGTGGCCGGGATCCCGGCAGTCAGCATACCAACGCCGGGATCCCAGTGTGCCAGAATGCCGGCAGCGGGGCAAGCACTAGCAAGCCCCTTGCAGGCTGTCGTGAACACCCACGAGTGGGAATAGCCCCTGTTAGCGGGATTCCGGCTGTTGACATTGTCAGTGGTCAGGATTCCAGTGTCGGTATCCTGACCGCCGGGACCCCAACTGCCGGCAATGTAACTGTATCCCCTGCAAAGCTATTAATCCTTTATGCAGCAGCAAAGCTTACGTTTTTAAACATTATGTTATAAAAATAATAAAGCAGAACAATTATATTCCATGGTTTACAAATCCGCACAACTGGAGGAAAAGAATTTAAAAAAAAGAAGAAAAAAGTATAGAGCCCTCTTCAGACAAGCTTATCACATTAACCCACCTAACCTCCCTAAGCTACTCTACCTAATTACCGCCCCTCTACATATTTCAAACAACAATTACATGTGTTCTTTCCTTACCCAAACAGCCCTCTGATTCAAGGCCAAAATTGCTGCTGAATGACTGGATCTTACAGCCTACGAAGCACTTTCTATATGCAGCAATTATCCTTGGAGCTTCTGCAATGCTAAACGAACAAGATGTAGAATATAAAATTATTATTATTATTATTTTAATATCAACACTCAGAAATATCTGGGCAGCCTTCTTCATTACCCAACAGAGTATGAAGCATACAGATGTGTCCTCCTATACCTAGCTTAGACACCACATGGCGTAGGCTGACAGGCGCGCCTGAGCCGACCCGGGAGCTGCAATGTACCGTCTTTTACTTTCACATTGCAGACTCTGCAAAACACCTCTCACAGTGTACCTGAGACGCTGGGCTGCAACTTAAACCCCACAGGAATTAGTGTCCAGCGCACACAAAGTCGCAGATGAAACACAACGGAACTTAGCGTAAGAAGATGCCTCGGCTGCTGCATCGTGGTGATTTGTACACAGATTTTGGGGCATATTTACTATAGTCCGGTTTTTAGAAGTGGAGATGTTGCCCATAGCAACCAATCAGATTCTAACTATTACATACCTCCCAACATTGAGTATGTTCAGGTCGGGACTTCTGCGCCTGAAAAGGAGGTGAGACCTTGGTAAAAGGGGCGTGTTGTCATGGGAATGTTACGTTCGCAAGCCACGCCTCCCGTTTCCATCACTGTGGGAGCATGCTGTAGGGGCTCTTGCCACGGGCAAGCAGGCTTTTTGCCCGGGGCGCCGCTACTCTAAGTGCGCCGCCTCCGCCGTGGCAAGAGCCGCTACTCCTGACCCCCCCTCTCACCGGCTGCAGCAGGCGCCATGGGCTGTGTGGGCGCCCGCTGCAGCCGGCATCTCTGACTGACGCTAGAGGTCATAACTGACCCCTAGTGTCAGTGCGACGCTGCTATGGGAGAGACGTCATGACGTCTATCCTATAGAGAGGAGCCGGCTGCGCCTAGTGACAGCAGCTGCAGCGGCCCGGAAGCAGGAGCAGGGCTGGTAAGTATTGTTTTTTTGTTTGGTTTTCTTGTTTGCAAGCTGCGCTACTACAGGGGGCACAAGTACTAGAGGCACAACTACAGGGGGCACATACTGGGGGCACTACTACAGAGGGCACTGCTACTGGGGGCAAATCAACTGGGGGCACAGATGCTGGGGGTACTACTACAGGGGGAACTGCTACTGGGGGCACAGCTACTGGGGGCAAATCTACAGGGGGCACAACTACTAGGGGCACAACTACAGGGGGCACATACTGGGGGCACTGCTACAGGGGGAACAGCTACTGGGGCAAATCTACAGGGGGCACATACTGGGGGCACTACTACGGGGGGCACAGCTACTGGGGGCAAATCTACAGGCAGCACAACTATTAGGGGCACAACTGGGGGCACTACTACAGGGGGCAAATCAACTGGGGGCACAGCTACTGGGGCACAGCTACTGGGGGAAAATCTACTGGGGGCACAGCTACAGGGGGCACATCTACTGGGGGCACAACTACTGGGGGTACAAGTACAGGGGGATAACTGTGGCCATGCCCCTTCCCTATGAAGAAGCTGTGCCCCTATTTTTGACCACGACTGGGGGCGCCACAGGAAACTTTCGCCCTGGTCGCCACAAGGTCTAGATCCGGCCGTGGGAGCATGCCTAGTGCTCTGTGAGCTGCTGCCCATGGCCCCAGCCCCTCCGTCTCTCGTGATCTAATTACTGCTGCTCTGCTAGCAGCGAGGGACAGGGAGCCTCCCAACTGCCCCAGCCCCCATCGCGGGACACTGCAGCCCGCGGATGGGACAGCAGGACAGTCGCAGAAAATTGGGACACTCGGGAAGCATGCTATTATCTTGTAGAAGGTGCTAGAAAAAATAAGTAGAATTCGACTGGTTGCTATGGGCAACTTCTCCACTTCTAAAAACCCACACTTTAGTAAATATACCCCTTAGAATCATACACACACAGATGTACAAATGTTGTACCTCAAATTCTCAAAAAAAAAAGTTTTGTCGCTTCCAATTGTTTTATGCAAATTTATGCACAATTTGAGTGAAAAAACGTTCCGTGCAGCCGAGTCGCCCGGGACCAGGCGTGCCGAGAGGAGCTGCTTGGAGCGACTGAAGACAGATTGTGTGAGGACACATCTGTACTTTGGCCCTCATTCCGAGTTGTTCGCTCGCAAGCTGCTTTTAGCAGCATTGCACACGCTAAGCCGCCGCCTACTGGGAGTGAATCTTAGCTTCTTAAATTTGCGAACGAAAGATTCTCAAAATTGCGATTACACACCTCTTAGCAGTTTCAGAGTAGCTCCAGACTTACTCGGCATCTGCGATCAGTTCAGTGCTTGTCGTTCCTGGTTTGACGTCACAAACACACCCAGCGTTCGCCCAGACACTCCCCCGTTTCTCCAGCCACTCCTGCGTTTTTCCCGGAAACTGTAGCGTTTTTTCGCACACACCCATAAAACGGCCAGTTTCCGCCCAGAAACACCCACTTCCTGTCAATCACATTACGATCACCAGAACGATGAAAAAGCCGTGAGTAAAATTCCTAACTGCATAGCAAATTTACTTGGCGCATTCGCACTGCGGACATTGCGCATGCGCATTAGCGACTAATCGCTCCGTTGCGAGAAAAAAATAACGAGCGAACAACTCGGAATGACCCCCTTTATTTGTGTAAAACGAGCATTCAATCAAGTGTGGTTTGACTTTTAAAACCCTCTTGCCGCAGTTTCACTCTCCTTGCATTAATGGTTGTGTCGGAGTCACTTCCATCCAATCAGATGCAGTCACAACTTGCATCGGTGTTACAGTACCTGCAAGTCATGGCCCCTCCAGGTAAAGGCGAATGTGCCCTTTCAGTGGCCACTGTGGCTTCAATTCACGTCAACAGAGCCACACCCTTACTGTTGTTATTATTACATTTTATTTATAAGGCGCCACAAGTGTTTCGCAGCGCTGTGATAGCGACACACATTACAACAATACAGGGAACACAGAACTTAACATTACAGAAATAGAAAAACTAAAACAGAGCACGGGTAACAATTAGCCCCACAGTCCTCAGTACACACTACAGCTGAGATGTAAGGAAGGAAAGGCGTAATCGGCGTAAAACTAGGGGCGGGCAGCCGTTAGTAGAGATGAACGGTGACCAGCGAGAGGAGATGTGGGTATAGATGGTTGCTGAGTAGAAGAGAGCTGTAATTGAAGTGCAAGAGAAGAGGACTGGGAGAACAGGAGGGAAGAGGGCCCTGCTCCAAGGAGCTCACAATCTAGGGGGAAAGGGGAGACAGGTGACATAAGTCACAAGCAAGCGGAAGGTGGCCTGATGGCATCAAGTAAGCGAGGCAGAGATGGCCAAGGCATGAGGCAGGGGGTTGAGAGAGCAGCCTCGAGACTAGGTTATGCGGAAGGGTACGCTTTGAGGAACAGGTGGATTTTCAGTGCCCGTTTGAAGCTTTGCAAGGTCAGGGAAAGTCTAATAAAGTGGCGGGAGCTTGTTCCAGTGAAGGAGGGCAGTGCAGGCAAAATCTTGGATTCGTGCATGGGATGCAGTGACCAGGGTAGAGGAGAGGCGACGGTCATTGGCGACCGGAGAGGGTGGGAGGGAGTATGTAGGGAGATAAAGTTGGAGATGTAGGGAGCAGTGGAGTTTTTTTTACTGATATTTAGTTGCTTCTTCACACCCCCCTTTGCCGCATCCCCGCACCCACTCAAATCCCCATCCTAGCACTCAGCGTACATGGGGGGTAATTCAGATTTGATCGCTAGGCAGCGATTTTTGCACTGCTGCGATCAGATAGTCACCGCCTACAGGGGGAGTGTATTTTCGCTGTGCAAGTGTGCGATCGCATGTGTAGCAGAGCTGCACAAACTGATTATGTGCAGTCTCTGCGCAGCCCAGGACTTCCTCAGCCGCTGCGATCACTTCAGCCTGTCCAGGACCGGATTTGACGTCAGACACCCGCCCTGCAAACGCTTGGACACGCCTGCGTTTTTCTAGACACTCCCTGAAAACGGTCAGTTGACACCCACAAACGCCCTCTTCCTGTCAATCTCCTTGCGAACGCCCGTGCGAATAGATCCTTCGCACAAACCCATCGCTGATCGGCGATCCCCTTTGCTGCCATGCGATGCGCCGACGCAGTGCGGTGCATACGCGTGCGCAGTTCGGATCTGATCGCCCACTGTGCGCAAATGCTCAGCAGCGATCACATCTGATTTACCCCCATGGTCGTAAATCCAATTTGTGCATGGAAAAATACATGCAACGCCAAAAGATGAACATGCGCGGAAAAAACGGTGCAAGCAGCATCCGCAAAAGCCAAAACTTTACATCTAACTCCTAATATGCCCCACAGTGAGTATTTACTAAACATTCATTTGTATCTGGGAAATATATATATATATATATATATAGATATTATTTTGTCAATATCTGTAAATGGCATCATTATTCCCGGGGACGTTGTACCTTTATCTTATCAGATTGTTTACAAACCTGACATTTTCTGCGGGGAATGTGAAGAGCTGAAGAAAATGCATCCAGAGCTGAGAGATTTGTTATTACCTAAAATGAGTGCTGTTTTGTCATTCTCGTAGCGACCTAGCATCAAGTATAATATAATCAAGGAGAAGTGGACCTGCAAGTTCAATGACCTAGCTTGTGCCATTACCAATAAATTAGATACTGCATCAGAATAGGTCCGGATAATGAATTAGATTACAGATAAGAATGAGCTATGCACTGTGATAAATCTGCACCTGCTGTAGCACAAGCCTGAGCAGAATGTAAATGCTAGGCAGGGAGGATTTAAAGCTGCACTACCACCTAGGAAAATATTGGGCCCACAACTTGGAGCCCGTGCTTCTGGTTTTCCAGGCGCTCCTCTGTTCTCTCACAGCCTGGCCAAATGCTGTGGGCTTGAAGCGGGAGCACCAATCACACGCCACAATCAACAGATAGTTCCTCCCCTTTCGCAAGCCATCAGCCACCGCTTACTGTCGGTTGACAAAATATAGTTGCCTTTTCTGCTCTGTGGCTATGGGGAAGGGACTCCGTGGGAAAATATTTTCCAAGGCGATGTATGTTATAGGATGCTTTCTTATGTGTGCGGAGTCATTTTTTTTTTTATTATTTCTTTTTTTGCCACTTTACATTTTGAGCCTAGAGTTTTATGTGTGTTTTAATTTGAGGGATTGTTTACCTTGAAAGGTACAGGCAACCCAGTCATTGTATTGTAACATTTAAAGCGCTTATCCATTTTCTAGACTTTCCAAAGTACTATAAGCAACTACTGTAGATAACTGCCCCCAGGAGAAATGTTTGCTGGAGCTAGTAGTTTGTCTCTCACCTTTAGTGGAGTTAGAACAAAATGATTCAGCCTCATTATAAGTTTTTACACGGGGGGACTGGACACCCTAATTTTAAACATAAGGTGTGGTACCTTACTGAGGCTTGTAGTGCCACGCAAAAAAGAAAAGAAAATGCAGGTGCACACTCTAAGCACTAAGAACACCGGTAATCAGAACAATTGTAATAAACTGAAAACTGAAATTGAGGTTCTTAGCACAATTTTTGCCAAAAAGTGCTAGCCCACCTACAGTACCACGTCCAGGTGACCTCTTCAGGTGGGTCTCTACCATCCCTAATACTGACATATTATATAAATGTATCCAGGTCTCACCTATCATAGTGCTAATATCATCAATATCATCTTAGAGCAAACTATTTATCACCACAGTATTTTGCCGATGACACAACTGAGAAAAGGAAGTCTAACTAAAGACCTAATAAACAATGATTGTTTGGTTAAGTAGGAAATTATTTGTAAAAAGGTTATTTAAAGTAGGCCTTACCGTAATAGGTGTCACTTCCTCACCCGACCATTCCCTTACCTTCAAGCTCGCTTAGCTGTGATTTCAATTTGGTTCATGGTTTGTCAGAAAATGACTATGAAGATCCACCCAACTGAAATTGCTACAAATGTCACCTAACCGGAGACAGATATTTCCCATTGTTTTGTGGTTCTGCAATAAAGTACTGTACATGTGTTTGGGACTAATCATAGCCACTAATGTGCCCCCATGTACAGTATAATGCATCAGTCTTGTGACACAGATCATAATATCCCAGCCATGTCCCTTATCACCCCCCCCCCCCCCCCCCCAACAAATAATAAAATTCAGCTGTCCAACACATATGGTGCCAGACAAAAATGGTTATGTTGCAGTATAGTGGTACATTCTGAAAACTACTGTGCTTTCCAATTTTGGATTCAAAAGATAAGTGACCTCTGTTGTACAGCATTGTCTAGTGGCATGCTCAGTTGTGCGACACATAATATAGTATTCTTATGCATGAGATAAACTAGCAAAAACAAGTGCATTATCATTTTCATGTGCATATTCCATCCATCCTACTTTGTTTTTTCTGTTTTGCTAAAGTAAATTGATGTCAGAGGAAGAAATATAAAGAATTTATTGTTAGCGTTTAGGATCTAATTTCTCTGCCTTACAGGGAGCAGTAAGCAAACTAACTGTATTTTCTAAAAATTCAATTCAATTGTAGTTTCTTTAAAAAAAAAAAAAACACTCAACAAGCAATGGTGTGTCCAAGGGCATGAAGCAAAATAAATCCCACACACAGTGCCCCCTATAATAAAAATAAATCCAAATTAAAAAAATGGGTTGTGTAGTCCACTCCCTAGGGTCCAGAGATGGACTGGGGAGCGAAATCCGCCCTGGCATGTGCATGCAATGACAGGGGCGCACGTGCCATGAAAGGGGGCACGCAGACACTACCTACGGGATGTGCCGCGAGTTGGGGGGCGTGGACTCGCGGCATGCCTCCATTTCCATGGAGACAGGTAGGGGGCGGGGGAGCGGCCAGACCAGAGAGCCGGAAGGGCTGCACACAGCACAGCCTCCGACTTTCTGTGTGACAGCATCGGCCCACCATCCCATCGGCCCTTTTGGCATTTGCCAAAAGTGCCAGATGGGCAGTCCGGCCCTGCTAGGGTCTATTCATGAAGCAGTGAAAAGAGTGAAGTGAGCCAGTGGAGAAGTTGTCCATGGCAACCAATCAGCTGCTACGTATAATTTTATAGAATGCACTGTATAAATGTTACCTCAACACTGATTGATTGCCATGAGCAACTTCTCCACTGGCTCACTTCTCCACACATTTCACTGCTTCATGAATAGACCCCTTCCTTAACCTGCCTCAATGTTTAACAGCATCTTAGGGATACCTGTTCATTATACCGGGATCATTACGGTAGCACTCCCGGGAAACCACAGCCAAGCTATTTAGCGCAGGTATGGTGATCTGTGGGTGGGGGCAGACTGTTTTTACAGCCCCCCACTTTACTGAGGCAGCAGTCCTGCGCTGACCAGTCAGGGAATGGCTGTCGCTACAGCAGAAGATGCCCTTGCTCGTGATCTAACATTGTAGTGTCATCATGCCCAGGTTATCTGCTCACACATAGTGGAATAAAGTGATCTGGTTGCATTGCCGACAGTTACCATGGTGACGCCACAATGCCGACACGGTTCAACATGCACCATGGTAACATCCTCATAATGTTGACGCATTCACAGTCAGGACTGTGTGTAACTTTTGGCGCTCACCCTGATCCAAACCAACCCCCCGCCCCCCCCTCCTCCCTGCCCCAGCCAGTCTGCCACCTGGGGCAGTGGGATTCATAGCCTTAGCCCAGATAACTATTAAGTAGAAATAATTGTGCTTATTTCAGTTTCCTTAATGACAAAATAGATACATCCGGACAATTCGAGCCAAGATATTTACATTCAATCACGCCATTTTTCGCATAATTAATTTCACTTTCTCCCATTTATTGCTGGAAATAGAAATTTATTTGAAAACACAGATGGTGATTATACATTCTCGTATTCTGATATTTTCAATGGAAGCTTTCATGTCTTCTAATGGAAATAGGATGGCATAATGTGTGGCTATTTTATTCTCGCTTGTGCTGATCATACAAATGCTTCATTGTTTTCCAGGGGACTCTTCGCCGGCGACTTCACTACAACTCACTACATGGAAGACGGAACTGCTGTGACTACTGCACATAATCACACGGTAAGGTGCTAATCGCACGGGAGACAGAATAGTCTGCATACTGAGCGTATAGTATATCAAAAGAAGGGCACTAATCTACTGTATATCAATATATAGTACAGTGGGTGGGATGTACTAATGTACATCGCCGCCCTGCGCCACGATGCGATCGCATATGTCATTCCGTATGCGCTCAGCATTGCCGAGGACAGCTCTTCCGATAAGAGCTGTCCTCCGCAATGCGCAGCGGCAGCCTGCCTTCCTGGATTCGGCCCCGGGAGTCAGTCTGCGCATGTGCAGAATGACGGAGGCGGCCGCGGGGCATGCTGGGCGGGATCCGATCGGATCCCTCACACAGCGCCGTGGAGAGAAGCCTTTAGGCTTCTATGGGGTATCGCCAGCCAAAGCTGGCGAACCCCATCGCTGCGCTCACCTTCCAGGCCGGGGGATAGTACATCAGGAAAATGCGGTAAACAGGGGGTTTACCGCATTTTCCGCTTAGTACATCCCGCCCAGTATGAGGAAAGAGCATTGGTCCTGGGATATTCTCCCCGTGCTTGTGTGGAGGTGCTCCGGTTTTCTCCCACACTCCAAAAAATGATGGCCCTCATTCCGAGTTGATCGGTCGCAAGGCGAATTTAGCAGAGTTACACACGCTAAGCCTACGCCTACTGGGAGTGTATCTTAGCTTCTTAAAATTGCGACCGATGTATTCGCAATATTGCGATTACACACTACTTTGCAGTTTCTGAGTAACTTCAACCTTACTCTGCCTGTGCGATCAGTTCAGTGCTTGTCGTTCCTGGTTTGACGTCACAAACACACCCAGCGTTCGCTCAGACACTCCCCCGTTTCTCCAGCCACTCCTGCGTTTTTTCCGGAAACGGTAGCGCTTTCATCCACACGCCCATAAAACGCCGTGTTTCCGCCCAGTAACACCCATTTCCTGTCAATCACATTACGATCGCCGGAGCGATGAAAAAGCCGTGAGTAAAAATACTATCTTCATTGTTAAATTACTTGGCGCAGTCGCAGTGCGAATATTGCGCATGCGTACTAAGCGGATTTTCATTGCGATGCGATGAAAAATACCGAGCGAACGACTCGGAATGAGGGCCGATGTGCGTTTAGGGCAAACTAGATGGACCAAGTGGTTCTTACCTGCCGTCAAATTCTATGTTTCTATGTAAAAGAAGCTGTCAGACAGGGCTATTGATTTATTACACCAGTGTTTCAGCCATACTTGCACACTCTGCAGTTATGTGAAATCCCATTCCCTGCTCTCCTGGGGGTAAATTTACTAAATGGGAGTTCTATTTAAGATGGGATGTTGCCCATAGCAACCAGTCAGATTCCAAGTATTATGTTCTAGAAGGTGCAAGATAAATGAGACGCCAAATCTGATTGGTTGCTATGGGCAACATCCCACCTTAAATAGAACTCCCATCTTAGTAAATTTACTCCCTGGACTCTCAGGAACAAACAGCACCTTCCTGAACCTTCACTAGGGCAGTAAGCAGGGGCTTGGGGATGTGAGTGATGTAAATGATAAAGAAGATAGCGTCAGCATGCCCCATCAAACACTTACAATTTGGACATCCTTTCCTGAGTTTCCCAGAGTTCCCAATAGAGGAGCTCCCAGAAGTAGCTAAGTCTGGTTCCTATAGTTCCTATAGTTCTGAATTAAGTTCATTTTAGTTCATAAGTTTCAGATATATCAACAGGAATTACAATGTTTGCAATCATTTCAGTAACTGTTATATACAAATTAGGGGCATAGACAGATTAAGATCCCATCTTCACGTGGCTCTAGGTAGCATACCAGTTTAAGGGGGACATTTACTAAGCAGAGATAAGAGCAGAGAAGTGAGCCAGTGGAGAAGTTGCCCATGGCAACCAATCAGTACTGAAGTAACATCTATAATTTGCATACTATAAAATTATACAGAGCTGCTGATTGGTTGATGGGGCAACTTCTCCACTGGCTCACTTCTCCGCTCTTATCACTGCTTAGTAAATGTCCCCCAAGTCCTCTTCCAATCTCAATTTGTCAAAACAAATAAAAATCCCAGAAATTGGGTTATAGTGTTCAGTGTTCCCCTGGGTCATACGCAAGAGCCTAGGTTGCGTAATGGATGGTCTGGCTATTATTAGGGGAACATTGGGTTTTCACTGACTAAATCTTAACTAAAACAAAGTGACTAAGGGGATAGCAAGCTCTGTCCCTGCGATGACACTCCGCAGCATCATCGGGGTATTTTTAGAAAAAAAATACCCCAATGTCCTGCTGCACATACGCCGCTGCCGATCACTACCGCCTCCGGTATTCCTCCCCCCCCCGTCTCTACTACCCCCGTGCCGCTGAAGAGCCTCCCCCCCCCCCCCCAGGTTTATACTTACCAGTCACGGGAGCCGGTGTCCGCTGCTACCAGGGGGCTGCCGGGCGCCGAGTCCTTCTTCTGTGCTGTGACCCCCGGTGCTGTAAAGTGAGCTGCCACTTTGCAGCGTCACTTTACTGCAGCGGGGATCACAGCGCAGCATATGGAGGACCAGGTGCCTGGTAGCACTCACCAGAGCAGCGGACACCGGCTCCCGCGACTGGTAAGTATGATTCATTTATTTTTTACTTTTGTGATCAGCTCTGTGTGTCCATCAGACACACAGAGCTGATCACTAGAGCCCAGTCCCCGCACAGCTTTCTCTGCCACTGGCAGAGAGCGCTGGGCAAAAGGCTGCAGATCGCAGTGCTGCCCTGCTGTCCTTGTCAAGGACACTGGAATTAACACTGGATGTAGGTATTTAAAATAAATTGTATGTTCTAGATATTCGCAAAAAATAAATATAACTAAAGGCATTCATTTGACATAGTTAAAGGTGTGAAAAATTCTCACTGGGATTTTAGAGAAATGTTCTTCAGCAAAATCCATTTCATTATCATTAAACTGTTTGCAAAAGTTATGACTAAAACGTGGACTAAAATGAAAACTGAGATTCACTGACTAAATCATGACTAAAAGGAAGCAAAAGAAACAGACTAAAATCTGACTATGAGGGTCATTCTGAGTTGATCGCTCGCTAGCTACTTTTAGCAGCCGTGCAAACGCATAGTCGCCGCCCACGTCCTCTTCCTGTCAATCTCCTTGTGATCGGCTGGGCGAATGGATTCCTCATAGAACCCATCGCCCAGCAACGATTCGCTTTGTACCCGTACGACGCACCTGCACATTGCGGTGCATACGCATGCGCAGTAGTAACCTATTCGCTGCAATGCGAAAAACGTCAGCGAGCGATCAACTTGGAATGACCCCCTATATACCAACTACAATTTTAAGTAAGTGACTAAGGGCGACATGTACTAAGCAGTGATAAAAGTGCAGATGTGAGCCAGTGGAGAAGTTCCCCATGGCATCCATATACAGCTGCTCTGTATACTTTTAGAGTATGCAAATGATAAATGTTACATCAATGCTGATTGGTTGCCATGGGCAACTTCTCCACTGGCTCACTTCTCCACTTTTATCACAGCTTAGTACATCTACCCCTAAGATTAAAACTAAATTGAATAAAATCTTGTTAAAACCGTCTGCTCTGATTGTGTTAAACAAAGAGCTGCTGACAGCATCCCTTGCCTGCTTCTCAGCTACAGGACAAGCATTGTGTGGGCAAACGGGGTCATTCCGAGATGTTCGCTAGCTGCCGTTGTTCGCTGCGTAGCTATCAGTGTAAAAACCGTCCAATCTGCGCATGCGTTTGCTCCGCAATGCGCACGCGCGTCGTACGGGTACAAAGTATATTGTGGTTTTGCACTGGTTCTAGCGACGATTCCAATTGCACAACCGGAGATTGATAGAAAGAGGGCGTTTCTGGGTGTCAACTGACCGTTTTCAGGGAGTGCTTAGAAAAAAACGCAGCCATGGCAGAAAAAACGCAGGCGTGGCTGGACGTTCGCTGGGTGGGTGTGTGACGTCAAAAGCTGTCCCTCCGTCGTTAGAATCAACGCACACGAAGAGTAACTACAGGGCTGGTCTTGTTTTGCACAAAATGATTTTGCAGGCGCTCTGCTGCACAAGCGTTCACACTTCTGCAAAGAGAAAATACACTCCCCAGTGGGTGGCGACAATTCGTTTGCACGGCTGCTAAAAACTGCTAGTGAGCGATCAACTCGGAATGACCCCCAAAGAGAGTAGAATAGATGGCAGTAGTGATGGCCATTGACCATTGATGATTCAAAACCATCGATGGTCTATGGTTGATGTTGAATACTTTTGCCATCGATGGCACGTGACCAGATGGGTTCCCGCCATTGATGGTAGCTATCTGCCCAATGTTTACAGTGTTTCTGCTGCTGGGCTGTTAGCTAGCATCTCTACGCTGCCCCATGGCAGAATCTGGAATGGGATGTTCCCCCTTCTTGACAGGCTGAGCTGTCAGTCACAGCACAGCCCCAACCCATCCCCGGCTCTCATATGGAAGAAACGACAGCAGCCGTGCATGCGCAGAAATGAAGATGGCAAAACCAGTGATGGCACCACATAGAACAGCCAGCTGCCATTTATGGTTTGTGCCACCATCGTCATCGATGGTAACCATCAATGGCAACCACACCGATGGCCATCCTTAGATTGCAGGGCTATGTTAAATCAGCCCTCCCCTTATGGCCCCATCTAGATCCACAACTGGTTGGAAAGGTCGCCGATAGCAACCAAGCAGTTCCTACAGCAGCTACCATTTATCAAGTACATTCTATAAACTGATAAATAGAATCTGATTGGTTGCCCTGGGCAACTTTTCCACTTGTCCACTTCTTCACTCTTTACTCATTGATACATCTCTCCTTACATAACCCACAGCAAACATTTCCTAAGTCTTAAAGAAGATTCTGGAGCCTCTTTTTAAATAGAACCGCAGTGACAAGTTTGATCTTTCTTTTAATATAATGCGGCGATAAAATTAGTTATTGCCGCAATATTACAGAAGAATATTACCGACCCAAAGCGTTGAGGGTTAATCCTCCATCTTACCGGGCCAGCTTTTTCTGCGCCAACACCCCAACTTGCGCATGTGCCGTCCATATGTGGACTTTTAGTGCCAATTTCTTTAAAAAAAATAAAAAAATGTAAAAGTTTAAAAATAAATAGAACAAAAAAATACCAAAAATGTAAAAACCTTTATGCATTCAAAATTACTTAATGATCTCAGGATGGCGATGACAGAGCTGGCAGGGTTATATTATCACCAGCCAAAAAACTGTTACCGCCGGCCGTAACGCTTTTTGCATGTTGGTGGCTGCGATAACGAACCATGGCCCAAATGTATTAAGCCTTGAAAAGTGATAAAGTGGAGATGGATAAAGAGAGACAGCCAATCAGCTTCCTAACTGTCATTTTTCAAACACATCTTGTAGCATGACAGTTAGGAGCTGATTGGCTGCTACTTTATCTCTCTTTATACATCTCCACTTTATCACTTTTTAAGGCTTAATACATTTGGGCCCATATTACCTGGGTAACCTTTCGGTTTCATGGCAGCAGGGTCCTTCGCCCGCTGATAGATAGCCCCCTTTAAATACACATTAGTGGTACAGACACATAAATCCATCACTTGGAAGACAGATGGATTGTGAATTGCTCCTGCATGAAATCTATTACAGAATGGGACATTAATTTGCTTTATTCACACACACACACCGGTGGGCATAGCAATCAGGCGCATATAATACTTACAATTTTCTTTATGTAAGGATCAGAGAAGAGGAAGAGGTCAGCAGTCACAACTTAATTTTATAGGGGTTTATAGTATAGTGCTGATTGTATTTAGTTATCTTATGTATGTACTGTAAGCAACCCTGATCTTAGCGGGCCTGGAACCAACCAATTACCCTAACCTCATGGCTGGGCTCACGGTGATGACAGGATGCTCTGAAGACAGCCAGGCTCCATGAGAGCGGCTACATAACCCAGCCATCTGAGGGATTTATGGGCCCTCTCTGCACAGAGCCAACCCCCCCCCACTCCCCTGCCTCTCTGTGATGTACTGTATGTGAGAGGACATTATAAGTACTTCAGTGTGCTGACACATGTGAGCAGGGAAGCGCCATACAGATGTAATTCCATGAATCTGTCAAATGCTTGTTATGTAGCTGTGAGCCTGGAGCCGGGCTGTCTTCACCGGCTGCTGACACCGAGGTCAACGCTGGAATCGGCAATTAGATAAATCTAAAAAATAAAAAACACAATCATTTTTTTCGATGTGTGTAAGGGGTGCCGGGAAGGATGAAGATAGAGGGTAGAGAGGGCCTGTAAAAGAGGTACCACGCAGATGGTGACCATATGGGGGCTCCATTCATGCGTTTCGATTGGTGAGAGTTGCATGTGCGTCTGGTTTATACAGTCACTTGCATCACACTTGCGCCAAGGGCGACTTACAGATAGATCCACGGTTATCTTGGCTTCTTTGCTGCGAATAGGCACACCATGGTTTATTTACATAAACCCTTCACCTATTGTTCTCAACTGCAATACAATACAGAGAACAATACAGCAGGGGATTAAGTCCGACTGCCCAGTCTCAATTAATCCTATTAAAGGCCAAGATAAACATGGACCCATCTGTATACGGGGAGGGTGCCTGTGTGCAGTGTCCATGCAGGCTCACCCCCCAACACCGTGGTACAGCCTACTGCAGGGCTGACCAAACCAGTCCTCAAGATCTAACAACAGTTCACATTTTCCAGACCACCTAGCTGGTGCACGCGTGTAGTCATTACTAATTAAGATGTGCTGCATTCATTCCTAACTGACAATTCTACAGATCTCCAGGAGGCCTGGAAAACATGAACTGTTGGTAGATCTGGAGGACCGGTTTGGCCAGCCCTGGCCTACTGCGTATGACTACTGTATATCTCAAAGTGATTTCTCTACTGCACATGTGTGTATCTCCGGGAAATAGGGCGACGGCGCCATTTTCCCAGAGATTTCTTCAGGGGTGGCAGCACAAAGTAAGTATATAGAATGGATGCAGGGTAGATGGTGTCTGCCCCCAATGAACCCAGGGGTGTACACCGCACACCCTGTACACATTATAGAGACGCCACTGCTTGCACCAATGCTGTAAAACATTTATTTCTGGGCAACAAACACATTTGATATTGGCATCAGTTACAGCACATAAATCTCCCTGTTACAGCAGAAACAACTTCTCATCTAGTACACGCAAAATAAAATTAATACATTTCCTTAAACATGTTTATGAGGCGTAATCTGTGCCTGAGTGACATAGAAAACTCCAATCAGTGCCAGGAGAGCATACACAAACGCCAATCACAAGCGACGCACTAGGGTCATTCGTACTTGCACCTGCCCCTTACCACCCCCAAGTAATACAGCTCTCCCAAGTATATACGTGCCTTTTACATCTTACTGTACTTGGGTGGTCATTCCGAGTTGCTCACTCGCTAGCAGTTTTTGGCAGCCGTGCAAATGCTTTGCCGCCGCCCACTGGGAGTGTATTTTAGCTTAGCAGAAGTGCGAACGAAAGGATCGCAGAGCGTCGGCAAAGTTTTTTTGTGCAGTTTTAGAGTAGCTCAAAACCTACTCAGCGCTTGCGATCACTTCAGACTGTTCAGTTCCTGTTTTGACGTCACAAACACGCCCTGCGTTCGGTCAGCCACGCCCGCGTTTTTCCTGGCACGCCTGCGTTTTTTCGAACACTCCCTGAAAACGGTCAGTTGACACCCAGAAACGCCCACTTCCTGTCAATCACTCTGCGGCCAGCAGTGCAACTGAAAAGCTTCGCTAGACCTTGTGTAAAACTACATCGGCCGTTGTGAAAGTACGTTGCGCGTGCGCATTGCGCCGCATACGCATGCGCAGAAGTGCCGTTTTTTTTGCCTCATCGCTGCACAGCGAATGAATGCAGCTAGCGAACAACTCGGAGTGACCCCCTTGGTCCTTACTGTACTTGGCCTATGCTAATATGCCCCAGTCAACCACTATCCTACCCAATCAGATGCATTTTGCCGGAGCGAAATCACACACAAAGCGCTAACTGGCGTTAGCACAGTCACCCCCAGAGCACATGACATCATGATGAGAGGTGGGGCAGCCAGCCTCCAGGAAGAACAGAACTTCAAGGAGTATCCCACGTTGGCTAAAGGACACTCTGGGCGGCACTGCAGCAGTGATACCGCTGGGCCCTGGACTCTGTGTAAAAGGCATCAACCGCACCGCTTTCCGAAAAAAACGACAAAAAAAAACAACTCATGTCGACCTTTAGACCTGTCGACCTAGCATCCATGTCGACCTAGTGACTGTCGACCTATAGTGGTCGACCTAGATACTGTCGATTTGATGAACCACACCCAGTTACGGCCTTGGCTGGCGTAGCACTCACTCAGCTTCCGGTATACTGACTCTGGGCTAGATGCATCATCGCTTGGAGAGTGATAAAATGGAGAGTGAAAAAGTACCAGCCAATCAGCTCCTAACTGCCATTTTTCAAACACAGCATGTGACATGGCAGTTAGGATCTGATTGGCCGGTGCTTTTTCACTCACCATTTTATCACTTTCCAAGCGATGATGCATCTGGCCGTCTGACAGTAGCACATGCACCAGCCAGTACCATATCATATAATACGTGCCTTTGCGATAATGTTTAGGCTTTGCTAGTAAGCTGATAAAATGAATAGCCTAATGGATAAGAAACGTTTTGTTCTATTTATTGCCTGAACAAAACTGAATATTTTGCGTTGTATCAAATGAATCCAGTATTTATATTTTTTAATAATGGAAGTTGAGCCTCAGAGCTAAATACACAATGTTTGTGAGAGCTCTGCCTGATGTTGATGTGTGCAGGGTGCAAATTAATTCAGCCGAAACTACTTGTCTACTGGAATCCTGTATTTTAACTAGTGAATTACATCACCGGCTGTCCCCTACGGATCACATTTATATTTCATGTTACCGACGTCCTGGGACTGAACAGTCGAGTCTGAGCCTCCCGGCAAAGAACAGCTGGAAAAGACCAAAGTCTAGTATTACTACTGAAAATAATATATGTCCTTACAAAGAATTAACAGCACTTTTAAGGTCAAACAATGTTAACTGCGTGTGTTATGACTCCCAATATTTGTTCTGCAAGGGAAAATATGGTTCTCCTGCAACTTTCTGCCTCCTTATCTAGTGTCCGACAGGCAAATGAAACAGCGTCTCAGTCTGTACATTCCCAGGACCCTTGGTCATCTGTACATACTGTAGGCTCCCTTTGTCTAAACAACCCCCCGGATATTTCATATCTTGTGTAATGTTTCTTTTGGGGTGAGGAGGACGGGGGTTCTATTGTAACAATAAAGGCGAATGGAAATATATATGTAACACAGAGACACACAACTACATCCCGTAACACAGAGCATCATTTTTACATAAGAACCCCATACTTATCACGCAAGACATGAAATACCCATAATTCATAGTTGCCCACCCTCCCTCATTCTGCAGGAGACTCCCTGAAATAGTAGCAATCTCCCTAACTCCCTGAATAGTCCATGAATCTCCCTGATTGCACCTTGGGGGTCATTCCGAGTTGTTCGCACGCTGCCGATTTTCGCAGCGTAGCGATCAGGTTCCTACTGCGCATGCGTATGCACCGCGTCGTACGGGTACAAACAGCATTGTTGCTGTGCAATGCTTCTAGCGACGATTCCATTCGCACAGCCATTCGCAAGGAGATTGACAGAAAGAGGGTGTTTATGGGTGTCAACTGACAGGCTGAAGTGATCGTAAGGGCTGAGTAAGTTCAGACCTACTCAGAAACTGCAAAAAACTTTTTCGTCCCGCACTGCTGCACATGCGATTGCACACTTGCAAAGCGAAAATACACTCCCCCGTGGGCTGCGACTACACGTTTGCACGGCTGCAAAAAGTAGCTAGCGAGCGATCAACTCGGAATGAGGGCCCTTATCCCTACGATGTACTATATATTTTTTCCCCTAACTGTTACATTCTTGGGGAAAAAAGAGAAATCGGACATACAGTACATACATTCAAATGGAATCATTAGTGCCATTTCCCTGCATTGGTTATTAGGCACAATGGGGGTCATTCCGAGTTGATCGCTAGCTGCGCAGCGATGAGGCAAAAAAACTGCACTTCTGCGCATGCCGCCCAGGCCCTGCGCGGCCATCACCCGCTCCCACAAGCAGATGCGGGGACGACCGAACGGCCGCCCGAGCAGGCCGCCGCAGCCGTCCAGGAACACCCGGCAACTCGTCCCCCGCCGCAGCCAGCGGCAGGACCGGAGACGAAGATAGAGGCCAGAGGGGGAGCACGAGCGGGCGGCCAAGGCCGGCCGCGAACGCCCGGGCGCACACGTGGTACAGGCGCAACGGGCCTGCCCCGACTCGGCCGACCACAAAGGAATCCAGTAGCCGAGCAGGCAGGCCAGCGATGCGCCTGGGTCAGGACCATGGGAGAACAGACACAGGAATCGATTAAGAAATAGGAGAGGGGGAAAAAGAGGATAGAAGGAGGGGAACAGGGATAGAAATTAGAAGGTACAGAGAGTATTATAGAGTAGGAGGGCAGAGAGAAAGATAATAGATAGAAATGAAGTGTGTGAAGAAAACAGCAGCAGCAGTAATAAATCAGTGTACTTATCAGTTCCACGGAAAAAACTTGAAAGAGGCAGGATGTCCTAGATCTGAAGACTATATGTATGTCAGACCAGCCCCTATACAGAATCCAGCCAATCACAATCCAGGCAGTTTTCCTTACGTTCCTCCCACAAAAACTGTAACCCCTTCCGTGCCAGAGTGATGCATTAAGAGGCGTTCATCAAGCCCAGCCGGTGAGTTTATGCTGTTTCGGCCATATTACATGACCTACGCAGTCTTTCTGTGTGTGACTGCGGCTGTATCTGCATACGATATGCTACGTTGCAATGTATTCCTGGAAATCACTGTAATGTAGCATTTCATATGCAGATACAGCCACAGTCGCACACAATATAAGCATGCTGCATATCATTTTAATCAGCAGAAGCTGCTTCTGCATCCTAGCTACATAGTAATGCAAATAAGATGCATTTTCATAAACAAAAGGCGCCCGCCGTTAGCAGAGCTGCCAGCTGACTCATGCCAGGCATCTCCTGCAGGACTAGCGGCGGTGCTAGGGGGGCAGCAGGCAAAATCTTGCCTAGGGCATCATATTGGTTAGGCTCGGCTCTGTCCGTGCTGATAGGTGTTACTTTCACAATCTCCCTGAAATGCTTTTTCAAGAGTAGGCAAATATGCTGTAATTGCTCCGGCATTGCATTCACAGAGCTAAATGCACATTTTAGCTGTGCGTGAAGGTGTACGCTTCTTCAGTGGAAATGCGCCTGAAATGTGCTGACTCTGCATTGACCGTTCCTGCGTGTGCTTGGTTCTGGAACATGCGCAGTGCAAGAATACACAAGATTTGCACTGGCCCCAGGGAGCCTCTTACAAACAGGTGGCAGAGGATTATGGGAATTATATATGACAATGGTCACTCCGAAAACATGTACAGTACATCTTCATAACTTTCCAAACTGCTACTCACGAGTGGATTAAGTGTGTGTGTGTGTGTGTGTAAGGGGCAGTTGCACCGGGGGGCCCTACACACAAAGGGGCCCCCACACAGGGTAAGTCTGACCCAGTAATTGCAGAGAACAGGTGCCCAGCGGCACCAGTCCCCACAATGTGGCAGGCCGCAGCTCTGCTTTCTACATGACAGACTGCATACAGTACAGAGCGGCTTCTGAGTGCCTTCATCAGTGTCATGTGACACATCACGCCTATGCCATTGATGAGGCGACTTGGGAGCCGCTCTGCTCTGTATGTTGTATTTGCATGCAAAACGCAGAGCTGAAACGGAAGCATGCTGCCACGAGGGACATGGGGGGTGGGGGGGCACTGTGACCATTATAATGGGGGTGCAAGGTAAGGGGCCCCCACAACTTAATTGCCCTGGGCCCCCCACAAGCCTTAATCTTGCCCTGGAGGCTCCGGGGGGATGTAGAACATTCTGCTTGCTATCAAGGCCTACAAAAGTGACCATGTAAACTGCTTACTTTGAAGGCCTTTGTCCATCCCGCACCTAGCTGGCCACAAATCGCAGCTTCTTACACAAAAATCAGCCACCATGATAATCCTGCAGGACGGATGGCAACACTTTGGGCAATCACTTCTTCTGACTGTGCATGCAGTAATCTCCAGACTGGGCTAATGGTTGGCTATCAGGACCTCACAGGTTTGGCCAAGTCTGATAACCACCTTGATTTTGGGCACCTTTAAGACTGCCATAGGCTTACGGATGCAGACACCCTCCTTCAGATTTCACCCTACATGCACATACAGATGGGTCCACGGTTATCTGCGCCTAGGCACAACATGACTTATTAGCATAATAACTTTGCGGTCAGCGGTGTGGTTACTTTCGGTCAACCGCTGACCGCAAAGTTCCCACCATTGGCTACAATGGAGCGCATAGGCGCTACATTGTGTCACTGCCGTGTGCTGCCTGACAGACACTACAGGAGCACACAGCCAATCAGGAGGGTGCCACGATGTGGCGCTCCCTGATTGGCTGAAGGGACCCTCTTTGACAGGAGTCAGGGGGGGTCCTGGCAGTCGGGGAAAGGGGTCCCATGTGTAAACATGGGACCCCTTTCAGTGCGTGGTCGGGTTTGTGTTTTATTTTTTTGCCAAGTACGTGGATTATTCAAAGGCCGGATTCTTCACTGGACTATGTGAGTATAATTTTTTTCACAGGTACCCCAAGGATTCTACATGGAGAAGAGGACCGAGCCTCGTGGGAACATAGGTAAGTATGTGTGTATGTTGGTGTGCATGTATGTAATAAAGTTGTACTGTCACGGTGTGTGTGTCCTGTTTTTTTGGGGGGTATTTTTTTAGTAGTAGTACTACAGGTACCAGCGGGCCCGGTTTTCCACCTCATGCTGGTACTTGTGGTTCTCCAAGTACCAGCTTACGGAAGAGGCTTGCTGGGACTTGTAGTACTGCTACTAAAAACAATATTCACACTTTCACACTTGGCTATCAGGCCCCCATCCGCCGCCCTTGGATGGGGAGGACAGCCTCGGGCTTCACCCCTGGCCCTTGGGTGGATGGATGGGGGGGACCCCTTGATTGAAGGGGTCCCCACTCCTCCAGGGTACCCCGGCCAGGGATGACTAGTTGGGGTTTTAATGGGACGGCCGCAGGGACCGATATCAAAGTGTCCCCCGGCTGTGGCATTATCTCCCCAGCTAGTGGAGCCCGGTGCTGGTTTCAGAAATACGGGGGACCCCTACGCTTTTTGTCCCCCGTATTTTTGGAACCAGGACCAGGCGCAGAGCCCGGTGCTGGTTGATTAAATATGGGGGAACCCCTGTCATTTTCCCCCCCATACTTTTTCAACCAGGACCGGCTCAAAGAGCCCGAGGCTGGTTATGCTTAGGAGGGGGGACCCCACGCAATTATTTTCAGAATTTTAAAGACTTTAATAAACTTTTTAAGGTACACAATGATGCCCTGCACGGATCTCACAGATCCGGCCGGGTTTCCTTGTGTTTTTTCAGGCAGTGTTTTACTCATCACTCCCGTAAAACACTGCCTGATATTACGAATCACATCGACATCGGAAAAAACGATTGTGCAAAACTCGGCAGCTTAGTGAATGACCGTATCAGGATTCAAAAAGTTGCAGTAAAATGCACCCGATACCATTCGAGTTCAAACACCCTTCAAAACGGTCAAAACACGAATAATAGTAAATAAACCCCCAGGTGTATGGCCAAACCTTCCAAATGGGGCCATAAACCACTTGTGCAGACCAGCTGGATCCAATGAAACACCATTAGCTTTGACCACGAGCAGATGTAGCCATATTCATATTTGCTGCATTGTGGCACGCTGCGCCGGACTGTGACTATTTGCAGCCAGCGACCACTCCGTAAATTCCATTAAAAATTAATGGTGTGATCACTGGCTGCAAATTATCGCAGCCCAGCACGCTATGCAGCAAGCAGTACCGCAGCAAAGGTGAACATGGCTACATCTGTAGTGATTACGTAGATGGGGCCTGAGATGGGCACAGTCCGGGTCGCTACTGCATCTTCGGTAGCAGCACATCTGAGGTTTGATGCTAATGCCGCAGGAGCCATTTTTTGTAATGAGCCGCCCACTGATGGCTTCTCAGATGCGCTGCCTGCGACCGAAGACGCAACATGGGATCCACATCGTGACCACTGGATGGACCATTGATTGCTTAGAAAGTCCACCACACCTAAGCTGCCAGAATAATCGTCCAGGAGCGCAGTTGTTGGCTTCGGCATGCCCCAAAAAGGGATACAACACACCTCCATTTTTTAAAGAGGCTCCCAGACATCGCACCCAAAATGCCTGCCATCTGTCAATCAGGCAGCGGCTATCTCCACACTGCAATCGGAGCCGCAGCACCGTGGCTGCACATGCGCACTGCAGCCCATGCGCAGAAAAAAAAACATCAGTCAATTGCGACTGCATCCGGGTGTGAATCAGGCGGAAACTTTTTTATACGGCACCATGTACATTACTGCATGTTTACTGCACCCGTAACAGAGAGACTTTAACCACTATGATAAAAATGATAATATTCCACAGCAGCGGTGGGTGGGGCCTGATGATGCGGATGCAGCTGGTTGGATGGATAGGGGCTACCCATGTCTGATAATTGTACAGTATGAATCAGGTGGACCTACTGTAAGCACGAGTTCTCGGATTGAACAGTACTATAGGCTCTGTCGCCTCGTTCCCGTGCATTTTATAAACGCTGTCAAACCCAAGTATTTCATATCATCTTATTCGTCATGCTTTAGTTAACGTTTCTAATTCTTTACAGCATTATGCGTTGTCGCCTTAATTTAAACCACCAACGTGCCTCACACATCAGTAGTTAATTTGTACTGGGAATGGATGGGTCCGCTTTATTCGAGAGGAACAATTTCATGTTTTACAACATTGTATTTTTAATTTATAAATTTTTTTGCATTATTATAGATGTCAAGAAAAACCTGTTATTTCAGCTAGTCTGCCAAACGGAAGATCAGTTTCACAAATTAAGTATGGCTGTAGCTGGTTTTCCGCTTTAATATGTGAAAACAAAGATGAGCGCTAACTTCTGTCATTGCAAAATGTTTACTAATAGATTGTAGACCTCTAAATTATAGCTGAAGAAATAATTGCTACAATTACTGTAAATATAGTACATTTCAAGTACTACACTTATCTTTTATGCTTAGCTGGAATGTCACATTGTGCTTTTCTGTTCAACGACGGATATCCTTTCCTCCTAAACGGCGGTGACACGCCTCCATTTTGGGAAACGAAGACCGCCGACACACCTTCCACACCCCACAGTCGGCAGCAGACTGTCAATCACTGGCAGCCTGCTGCCATCCTCCGACCTTCACCTCAGGACCCGTTTGCGTACGCACAGAACGGTTCCTGAGCATGCGCAAAGTACCGATAATCGGTACCTTGCGCATCCTCTAGCCATTGCTATGGGATCTGAATAAGCCGCAATAATTGTTAACGTGCATAGTAAGGGAAAGGATAGTATTGTTGTAATAAGTGTTCTAAAGTTATTTACTTTAAACATGTATCATTTTTTTTCTTGCCAACATCCTGGTTTATATTCTGACTTTTTTTGTTTAATATTTGTTTCATTTAGCTACTGTTATTTTAATCCAAGAGCAATTGGACCAAATTACTGAAATACAGTACATACTGATCCTTGTGGATGACAGTGTGCAGGGTTCCCAGTAGGGAGGGACAGGGCTGGATTAAGGGAGGGGGCGATAGGGGCGGTCGTCCTGGGGCCCCCACACAGTGGTGCGTGAAGTGGAGGAGTCCCCCTCTGGCAGCTTCTGCGTCCGCCGAGGAGCTCCTGTGCGTGTATAGTGTGACTCGCGGGTAGGGAACTACAATCCTGCAAGACACTTACTGTGATCCGGCTGGGTATGCAGGTGGTGCGGCGCAAGGACAACCGACCGATGCTGCAGCATCCGGTGCTTCAGCATCCAGGTATCATGTGTGTGTGTGTGTGTGTGTGTGTGTGTGTGTGTGTGTGTGTGTGTGTGTGTGTGTGTGTGTGTCCCCGATGCTGCATGTATGTGTCAAAGGTACACCAGGGGGTTTCACATAATTTTTACTTTTTACTAGTGGGGGCCCGCCCAACTGTGCTGTCCAGGATCCACGACCAGCCTAAGTCCAGTCCTGGGGATAGATGGTGTGGGAATGTCAATAGGGGGGGTGCGGACTGCACCCGTGTGTTCACCGATCCTGGGGGTGACGCCAAAATGCCACCTATTCAGCTGTGACCAGGAGCTGGGTGCTGCACTGTGACATTATCATGCAGTGCCTGGCTCCTGTCACCCAGGAGGAGCCGGCAGTGCAGGCAGAGTCTTCGGGGGTGGCCCAGCATCCCCAGAAATGCTGGGTACACCTCATACCATGAGGCCATGCCCCCTTTTCTGGTGCATGCAAGACCTTTCTCCAGCAAATACACTACTTGCTCTTTAGAAGGTTTGATACGTCTCCCCCACGTGTACCCAATTTTTCACTGGTCTATGGGTCCTCACTCATGTCTAATATCAGTGAGCTCAGTGGCGCCCTTCATCAAATGTACCTTTAGTAAGAATGACTTCTAGGCGCACCCAGCTGTTTCTCCATTATCGTGTAATCATCAGAAGGGATGTTTTTATTCCGCTATTGAATTGTGAAAGAAGTCATTTTGCTCCAGCTGATTATGTCATTATTTATGAGATTGCAGGTACTTCTCCTGGGGATGATAGTAATGTGTAAGTAAATAATATATATAGAAAGCCTATTGAAGAACCTTCTGTTTCTGATTGTGCGTTGTTACATTTTCCACTGGTCGCAGACTTAGCTTTACTCACAATACCAGCTCTGACTACTGCGGCATCAAACTCATAGGGGCAATGTTAGCTAGGGGCAGGGGTGTATCTAGGCGTCCGAGTGCGCCAGGCAAAGTAGGGGAATGGTGCCAACTCCTTGAGAGACCATTGCAGTCCAAGTGGTGGCTGCTGTGTTGGGCACTGGGCAAGACAGGGGCCAGGACTGCTGCCGCACACTGGGAACTTCTTCCTGACAGGTGTACCAGGTGCTCTGTGATGAGTGCTCCCTCACACTCACTCCAAAGTCCTAGAAAATAGCTGCTGGTTACCATTCTCCCCGTGTGGCCAGTTTGATAGCTGTCGGCCTGCGCTCCTGCAATGGCAGCACTCCTTGTTTTGTATGTGTGTACGGAGGTATTTTGGATATGGGATTTTTCCGTATTTTGGAATAATTGCATACCATAATGAGATATCATGGCGATGGGACCCAATTCTAAGCACAGAATACATTTATGTTTCATATACACCTTATACACACAGCCTGAAGGTCATTTAATACAATATTTTTAATAACTTTTTGTATTAAACAAAGTTTGTGTACTTTAAGCCATCAGAAAACAAAGGTTTCACTATCCCACTCTCACTCAAAACATTCTGTATTTCGGAATATTTGGATATGGGATACTGAACCTGTATATTATTTTTCCAAGGAAACAACAAGGGGTGTACAGTTCTAATATATAAAAAGTTAAATTATATTTTTTATCCCTGCTCTTCATGCTAAAGACAGTGGGGGTCATTCCGAGTTGTTCGCTCGCAAGCCGCTTGTAGCAGCATTGCACACGCTAAGCCGCCGCCTGCTGGGAGTGAATCTTAGCTTAGCAAAATTGCGAACGAAAGATTCGCAATATTGCGAAAAGACTTCTCTGTGCAGTTTCTGAGTAGCTCGAGACTTACTCTTCCAGTGCGATCAGTTCAGTGCTTGTCGTTCCTGGTTTGATGTCACAAACACACCCAGCGTTCGCCCAGACACTCCTCCGTTTCTCCAGCCACTCCCGCGTTTTTCCCAGAAACGGCAGCGTTTTTACACACACTCCCATAAAACGGCCAGTTTCCGCCCAGAAACACCCACTTCCTGTCAATCACACTCCGATCACCAGAACGAAGAAAAAACCTCGTAATGCCGTGAGTAAAATACCTACCTGCATAGCAAATTTACTTGGCGCAGTCGCACTGCAAACATTGCGCATGTGCATTAGCGACTAATCGCTCCGTTGCGAGAAAAAAATAACGAGCGAACAGCTCGGAATGACCCCTAGTGGCAGGATTAATATTCAGCACGTGAGATACACTGAGCGAGCATCCCGATAGTTTCCACCAGAAACACAGATCAAAATTGCATGGAGATCCATGCATACTTACCTACCCTCCCGTGACGGCCGGGAAGCTCTCGAAAATTGGGTGGCGTGTCCGGCCCCCCGGAAAAGGTGGGCAAGTCTCCCGCATCTGCTGCCAAGCCCCCGCTGTCAAACTTTCAGGCCGTGGGCCACATGTGACCCCTGCCACATCTTTTTGCAGCCACGTTGGCAGGAGTTAATATGGGGCGGAACTGCATCCCCGGCGTTCCGCCTCTGTCCACCAACGATGACGTTGCCTCACCATCTACACCGCCCAATGGCACCCACGAGTCCTGGCCAGTGGCGGTGTGAAGCAGCCAATAAGGAGCAGCTGAGCCCTCACCAGTTTCAGACTGGGGCATATAGGGCCCACCGGGGGAATGCAGTGGTACGGGCCCATGTTTAGGGGTGTGTCCAGTCTCTAGAGGGGGTGTGCCCAGCCACCACATTGGTTTGCCTAACCCTTTTGCAAGTGTAGGTCCCCTAGATAAATATATACAGTAAATACTGTAATACATGGAAGATAATGTACTAAATTAGTAACAGTATAACATGCGCTCATACCTCTTCCCCCCCCCCCCCCCCCCCCCATATCGTCAGGAGATTTGACGTTCCCCGCTGCTCCTGGTGATTATCTTTGACTCTTTTTCATGGGCACAGCAGCTACACATCAGGGAGACAGTGGCAGCACGGCGTGATGTCAACATGTCACATCGCACGTGTACTAACGGGAGGCAGCCGACAGGGGGAGCGGGGCTTGGGATGTGAGGGAGGTGGAGCTGCTACTCACTTGTATAGTGCCCCTGACCCAGTCCTGACTGCGCGGGCAAGGGAGGTGGAGGTTAATTAGGTCTCTTGCTGATGGGTGGTCCAGTGCACCTCCGGACTACCCCATAGTTTTGCACAAGGACAGACTGGTGGGTACAATCATGGCTAAGGGATAGGTACACCCCTGGCTAGCTGCTATGATTGGGCTATGGTTGTGTGATGTTAACAGAATGGCATTAGCATTGCTCTCTCACTTTTATGTGCATTTGGCACTAAATTGTGCTCTCTGACTCAAAGAATGCTGCTCCACCTGTGCTCCTTGCCCTCGGGTCACAGTGCCAGCGCACAGGGACACAAATATGTGTTTTAGTTCTCATATTGGGCGGGATGTACTAATGTACATCGCCGCTCTGCTCCACGATGCTGATCGCATATGTACTAACATATGCGATCAGCATTGCGGAGGACAGCTCTTCCGATAAGAGCAGTCCTCCGCGATGCACAGTGGCAGCCTGACTTCCGGGATTCGGCCCCAGGAGTCAGTCTGCGCATGCACGGGGTGACGGGGGCGGGCGCAGGGCATGCTGGGAGGGATCCGATCGGATCCCTCACACAGCGCCGCGGAGAGAAGCCCATAGGCTTCTATGGACCCCACCGCGGCGCTGTCCTGCTGGCCGGGGGTTAGTACATCAGGAAAATGCGGTAAACAGGGAGTTTACCGCATTTTCCGCTTAGTACATCCCGCCCATTTAATGAAAGCGATCCTCGGAATCAAGAGAACATTTTAAGATTATTAAGGGGGAGATGTATCAAACCTTGGAGAGACATCACGTACCAGAGAATGAGCTTCTAACCGTCATTTTGTAAACACAGCCTGTAGAATGACAGTTAGGAGCTGATTGGCTGGTACTTTATATCTGCACTTTATTTCTCTCCAAGATTTGATACAGCTTCCCCTCAGTATGGAAATGAGGTAATTCTCTTACGTTTTATCATATTCTGTAGCCTAGCTAGAAATCAATAAGATGTCCCTTCAGATGAATCGCTATCTACAAAACAGGGCCTGATTCTGATTTGCAAGCAAAACAAAAAAGCAAGTAACTGGGCAAAACCATCTGCACTGCAGGTGGGGCAGATGTAATGAGTGCATAGAGAGTTAGATTTGGGTGGGGTGTGTTCAAACTGAAATTTAAATTGCAGTGTTAAACTTAAGCTAACATTTGTGGGCTACATGCAAAAACAGCCAGTATTTACCCTGCACAGAAACAATATAAATGTATTTGCTCCCCTTGCACAGGTCTGAATCACCATCCATGTTGCCATATGGATGGTGATTCAGACCTGAGCGCTGCTGTGCGTTTTCGCACAGCAGGCGTCCAGGTACTAACTGGGCATGCGTATGCACCGCAATGCGCATGCGCGTCGGACAGCAACAAAGGGCATCACCAGTCAGCGACGGGATGGTGCGAAAAATCCGATCGCACGGGCATTTGCAAGGTGATTGACAGGTGGAAGCCGTTTGTGGGTGGTAACTAAGTGTTTATTGGGAGGTCCGGAAAAACGCAGGCGTGTCCAAGCGTTTTCAGGGAGGGAGTGTGACGTCAGCTCTGGCCCCGATCAGCCCATTCTGATCGCACTGTAGGAGTAAGTCCTGGGCTGCGCAGAGACTGCACACAGTGGATTTTAGCAGCTCGGCGTACACATGGATCGCACACTTGCACGGCAAATTTACACCCCCCCTGGAGACGGCGACTATCTGAATGCATGCAGGTCCGGTTCTTGCCCTTTTGGCGGGCGTGGCTTCATACAGGGGGCGTGGTCAGTTACGCCCCCTGTACAGTAGAGTAGCACCGCTGTAAAAGAAAAAAAAAGAAAAATGTATACTTACTATCCTCGCTCCCGACCGCTGCAGACCTCCGCCGGCGCCGCTCCTCTCCTCGGATCTGGCATAGACAGACACTAGAGGTCAAGTATGACCCCTAGCGTCTGTGTCAGTCCCACAATGCTGTGCGGTGCGCGATGACGTCATCACGCACCGCACAGCAAAGCCACTGTGCGATGCCTTTGCACTTCTGCGGGGGGGTCGGCACTGACATACGGGGCGGACTAGCCCTGTGCTGGGCGTCCCCCCGCCTATCAGTGTGAATGATCGTAGCCAGCTACGATCAACTCGGAATGACCCCCATTGAGTCTTGCAATATATGGAGATCACAGTTAATATATGATGTATCCGGTAGATTACCCAGCTTAGGGTGAGAGGTTTATTACCCAATCCGCGTTTGTAGTCCTTCTTATCCTCTGCTAGAGGCGCTGTTATATGAACGGACAAGCGATGGGCACTGAAGATGGATGTCTCTCTCTCTCTCTCTCTTATTTAGCCGGTCCAGAAAGATATAAGATGGTTTCAATTGGTGTGTCTCCTTTGCATCTCTTTTTAATTATGTCCAGATAGAGCCAGTGGCTCCAAGCGTGTAGGTCTGTGTTGGGGCTCAACGCATTTCCATGTGGAAGTACACCCACAGTACACCCACACCTTCCTCAGGAGCATATATGCTCCTGACGAGCCAGCACTCCACCTTTTGCAAATTGCCATTTAGAGCATATATATTCCTCAAAAGCACTTTATTCAATTTTACATGCATTAATTTTTAATATGATATTGATTGTATAAATAAATGTATTTTTGTTTTCTCAAACCGCAAAATATTGTTTCTTTCTTAAAACCCTAGCGCTACTATTCATTTTATATTTACTTGCTTTTTTTGCTTTACTTACAATTGTGAATCAGGCCCACGGTACAATTCTGGGAAGAATGTTTTAGTTAAACTCAGTTTTCTCTCTACTGCAAATACGTAGTAATGAAGTTACTGCTTTAAGTAGCATTGTCAGCTCTAGGAAGAGGTGAGTGTGAGGAATAAAATGTAACTTTTTTTTCAAGTTTTAATTATTGTTTTATTGAACATTATATTTTTGCTGTAATTTTCATAAATTGCCATTGGCATTAGATCAATGGGGGGTCATTCCGAGTTGATCGTACGTGTCCGATTTTCACAGCGCAGCGATCAGGTCACTACTGCGCATGCGTATGCACCGCAATGCGCACGTGCGTCGTACGGGTACAAACAGCATCGTTGTTGGGCAATGCTTCTAGCGACGAATCCATTCGCACGGGTGATCGCAAGAAGATTGACAGAAAGAGGGCGTTCATGGGTGTCAACTGACCGTTTTCTGGGAGTGGTAGGGAAAACGCAGGCGTTTGCAGGGCGGGCGTCTGACGTCAATTCCGGGCTGAAGTGATCGCAAGGGCTGAGTAAGTTCAGACCTACTCTGAAACTGCAAAAAACTCTTTCGTCCCACTCGGCTGCACATGCGATCGCACACTTGCAAAGCGAAAATACACTCCCCCATGGGTGGCGACTATGCGTTTGCACGGCTGCAAAAAGTAGCTAGCGAGCGATCAACTCGGAATGAGGGCCAATATTGGCAACAAGACACAGAAGAAGAGGATAAAAGGCAAGTCATGAGTAAGTATTCATGAGTTACTGCTATAAGAGGCAGTCATGGTGGCAGGGCCACTTTAAGTACTTCGTAAAATGTTATTTAATGTGTTAAATAGCATCTAACCCACTACTGGGAGATACAGACCCAGTAAACTGGAAAATAAGCTGTCTCCTCCATGCACTCACTTCATGGCTTTCTATAAGCACATGGGTAGCCATATAAATTCACTCGGGAATAGCTTTTTAAGCTTTCCTTGCCAGGAATTCAATTACAGAAGAACCGAGAAATAAACTCTTTACTATCAATGTGCGATTTTTTATCTCCTAAGAACCATTATGGGCCATTTGAGCACTTCTAGGGCTAGAACGACCAGCCATGCAAAAGAAAAGGAAAAATAATCGTTGAAGTGCTGCTAATTAGTGAGGCCTCCTCTATTCCCAATCCAGGATGACGAACCATGGCTTGTTCTCAACAGATACATCATCATTAAGTGGAACTAACAGATCAAATAACTTGTGGACCTGAGGGAGGCCTGATATCTGTCAGAGCGCTCTGCAACCCATGAAGACGGGAACTGCATTCAAATAAATGACTTCAATTAAATCTGTAGTTTGATAGGGATGGATGGAGAGCACGTTGAGATGTCAGTATATTCTGGCGTCTGTGTTGCTTCGTCCTGAAAAAATATAGAATTTAAGGAAGTGGTTCCCAAACACAGTCCATAACAGTCCTGGTTTTAAGGATATCCATGACTGAGCGGATCCGGTCTCTAGGTCGACAGTAACTAGGTCAACACTATCTAGGTCTACCCCTATTGGTCAACAATAATTAGGTCGACAGGGTTTCTAGGTTGACAGGGTCTCTAGGTCGACAGGTCAAAAGGTTAACATGAGTTTTTCACAATTTTTTTTCTTTTTTTGAACCTTTTCATACTTAACGATCCACGTGGACTACGATTGGAACGGTAATCTGTGCCGAGCGAAGCGGTAGCGGAGCGAGACACCTTGCCCGAAGCATGGCAAGCGAAGCGAGCCATGCGAGGGGACACGGTGCACTAATTGGGGTTCCCGGTCACTCTACGAAGAAAAGGACACCAAAAAGACATAAAAACCTCATGTCGACCTTTTGACCAGTCGACCTAGACCATGTCGACCTAAAGACCCTGTCGACCTAGGTACTGTCTACCAATAGTGGTCGACCTAGTTACTATCTACCTTCCATACCACACCCGACTGAGCACAGTTGCTTAAATTAAAAATGACTGATGTACTGTAATCTTTATTTCACTGTTAGGGTGCCTAGAGAACAAAGGGGTCTATGTACCAAGGGGCCTATTTATTAACATTATTTTTACTAAAATAATGTGAAAAGGGTGTTTTCACACCTTTTTCACATTATTTTAGTATCACTCAATGTATTTTTTATTTTTTTGTGAAAAACTGCTCCAAACCCTTTAATTGTCTTTTTTTTTTTTTTTGTAACCCACATCGCATTTCCCATACTTATAATGGGAAATGCGATCGAGCCGAATTTACTAAAAAATAAACTTAAAAAAACCCACTGGCGTAATCACTGGGCAGCACTGCGATATGCTGCCTTTTGCACAGCTTTCTTTGCCCCTGGAAGAGAAAGCTGTGCTGGACCTGGCCAGTGTGATCGGCTATGTGTGTCCGATGGACACACAAGTTGATCACTGGTAAAAAAAATCCCCCCCAAAAAAATCATACTTACCAGTGCCAGGAGCCGGGGATCGGTGCTCCGGTAAGCACTGCCGGGGCATCGGGTCCTCCATGTGCTGCGCTGTGACCCCTGTGCAGTAAAGTGACGCTGAAAAGTGACAGCTCACTTTACAGCAGCGGGGGTCGCAACACAGAAGCAGGATTCGGTGCCCGGCAGCCTCCTGGCACTGCGGACACTGGTTCCTGGGACTGGTAAGTATAAATCCGGGGGGGCTCTTTTGCAGTCGTGTTGGGGGAGGGGATAGAGGCAGGGGCGGCGCATGCATAGCATTACATCGGGGGTATTTTTACGAAAAATACCCCAATGATGCTGCAGAGAGGCATCACAGGGACAGAGCTTTCTCGCAAGCTCTGTCCCTGCATGTGGAGGCATTTGATTTGCCAGCTGTCGGGATCCCAGCGCTCAGTAAACCGGCCCGCAAGAGGCTCTTTAGTTCTCACCCGGCTGCCTGCATGCCGGCGGGCGGGATCCCGGCTCAGGTATGCTGGATGCCGGGATCCCAAGCGCCGGCATAACATACTACACCCCCTGCATGTGATAATTGATACATCCACGCGATGTACTCAATTATCACATTGCGAGTTTGGCCGATATTATCACACCACATCCGCATCATCAGATGCGGATGGAGATAAATCGTCCCCTAAGCCTTGGAGAGAGATAAAGTAGCAGGATATAAAGTACCAGCCAATCAGCTCCTAGCTGTCATGTTACAGGCTGTGTTTGAAAAATGACAGTTAAGAGCTGGTTGTATGGTACAGTACATTGGGGCAGATGTATTTACCTGGAGAAGGCATAAGGAAGTGATAAACCAGTGATATGTGCTAGGTGATAAACCCACCAGCCAATCATCTCCAATATGTAAATTAACAGGAGCTGATTGGCTGGTGTGTTTATCAACTTGCACTGGTTTATCACTGGTTTATATCGTTGTCCACTTTATCTCTATCCAAGGCTTAGTACATAGGTCCTCATTCCGAGTTGATCGCTTACTAGCTACTTTTACCAGCCGTGCAAACGCATAGTCGCCGCCCACGGGGGAGTGTGTTTTTGCTTTGCAAGTGTGCGAATGCCTGTGCAGCCGAGCTGTGCAAAAACATTTTGTGCAGTTTCTGAGTAGCTCTGGACTTACTCAGCCCTTGCGATCACTTCAGTCTTTTAGGTCCCGGAATTGACGTCAGACACCCGCCCTGCAAACGCTTGGACACGCCTGCGTTTTTCCAAACACTTCCAGAAAACAGTCAGTTGCCACCCACAAACGCCCTCTTCCTGTCAATCTCCTTGCGATCACCCGTGCGAATGGATTCTTCGTTAAATCCATAGCTCAGCAACGATCCGCTGTGTACCCGTACGACGCGCCTGCGCATTGCGCTGCGAACAACGGCATGGAGTGATCAACTCGGAATGACCACCATAGTTTGCAAAGCATTGAGAACTAAAGTACCAAAATTATTTCTGGTAGAATGAATATTTTGCTGTGGGAGAGAGGTTTCAAGCTTTCAAATGCAACCAATCAGCTGCTACCGTTTATAAAATGAACTTGATAAATGCTACCTGAAAGCTGCTTGGTTGACATGGGCAACATCTCCACTTTCCACTTCTCCACTTTTTTCCCTGCTTGTCAGTGGCGGCCATACCTCCCAACATGACCCTCTCCGGGAGGGACACAATGTTCTGCCCCAGGACTTCCCTCTTAATTTATGATTGCCATCACCTGTGCTGAAACACAGTTCCTATCCCTTAACCTGTTTAACACAGGTGATGGCAATCATAAATTAAGAGGGAAGTCCAGAAGCAGAGCATTTTGTCCCTCCCGGAGAGGGTCATGTTGGGAGGTATGGTGGTGGTACTGAGGTCAGTGACACACGGTATGACGGTACGACAAATACTCCAAAAAAAGGGGGCATGGCCTCTCGGGGAGGAGGCATGACCTTATGGAAAGCCCTCATTTTCATCATTGCAGGAGCGTGCCAAGCATTCCTGGCGATGCTGTGCTGCCCCCTGGAGACTCTGACTGCACCGCCGGCTCTTCCTCATGATGATGTCACACTGGAGGAGGAGCTGGCATTGTGGTGTCAACCCATGGAAGGGTGAAGCCCGGGTGCGGTCTGCACCCCCAAGTGAGGCCTTTGCTGCTTGGTACATCTGTCCTACCAATCTTCACAGCCAACAAAATTCATTTTCATAGGGGCGCCCTGGTACTGAGAGTGCTGTGGCTAAGTATGCGGTAGAAAGCGCGCACCCTATTGTCATTGCTGTGGCCCTGTGCATCGCTGAAGGGGCATAGTGACACCTCTTGGAGTTGTGGTTTCACCTGCCTGGAAGAACCAGGCCTTTTATTTCCCCTCCTCTCAGTACCCCTGAGGGGTTAGGCCACCGCTAGAAATGAAAAGCTGATTGGCTAGGAATCATTGAATAGGTGGCTTGTGGTCCAATCACTTTGCTGTGGCCTTCAGACATCTATTTACATTTGAATTTTGTTTTTTATATGGCGACGTATCTCAAGAATTCTGCCTAGGTGCCTGCAAGACAATCCTGAAGGAGGCCTTACCAACAAGACTCAATAATTGGGGAACTACCCATTCCCTTAAATCATGAAGACTAGGGAAAGCGTTGAACACTTGAGTCTACAAATGAGATGTAGAAGAATTTCTCTGTAATGCATTTATGAGTGTTCCTTTCAACAACTAAAATCTATTCATGTCTTGCTGTCTGTGTGGATGATAATCAGAGTCATTTCTCTCCAAATCCATATCCTTATCTATTATGCATGAAGAGCATTAGAGATATTGTTGCAGCCTAGATGAAGAGGGGACTGCGTCGCGAGGACAGAGTAAAGCCAGATATTGTTTCCAGCTTGCACGGAGGAGATGAATCATAACCGATGTGGAAGCCGGCAGTACAATCCCTCTCTTTACCATGATCCCCAACGTGCACTGTAACTAATAACTCGTCTTATGGAAGTGAGACGTTTCAGTCGTTTATAAGTAATTTTGTCGTCTTTACTCAAGGGTGGCCAGTGTCTATTTAATCATTTTCCAGAAATGAAAATATAAATAAAGAGCCACATGCCTGACAGCTGCCTTTTACTAGACATGGCTCAATTATGCATATTGTATTCCATTTACAGAGCAGATTACACATGTTGAACTGTTTGCTGTTGTTTTCCTGGGATTGTTTGGATGGGAATGAAATGTGGTGTTTTTTTTTTGTGGTTGACGTTTACAAGCCGGCGAGATGGAAAAGGCGTTGACAACGAGAGATACTCCCTGCATGTGTAAAGCTTCTCAAGTTCATACCACGTGGACAAAAGCATGCTATAAATAATAATATCATGTTGTTACGTAATACAGCCAACGGGCCTAATGCAGAAGGCGTTGCTTCTGGCTCCCAGTTAGCCTCTGTTACTAGAATTTGGCCCATGGTCATGAACAGGTTAAACCAGAATGTGTTGATATAGGGGGGATGGTGGTCACAATAGGTGCACAACAGGATGTCAAAGTGACTGTCAGGCCACACAAAGCTTCCTTGACCAGGATGCTGAGTTTATAGGTAAACAGCGGGGACAGGGTTAATGCAGGAATACAAGGTAACACGAGGTAATAGCGGGTATGTGGGTATCTCACCTCCAAGTGCTCAGTACTGTGACACTTATACACAGTAAAGATGGCTGCAGTAGCACATCAGGTTGGAGGTCACACCTCCCTAGCAGCGTATCCGGACTCCAGATCGACAGCAAAAAGGTCGACAAACCTTAGGTCGACATGGACGAAAGGTCGACAGGAACAAGGTCGACATGGAAAAAGGTCGACATGAGTTTTTCACGATTTTTTTTCTTTTTTGGAACCTTTTCATACTTAACGATCCACGTGGACTACGATTGGAACGGTAATCTGTGCCGAGCGAAGCGGTAGCGGAGCGAAGGCACCATGCCCGAAGCATGGCGAGCCATGCGAGGGGACGCGGTGCACTAATTGGGGTTCCCGGTCACTCTACGAAGAAAACAACACCCAAAAAAAAAACTCATGTCGACCTTTTTCCATGTCGACCTTTTGTCCATGTCGACCTTTTGTCCACGTCGACCTTTTGTCCATGTCGACCTAAGGTGTGTCGACCAATTGGCGTCGACATAATGTTTGTTGACCTTTTTGCTGTCGATCCTGAGTCCCAGACCCCCCTAGCAGACTCTGGGTCCTAGTGCCTGCAGCATATGCACGGCACTAAATGCCTAATTCAGACCTGATCGCTAGGATGCATTTTTTGCACCCCTACGATCAGGTAGTCACCACCTACAGACGGAGGGTATGGAGTGTGTGCAGGTGTGCGATCGCATTTGTAGCAGAACTGCACAAACATAAATTTGTGCAGTTTCTGCTCAGCCCAGGACTTACTCTGCTGCTACGATGATCGGGGCCGGAGCTGACGTCAGAAACCCTCCCTCCAAACGCCTGGTCCCTCCTGCGTTTTCCTGGACACTCCTTGAAAATGGTCAGTTGCCACCCACAAACGCCCTCTTCCTGTCAATCTCCTTGCGATCGCCGGTGCGTTCGGTATTTTCGCACCATCCCGTCGCTGGCCAGCGATCCCCGTTGCTGCGGTCCATCGCGCCTGCCTATTGTGGTGCATACGCATGCGCAGTGCAGACCTGACCACAGCCTGTGAATAAACGCACAGCAATGATTAGGTCTAAATTAATCCCTAAGTCACACCGCCCAACATCCCAATCCTTTAAAGAGAGACTTCCACGCGTGGCAGAGCCGTGTGCGCCCCCCAAAAGGTGTGGCCTATGAAAAGGGGGTGTGGCTTCATGGGAATGTTGTTACTGTAAGCCACGCCCCCACTTCCGTCACTGAGGGGGCATGCCCAGTACCATGTGAGCTGCTGGCATGCCCCCAGTCCCTCTGTTCCCATGAATAGACATGCTAAGCAGAGCAACGAATGACAGGAGCCTCCCAACTGCCTTCCCGTACCGTGGGGCACTGCGGCCCGTGGGTGGGACAGCGGGACAGTCCCCAAAAATATGGGATTGTCCCACAAAAATCGGGACAGCTGGGAGGTATGCTGAGTGAAGGAGACAGCACAGAGTGATGCTGCCCTCCCAACAGAAGGGAATTTCTGTATATGTTTACATGGGATGTAGTCAGGTGACTGGAGGGCGGGATCCTGGTGTCCGCAACCTGTTTACATTATATTAACTTCATAAATAACTACCTGTAAAGAATGCATTTCATTGCATTAGACTTTTGGGCAGATTGGAAACTTTTGAAGGGTCCCCTTAAATTACCACTACCTTGAGCTTCTGAAATTCATAAGGATGGATTAAGCATGTGGCACAGAAGGCCTCTGTCTAGGGGCTGCAGAGTAGGAGAGGCTGCTTTTATCTCTGCACAGGGGCTGGGCCAATTCGACTCAATTGTTTTCTTTCATCAGCAATTCAACTGATATAAGTTTAGCCAGGATGGGTAATTGTTCACGGGAGATTTACTGTTATACTGTACATAGAAATGACAAACAGCTGATGGTTCTCAGATTTGGTTAGGGGTTAGAAAGACAGCGCCAAGTATTCTATAAAACCAGTCTTGCTGATGGGGCCTATTATAAAATGTAAATGATAAAACATAATTGTAATTGGCAAAGTTTGTGCATTGGATGTTTTTGGAAAGCCGGACATTCTCCTTTGGTACCAGGAAGGAACTGCGCCTCTCCAATTTTACAGCAGAAATCTGGAATACCAATGTGACATGAAGTTTGTTTGGTACATGATAGTCATACTACAGTATGTTTCTCTCTGACCACCGACTGAAGGAAAATTAAAAGGTGAGGGTGGAAAGGGTAACACTCTGCAAACACCTGGTTTTGGTAGTAAGTTGGCAATGTATCACTCGTGTTGTCAAAGTTACAGGTTTTACGTGTTAAATAACCAAATTGTAGAATTTATTAAAGATAATTTGATTGTTTACTCTGGTGTTCCTATACAGGGAATGCCACACAGAGACCCAACATGATGTTTTAATTGCGAAGCGGAAGACAAGATGAGCGGTGGGATAATGGAGTAGTGTAAAGGCCCATACACACTAGACCAGTGGTTCTCAAACTCTGTCCTCAGGACCCCACACGGTTCACGTTTTCTATGTCACCCGGCGGTGCACTGTGTATCACCAACTGTCACATTTTAAAAATCTACAGGTGACCTGCAAAACATGAACCGTGTGGGGTCCTGAGGACCGAGTTTGAGAACCTGTGCACTAGACGATAAAATAAAAGGTATCGCTCAGAAGGGCCATTCTGAGAGAGACCTTTTACAATCTCGTCTAGTGTGTACACTCAATATCGTTAACGATGCGCGCTCCTGGCAGATATATTGGCCAATTAAGTGATCGCCCAATATATCTTTTGCTGATCTGCAGGTGTGTACAAGCAATATGTGAATGACGTCTTCCACAGATATATACTACATCTGCTGTACAGCACATCAGATGGACAGTATATCTGCAGCTATATTGGTGCATCTTTCTGTGTGTATGAACAACCACCATTTGCATATACAGTATAGCTATATATACAGTATAGAACAGCATATATATCAGATATATTGGTGCATCTTTTTGTGTATGAGGAACCGCCATCGGCAGATATATCTGTAGATCGATTGAACTGCAGATATATCTGCCAGTGTGTACCCAGCTTAAGTCAAGTTTTCCCAGAACACCTTGCTGATAGAAAACAACTGGGAGTCCCCAGACACACTCATGTTGCCACCCTAAAAACTGTTAATTTAGACTACCTCACCCACTGTCCAAGCCCTTGGCGCTAAACAGTCCCTGGGATCAAGTCATGTACTGAATATCTGTAGAACATCTACTGTACTAGTAGTCATGAATGAGCTACAGTATAATCTGGGCTCCCTAAAGAACATGTAAATGTATGGTCAGTATTTACTAATACTTATAAATGAATACAGCATTAACAAATATATTTTTGTTTGTTTGTTTTTTTTAAACATAAATCACCCTGGCCGACTATGAGACATTGCTAAGTAACTGACATTTTTCCTTCATTTTTGTCTCCAGGGGGCTATGTATTATAATTCTGCATAGTTTTCCCAGTATCATGTTGTTGTCATGGTAGCCACAGTCACATGGCATATAATGTACTGAGCAGAAAGGGTTTGGAATGCCTCACTGAGCCCTGTAAAATTTTCTCCATCCTTCTCCCCTGCCTACACATGACATGCTGAGAGTCTCTGGGCCTGACTCGCACGCTGCCACGATTGCTTAACCATCTTTTGCCGCTGTAGCGTCTGCATTTTTATGCCAATAAATCCACAGAGCCCTTCCCTGGTGTACAGGCACATGCATCCGAATGTGCAACGCCTGCAACACCAACTTAGTCCAGACTATCTATTACAGATTGTACTACAGTTGTAAACCTTAGAAGGCATATGATGCAGTATAAGCGTCAGCCATGTATGGCTTAATGATTATTATTATTATTATTATTATTATTAGTGAGCACTGGCAAATGTAATTTGATTTTCTGATACATAATGGTCAGTTGAAAACTTTAGTATTTGTCTGTATATAGGGGGTCATTCCGACCCGATTGCACGCTGCACTTCTCCGCAGCCGTGCGAACGGGTCGGAACTGCGTCGGCGCCGCAGTGTGCCGGCGCATGGTAGTCATTGTTGCCTAGCGATCGCCTCTGAGACAGAGGCGGTCGCTGGGTGGGAGGGGGCTGAACGGCGGCGTTTAGCCGGCGTTTAGGGGGAGCGGTCCGGCCAACGCAGGCGTGGACAGTTCGGGGGGCGGGCCGCGGCGGCTGCATGACGTGTGACGCAGACGCGGCCAGCAGGAGCGACGAGTAACTCCCGGTCAGCCACAGGAGCTGCGCTGGCCGGGAGTTACTCCTCAAATACAAAGGCATCGCGGCTGTGCGATGCTTTTGTATTTGTCTGAGGGGGGGGCCGGCACTGACATGCGGGGCGGACTAGCCCTGTGCTGGGCGTCCCCCCGCATGTCTGAGTTAAGGATCGTAGCGGTGCTAAACTTAGCACAGCTACGATCAACTCGGAATGAGGGCCATAGCCTCTGGATATGTGCGTGTGGGCCGGATGCTCAGACTTATGCATAGCATGAAATAGTTTTTGTATATTACTACACATACCTCCTCCTGGCGTCTTGCGGTGGAGACGCGGCTGCTTCGTGTCTCAGAGGAAGCTCAGGGTTCGGCCGTGTCTTCTATGTCAATAACCTTCAGTCCTTAGCACAGCTGTAAGTTTAGTCACAGCTATATGTACTGTGCAGAGCCTCCGTAATCAGTGTTGTGTGCAAAAGGGATTTTTGTTAATGCATTAGAATATTCTCTTGGGGTTTTTGTTTTTGTTTAAAATATCTGACCATCCCCAACAAAAAATACATTTGGATGCCATTTTTTGTTTTAAATTGCAAGTCAACAAAATCAGTATTTCAATACATAATAAAGGAGAACGTTTATATTTTCTACAAACTTCAGATCGCTGAAAAACATGATAATTCACTACACACTGTCCATCCCAATGAGTAGCCCCTCCCTCCCGTCACACTCCGGTCAGTGCTGCATTTACCGCTGCTGCTGGCCCTGCCCCCTCTGTGCAACCTAATGATGTCATATGCGTGATGCTATGATGTTGGGCACTCAGGGGGTAGTCTGGCGCAAGGCGCCTTTGAGCCCTGTCATGGCGCTGTACATAGTCACACACATGTACACATGATCAGGTCCGCAACTACATGTGTGCCAGCGGTGCCTGGCACACAGCGCAGTCGCCCTGAGGGCGCAACTGCCCTCATCCCCGTTTCAAGGGGACTTTAGTCAGCAGCATTGTAATGAGTCAAACTGACTCATTACAAGCCGCCTGTGTGTGCTGCCGCTGGAGCGAGGAGAGGAGCAGCTCCGGGGGCAGGGGAGGAGGAGAAGGGAGGGGGACTTGTGAGTCGCAGTAGCGCACTGTAATTGGTCACAGCGCCGCTGCAGCTGTCCCTGTCCTTCCACATAGGCTGACCGCTGCGAATGCTGGGATGCACATTCCTCATCCCAGCATTCACAGTGGCGGCAGCCAGCCAATGTTGAAGGAGGGGGACACCTGCAGCAGTAAGTATCTATCATCTATTCTGTCTGTCTATCTATCTATCGATCTATCAATCGATCTATCTATCTATCTATTCTGTCTACCTATCTATCTACCTACTGTATATCTATCTGTCTATTTATCCAGGGCCGTAACTAGGTGGCACACAATGCATATGCCTGTTTTAATGTGTTAAAGGTGAACTCTCATAATGTGTAAAAGGGGACTCTGTCTGCAGTAATGTGTAAAAAGGGGACTCTGCCGTAATGTGTAAAAATGGGACTCTGCCTGTCGTAATGTGTAAAAAAGGGACTCTGTCGTCTGCCGTAATGTGTAAAAGGGGGCTCTGTCTCTGCAGTAATGTGTATAACGGGGGGCTCTGTCTGCCGTAATGTGTAAAAATGGGACTGTCTGCCGTAATGTGTAAAAAGGGACTCTGCCGTAATATGTAAAAAGGGGACTCTGTATGTCGTAATGTGTAAAAAGGGGGCTCTGTATGCCGTAATGTGTAAAAAGGGGACTCTGTCCGCCTAATGTGTAAAATGGGGACTCTGTCATAATGGGTAAAAAGGGGGACTCTGTCTGCCGTAATGTGTAAAAAGGGGGGCTCTGTCTGCCGTAATGTGTAAAAAGGGGACTGTCTACCATAATGTCTAAAAAGGGGACTCTGCCATAATGTGTAAAAAGGGGACTCTGCATGTCGTAATGTGTAAAAAGGAGACTGTCTGCCATAATGTGTAAAAAGGGGACTCTGCCGTAATGTGTAAAAAGGAGACTCTGCCATAATGTGTAGAAAGGTGACTTTGCCTGCCGTAATGTGTAAAAAAGGGACTCTGCCATAATGTGTAAAAAAGGGACTCTGCTGTAATGTGTAAAAAGTGGACTCTACCTGCCGTAATGTGTAAAAAGGGGCTCCTACCTGCCGTAGTGTGTAAAAGGGAACTCTGGCTGCTGTAATGCGTAAGAAAAAAGACTGCCTGCCGTAATGTGTAAAGGGGACTCTACCTGCTGTAATGTGTAAAAGGGGACTCTACCTGCGGTAATGTGTAAAAGGGATTCTGCCTGCAGTAATGTGTAAAATGGGACTTTGCCTACCGTAATGTGTAAAAAGGGGACTTTGCCTGCCGTAATGTGTAAAAGGGGACTCTGCCTATGTAATGTGTAAACAGGGTCTCTACCTGCCAAAATGTGTAAAAAGGGGACTTTGCCTGCCGTAATGTCTAAAAAGGGGACTCTACCTGCCGCAATGTGTAAAAATGGACTTTGCCTGCCGTAATGTGTAAAAAGGGAACTCTACTTGCCGTAATGTGTAAAAAAGGACTTTGCCTGTCGTAATGTGTAAAAAGGGCACTCTGACATAATGTGTAAAAAGGAGACTCTGCCATAATGTGTAAAAAGGGGACTTTGCCTGCCGTAGTGTGTAAAAAAGGGACTCTGCCGTAATGTGTAAAAAACGGACTCTACCTGCCGTAATGTGTAAAAGGGAACTCTGCCTGCCGTAATGTGTAAAAAAGGACTTTGCCTGCCGTAATGTGTAAAGGAGACTCTGCCTGCTGTAATGTGTAAAAAAGGACTTTGCCTGCCGTAATGTGTAAAAAGGGAACTCTACCTGCTGTAATGTATAAAAAGGGGACTCTATCTGCCGTAATGTGTAAAAGGGAACTCTGCCTGCCGTAATGTGTAAAAAAGGACTTTGCCTGCCGTAATGTGTAAAGGAGACTCTGCTTGCTGTAATGTGTAAAAAAGGTCTTTGCCTGCCGTAATGTGTAAAAAGGGAACTCTACCGGCTGTAATGTGTAAAAGGTAAAGGTGCTCTACCTGGTGTAATGGCGCTAATGTGCGGCGTAATTTGAATAATGGAGACTACTGTGCACTGTAATATGAATTGGTATTATTTTGTGCCCACACCCCATGAAGCCACGCCCCTATATTTTTTACGTGCGACTACGGCGCGCACCACCCCTATTGTACATAAGGGGGGCGCCAATGCTGTTTTTTACACACAGAGCTGAAATGTCAAGTTGGGTCACTGCACATGACTATATATAGAGTCACACACTTTTACACACACCATACCTCCCAACCATCAGCAGGACAGTCCCACTTTTCGGGCACTGTCCCACCTGCAGAGATGGGGGGGTGTATTATTATTATTATTATTAACAGTTTTATATAGCGCAGCAAATTCCGTTGCACTTTACAGTTGGATTGGGGACACTCCTTCACACACTGCTCCCTGCATGTCAAGAAATGGGGGAGTGACAGATAGTCACGTGCCTAAAACGGCCCAGTGGCGTGCACGAGGCGTCCCAGGACTGCATTTGGAAATGTTGGGAAGCATGCATACAGACAGACAATATAGTGTCTCCCCTCCCTGAGTCCCATTTACCTTATAGGCTGGCTTCTGGATAGTCCTCACCACTCTGCCTCTTCCACACAGTCCTGCAATTGGGGCAAGGCCTAATGACATGGATATCCAGCTCCGCCACTGAAGGGGTGTGTCGCATCTCCTCTCCAGGTTTCTCCATGGGAAAGTAGGAAAGTATTGTGTGCAACCGTGAGTGGATGACTCAAACTATGAACAGCCTAGTTAAAAGACCAGTGGTGTTGGTTTATTGATAGGTAGGTACAGCTGTACTCACTGTTACATGTGCACCGGTGATGGAGTGAAACTTGAGCGGAGCGGAGTTTCATAAAACTCCCCAGCTGGGACGTAATAACCAGGTCTCTCATAGGCGCTAAGGAGGAGACCGCTGTCTCCCACCATGTCATTCTACACAGTAACAACAAGATGGCCCTGCACATGCTCAGTAGTGATTTCGGCAGTCCTCTTGGTATAGAGCATGAAGACTGCAGTCTGCACGATAGCGCACTCATCTTTCAACAAATAATGGTGGTGTAGAGGTCCTCTTATCGTCCAGTTGCTCCTACAAAATCTTACCCTCAGAACCGTCTCTTTGATTCTCCACATTTGAGGTACATGCTATGCCCCTCTTCACTACTCAGTTACTACTCACCCACGCAGATCCACACCTCAACCATGGCATTCCAAATGACCCAGATTCCTAAAAAAGTGTTCACATACCGCTGAGCTTCAATGGATGAAATCGCACTCTAATGCAGACTCAATTTCAAATTTATGTTCTCAACATACAGTGCTGCCCTTCCCTCCTAAACAGTCTTACTGCAAGACCCTTATCTCTTCCTTGATCACCGATCCCTGTCATCTCTTCAACACTTTCAACTCCCTCCGCTGCCCCCCGTGCCTCCCATCCTCACTCTCTGGCCTTGATTTTGCCACCCACTTCACATCTAAAATTTTATCCATTTGCCAGTACATCATATCCCACCAGACCCTCTGCACCCAACCCACTGCTATCCCACCCAGCATCTCCTCATCCTCCACAGCTATGATAACTACTATTACTTCTTTCCCCCAGCAACTGGGGAAGAAGTCATGATCCTTCATCTCCTTCAAACCACTCACTCAGCACCTCTCGCAAGCTTGATGTTTCCAACTCAAAAACATCTCCAGGATCGGACCCTTTCTCACCCTTGAGACAACTAAGACCATTGACCACTCACTGGTCATCTCCAGACTGGACTACTGTAACCTCCTCTTATCTGGCCTTCTAGATTCCCACCTCTCTCCACTAAAATCTGTCTGCAGTGCTGCTGTCCTACTCATCTTCCTCTCCAAACATACTACTTCTGCTTCCTCTCCCCTATACTGGCTCCCCTTCCCCTTTAGAACTAAATTCAAACTTCTCACATTTACATACAAAACCCTCACCCTATCCTCTCCTACTTACATCTCTGACCTCATCTCCCTTCAAACTCCCGCTTGACCACTTTGCTTCACAAATGCATGCGGCCTCTCCTCGCAACTGATTCCTGCCTCCCACTTCCATCTCCAAGATTTTGCCCATGGCGCCTCTTACCTTTGGAATTCTCTCCCTTCCCTATCAGACTCTCCTTCTCTTTACAAAATTTCAAACAGGCTCTCAAGACCCACCTCTTCATCAAGGCCTTCCAGCTCTCATCCTAACCCACTGTGCCAAACTCCTTTCTTCTTCTTCACTGTCTATCCCATCTGTGTCAACCATGTCTGTCTGCCCCTCTCCCTTGCTCTGTAAGCTCTCACGAGCAGAGCCCTCTTCTCTTACGTTGCCTTTCCTTCCCATACTTCTACCATCACTTCCTCCCCAATGCCTTTAATAGAACCTAACTCTTCTTGTGCTCCACCGCCCTACGGCTTATTTGAGTTTTAGGACTGCCGATGCAGAAATGTTTATAAACAGTGTCCTTGTCCAGCAATGTTCTGTACTGTTAGGGGAGTATCCAATTGCCTGTGATGCCTTTTCGTCGGATGAAAACAGCAGGATATTGCGATTAATGACCGATGGTCATTATCGCGGTATCCTATTACAGGTCATTTTTATTGGGTGAAAAACAGACCCACGATCCAGCAATAACACATGGGATCGGCGATAAGTCTCCAATTCCATGTGTTATTGCGGTTCCGGCAGCCCACTTATCTCGGATTATGCTTCGAGTGCCGGAGGAACCCAAAGCATAATCCGCTATAAGTGCCGGCATCGGGGGGAGGAGCTTGTCGCATTATGGCTAATAGGATAGCCCAGGAGATAAAATTACCCGCAGTCATCAACCGTGGGTAATTGGATGACCCCCCTTAGTTACTACTACTTGTTTTGTTCATACTGTTTCTGTTTCTGTACTCTGCGGAGTGCGGACCCCTTGTGGCGCCATATAAATAAAGGCTAATAATAATAATAATAATAATACACAAGCAAATGATGCATACAAACTGCACCAACCTGAAAATCAGAGTATATATTGTCAGCACCACCTTTGTTTTAATTAACTTTTTAGCCCAGTTTTTTTTTCTTATGGTTAATAAGTTTATGTAATCTCTTTTTAATCAAAGCTCCTGGTTAAAAATAAAAACCCACGGATGTATAACTTGTACTGAGCACAAAGCCTTCTGAACCATAAATTATACAGCCTGTGAATGAGAGCTGTATTGTATTAAGAGCTAAAATGATGTCTCTCTAACTTACAGAGCATATAAAAATATCACAGATCTGGAGTTAATCAGGATTAATGTGTCTACTGAAAGATATAAGACTGTGGGGTTATGATAATGTTTTCTAAATATATTTGTAACGTTTGATGTGTATTGTTATTAAAATCTGAATGTTGTTAAAACCTTTGTACCTTTTTTTGTTTTCTTCTGGCATATTGTTACCATTTTAATATCGTTTACTGTACTTGGTTGGAGTGTTTACCACCTTCAGGTGAATTTAATTAAGTAATTGATTGGTTTGATCATTTCTTCTTGCAACGTTTATCTGTTTTTGATATATAATGTACTTTTAAGTAGTGATGAGCGGGTTCGGTTCCTCGAAAACCGAACCCCCCTGAACTTCACCCATTTTACACGGGTCCGAGGCATACTCGGATTCTCCCGTATGGCTCGGTTAACCCGAGCGCGCCTGAACGTCATCATCCCGCTGTCGGATTCTCGCGAGATTCGGATTCTATATAAGGAGCCGCGCGTCGCCGCCATTTTCACTCGTGCATTGGAAATGTTAGGGAGAGGACGTGGCTGGCGTCCTCTCAGTTTATTAATGTTGCTTCAAATATTTGTGCTTATTGCTTAATTGTGGGGACTGGGGAGCAGCTGTATTATATAGGAGGAGTACAGTGCAGAGTTTTGCTGATCAGTGATGTGCTGTTTGGGGACAATTTTTTTGAAGTTCCATCCTGTCTGACACTGCAGTGCCACTCCTAGATGGGCCAGGTGTTTGTGTCGGCCACTTGTGTCGCTTAGCTTAGTCACACAGCGACCTTGGTGCGCTTCTTTTTTTCTTTGCATCATGTGCTGTTTGGGGACTATTTTTTTGAAGTGCCATCCTGTCTGACACTGCAGTGCCACTCCTAGATGGGCCAGGTGTTTGTGTCGGCCACTTGTGTCGCTTAGCTTAGCCATCCAGCGACCTCTGTGCAAATTTTAGGTATAAAAATAATATTGTGAGGTGTGAGGTGTTCAGAATAGACTGCAAATGAGTGTAAATTATGGTTATTGAGGTTAATAATACTATGGGATCAAAATGACCCCCAAATTCTATGATTTAAGCTGTTTTTGAGGGTTTTTTTGTAAAAAAACACCCAAATCCAAAACACACCCGAATCCGACAAAAAATTTTCAGGGAGGTTATGGCAAAACGCGTCCGAATCCAAAACATGGCTGCGGAACCGAATCCAAAACCAAAACACAAAACCCGAAAAATTTCCGGTGCACATCTCTACTTTTAAGTACTGCATTTGTATCATGCAGTTGAGTTTTTTGTTTCTGTAGCCCTTGGATATGACACAGTTCTGTTCTGCCCTCTGCTTTCAGTACAGTTTATATCCATAGAGCAGCTCCGTGACTCAAAACACATGACAGCATAAGATAATAGAGATGAGCGCCTGAAATTTTTCGGGTTTTGTGTTTTGGTTTTGGGTTCGGTTCCGCGGCCGTGTTTTGGGTTCGACCGCGTTTTGGCAAAACCTCACCGAATTTTTTTTGTCGGATTCGGGTGTGTTTTGGATTCGGGTGTTTTTTTCAAAAAACACTAAAAAACAGCTTAAATCATAGAATTTGGGGGTCATTTTGATCCCAAAGTATTATTAACCTCAAAAACCATAATTTACACTCATTTTCAGTCTATTCTGAATACCTCACACCTCACAATATTATTTTTAGTCCTAAAATTTGCACCGAGGTCGCTGTGTGAGTAAGATAAGCGACCCTAGTGGCCGACACAAACACCGGGCCCATCTAGGAGTGGCACTGCAGTGTCACGCAGGATGTCCCTTCCAAAAAACCCTCCCCAAACAGCACATGACGCAAAGAAAAAAAGAGGCGCAATGAGGTAGCTGTGTGAGTAAGATTAGCGACCCTAGTGGCCGACACAAACACCGGGCCCATCTAGGAGTGGCACTGCAGTGTCACGCAGGATGGCCCTTCCAAAAAACCCTCCCCAAACAGCACATGACGCAAAGAAAAAAAGAGGCGCAATGAGGTAGCTGTGTGAGTAAGATTAGCGACCCTAGTGGCCGACACAAACACCGGGCCCATCTAGGAGTGGCACTGCAGTGTCACGCAGGATGTCCCTTCCAAAAAACCCTCCCCAAACAGCACATGACGCAAAGAAAAAAAGAGGCGCAATGAGGTAGCTGTGTGAGTAAGATTAGCGACCCTAGTGGCCGACACAAACACCGGGCCCATCTAGGAGTGGCACTGCAGTGTCACGCAGGATGTCCCTTCCAAAAAACCCTCCCCAAACAGCACATGACGCAAAGAAAAAAAGAGGCGCAATGAGGTAGCTGACTGTGTGAGTAAGATTAGCGACCCTAGTGGCCGACACAAACACCGGGCCCATCTAGGAGTGGCACTGCAGTGTCACGCAGGATGTCCCTTCCAAAAAACCCTCCCCAATCAGCACATGATGCAAAGAAAAAGAAAAGAAAAAAGAGGTGCAAGATGGAATTGTCCTTGGGCCCTCCCACCCACCCTTATGTTGTATAAACAAAACAGGACATGCACACTTTAACCAACCCATCATTTCAGTGACAGGGTCTGCCACACGACTGTGACTGATATGACGGGTTGGTTTGGACCCCCCCCAAAAAAGAAGCAATTAATCTCTCCTTGCACAAACTGGCTCTACAGAGGCAAGATGTCCACCTCATCTTCACCCTCCGATATATCACCGTGTACATCCCCCTCCTCACAGATTATCAATTCGTCCCCACTGGAATCCACCATCTCAGCTCCCTGTGTACTTTGTGGAGGCAATTGCTGCTGGTCAATGTCTCCGCGGAGGAATTGATTATAATTAATTTTAATGAACATCATCTTCTCCACATTTTCTGGATGTAACCTCGTACGCCGATTGCTGACAAGGTGAGCGGCGGCACTAAACACTCTTTCGGAGTACACACTTGTGGGAGGGCAACTTAGGTAGAATAAAGCCAGTTTGTGCAAGGGCCTCCAAATTGCCTCTTTTTCCTGCCAGTATAAGTACGGACTGTGTGACGTGCCTACTTGGATGCGGTCACTCATATAATCCTCCACCATTCTATCAATGTTGAGAGAATCATATGCAGTGACAGTAGACGACATGTCCGTAATCGTTGTCAGGTCCTTCAGTCCGGACCAGATGTCAGCATCAGCAGTCGCTCCAGACTGCCCTGCATCACCGCCAGCGGGTGGGCTCGGAATTCTGAGCCTTTTCCTCGCACCCCCAGTTGCGGGAGAATGTGAAGGAGGAGATGTTGACAGGTCGCGTTCCGCTTGACTTGACAATTTTGTCACCAGCAGGTCTTTCAACCCCAGCAGACCTGTGTCTGCCGGAAAGAGAGATCCAAGGTAGGCTTTAAATCTAGGATCGAGCACGGTGGCCAAAATGTAGTGCTCTGATTTCAACAGATTGACCACCCGTGAATCCTTGTTAAGCGAATTAAGGGCTGCATCCACAAGTCCCACATGCCTAGCGGAATCGCTCCCTTTTAGCTCCTTCTTCAATGCCTCCAGCTTCTTCTGCAAAAGCCTGATGAGGGGAATGACCTGACTCAGGCTGGCAGTGTCTGAACTGACTTCACGTGTGGCAAGTTCAAAGGGCATCAGAACCTTGCACAACGTTGAAATCATTCTCCACTGCACTTGAGACAGGTGCATTCCACCTACTATATCGTGCTCAATTGTATAGGCTTGAATGGCCTTTTGCTGCTCCTCCAACCTCTGAAGCATATAGAGGGTTGAATTCCACCTCGTTACCACTTCTTGCTTCAGATGATGGCAGGGCAGGTTCAGTAGTTTTTGGTGGTGCTCCAGTCTTCTGTACGTGGTGCCTGTACGCCGAAAGTGTCCCGCAATTTTTCTGGCCACCGACAGCATCTCTTGCACGCCCCTGTCGTTTTTTAAAAAATTCTGCACCACCAAATTCAAGGTATGTGCAAAACATGGGACGTGCTGGAATTTGCCCATATTTAATGCACACACAATATTGCTGGCGTTGTCCGATGCCACAAATCCACAGGAGAGTCCAATTGGGGTAAGCCATTCCGCGATGATCTTCCTCAGTTGCCGTAAGAGGTTTTCAGCTGTGTGCGTATTCTGGAAAGCGGTGATACAAAGCGTAGCCTGCCTAGGAAAGAGTTGGCGTTTGCGAGATGCTGCTACTGGTGCCGCCGCTGCTGTTCTTGCGGCGGGAGTCCATACATCTACCCAGTGGGCTGTCACAGTCATATAGTCCTGACCCTGCCCTGCTCCACTTGTCCACATGTCCGTGGTTAAGTGGACATTGGGTACAACTGCATTTTTTAGGACACTGGTGAGTCTTTTTCTGACGTCCGTGTACATTCTCGGTATCGCCTGCCTAGAGAAGTGGAACCTAGATGGTATTTGGTAACGGGGGCACACTGCCTCAATAAATTGTCTAGTTCCCTGTGAACTAACGGCGGATACCGGACGCACGTCTAACACCAACATAGTTGTCAAGGACTCAGTTATCCGCTTTGCAGTAGGATGACTGCTGTGATATTTCATCTTCCTCGCAAAGGACTGTTGAACAGTCAATTGCTTACTGGAAGTAGTACAAGTGGGCTTACGACTTCCCCTCTGGGATGACCATCGACTCCCAGCGGCAACAACAGCAGCGCCAGCAGCAGTAGGCGTTACACGCAAGGATGCATCGGAGGAATCCCAGGCAGGAGAGGACTCGTCAGAATTGCCAGTGACATGGCCTGCAGGACTATTGGCATTCCTGGGGAAGGAGGAAATTGACACTGAGGGAGTTGGTGGGGTGGTTTGCGTGAGCTTGGTTACAAGAGGAAGGGATTTACTGGTCAGTGGACTGCTTCCGCTGTCACCCAAAGTTTTTGAACTTGTCACTGACTTATTATGAATGCGCTGCAGGTGACGTATAAGGGAGGATGTTCCGAGGTGGTTAACGTCCTTACCCCTACTTATTACAGCTTGACAAAGGGAACACACGGCTTGACACCTGTTGTCCGCATTTCTGGTGAAATACCTCCACACCGAAGAGCTGATTTTTTTGGTATTTTCACCTGGCATGTCAACGGCCATATTCCTCCCACGGACAACAGGTGTCTCCCCGGGTGCCTGACTTAAACAAACCACCTCACCATCAGAATCCTCCTGGTCAATTTCCTCCCCAGCGCCAGCAACACCCATATCCTCCTCATCCTGGTGTACTTCAACACTGACATCTTCAATCTGACTATCAGGAACTGGACTGCGGGTGCTCCTTCCAGCACTTGCAGGGGGCGTGCAAATGGTGGAAGGCGCATGCTCTTCACGTCCAGTGTTGGGAAGGTCAGGCATCGCAACCGACACAATTGGACTCTCCTTGTGGATTTGGGATTTCGAAGAATGCACAGTTCTTTGCTGTGCTGCTTTTGCCAGCTTGAGTCTTTTCATTTTTCTAGCGAGAGGCTGAGTGCTTCCATCCTCATGTGAAGCTGAACCACTAGCCATGAACATAGGCCAGGGCCTCAGCCGTTCCTTGCCACTCCGTGTGGTAAATGGCATATTGGCAAGTTTACGCTTCTCCTCCGACAATTTTATTTTAGGTTTTGGAGTCCTTTTTTTACTGATATTTGGTGTTTTGGATTTGACATGCTCTGTACTATGACATTGGGCATCGGCCTTGGCAGACGACGTTGCTGGCATTTCATCGTCTCGGCCATGACTAGTGGCAGCAGCTTCAGCACGAGGTGGAAGTGGATCTTGATCTTTCCCTAATTTTGGAACCTCAACATTTTTGTTCTCCATATTTTAATAGGCACAACTAAAAGGCACCTCAGGTAAACAATGGAGATGGATGGATTGGATACTAGTATACAATTATGGACGGGCTGCCGAGTGCCGACACAGAGGTAGCCACAGCCGTGAACTACCGCACTGTACTGTGTCTGCTGCTAATATATAGACTGGTTGATAAAGAGATAGTATACTCGTAACTAGTATGTATGTATAAAGAAAGAAAAAAAAACCACGGTTAGGTGGTATATACAATTATGGACGGGCTGCCGAGTGCCGACACAGAGGTAGCCACAGCCGTGAACTACCGCACTGTACTGTGTCTGCTGCTAATATAGACTGGTTGATAAAGAGATAGTATACTCGTAACTAGTATGTATGTATAAAGAAAGAAAAAAAAACCACGGTTAGGTGGTATATACAATTATGGACGGGCTGCCGAGTGCCGACACAGAGGTAGCCACAGCCGTGAACTACCGCACTGTACTGTGTCTGCTGCTAATATATAGACTGGTTGATAAAGAGATAGTATACTCGTAACTAGTATGTATGTATAAAGAAAGAAAAAAAAACCACGGTTAGGTGGTATATACAATTATGGACGGGCTGCCGAGTGCCAACACAGAGGTAGCCACAGCCGTGAACTACCGCACTGTACTGTGTCTGCTGCTAATATATAGACTGGTTGATAAAGAGATAGTATACTCGTAACTAGTATGTATGTATAAAGAAAGAAAAAAAAACCACGGTTAGGTGGTATATACAATTATGGACGGGCTGCCGAGTGCCGACACAGAGGTAGCCACAGCCGTGAACTACCGCACTGTACTGTGTCTGCTGCTAATATATAGACTGGTTGATAAAGAGATAGTATACTCGTAACTAGTATGTATGTATAAAGAAAGAAAAAAAAACCACGGTTAGGTGGTATATACAATTATGGACGGGCTGCCGAGTGCCGACACAGAGGTAGCCACAGCCGTGAACTACCGCACTGTACTGTGTCTGCTGCTAATATATAGACTGGTTGATAAAGAGATAGTATACTCGTAACTAGTATGTATGTATAAAGAAAGAAAAAAAAACCACGGTTAGGTGGTATATACAATTATGGACGGGCTGCCGAGTGCCGACACAGAGGTAGCCACAGCCGTGAACTACCGCACTGTACTGTGTCTGCTGCTAATATATAGACTGGTTGATAAAGAGATAGTATACTCGTAACTAGTATGTATGTATAAAGAAAGAAAAAAAAACCACGGTTAGGTGGTATATACAATTATGGACGGGCTGCCGAGTGCCGACACAGAGGTAGCCACAGCCGTGAACTACCGCACTGTACTGTGTCTGCTGCTAATATATAGACTGGTTGATAAAGAGATAGTATACTCGTAACTAGTATGTATGTATAAAGAAAGAAAAAAAAACCACGGTTAGGTGGTATATACAATTATGGACGGGCTGCCGAGTGCCGACACAGAGGTAGCCACAGCCGTGAACTACCGCACTGTACTGTGTCTGCTGCTAATATATAGACTGGTTGATAAAGAGATAGTATACTCGTAACTAGTATGTATGTATAAAGAAAGAAAAAAAAAACACGGTTAGGTTGTATATACAATTATGGACGGGCTGCCGAGTGCCGACACAGAGGTAGCCACAGCCGTGAACTACCGCACTGTACTGTGTCTGCTGCTAATATATAGACTGGTTGATAAAGAGATAGTATACTCGTAACTAGTATGTATGTATAAAGAAAGAAAAAAAAACCACGGTTAGGTGGTATATACAATTATGGACGGGCTGCCGAGTGCCGACACAGAGGTAGCCACAGCCGTGAACTACCGCACTGTACTGTGTCTGCTGCTAATATATAGACTGGTTGATAAAGAGATAGTATACTCGTAACTAGTATGTATGTATAAAGAAAGAAAAAAAAACCACGGTTAGGTGGTATATACAATTATGGACGGGCTGCCGAGTGCCGACACAGAGGTAGCCACAGCCGTGAACTACCGCACTGTACTGTGTCTGCTGCTAATATATAGACTGGTTGATAAAGAGATAGTATACTCGTAACTAGTATGTATGTATAAAGAAAGAAAAAAAAACCACGGTTAGGTGGTATATACAATTATGGACGGGCTGCCGAGTGCCGACACAGAGGTAGCCACAGCCGTGAACTACCGCACTGTACTGTGTCTGCTGCTAATATATAGACTGGTTGATAAAGAGATAGTATACTCGTAACTAGTATGTATGTATAAAGAAAGAAAAAAAAACCACGGTTAGGTGGTATATACAATTATGGACGGGCTGCCGAGTGCCGACACAGAGGTAGCCACAGCCGTGAACTACCGCACTGTACTGTGTCTGCTGCTAATATAGACTGGTTGATAAAGAGATAGTATACTACTAATATTATATATACTGGTGGTCAGGTCACTGGTCACTAGTCACACTGGCAGTGGCACTCCTGCAGCAAAAGTGTGCACTGTTTAATTTTAATATAATATTATGTACTCCTGGCTCCTGCTATAACCTATAACTGGCACTGCAGTAGTGCTCCCCAGTCTCCCCCACAATTATAAGCTGTGTGAGCTGAGCAGTCAGACAGATATATAATATATATAGATGATGCAGCACACTGGCCTGAGCCTGAGCAGTGCACACAGATATGGTATGTGACTGACTGAGTCACTGTGTGTATCGCTTTTTTCAGGCAGAGAACGGATATATTAAATAAACTGCACTGTGTGTCTGGTGGTCACTCACTATATAATATATTATGTACTCCTGGCTCCTGCTATAACCTATAACTGGCACTGCAGTAGTGCTCCCCAGTCTCCCCCACAATTATAAGCTGTGTGAGCTGAGCAGTCAGACAGATATATATAATATTATATATAGATAATAGATGATGCAGCACACTGGCCTGAGCCTGAGCAGTGCACACAGATATGGTATGTGACTGAGTCACTGTGTGCTGTGTATCGCTTTTTTCAGGCAGAGAACGGATTATAAATAAAACTGGTGGTCACTGGTCACTATCAGCAAAACTCTGCACTGTACTGAGTACTCCTAATGCTCCCCAAAATTAGTAAATCAAGTGTCTCTCTAATCTATTCTAAACGGAGAGGACGCCAGCCACGTCCTCTCCCTATCAATCTCAATGCACGTGTGAAAATGGCGGCGACGCGCGGCTCCTTATATAGAATCCGAGTCTCGCGATAGAATCCGAGCCTCGCGAGAATCCGACAGCGTCATGATGACGTTCGGGCGCGCTCGGGTTAACCGAGCAAGGCGGGAAGATCCGAGTCGCTCGGACCCGTGAAAAAAAACATGAAGTTCTGGCGGGTTCGGATTCAGAGAAACCGAACCCGCTCATCTCTATAAGATAATAGATAATGCTGCATAATGGTATATAGATATGAAATAATGTAGATCTCCTCTTTCTTCTCATTTGCAGTTATCACCAAAATAAGACTGAAACAAAAATCTATTTTGCTTTAAATTGTTCAAATTAACAATAACATTTCATGGAGCTCTCCTGGCATCAGATTATTGCCATACATGGCCTTGATGCAGATTGCACTAGGACTCCCTGAGCAAAGGGTTTCGTCACTATTTTCTATCAAACTTTTCTGCCTTTGTCTAAACTATTCTCAGGTTAAAAAAATAAAAAAATAAAAGAAGACCAGCTGAATGTAAAAAACATTGCACTGTAGAAATAATATTATTATTATTATTATTATTATTATTATTATTATTATTATTATCCATATATTAATAGCAGAAGGACGACTTATATGAGTGACATAATTGTATGATGCTGTTGTCTGAGCAGGACACATAATATACCAAATTAAAGTTCTTGGTCTGTAGATTTGCAGAAAAATATGGTATTGTAATTGGTTCCTTTGTTTAGGGAGTTATCTGGCAAAACGTCCTCCTGCCATTTACAATGCAACATCATTTTCTCTGGAAAATATGATGGTGAACTCCCTGTGCATCTGTTGAGTGACCTGGAACATGTGACCTGCTGGGTGGTCTGGAAACTGTGACAGCTATTTGCAACCACCCACTAAGCAGGGATTTTTTGAAAATCGATTATTAAGGGGGTGAAAAGGGATAAAATGTTCTGCCGAGCAAACCTTTGCCCGGTTAAAACCGGGCACATCAGCTACTATTTATTATTATCATTATTTTATACAGCACCGAGATATAACACAGCACATTAAAGCAAATGTTTAATCATTCACATCAGTCCAATCTGAAGTGAAGCTGCATTCTCACCAAACAAACATGCACACGCTGACACTATCCTACTGGTATGTTTTTAAACTGTGGGGTAGACGAATCAAACCTTGTAGAGGGATAAAGTGGAGAGAGATAAAGTACCAGCCAATCAGCTCCTAACTGATTTTTTTCTTTCAAACACAGCCTGTAGCATGGCAGCTAGGAGTGAATTGGTTGGTACTTTATCTCTCTCCAAGGTTTGATACCTCTCCCCATGAGAAAACAAGAGCAGCCAGCATACACCCATCCAGACATGGGAATAACATAGAGGTCCTACACAGATAATGCCCTGGTCAGTATAGATGCCATATCCTCAGCAATTATTATTATTTTGCTCATAAGAGCCACAACTGTCTGTATTGCCATATAAGGGTTATACAGAAAAAATATCTATATAAAAGAGCATAAGTACAGCAAACAACAGATAACCATAGCGTAAGTACAAAGCCAAGGCACAAAGCTAAACTAAAATACATTAAGAACCAATTCCACATAATACATGACAGAGACACAAGATGAAGACACAATGGGGTAAATTTACTAAGATGGGAGTTCTATTTAAGATGGGATGTTGCCCATAGCAACCAATCAGATTTTACTTCTTATTTATCTAACACCGTCTAGAACATAATATCTGATTGGTTGCTAAGGGCAACATCCCATCTTAAATAGAGCTCCCATCTTAGTAAATTTACCCCAGAGAGTGGTGAAATGTAAGATAGAGGATCCTGCACGTGAGAGCATCCCTTCAAAAGAAAGGGGTAATTAGAGACAGCAGGAGCCACTGGGAGAGTTAGCCTAAGGGGGATGGGGCAGTCAACTTGTTTGCAAAGTGTAGGTAAGAGAAGGCCACGTGGAGTTTTGAAACTTTGCAAGTTGCCAGGTGCTGTGGTGGAATCCATGGTTGAAGAGAAACATGAAGTATATCAGTATGGGTGGAGCATAAGATAGAAGGACAGACATGAAGGTAGGCTGTGTGTGTGGCATGCCAGTGCCTCCAATGAGTTTGGTGGTCTGCCTGGGCCTCAGTAGTGAATGTATGTCCCAAGTACAAATTTCATGGAAGGGAAAAGTTCTGCAGAGCACACTCATGGTGTAGCTGACATTAGATGTGTGGCAGCCTCTATGCACTGGTGTTGAAAGAAGGTACTCCACATACCCAATGACTTTAGGTGTCAGGATCTGGACTAGAGCTAGCCATTACTCATTTCGACGCCGGCTTACATGGGTCAGGGGTGTGGTCAGACGCAGTAGCGGATCTTGCCACGGGCAAGCAGGACTTTTGCCCGGGGCGCCGCCTTCCGGAGGGCGCCGTCGCCTTCTGGAGGGCGCCGCACCACGGCAAGATCCGCTGCTGCTGTGCCCCCCGCTGCCCGCTGTCCCGCTGTGAAGGGAAACTAGACGCGTAGCGTCTAGTTTCCCTTCGTGGGCTGCCCGCTGTGAAGGGAAACTAGATGCGTAGCGTCTAGTTTCCCTTCGTGGAGAGGACCTTTTCTCTAATGATGTGCGGTGCGCGTTGACATCATCGCGCACCGCACAGCAAAGGTCCTCTCCACGAAGGGAACTAGACGCTTAGCGTCTAGTTTTCCTTCGTGGAGAGGACCTTTGCTGTGCGGTGCGCGATGACGTCATCGCGCACCGCACATCATTTCACTGTACAGGGGGTGTAACTGACCACGCCCCCTGTATGAAGCCACGCCCCCTATGGCCGCCTGGGTCGCTAAAAGACCCTGAGCCGGCCCTGGTCAAACGTCAGCTGCTGCACCGGCCGGCGGCCTTGATACTAGCTGCTGTTCTGTCTGAAGTACACTGAATTGGAATGCATAGAGTATAAAGGACTCTGGGCAGCCATGTTACAGAGTCAGTTGATCACAGTAATGCCCAATGGGAACCCTGGAATTGCTCAGCTGATTACTCTCATCGATAGCATTCTGTCTCAGGGTATATAAGTGGGATCCAGGGAACAGGAAGGACCATGAACAACTTCCTTCTTCAGTGCATGCTGCTCCAGGTTCCAGGCTCCACTCTGTGTCTCCACGTGTTCACCAGAGTACTTCAACATTGATCCAACATCAATTATCTGTTGGAGTTCTCAACATCAATCCAACATAGATTACCTTTCAGAGTTCTCCAACATCAGTTATTTTATCGATTACCATCGATTGCTATTTCAAGTGCTTTCTAGTTCTTCGGTGTCTCAAGTACCGAGTGCCATTGGTTACTTCATCGATTACCATTGATTGCTATTTTAAGTGCTTTCCAGTTCACAGTGTCTCATGTCCCGAGTTCCATTGGTTATTTAATTGATTACCATCGATTGCTATTTCAAGTGTTTTTTAGTTCGGCAGTGTCTCAAGTACCGAGTGCCATCGGTTAACATAAATTGTTTCTTCAAGAATCTTCTAGTTCTTCAGCATCTCAAGTACCGAGTGCCATCGGTTACCATAGAGTGCTTCTTCAAGTATTTTCTAGTTCTTCAGTATCTCAAGTACCAAGTGCCGATGGTTACCATCAATTGCTTCTTCAGATACCGAGTGCTATCGGTCACCAATGATTGTTTCTTCAAGTTTCTACTAGTTCTCCTAGTTCATCAACGACATAGTCATATGCCACAGACTATAATTTGTTAATTATCCTCTGACTCCTCAGCTATTAATGTTTACCTGTCCGGGGGGGCCGCAACCTGCCTATTGGGAGCTGCGAAACCCAAATCCCCATTAGAGGGGGTCACTGTTGAAAACTAGAGATGAGCGGGTTCGGTTTTACTCAGATTTACCCGAATCTCCTTATTGGCTATCGGACGTCACATGTTTTGGTTAGCCAGTAAGAAAAATCCAGAAAATAAGAAATGGCAATAATTCTGGCGTAAAGTACAGAGTAAATCTGAACCCGCTCATCTGTAGTGAAACCTTCCGGTCGGTTAGACTCTGCGCCTCTGGTTAGTTCTCGTCAACATCCGGTACTAGCAGTACTGTACATGAGGAGATCATATATTCGACCCCCTCATCTGTTGTGGCAATCCAACCCAGTAAACCCCTCTCACAAATCACCAGCTGAGTTTACAAGGACCCAGGACATGACATTAGGATTTTTATGGGCCTCCAGACAGATGATTGCAGCCTGAGATGGTCTTACTGCTGGGGGATTTTACTGTGTGCAGAGAGAGATCTGCCCCTCTGATTGCTATGCACCATGGTTTCTGGTACTGGAGAGATGCCTTTGTAGGAAGCAGTCAGTACTAGATACCTCAAGTCTGGCTCCCGGCTGGCACGTGTAGAGCCGCAGGCCCTAATTTTGGGAAGCAGAAGCTGCAGGCTCAATCACAGAGGAGCTCAGGTGGAACCAAGTATGGGAGGTAGGTGGGAAACCAGACTGAAGACATGTCCAAATACTGCAAGACTGGAATGGTAGATGCACCAGAATGACTGCAGAGAGCACTCAAATGAAGTGCTGCCTTCCGAGTGGCATCCAGGTGTCTGCGGATGGCTACAGGGCCAAGAAGAGCAGGACACTGGTGGCGGTGAGAATCCAGAATAGCTGGGCAGGAGACAAGTCCTGGCCTCCATCAGCTGTGGTGAACCATGTTGGGATCTGAGTGGCAATGAATGTAGCCGAGTACTCTGGTGGATGGTAGGTAGGTAGGTAGGTAGGTAGATGAACAACAGAGTACTCTCAATTGGTGATGATAACTGGTGTTTTATTGGGTGAGCCTGCAACCACTCTCATCAATGACTGGATGTGAATTGCTGATAATCTGATGACAGAGTCAGATAAACATCCACTTCAATGAAATAGCATCATCCTCAAGTATTTTGTCAGCTTTGAGGCCACACAAATTGCAGAACAACAGGTACGTCCACAGTATGGCACTATCAGTATGAACATAGACATTGGGAACACAGTAAGTAAGTTATTTGTGTAATAATAATACAAAGCATGGAAAAAAGGAGCAGCACAACAGGTGGAAAAGAACAAAGGCTTCTAGCATAAAGGCTTCAGCACAGTGTGCATACGTGTACGGATCATGGGGTCGACACTAATTAGATTGACAGTCATTAGGTCGACATGGCAAAGATCGACAAGATGAAAAGGTTGACATGATAAAAAGATTGACACTGGAAAAGGTCGACAGGGACAAAATGTCGACAATGGAAAAGGTTGATATGACAAATGGTCGACACATTTTTCTCTCTTTTGGGTGTATTTTTTTGCAGCCATAGCACGTGGAACCACAATTAGTGTACCGCGTCCCCTCGCATTGCTTCGGGAAGGGTTAGGGTTTGGGTTAAAGTAAAGTATAAAAAAGTTGAAAAACAAAAATGTTGTGTCGACAATTTGCTCCTGTTGACCTTTTGTACCTATTGACCTTTTACATGTTGACCAAATTACTATGTCGACCTTTTGTCCATGTTGACATAATGCATGTCGATGACTAGTGGTCGACATATTGACCTAGTTAAGGTCGACCTAGCATCCGAACACCATGCATACAGTAGTACAAGTGGGACAGACCCTGCAGGTTCCAGTAAAATTGTCCTCAAGTGACAAAGGTTGCCTAGTGACAGATACTGTACATCCCAACATGACCCATTCCAGGAGGGACAGAATGCTCTGTTCCTGGACTTCCCTCTTAATTTATGATTGCCATCACCTGGATGAACGAGTGAATTGATAGGAAAGATGTTTCACAACTGGTGATGGCAATCATAAATTAAGAGGGAAGTCCAGGAACAGAGCACTTTGTTCCTCCTGGAATGGGTCATGTTAAGAGGTACAGTATGATGACATGGGTTGCACAGTGAAATTAGCTGTCTGTGTCTGACCTAGTCCTTTCTGGATACACAAGAAAAGAAGACAATAGGGGAGTGTGATGGAGAAAATAAAGACATGCCAAAACAATTCATCCAATCCAAGTAGCCCAATGCTACTTCTGGGAAGTCTCTGCCGATGGCGGCTTTGGCTTTGCCCAACATTCATTCATAGTCTATAGTCACTGTATCACTAAGAGCTGGTTAGGGGGTTTTGCATTATATAAACATGCTATTATAGCTTCTGTGACTTTTTGTTTTTATTCACTTCATCTTGTAAATTGTAATTTATGACATATGTTGTCTATAAAGCTCGCAGCCCCCAATTTTTGCCTGCTTTGGAGAATGTTGAACTTTCATCACTTTTAAGTTTTTACTGCTTCTTTTTAAAAAAAATTTTTATAACTGCCGGTATTTATTCGGCACGTCTCCACCGTGAGCTGTAGATGAAGTTACCAAATGTAATGACAGCTCAGCTTAGAGCTTGAGAGAGGTTTGCATTACTCAGCCACGGAGTGGATTGCTCTAGAAATTTGATCTGTCACACTTTATTTAAAATTAAACCTAATTTTGGTGATTGCGTGAAATATGTTCTGCTCTTCATACTTAACGGGAAAAATGTTTGATCTTTCCAAAGAGCTGTATAAGCTTGGATGTGTCCAGGTAAAATAATTTCATTTTGAAGTTAAGAAAGAAAAAAAAGTACATTAAAGGTTTTAAATTCTGTCTTCAAAATTCCAAAAACAACCCTCCGCCACTGACTGTACATAAAAAAGGGAACTTGTAAGGAGCCTTCGCTACAGTTCATTTCATCTTTTGATTTTCGAAGTTCATCTTTGTGACAGTTTTTATAACAAAATTCAGAAATCTGGTCCCTGCTGCATAGTGCCCTGTAGATGTATGCTGTAAGTGGCGGAAGTTGCATTATTGCTATCCACTTGTTATACAGGAAGTGTTTCTTATACAGGAAGTACGTCTGCAGCCATTATGCAGCATTTCTGCAGTTAATGAAGACACTCTTGCAGCTCTCCAGAGTTCTGTGGTAATTTACACACAGACCACTTTACATGATGTCAGAATTCTGGCTGTGATGGCACAAGGTCTCTGCCACAGACTGTAGATCTGCTGGGTTTGTACAATGCCATCGCAGATGCATGGCTTAAGTTGAAGGAGGAATAGCGTGTATAATGCTGTGTCAGGCTCTCAAAAAAGCTACAGGTATACTGTATGCTCAGCCTAGATAGTGCTGAGGCTGTTGCTATAGCACATTTGTCTATTCAAAGGAGGAGGAACAGGAGGATCCAGACACGCTAATAACAATGTTTGATGAGATATGCTTACCAATGCAAACTGTTATAATGGATAGACATGCTTTATACACTTCTGTACTGACCCCCTCTGAGAGTTTCCCATCATACTGTATTCTGCCGGATTGAATCTGCTAGCAAAGAAATGTGATTAATGTGCATTAGCAAGTGAGCTCATCAGGGACAGGTTTGTGTGTTGGACTTATAATTATGTAACTTGTGCACATTTAATACGTTCATTTAATATGTGGACACTGCTATACACATACTGTATGTATGTGGCAAGAGCAGTCCAAAAAGTGCAATGAAGTTTAAAAGAGGGTCTTATGTATGTGACACTGTGTGAATTGCAGTGGTTACCATTCCCATAACGCCATACTGTAAATGTCCTACTTTCAATAAACACTACAATGCTTGTGACAAACAAAATTATTTTGTATACTGGTGCAGGTAATAAATTACTTGCTTTTAAATTCCAGAGGAGATTCTGCTGGGCACTTTGGGGGCCATCTGTCACGTCACTAGGCCCCACCCCATCACAGAAAAATGCAGCAATTCGCGGTTTCTCAACTTTGTGTTATTTAGCCCTGCCCCCTCTGTACGGAGCCACTAAACCTAGGTATAATCTCCTCATCCTGCCCGATTCAAAGAAGCAGGTGGGATGCGGGAGATCTGCCACTCTCCTGTGGATGCGGGGAACTACCCCAAAAAATTGTGAGTCTCCTGCAACTTGCGGGAGTGTAGGCAAGCATGGTGCAGGTTCAAGCCAAAAGCTGGTGACAGACAACCTTACACTGCGCATTCCAGCAGCCCACCGCGAGATCCAGTTTCTAGGTCGACAAGACTTAGGTCGACAATGTCTAAATCAACCACTATTGGCCGACGGTAAGTAGGTCGAAATGGTTTCTATGTCGACAGGGGCTCTAGTTCGACATGTACTAGGTCGACATGACAAAAGGTCGACATGTTTTTCACATGTAAAAATTTTTCTTTACTTTTTCATACTTTACGATCCACGTGGACTACTGTTGGGAATGGTAACCTGTGACGAGCGAAGCGAGCCATGCGAGGGGACGCGGTGCACTTATTGGGGTTCCTGGTCACTCTAAGAAGAAAACTACACCATTTTTTTTAAAAACTCATGTCGACCTTTTTTCATGTCGACCTAGAGTCCCTGTTGGCCTAGAACCATGTTGACCTACTTACTGTCGACCAATAGTGGTCGACCTAGAGACTGTTGACCTAATTCTAGTCTATCTAACATACCACACACCCCACCGCACCAAGTTCAAACTGTAAATGCTCTGCTGGAAAACACCATAGACATCAGTCTTGACTACAAGAGTATTGACATCCTGGATGAAAAGGATGAGATATTTACCACCATAATAGATAAGGAGACCAATAATGCTTCCAAATATAAATTGACACTGACCTCAAGTGTAATGTCATGTCATGTGAACGCCTCCAGTGCACAAACCCTGAAACACCTATTAACTACTCTCAAACTGTGAATCTAATTGCTTATGGTGGCCAGGCAATCAAGACCATGACCATGGCCAGGCTGCAATCCACAAACTTACTGCTGCAGTTTCATATAGTGGACAATAATGTCAAACCACTCCTTGGTTGCTAAACATCATAAAGCTGGGGATAATAACTTTAAGTGCTGATGTACATGTCATTCAACAGGATGTTCCAGAGTTCAAAGACTTTGCTGACCTGTTCAATTGTAACACCACAGGGCATCTCTCGGTCACTTGTGTTTACTCGAGGTGTCTCCTAGTATGTGCTCCCAGTGATGTGCTTCTTGCCATAAAAGACAAAGTGATAGCGTAGTTAAATTGCATGACAGCATTGGAAGTCACTGCTTCAGTGGTAGCAGCCATCCCTGGCTGTCGGATATGGTTGCTGCAATAAAATACAGATGGCTCAGAACACATCTGCATTGACCCCATGTATCTGAACAAAACTCTGATAAGACCACATCACCCCCTCAGGAATGTAGAACAAGTAATAGCTGTTATGCAAAATGCAAAGATATTTACCACCATGAATGGCATATGTGGATTGTGGCAGATCACACTGGAGTTAGAATAATCCATGCTCACCATGTTCAAGACAACTATGACCAGATACGGCTTCTTCTCAATGTCCTATGGCATATCCACTGGCAGTGAAGTATTCCAACATTGCATGGAGTATCCCTTCGAGGGATACCCTTGTGAGCTCATTGTGAATGACATCCTCATTTGAGACCATACCATGGAAGAACACATCATGCACCTCCACAAGGTCCTCCAAACAACACGTGAAATCAACATGCAGTTAAACCCCCGGCATTTCAGAGTAACTGAGGTCCCGTATGTTGGCCATGTCCTAATTTTAGAGATTGGTAAGTCTCGGTCTGCCTGCAGAGTAAGAAACCCATCAGTTTAGCTTCCAGGGCACTTTACCGAGACCAACTTACGGTACACGTAAGCCTTTGCTTGTTAAAGTTTCATGAAGTTTATCTATGGGCATCCAGTGCTGGTCAAGACAAACCACAAACCCCTGATTACTATTCAATGCAAACCCCTGCCTCAACATGAATTCAATGTTTAATGCTAAAGCTCCAAAGTTACCATCTGGATATGGCAAGGACCTCTATGTCGCTGACACCTTATCACATTCTGACCTCCCAGACTTGAGTGTCCCTGATATTTGGATGTCAAGAAGTTTAATGTTCTCTCCACGTGCATGGAGGAGATCTGTGATGTGACACTAAGGGTTGACCTCTGCCAATGGCTGTCTCTTCTTGTCCTGGCTTGTTTCTTCGCCTTCTGCAATGAATTAACCCTTTCAGATATCATCCACCTCTTTGGTCAGCGTTTCATGATACTGTATGCCCTTTAAGGCTTCTATGCACCCTGGTCAGAGATCGCTAGAGGGCTAAGGATGCCCTGCTTAGGCTCTCCATGGCTGCTGACATTGAGTGGGTTGTCTCTGCTTTATGTGGGTATCATGCCAAGGAACCGCTCACTCTCCATGAGATTCCTGACCTCCCTTGATCCATCGTTACTGCAGATCTCTCTTGATAGGAGGAAAGGGCACCATGTGTTAGTGGATTCTTATTAAGGTTTGTTCGAGATAGATTATCTTCCCAAACTGACAAATACAATCATCATCAAGAAAATGAAAAGACACTTTTCTGCACATGGCATGCCACGCAAGCTACAGTACATACTGACAATGTAATGTACTGTAGTTTATGAGTGGTGAGTTCTAGCCTTTCACCAGTGAATGTCACCAGCGGTCTTTGCTGTCCACAGTCCAATGGACTAGAAGAAAGGGCAATACGTTCTATTTAGCACCTGTTAGATAAATGTTATACAGTTGGTACTCATGTGTTTGTAAACTCATAAACTCAGGGTGTCAGAATTTCTCACTGGGTAGATGGCGCCTTGGTATAAGCATAGGGAGGAGGTGGGGGACCGCTTCATGGTAGGGTGACCTGCTGCACATGGGCCCTCCCAATTCTTAATAGGCCCCAGTCTGGTGGCATTTAAGAGTGGAAACCGTTAGAACTAGCAGCCTGCTTATTGTGCCCTTGCAGTCCAGCTTTCCCTGATTGCTTTGCTTCTAATACTGCCTACATGAACTTTGACCTTTGCATCATCTGCCAGCCGCTTTTGTTTTACATGGCTTCATTCCTGATTTTGTCCCTGATCACTCCTCTGGCTACTAGCAGCAGGAAGCCATCCTTAGACCTTATACCATACCTCCCAAGTTCTGTCTTTCATGAGTAGGGACATGCTGCACCAAAAATGGGGCGGGGTGTCAGGGGAGGGGTTGGCCCTCAAGTTGAGGTTGGTGACCTAGCGCCACAACCCAGAGTTTCTGTCATTTGAGGGCGTGTCCAGCGCTACCTGAGCTGCTGGACAACCCCCAGCTCCTTTCCTTGCACTGATAGATGCACGGCATCAATTCAGTGATCACCGGCAGCTTTGCAGAGCAGAGCAGCGGTGATCACTGGATCTCCCAACTGTCCTGTCCCCCACCCCCCCCCCCACCCCATCCCCCGCATCCACAGGACACTGAGGCCAGTGAGACAGTGTCCAATTAGCGGGACTGTCCCGCTAAATTCGGGACAGTTGGGAGGTATGCCTTAGCCTTATACAGTGGCAGTCCCTGGGCTGTGCTACTCATAACCGCAGGCTGTTTGCCAGTATGTTTTTAGTTAATGTTTTTGCTATTTAAATTTGCATTTCTTTTGTGTTTACTCTTGATTATCTTTATTAGATAGAGCCCTCATATTGAAGTTAAAATTTATTTCATTTTGATTATTGATCATTATAAAATATTTGGACTCCTGCCTGCTTTTGATTGAAATAGATGCATTTTTTTACAAGCCAATTCAGTTGCAGTGTATTCACATAATTCCAGCCATAACCATTTCACTATTTGAGTGAACAAGACAAAATATTACATTAAACAAGTAAAGTATATTAAAATAAATCGAAACTAGGCTTACTGCAGCATTTATTTCAAATGAATGAATTAAATAGAGGTATTGTTAAGACAGAAATTTTTGAATTGCTTTTAGAATTAAATATAGCAAAAGAATTTGAAGTACGCTTCATGTAGAGAGAAAAGGGAAGCATTTATAAGATCATTTGAATAAAATACACCTGGGCTATTTATTTTCATAAAAAGAAAAAAGTTTTGCTGAAAATTGGTTTGAGCTTTATTCTTATAACAGAAGTCTGGGAGAACTGGAAAGTCAAATAACCAGTATTGTATTGCTCTTGGCTGCCATCAGTATTGTTTGTGCATTGCGGTGCTTTGGAGGTTATAACCTCGGTAGAGGGGTGTATCACATACCTCCCTACTGTCCCGATTTTCTCAGGACGGTCCAGTTTTTCTGGGACTGTCCCCACCTGCTGGTCGCTGTGTCCCATAGTGGGGGGGGGGGGGGAGAAGTGGTGTATAGATGCTGTGCTTATGGGTGCAGCGTCTACTCATGCCAGGAGAGACAGACTGGGGGTATGCCAGCAGGTTGGAGAGACGGAAATGGGGGCATCACTTGCGGTTGCGGCATTCCTGCAAAGCCACACCTCCTTTTTGTGAGGCCACGCAATGTATCGGTGTTCACGTGTGCAGTACGGGTCCTGCGACATTGCCTGTTAAGTTACTACAGACTGGAGGAAGAGAGATGCAGATGCACACGCCTAGCACTAAGAACACTGATAGTAAAAATCATTTAAATAAACTCTCACAATTAACATGGAGTATAATTGTTCTTAGCACACATTTGCGCAAATATGCGGGCCCATGTACCGCGGCCAGGTGACTTCATCACATGGGTCCCTAACATCCCTAATACTATCACATTATATAAATTTATACAGGACTTACCTCTAAATAGGACCTTATCAATGTGTGATCTGAAATGCAGGAACCTAGCTAATTAAAACACCTGAGGGTAAATGGGAGGAGTGCCGATACCAGAGGAAGGAAGCCTTGCCTTCCAGTGTATATTTGTGTATATTGTGTTGCTCAAAAGTGGGCGTGGCTATGACTGTGTTGGGGTCGGGTCATCCCCTTCGTCCCCACGTGCAGTACCAGAAAATTGCATAACTCCTAGATTGTAAGGTCCTTGGAGCAGGGCCCTCTTCGCTCCTGTTCTCACAGCCCTCTTCTCAATCACAGCTCTGTCCTACTCAGCGACCGTCTATACCCGCATCGCCTCTCGCTCGTAACCGTTCATCTCTTCCAGCGGCTGCCCGCCCCTAGTAGTGCGCCGATTACTCCTGTGCTTCCTTGGTTACACCTTCCGGGCTTGCTGGGAAGGTGTAACCATGCTCTCAAGATAACGTGGTCGTGTCCCCCATGATGCTGAAGGCTTTGCAACGAGGCATATCTATTACAAAAAGCACCCAATAGAGTGTGGCCATTCACCCTTTCCAGAGTATAACTGCCTGTCAAGCTTTCGGCAGCCCCGCTAGTAGGCAGTTGGGTTTAAGATCCTACAGTTGTGCATACTAAGCTCTATTAAAATGAATTATCCCTGATACACCAATTCTGATTTAAGGTTGCTGTAGAACTTGTGCTCCAGGACTTAGGCCTCTGGTGGACACTATTTTAGCACAGTATGAATATAGAGCAGTATTTAATGTATAGTTTTACAGTCTTTGTTTAAACAGCTTTACTTGAAGTATTTGCAGGTGACGTTTCTCCGGGATGCTGTGTAATAGACTCCGGCAAGTTTAATAGCATTATGTTCTTGACCAGGAAATGAGGATGGGGGTTTAGCAACACTTAATATCTTCCTAGCACAGTCTAACTAAAAACCGCCATCAGATAACAAGTTGAGGTCATGCACTGGAAGAAGAGATTTCACTAAAACCGTATGTGATAAGGTATTGCATTTGTAGGGGGTTCTGGGAATAGATTAAAGTCTTGTGTCTTTGAAATACTATTCTGTATCAGCTATATAGAGGGTAAAATACGTACAGTCTCGGTTGTGGAGATGTTGAATGAAACAGGAATTTTTATGTGTGTACTATATAAAACATCCTATGGGCCTGAAAGATTTGTAGATGTATGTAAACCCAATGGTTTACTCACAACTCCGATGGTGGGTGCGTGTGTGCCGAACAGTTCCTGCGTGGTTGCACGCAGTGCCCCCTGACCTGCAGGCTGCCCCTTTTTTGGTGCGGGGGGTGAGTGGAGCTGGGTAGAATTCCTGAAAATGGGGGGCGTGAACTGGCCCCAGCAGCGTGAACCGTCCGGGCATCCTGCGTAAACCTGAGGCCAATCTTCACACAAATGATCTGATACTGCGTTTTCATACACAGCGGCAGATCACACACACACATGCAGGAGGGGTCTATTAACTTATGACGCCTCCTGCAGCATTGCCATACAGTATGTTTATACTGTGTCCATATTTGAATCGGGCCCCATGTCAGTCAAACAGAAACCATTACCTGCGACGGGAATACAGCCTCCGAAGAGTACAATACACAGACTAATTCCAGGCATGACACATGAATACATTGTACTGCTAGCGACCCTTTGTCTTTCTAAGTATGTGCAATGGAAAAATTACCCCTAGAGCCAGACCTACTGGTAAGATCAAGCGGCTGATTTATCAACGGGTTTTATCATACGCAACAAGTTTTAAAACTCATTGTGAATGATAATGATAAATGGTGCTCCAGCTAATCAGCTCTCAACTGTCATTTTTCAAACACATGACGAGCTGATTGGCTGTACTGGAGTGCTGTGGCCTACCAATAAGCCTCTTTTTCTTATTTAGTTGATGTACAGTATAGGCAGAATAATTCTTAGAGTTTGTAAAACTGTTTCTTTGGAAAGACAACGTGTATCAATAGGTGTGGTATGAAATGTCAGCACCGGAATGTCGACAGTTTTTCAGCGTTGGCGGAATTTCGACATAGACTTTAGCTCAACAAGCAATATTACGACTTTCACAAATGCCAACATGGTCAAATGTCAACATGTTCATAATGACACCAGTTTTTTTGCATATTTTAGCCTAACCCTAAAAATAACACAAAGATGTACTATCGTCCTTCTGGTGTCAACATGTCAAATATCAACATTATGAACATGTTGACATTTTAACAATGTCAACATTTTTTTTGTTGATCGTCCATGTTGACAATCAAAACCTGTTGACCGAATCCCGTATCAACAATACAAAGGAATAACATGAACATGTATAATAAAGAATGAAAAATCTTTCTTTTAATTATCATTAGGTAATTTATCATGTACATTGTATACAATGATAGGTACAAGCTGATTGGTTGCTAGAAGCTCCACTCGTTTACTTCTCTGCTCTTCAGAAGCATTGATACATCTCCCTCTGTACGCGCTGGTGTGTACAGTTGAGTGATTAAACGCAGATACAGGAAACACCCTTTTGGCCCTTACATTACACTGATGTGGTGCAACCTATAACCTACTTGCTCCTCCCTCTCTGATCTCGCTTATATGAGATGTGCGTAGGGGTTGGATCCTGATGACGCAATTCCATTCATCTGGCCATGCTTCCGATTCTCCTAGAATAGCAACATTTTGCTGTTGCTAATTACCAATTTAAGTCTTTTTATTTAATAGTGTTGACTTACACCTTCCTGTGTCATATGGATGCATTATTTAACCTTGGACTAATGATGGATGATAGCAGGACCAAAGAATGATTTCTCCCTCTACATGTCCCGTTTTCTAGTTCTCATAACTAGGCCATGATAAAACTATAGCAGCTAAAGTATAACTGAGCGCTGACCTTTCTTCCTTTCATTGTATTAGGATCGCTGCTACTACCATGGAAAGGTAGAGGGACATCCCAAGTCAGCAGTCAGCTTAAGCTTCTGCTCTGGTCTCAGGTACGTCATCCTATTATATCTCTTTTCATGATCTCACTGTATAGATCTGCATGTGTGGAAAGCTGCACAGGCTTGTTCCTTGCTAGTTCTTTCCTCATATCTAATTCTTAGGAGTCCTTGCCAGTGCTGATGGGCGTAAGAGAAGGTCAGTCCACAGGTGTGACCTTCTCTGATGCCGATCACCACAGGCTTGTTCCTTGCTAGCTCTGTCCTCATATCTAATTCTTAGGAGCCCTTGCCAGTGGTGATGGGCGTCAGAGAAGGTCAGTCCACAGGTGTGACCTTCTCTGCCCATCACCACAGGCTTGTTCCTTGCTAGCTCTGTCCTCATATCTAATTCTTAGGAGCCCTTGCCAGTGGTCATGGGCGTCAGAGAAGGTCAGTCCACAGGTGTGACCTTCTCTGATGCCATCACCACAGGCTTGTTCCTTGCTCATATCTAATTCTAAGGAGCCCTTGCCAGTGCTGATGGGCGTAAGAGAAGGTCAGTCCACAGGTGTGACCTTCTCTGATGCCGATCACCACAGGCTTGTTCCTTGCTAGCTCTGTCCTCATATCTAATTCTTAGGAGCCCTTGCCAGTGGTGATGGGAGTCAGAGAAGGTCAGTCCACAGGTGTGACCTTCTCTGATGCCCATCACCACAGGCTTGTTCCTTGCTAGCTCTGTCCTCATATCTAATTCTTAGGAGCCCTTGCCAGTGGTCATGGGCGTCAGAGAAGGTCAGTCCACAGGTGTGACCTTCTCTGATGCCCATCACCACAGGCTTGTTCCTTGTCAGTTCTTTGCTCATATCTAATTCTAAGGAGCCCTTGCCAGTGGTGATGGGCGTCAGAGAAGGTCATTCCACAGGTGTAAAGATCCAGCAAGACAATATATGATTTCCATTCCTGCTTTGCATCCCACACTGCAAATTTAAATTATCATTCCCTGGCAATGGATAGAGGAGGTTCTGTACAACCACACTCCATTCATTCTGCTCTGCAGTTGGGTTGGTGTAGCACTTGGAACAGAAGATTTATATTTTGCAGAGAGATTCTGAATATTTTTCTTCTCTCTGCCAGTCAGCACGGAAACATATTAACTAACTCCACATTCTGTAGTTTAAAATTAGGCCCAGAATACACCCCTTACCATTTACCAATGCCAGTTTTCATACAAGACCCTTAAAATATGCATTTCATTCTGCACCATAGGGTGGGAATCTTGAAATTAAGGAAATTGTTATTTCTCACTGCACTCACTATTAGTCACTATAATACTGTATGTATTGTATATACTGGTCTCTACAATTTATAAGGGTCCATACAAGGCCCTGTGTATTGTATACTACTCTCCAGACTGTTTTACGTATTTTATGCAGATCTTTAAAATGCTCTCTGTATTGCTTACTGGTCTACACAATGTTCTCGCTGTTGTGTACTTCTTCCTAGAATGCTTTATGTATTGAATACTGAACCTTACAATGCTTTCTGTATTGTAGACAGTTGTATACATTGTTTTCTGTATTGTATACTACTGCTTAGAATGCTTTCTAAATTCTATATTGGTCCATATAATGCTCTCTCTGTTGTATACTGGTCCCGGCAGTCCGCTCTATGCGGGTCATTCCGAGTTGTTCGCTCGCTAGCTAGTTTTAGCAGGTGTGCAAACGCTATACCGCAGCCCACTGGGAGTGTATTTTAGCTTAGCAGAAGTGCGAACGGTTGTATAGCAGAGCGCATGCAAAAAAAATTTGTGTAGTTTCAGAGTAGCTCAAAACCTACTCAGCGCTTGCGATCACTTCAGACTATTCAATTCCGGATTTGACGTCACAAACCCGCCCAGCGTTCGCCCAGCCATGCCTGCGTTTTTCCTGGCACACCTGCGTTTTTCCGAACACTCCCTGAAAACGGTCAGTTGCCACCCAGAAACGCCCACTTCATGTCAATCACTCTGCGGCAAACAGTGCGACTGAAATGCATCGCTAGACCCTGTGCAAAACTACATAGTTCGTTGTGCCCGTACGTCGCGCGTGCGCATTGCGCCGCATACGCATGCGCAGAACTGCCGTTTTTTAGCCTGATCGCTGCGCTGCGAAAAATTCAGCTAGCGATCAACTCGGAATGACCCCCAATATTGCATACAGGTCCCTACATTTCTTTCTGTATTATACACAGTCCATACAATGCTCTCTGTATTGTATACTACTCCCTAAAATGGTTTATGTATTGTACACTGATCCCTCCAATGCTCTTTGGGATCCACTCAGGATCCCGGCATTCGAGATCCCAGCAGTCGAAATACCGACGCCAGAATCCGACACTACTCAGAATGTCGGCATCGGGATCCCGACATGGATTACAATCCAGAGTCCCGACTGCCGAATCCCGAATGAGGGTTTGCCGGGGCTGTGGAGAGGTAAGCCGCAGGGGGGTGGGGGGTAGGAAGGTTTAGGCTGCAGGGGGATGGTTAGGGTTAGGCTGTGGGGAGGAGGAGGGTTAATGTTATGCTTAGGGTTAGGCACCCCTGGGGAGGGATAGGGATAGGCTATAGGGGTAGGGGAGGGAGGGTTAGGGTCAGGCTGTGGAAGAAGAGGGTTAGGGGGTTTGGGGATTATGGATAGAATCACTGGCGTATTTATAATGGGTGCACCCATTTTTAATACTTACCCCTCCGGAGTTCCATGTCGACGTCAGCAGCGGCCATTTTTACAGTGTTCTACGCATGCACAGTAGAGAAATCACAGGGAAAATGTCCACCACGCCATTTTCCTGGTGATCTGCGCATGCACAGTAGAGTGTGAGCCCGAATGTCGGAGGCTGCACACAGGCCTCCTCCACTTTTAAAGCGCCCCTGGATAGAATACTTACCCACTAGGTATCGGGATCCTGAGCGTCGGGATGCTGCTGTCGGTATTATGACTGCCGGCATCCCAAGAGCCAGGATTCCCATACCATCCCTGCTCTTTGTATTTCTATAGAGTTCCATAGAATGCTCTCTGTATTGTATAATGTTCCATAGAATGCTCTCTGTATTGTATAATGTTCCATAAAATGCTCTCTGTATTGTATAATGTTCCATACAATGCTCTCTGTATGGAATACTACTCCATAGGATACTTTATGGATTTCATACTGTCTATACAGTTCTTTTTGTATCATATACTGATCACATAAATGTAAACTGGTCGCCTGGGGCTAAGCTGAATTTTATTATACTGTAGCTCTTTCAAATATCAGGTTTTCTTCCATTGGGCTTATCACATAAATCCTCACTTCTGGCAAACTATTACCACAGCTATGGGGACACAACTGTCGTGGTGTAATGCTCCACTCACCCCACAAGTCCCCCTGTTTCCAAGACACCCACAGGGCCATCTAAATGTTTAGGCACACTGGGCAGCTGCCCAGGGCTCCACAATTCTAAGGGCCTTTGAACAGGGGCAGGTGGTGGTCAAACAATCAGAGTAGCTAGGCAATATTCTCTACCTGCTTCCAGCCTGCAGCCAGACAGTGAATGGCTGTCAGCGTGCTGCTTGGTGGATGGCTGGAGCTATCCACCAATCAGAGTGCTGACAGCTATTTACAGAATGGAAGAATGTGGAGAGACGGTGCATGATCGCAGGAGTAGCATGTTATGATTTTTTCTTTTAATTGGTTCCCGTGAATGGGTGGCTAGGGACGCCGAGTTGTTAGAAAGGGTATGTACAATGTACAGTATGTACATCAAGCTTGTCTGCAGGATTTCTGGGGCATGTAATCCCTTTGCCCCAATCCTAGGGCTGAGCAGTGGTGTTGTTCCATATACAGAAGGAGCCACCTTTATCTTGGCTTTTAATAGGATTAATTGAGCAGGGTAGTCTGACTTAATCCCCTGCTGTAATGATTTAATCCCCTGATGTATTGTTCTCTCTGTATTGTATTGCAGCTGAGAACAATAGATGAAGGGCTTAATCTAATAAACCATGGTGTGCCTAAGTGCAGCAGAGAAGCCAAGATAACCATGGCTCCATCTGTACACTCCCAAATGTTGGACATCCTCTTTATTTAAAATGTGACATTTGTGTACTTCAGTCTTTTTTTGTTTTGATTTTATATGACTTTACCACATAGCCACTTTTATAGAGTGGCCTCTTTTGTCTTGCAAGGTTTACCAAACAGACCTTAGTAACAGGCAGGCTCCATTAAGGTGGAAACACAAGCTGCACTGTGCAATTAACCAATTTATGCTTCAAGGTTAGTAAAGTGTTGATTTTCATTCTAAACTTAATAATACAATTATTTAACAAACAATGACCTCAATATGCAATAATTACCGCAGCATTTGCTCTCGTTGATGGATTAATCACAGTAATTATCAAAAATTGGCATTAAAGTGCTACCTATTGAAAATGGCTCCAAGCAGATTTTCCTGGTTTGTTTTTTTCCTCCACTTCACATTTTGCTTCTTTGGAACATCTGGCACCGCGCGGAGCTGTAATCCTGTCCTCAGTGCTAATATATTATTATCTCAGCCTCTCTGCTTTATAAAGAAAAATCTCCCAAATATAGACGGATGAGCTTATTAGTTTATTATCCGTGTGCTGACATTTGACTCCGTCGCTCTGCGTCTCCTCGCTGGTTTATGAACCTCAATAACAGATCATTAGGCAGAAGTTTGCAGAGTCGTAAATAAGGGATGCTTTCCAAAATCACCAACTTTGCAAAATATCTTATAAACTTTTATATTACAAAAAATAGGGAATAAGTTAGACATACATCGGCTACAATGGCGGCATGTCCGCTCAGCTCGAGTTTTGTTGACTAAGTGGCGCTAAATGTGTGTTTCAAATTCACACTACTGTGTTGTACAACATATTGTCTTACTTTTCTGTGTTTTTCATCAAGACCTTTATATCCACCAGGCAAAGATGTTTATTTTCTGCTGCATTACTACTGTATGCTCTTTTTCACCTCAGTGTTTTTACTGTTTTTCCTTGTCTGCTGTTCTGTGTCCAGCATTGTAACAGGGTGATGTTCCACCTGTGCTGGCCCCACCCCCAAAACTATGAAGCCATGACATCATTGCGAGGTGGCAGGGGGAATGCTCCAAGTGGCTCTACAGTCTGGAGGATGCATGTCTGAAGCTTCTTTCGGACACTCCGGGCAGCAGCTGCGCTGGCTTTAGGGTCCATTCAGGGCACCCCACTAGCCAAATTCATGTGCTGTACAGCCTTTCGCGCTTGGTGGCGACATTGCTTGCACGCCCGAAGTGACAGCCTTGTCTGTGTCTCATATGCAACAGGTATACACAGGGTTGGACTGGCCCACAGTTGTTCAGTGGAAATCCCCGGTTGGCCTTACTGCCTGTGAGCCCTCCTCATATAGGTATCAGGTTCCAGACTGTGCACTTGAATTATACGTTATACTGTAAATATGTTACATTATACTGCACAGGACTATGGTGTATTTTCTACAGTGCATTGCTGTTATTAATCTGGTATATTATCATGCATGCACTAGCAGTAGTTAATATATATATATATATATATATATATATATATATACAGATGTGTCCACATACATCTTTGCTATATCCCGCCATGTATGGCACAGTTTTGCATGCCTTAGACTCAGAGATTTAGCCATGCCTTGTTAATTTTCTTAATTTGCCTCTTTAATATGTTACTTTATACATATTCTATTATGGCAAACAATTTTTTTTTAAATTCATCCACTCGCTACTCGTGATAAACAGCTTAGCCGTGTTTTGCATGTTGTGCCAAATTTGTAAAAAAGCAAAGATGTAAGTGGACACATCTGACGGGTGACCACCAATAGATGGTGACGCAGCCACATCTCCATCCACCTCAGAATGAGCCCCTCATGTCTTCCCATCAGGGATGGACTGGACATGAAGTTGTGTGCGCGCTTCCGGAAAGGAGTCGTGGTTACTGTTCACAGGGGCCTGGCCTTACGGCAATAGTAACAGTGTCTGTGCACCAGAGCACCCCTTCTTTTGCTGGAGAAACTGGCCACAGCAATCTATAAACTGCTAGCTATCATTTACCAAGTACTTTCTCTTACGTCCTAGTGGATACTGGGGTCTTGTACTTTAGTACCATGGGGTTCTATAGATTGGGTCCACTGGAGCCTGGCACTTTAAAAAACGTTTAGTATGTGCATGTGTGTGCTGGCTCCTCCCCTCTATGCCCCTCCTACCAGACTCAGTTTAGATAAATGTGCCCAAGGAGCCGAGTTCATCTCTCTGGAGCTCCAGAGATTTTCCTTTATTTTTATTTTCGTTTATTATTTTCATGTAGCTCTGGTTGGCAATCAGTCTACCTGCTTCGTGGGACTTAGAGGGGGGACCGAACCAACCTCCTAAGGGTTAATGGTTCGTAATCCCAGCTGACAGGACACTGAGCTCCTAAGGTGCTGATCACACAGCGTTAGTATGTGTGCCCACGCCAGCAGCTAGTCGCCACCCTCTAACAGATGCTGAAAACCCAGGTGCAGTGAGTGTTACACCGGGGTCCCGGTTAGCGGGTACTCAGTGCTGTTTTGGCTGCAAGTCACACGGCGGTCACGGGCTCGGAGCTGCGGTGCCCGCCGCAGACGAACTGGCTCAGGGCTGTTAAGCCCCACAGTTGTCACTGTTCTCAGGGCTTTGTGTGTACTGTACATTGCATATTATGCTGTTCATTATATGTGGCCTGTATAAACTATCATAGGGATGCACGCCATTACAAGGGGCGGGGCTTCCCAGGGCGGGACCAGCGACGGGAAGGCGCCATTTCCTGCTGCTCCGGATCTTCAAGGCTGCATGCACGCTGCTCCTCCAGGACCCACGCTGCTACAGACTGGTACCAGGGGGGTCATAGAAAGGGGAGAGCACGCCAGCGGTAGCACCACTGCACTTATATCAGGTCATACACCTACTTCTACACATTGTGCTGCTGTGTTCTGTATGCCAGTATCCGCTCCTCAGTGTCACTCCAGGGGCTCTCTAGGGTCTGTGTGGAGGTGTTGGTCAATGGGCTGCTCTGTATTACTATTGTGTAAGATGTCTGTTGACATGGTTATGTGTGTTGCTTGTAACTCTACCCCGTCTTCAGCGGAGTCACTCATGTGTGAGCAATGTTCCTTATCACCACAGGGACCCACCTCACAGGCACCTGATTGGTTCAATAGCTTTAAAAGCATGATTCAGAATGTAAATTCAGAATTGGCTGCAGCTAAAAGAGAGAGACAGGTGTTAAAATACTCTATTGATTGTGTGGCTAAAGCAGCAGATACCAAGAAGGCTTCTCAGCCCCCTCTAGTGGTTTCACATAAACGCTCACTGCCACAGGTGCTCCACTCTGATCAGCCTGATGTAGGTGATGATGATATGGATGAGGACAGCTCTCTGTCCCCTGGGGTGGAGGCTCTCATTTTTGCTGTAAGAGAGGTCCTTCACATACCGGATCAGGAGGCAGAACCAGATGAGGGGTTGTATTTTAATGTTAGACCTAAGACTTCAGCAACTTTCCCTGTGTCTAAAGAATTAAACTCCCTGGCCAGGGAGGTCTGGTTAAACCCTGATAAAAAAAAATTTAAATTCCTCAGAGGTTTTTATCTACTTTTCCCCTTCCGGCTGAGGACAGGAAGGTATAGGAAAACCCCCCGTCAGTCAAAACGTCTGTATCCAGACTGTCTAAGAAACTGGTACTGCCGGTGCCAGGGGCTATATCCCTAAAAGAGCCAGCTGACCGTAAAATTGAGACCACGCTCAAGGCAATATATATACGGCAGCAGGCGCAGCTCGGTGCCCCACAATTGTTTGTGGGCGGATTTCCTGGGCGGTAGTCAAGTGGTCTGATAATGTTCTTGACGGTTTAGACTCTCTGCCCCGGTATGATGTAGTTACTCTGCTGCAACATATACAGGATGCTGCAAATTTTATGAGCGAGGCTATTAAGGAGTTGTGTAGGATTAATGGTCGTACTACTGCTATGGCTGTTTCGGCGCGCAGAGCTCTGTGGTTACGTCAGTGGTCAGCAGAAGCTGATTCCAAGAAGGGTGTAGAAAATCTTCCCTTTACAGGTGATGCCTTGTTTGGAGATGAATTAAATAAATGGATCTCCCAAGCAACGGGGGGTAAGTCTACCTATCTGCCGTCGGCTGAGCCACCTGCTAGGCGTTCTTACACCGGACCCTCCTTGCAATCCTCTCGTGTGGCAAGGTTCAGAGGCAGGGGCCCAGCAGCAAGGCGACTTTCAGGTAGGTGCTCTCCTTCACCACTTCACCCACATGTGGGTGGAGTCCTGCTGGGATCCTTGGGTGAGGGACCTCATTTACCAGGGTTACCGGCTGGAATCTCAAACTCTACCTCCTCACAGATTTTTCAAGTCGGACTTACCAGCTTTACCCACAGCAAAACTTACCTTGCAAGAGGCTATTGAAAAACTTTTGCAGACGGGGGTGGTGGTTCCAGTACCTCCTCCATTACGCAACCGGGGTTTTTACTCCAGTCTTTTTGTCGTTCCCAAACTGGACGGTTCGGTGCGCAACATCTTGAACCTGAAGTCTCTAAACCCGTATCTGCAGGTGTTCAAATTCTAGATGGAATCTTTGCAGGCGGTGGTGTTCGCTCTGGAGGAGGGGGAGTTCCTGGTGTCTCTGGATGTCAAGGATGCTTACCTACACATTCCCATGTGGCCTTCTCATCAGGCTTACCTCAGGTTCGCCATATTGGATGACCATTTCTAGTTTCAGGCCTTACCCTTTGGATTATCCACAGCTCCGAGGGTCTTCACCAAGGACATGGTGGAGATGGTGCTGCAACTGTGCATGATGGGAGTAAATATAGTCCCCTACTTGGACAATCTCCTCATAGCTGTGTCCAGGGAGCGTCTGCTGCACAGCATCGATCTGACGACTCGCCTGCTTACGGATCATGGGTGGATCCTAAATTTTCAGAAGTTTCACCTGGAACTGACCCATTGTCTTCAGTTCCTGGGAATGATTCTGGATACAGTGTCTCAAAAGGTGTTTCGCCTGATGGTCAAGGCCTTGACTATTCAGGCTATGGTTCGCTTGGTGCTCAGTCCTCGCAGGGTATCCATAATCCTTTGCATCCGATTACTAGGCAAGATGGTGGCTGCTTATGAGGCAACCCAATATGGCAGATTTCATGCTCGGCCTTTTCAGCTGGATCTGCTGGACAAATGGTCGGAGTCTCACCTTCACATGCATCAGGAAGTGACCTTGTCTCCAGAAGACAGGATTTCTCTATTATGGTGGCTACAGGTTCCTCACCTGGTAGAGGGCAGGAGTTTCAATATCCACTCGTGGATTCTACTGACGATGGATGTCAGCCTCTGGGGATGGGGTGCTGTTACCCAAGGGGCCCAGTTCTGGGGGATATGGTCAAGACAGGAATCTGCTCTGCCGATAAACATCCTGGAACTCAGGGCAATTTTACAGTGCTCTACTGCAGGCTTCTCATCTCCTGAAGAATTAGGCGATCCAGGTTCAGTCGGACAACGCCACGGCGGTAGGGTATATAAACCGACAAGTGGGAACAAGAAGCAGAGCGGCGATGAGAGAGGTATCAAAAATACTCCTCTGGGCAGAGGCCAACGTAAGGGTCATCTCAGCCATATTCATCCCAGGAGTGGACAACTGGGAAGCAGACTTCCTCAGCAAGCACGACCTCCATCCGGGGGAACGGGGCCTACATACCGAGGTGTATCAACAGTTAATTCACCGGTGGGGCTGTCCGCAGATAGATCTGATGGCTTCTCGACTCAACAAGAAGCTATGCCGTTACTGTTCCATGACGAGGGATCCGCAGGCGGTTGCAGTGGACGCGCTGACGACACCGTGGATGTACCAGTGTGTATACCTATTGCCTCCTCTACCGCTAATCCCAAGGGTACTCAAAAGACTAAGAAGGGAAAGCGTTCAGGCAATTCTGATTGTCCCAGATTGGCATCGGCCGGCGTGGTACTCGGACCTCCTAGCCATGGCTCTGGAGGTTCCCTGGCCTCTACTGCTCCGAGACGATCTTCAACAAGGTACGTTCGTCTATCCAGACTTATAGCGGCTACGTTTGACGGCTTGGTAGTTGAGAGGGAAATTCTAGCTAGAAAAGGTCTTCCCTCCAGGGTCAATTCCACCATGGTCCAGGCCAGGAAGATGGTTACGTCAAAACATTACCATCGTATCTGGAAAAAGTATGTTTCCTGGTGTGAGGGTAGAAAGGTTTCTCCCGTGGAATTTCGTATTGGTCGTTTTCTACTTTTCCTGCAAGCGGGTGTGGATATGGGCCTACGGTTGGGCTCCATTCAAAGTCCAGATTTCTGCGCTCTCTACTTTCTTCAAGAGACAGCTTGCCTTGTTGTCTGAAGTGCAGACTTTCCTAAAGGGAGTTCTTCTTATGCAACTGCCCTTTGTACCTCCCACAGCTCCGTGGGACCTCAATGTGGTTCTAGCCTTTCTCCAATCTGACTGGTTTGAACCCTTACATAGGGTGGAGTTAAAATGTCTTACCTGGAAGACGGTGATGTTATTGGCATTGGTGTCTGCCAGGCGTGTTTCTGAATTGGGGGGCCTTATCCTGTAAAAGCCCTTATTTGATATTTCATGAAGACAGAGCGGAACTTAGGACCCGTCCTCAGTTTTTGCCGAAAGTAATGTCAGCTTTTTATGTTAATCAGCCTATTGTGGTTCCAGTTTTGTCTGACGCTTCGTCCTGAGTCCTTGAATGTGGTCAGGGCTCTGAAGATTTATGTCAAAAGGACGGACCGTCATCGGAAATATGACTCGCTGTTTGTCCTTTATGATGCCTCCCAGATTGGTCGGCCAGCTTCTAAGCAATCTATTGCTCGCTGGCTCAGGTTGACCATTCAACAGGCCTATACTTCGGTGGCTCTGCCTTTGCCGTCACCTATTCAGGCCCACTCGACGAGGTCTGTGGGCTCTTCCTGGGCGGCTGCCGGGGTGTCTCGGCCTTACAGTTGTGCCGAGCTGCTACTTGGTCTGGTTCGAACACGTTTGTTAAACTCTGTAGGTTTGATACCTTGGCTAAGGATGACCTTCAGTTTGGTCAGGCGGTTTTGCAGGGGTCTCAGCTCTCTCCCACCCGTTTTGGAGCTTGGGGACTTCCCCATGGTACTAAAGTACAAGACCCCAGTATCCAATAGGACGTAAGAGAAAATAGGAATTTAATACTTACCGGTAATTCCTTTTCTCCTAGTCCGTAGTGGATACTGGGCGCCCGCCTCAGTGCTTCGTTCCTGCTTACCCGTGTAAGTGTTGGGTTGGACCAGCATTGCGGTCCAGTTTTGTTGTTGGGATAGCCATGTTATCCTGGTTAGGTTGGTGGTGCTATCCTCTGTTCTGGTTGGTGCCTTCCTCTCGTTTCTGGTTATGCGTTGGCTTGTTGCCTCACCGCTGTTCTTCTCTCATATGGGGGGTCATTCCGAGTTGATCGCTAGCTGCCGTTGTTCGCTGTGTAGCGATCAGTGAAAAAAAGGGCTAATCTGCGCATGCGTATGCACCCCAATGCGCACGCACGTCGTACGGGTACGAAGTCCATTGTGGTTTTGCACTGGTTCTAGCGACGATTCCAACTGCACAGCCGAACGCAAGGAGATTGACAGAAAGAGGGTGTTTATGGGTGTCAACTGACTGTTTTCTGGGAGTGTTTGGAAAAACGTATGCGTGACCGGGCGTTTGCTGGGCGGGTATCTGACGTCATTACTGTGTCACTCGTCGTAGCAATCATCGCACAGGATAAGTAACTACAGGGCTGGTCTTGTTTTGCACAAAATGTGTTTGCAGGTGTTCTGCTGCACAGGCGTTCGCACAACTGCAAAGCGAAAATACACTACCCCGTGGGCGGCGACTATGCGTTTGCACGGCTGCTAAAATCTGATAGCGAGTGATCAACTCGGAATGACCCCCATTATGTCTGTCTCCTCGGGCACAGTTTTCCTAGACTGAGTCTGGTAGGAGGGGCATAGAGGGGAGGAGCCAGCACACACATACACACACACTAAAGATTTTTAAAGTGCCAGGCTCCAGTAAACCCGATCTATACCCCATGGTACTAAAGTACAAGACCCCAGTATCCACTATGGACTAGGAGAAAAGGAATTACCGGTAGGTATTAAATTCCTATTTTCTATAAAATGATAGCTAAAAACGTCTTGGTTGCTATGGGCAACAGCTTCTCCTGTCCTCTTTATAGGGTTTCCTAACTCTTCCTTTGTGAATCTTACATAGAATGGAACAGTCCCTCTTCTTCAGTACTCTATGCATAATACAACAGTCGCATCTTTACTTACACTATAGGTATGTTTATATTCTATTACTAAGCCACCCTATATCCTGGCATGTGGCCATGCATACTGTATACAGGGCACTGCATATGAATATTTAAATACATTCTGCACTAACCGCATTGCTTATTTATTTTCAGGGGATTAATTACACTTGAAAGCCGAGCATATGTCCTGGAGCCACAGGCTGATTCTACAAGCAGCCACCTCTTTTACAGAGCAGAACATCTAAAACTGGCTGCGGGATCCTGTCGCCAACATTCTAACCTCTCAGGCGTTTCACTGAATGACACTTTACAATTCTCTGAAGATTATTTACAAAGGGTAAGCAATACACCCTGGGTATGTCACAGACAGATATGCTGTGTTCTGTACAATTACTGGATGCACATTCTGTTTCCAGGAGGCTGCCCGAATGCCTGGAATCAATGCTAGGGCTTCAGTCTTTCATTTGTTTCATAAACTGATTGGTGCACAGAAGGAGACACTGGGATACGGTATACCAGGATAACAACATGGGGGAACAAGAATTCTGTACAGCAGTTATATAGTAGCTAGGTGATTCATCACGGTGGGGGAGGGGCGGGTGCGGTGGTGCCACGGGTGGGGGAGGGGGTCCGGAGGTGGTGCAAGTGGGGGAGGGGCGGGTAATGCTTCTCCTGCTTCTCCTCCTGGAAGCAGCTGAGCTGCTTACCTTTGTTGGTGTTCCCTGCAGCAGGCGGTGAAGTCTCCTGTGCTCGGGCCAGGCACCGCAGCTTTCCCCCAACGGCGAGTCCCTCTGCAGCCGAGTGGAGTCCAGGGAACACACAGCAGCCAAAGGGCAGAGCCTCCCATTGGATGTAACCTGTGTGGGAGGGCGTTTCACACCCAATCAGCTGTGGGCTGTGTGTGATAGACCTGCCGCTAACCCAATGAGAGCTCCTAGCCACGCCCAGCATTAGGAAATGAGTCACAAAGTCACAGATCTGGGCTAATATATAGGAGATGTTTTGGATGAGAATGGAAAGATCTGTACAGAACTGAGAGCCAGGGATGGACTGGGGCCCGAAATCGACCCTGACATGACTGGGGCGCTTGCGCCTCTAAAGGGGGTGGCGGACACTAGCGATGGAGGCGTGCCATGAGTCAAGGGGGCATGGACTCACGGCACGCCACCATTTCCATGGAAACAGGCAGGGGGGTGCTGTGAGTCAGGGGGCGTGGACTCACGACATGCCTCCATTTCTATGGAGACGGGCAGGAGAGGGGGAGCTTCCACAACAAAGAGCCGGAGGGTGCGCTCCGCATGGCCTTCCCGGCACTCTTAATGACAGGACCTGCCCATCGGCCCTTCTGGTATTTGCCAGAAGTGCCATATGGGCAGTCCGGCCCTGCTGGGAGCTGTCCCTTTATGTCTGAAGAATGAGATACTGTACTCTGGAAAAGTAGTAGTGCAGTATGCTGCAACCCCATACTTATAGCTTGCAAGTTATCATTGCAAATAATTAAAGTACTTAGGGGGTTATTCAGAGTTGGATAACTGAAATCGCTGCCACCCAGCACAGGGCAAGGCCGCCCAGCATGTGTGGCGCCACCCAGTGATGTGATCGCAATTCAATTGTGAACGCATCGCAAAAACCTCAAGTAGAGGTTGACCGCTGCCTATGTTTTCAAACTCAGGAAATGTACGTGACGTCATCGTCTGGCTCTGAAATCGGACATAACACGCCTGTGTTTCCTGATCTACTCCCCCACAACACCGTGTTGCCGCCCACGGACGCCCCCGCCGCATGTCAGTCATGATATGATCGCATCCTTCCGGGATACGATCGCATAATAATTGGTTGCGCATATGCGCTGCAGCTGCTGCGCGTGCGCAGTGCTCCAAAAATCACTCGTTTTCTAACACTGCATCCACCAGTGAATAGCCCCCATAGACTACATTTTATCATATTACACAAGTGAAGGCCAACCCAACTATCACATCTCCCAACTATCAAGTTCAATTTGCTATAAACTGTAATGTTGGGATGATGTCCCGGTATAATTGTGCTCTGGCTGGGCTAGTGCATAGAGATTTGACTCGGAGGGTTTCCAGTGAATCTCTCTGTTTTCAGAATATTGGGGGTCATTCCGAGTTGATCGTAGCTGTGCTAAATTTAGCACAGCTACAATCATTCACACTGAAATGCGCGGGGGACGCCCAGCACAGGGCTAGTCCGCCCCGCATGTCACTGCCGCCCCCGCAGAAGTGCAAAGGCATCGCACAGCGGCGATGCCTTTACACTTCAAGAGTAGCTTCCGACCAGCGCCCCTAAACGGCGGCATAACGCCGCCGTCCAGCCCCCTCCTGCCCAGCGACCGCCTCTGCCTCAGAGGCGATCGCTAGACATCGACAGCTGCCATGTGCTGGCGCACTGCGGCACCGGCGCATGCGCAATTCCGCCCCGATCGCTGCGCTGCGACAAACTGCAGCGAGCGATCGGGTCGGAATGACCCCCATTGAGAGAAGAATTGTGAAAAACTGCATTAATCCCGTTCTCTATTGAAAATGCAGCGAGGGCTTATCTCCGCTTCATACATATGTGCAAATATAGGGGGTTATTCAGTATGGATTAAAATTCTGCTAAAAAGCAGAATTTGCAATCCGTTCTTTGGCATGCTAAATGGCCTGCCCAGTGGCTGCTACCGCAGCTACTATGGACGAACCCCTGCAGCCGCAGCTATTCTGCGTATGCAGGTGGTCCGTCGCCATTTTCTTGATCGGAGCAGCTGCATGTGACATCACGCAGCCGCCCCGAAAATGCCGCCAACCCGTCCCTATTTTTGATGTGCCGCCCCCGCAATGCTCCTTCGCCGCCCACCACCCGTCTTGCAAACGCTGCTGTCTGTCAATCAGCACATGGATGACGGGACCTGCACTTGCACACTGCCGCCGCAGCCGGGATTATTACCATTGCATCGATTAGCGGTGTGACCTGAATAACCCCTGTAATAACCTGTGATTTACATTCACCAACGCAATGTTGGTGGTATACTATAGATGCTAGATTTAAAGTGGCAATTGGTTTTAAGGAAAAAACCAACCTGGCGTTACCTTAAATTACCAAAACCATGCTGGTGCACACAAAACGCAGGCTATTAGATCAGAGGGTCCCAAACGCAGTCCTGAAGGCACCCTAACGGTCCAGGTTTTAAGTATATCCATACTTAGCCACAGGTGGCATAATTACCACCTCAGTCAGTTTGATTTAACCATCTGTAGTGAGCAAGGGATATCTTTAAAACCTGGAGCGTTAGGGTGCCTTGAGGAACGCATTTGGGAACCTCTGATTAGGTCATAGACCCCATAAAGCCGTATCACAGGGGGCAACAATAAGAGTCACAGCCTGGCTCTCGTGTCTGGGCTTCAGTTCTACTGTGCAGTAGTTAGACAGACGGATGGCTTGCACATGACACTGACCCAGCGAAACCTTACTGTTCCGTGCCAGTATTCCTGAGGCAGCTGAGTATTGATCAGCTGCCTTGGTGAGATTTTATTGCTACATCTGAGCGATAATAGATTTTATATTACTATTACAAGCGGTAATATTAAATAGTCCTCATCAGTCACCGCTCGTTAATAAATGGGCCTCTTAATTCAAGATTACGGCCCTCATTAGGCATTGCTGATAAATGACTACAAAGGCTCACCTAGCGGAATTTATGCTCATATCATGAACTCCTGAAGGGGCAAAGGGCACAATACAATTAGTTGACCCAGCAGGTATCCAGATGATAGACAGTCAATAGATAGACACCGTATGTTAGACAGACATTAGGTCGACAGGGTCAAAAGGTCGACATGAAAAAAAGGTTGACAGGGTCAAAATGCCGACAGGGTCAAAAGTCAACATGGAAATGGTCGACAAAAAAAAGATAGACAAATGTTTTTTTCTATTTAACATGTTTTCGGGGGGGTCATTGTGAACCGATCGCACGCTGCAGTTTATCGCAGAGGTGCGATCGGGGTCAGTACTGCGCATGCGCCGGCGCTGCAGTGCGCCGGCGCATGCCAGATGGCCGAAGGCCGTCGTTGCCTCTCGATCTTCTCTGCCTGATTGACAGGCAGAGGCGGTCGCTGGGTGGGAGGGGGCTGGACGGCGGTGTTAAGCCGCCGTTCAGGGGGCGCGGTCCGGCCAACGCAGGCGTGGCCGGACCGTTGGGGGGGGGGGGGGGGCGGGCCGCGGTGGCTGCATGACATCACAAGCAGCCGCTGTGACCCGGGCAGCGGAGAGGTTCTTCCAGCCAGCTGCAGGAGCTGCGCTGGCCGGGAGGTACTCCTGAAATGCAAAAGCATCGCCGCCCGTGCACCGTGCCCAAAGCGTGGTGAGCGAAGCGAGTCCCGCGAGGGTATGCCTTTCTTCAATTGGGGGTCAAAAAACATGGGGGGTCATTCCGACCTGATCGCACGCTGCCGTCTTTCACAGCGCAGCAATTAGGTCACTACTGCGCATGCGTATGCACCGCAATATGCAGGCGCGTTGTACGGGTACAAAGCGGATCGTTGCTGGGGCGATGGATTAAGCGAAGAATCCATTCGCACAGCCGATCGCAAGGAGATTGACAGGAAGAGGGCGTTTGTGGGTGTCAACTGACCGTTTTCAGGGAGTGTTTGGAAAAATGCAGGCGTGTCCAGGCGTTTGCAGAGTGGGTGTCTGACGTCAATTCCGGGCAAGAACAGGCTGAAGTGATCGCAGCGGCTGAGTAAGTTCAGACCTACTCAGAAACTGCACAAACTATTTTTGTACCGCTCGGCTGCACAGGCGTTCGCACACTTGCAAAGCTAAAATACACTCCGCTGTGGACGGCGACTATGCGTTTACATGGCTGCAAAAAGTAGCTAGCGAGCGATCAACTCGGAATAACACCCATGGTGTCTACCTTTTCTTGTGTCGACCTTTTGTACTGTCTACCTTTTGACCCTGTAGACCTTTTGACCCTGTCGACCTAATGCCTGTCTAACATATTGGGCCAAATGTAATAGAGTGAGAGTTTCAGAAAGTGAGAGATTTGGTAAGGTTTTGCAGTTTTTTTAAAAGTGGCAATCATTTACACAGCAAGATCACTGGTTTTGCAGTGTAAATGATTGCCACTTTAAAAAAAAACTGAAAAACCTTGCCAAATCTCTCACTCTCTGAAACTCTCACTCTATAGAGAGTGATAAATTGCACGGTGCTAAATTACCAACCAATCAGCTCCTAACTGTCATTTTTCAAACCCAGCTTGTAACATGGCGGTTGGGAGCTGATTGGATGGTACTTTATCACCATGCAATTTATCTCCAAGGCTTGATAAATCTAGGCCATAGCTTCCTACCTCCAGATGACTGTTGGTCTGTTTGTGGCCTCCTACAAGTTTTACACAATACATTGCTTTTTCCATCTAGCCTCAATTTATGCGTCTCAGACATATTTTCCAATAAGGAGACAGAGTTGTTTGTTTTCATCGTGTTTGAAGGTCACATGCGATGGATATAATTTTATTCAGAGAACAGCCTTGTGTCAGGCAGATGAATATAAACAACGTTGCCTGATGATGTAAATGTGTGGCGGAGATCTAGGGAAGACTGAAAGATTAAATGGCAGATTCCGGAGCATTGTGTGGCACATGAGGCTTCAACGGGACCTTCTGCCGAATTGAATCACCCCCTACCCCTGCCCACTGGTGTTTAAATGATGCCCCTGCATGCAGCTGTATATTATGTAAATATGTATGTGTTATATATTCCTTGTTTTCATATAGCTTTGCATTCATACTTGCATTATGTACGTATGTGTTGTGGTGAGATATCTTGGATTATGCTATCTCTGTTTCAGTGTGTTCAGTAAATGCCACTTCAGAAATGTCATTAATCTCTATGGGAGCACCTTGTGTAACTACCCAACAAGAGTGGTTACACCAGTGCTGTGCTGGATTTTTCCCATTCATTTAAAAAAGGTTAATTCATTCTATAGTCTCATTCATTCCAATGGGCCATTATTTTCAATTGTGTTGTACACTAAATGTAGAAAGAAATGGAAAATTATACTTGAATGAAGCTCTGGGACATTAGTAAAAAATGTTTCCCCCCTCACAATAATAAATATTGATTTGTGATAAAAACGGGGAGTCCCCGAGGCGCCCCAGTACTGCCAGCCAATCATATCATAGCTAGCATGGAAAGCATTCATCCATTTTAAGACAGGGCTCCTGTCATAGCAGTTTTCACTATTTTTTCTGTTTGTTTTTTATTTTGTCTGTGAACTGGAAGTTACCGTTGGGTTAAAAATATAGAATATCTTCCATTGGCTACACCAAGCTTCCCATAACATGTCCCATTGGATATACCATGCTTCCCATAACATGTCCCATTGGATACACCACGCTTCCCATAACATGACCCATTGGATACACCACGCTTCCCATAACATGACCCATTGGATACACCACGCTTCCCATAACATGACCCATTGGATACACCACGCTTCCCATAACATGTCCCATTGGATACACCACGCTTCTCATAACATGTCCCATTGGATACAGCCAGTCGGAGCTCACGGACCGGCAGACAATCAGGAGCTGCCGAATGGTAGCCCCTGATTGGTTGCCGGTCCATTTGGCAGCTCCTGATTGGCTGCCGGTACGTGAGCTCCGATTGGCTCATGCTGGCTCTGTATTAAGAATATGACCGCTGGCCGTGGTTCAGCCTCTGTCTCTGTTCTTCTGTGGCTGCCTGCCGATGCGCAGGCAGGCAGCTGACCTGGCCCCTTGATCCACACTACAACCACCCGGGCCCCATCTCACCCCAGGCCCGGGACTGGATTATCCGCCATCCCCCCTTGATGGCGGGCCTGCATGTCACATTGGCTACACCACGCTTCCCATATCATGCCCCATTGGATACACCACACTTCCTATAACATGTCCCATTGGATACACCACGCTTCCCATAACGTGTCCCATTGGATATACCACGCTTCTCATAACATGTCCCATTGGATACACCACGCTTCCCATAACGTGGCCCATTGGATACACCATGCTTCCCATAACATGTCCCATTGGATACACCACGCTTCTCATAACATGTCCCATTGGATACACCACGCTTCTCATAACATGTCCCATTGGATACACCACGCTTCCCATAACATGTCCCATTGGATACACCAGACTTCCCATAACATGACCCATTGGATACACCCTGCTTCCCATAAGATGTCCCATTGGATACAACACGCTTCCCATAACATGTCCCATTGGATACACCACGCTTCCCATAACATGTCCCATTGGATACACCATGCTTCCCATAACATGTCCCATTGGATACACCACGCTTCCCATAACATGTCCCATTGGATACACCACGCTTCCCATAACATGACCCATTGGATATGCCACGCTTCCCTTAACATGTCCCATTGAATACACTACACTCCCGATAACATGTCCCATTGGATACACCACGCTTCCCGTAAGATGCTCCATTGGATACACCATGCTTCCCATAACATGTCCCATTGGATACACCACGCTTCCCATAATGTGTCCCATTGGATACACCATGCTTCCAATAACATGCACCATTGGATACACCACGCTTCTCATAACATGTCCCATTGGATACACCTCGCTTCCCATAACATGTCCCATTGGATACACCATGCTTCCCATAACATGTCCCATTGGATACACCATGCTTCCCATAACATGTCCCATTGGATACACCACGCTTCCCATAACATGTCCCATTGGATACACCACGCTTCCCATAACATGACCCATTGGATACACCATGCTTCTCATAACGTGTCCCATTGGATACACCATGCTTCCCATAAGATGTCCCATTGGATACAACACACTTCCCATAACATGTCCCATTGGATACACCATGCTTCCCATAACATGTCCCATTGGATACACCATGCTTCCCATAACATGTCCCATTGGATACACCACGCTTCCCATAACATGTCCCATTGGATACACCATGCTTCCCATAACATGTCCCATTGGATACGCCACGCTTCCCTTAACATGTCCCATTTGATACACCCCGCTTCCCATAACATGTCCCATTGGATACACCACGCTTCCCGTAAGATGCTCCATTGGATACACCATGCTTCCCATAACATGTCCCATTGGATACACCACGCTTCCCATAACGTGTCCTATTGGATACACCACGCTTCCCATAATATGTCTCATTGGATACACCACGCTTCCCATAACATGTCCCATTGGATACACCACACTTCCCATAACATGTCTCATTGGATACACCACATTTCTTATATTTATTCATTATTGTACAGCCCTTTCTCCTATTAATGTTGATAGCCCATTCATCTCAATAGGAATTTTATTAAAATGAATTGTCTCTTGATATAACTGGGAAAAGCTTTGTACTACTTGTGTTCGGTATGGATAAACGCACGCAATCATCAGCACAAATCAGCTACATGTGACCCACGGGTGGTATTTAGTATATCGGTTGCTGGGATCCCAGCGCACAGTATACCGGCGCCGGATTCCCGACACCCGGCATACCGACACCTTTTCTCCGTCTTGGGGGTTCACGACCCCCCTGGAGGGAGAATTGATAACGTGGCGCATGTAACGCACCACCGCGCTCGCAGCGTGGCGAGCGCAGCGAGCACGCAAGGGGCTCATTAGCGCTCACCCTGCTGTAGACAAGCCGACGGTCGGGATCCCGGCGCCGGTATGCTGGTCGAGGAACGGGAACCCGGCCGCCGGCAACTCATACCACACCCGTGACCCACATATCAAATGCTTGCGCGAATGATCAGGTGATTTCACAGACGGTATGCACTTGCGAATTTTGATACAAACGCAATGCCTCTGGCCGCATGTAGATCCAATAACTGAAGTCATTTGAAAGAATACAACTGCTATAAATGTATGTGGTCCCATCTATGGGCCAGATGTATGGTCAGATGTAAGGAAGTCCAAGTTGGCTGTAGGTGCGGGGTTCCCGCCGAACACTGACTTTTTTTAAAGTGTCCATCATGTACAAAACAATATCATGCCTTATAAATGAGTGGTGCTTTAAAAAATCTCTAAGACGCACCTCCGGCCAACTCGGACTTTATTACATCCGGCCCTGTACTGTATGGACCCTTACAGACTTCTGGACCAGTGTGGGGGTAAGCGCTGGCCCAGGGAGCCCCTTACAGCGCCGCACCATGTGCCTCTGAGCCTCCCAGGAGCACAGTTAATACTGCGCTCCCTCCCCGTTGCCGCCATCTTCACACCGGCCCCCCGCTTGCTAGGTGGGTCGGTGTCTCACTCACCAGTCTTCAGCTCTGTAAGGGGTTGGCGGCATGCTGCTGGGGCGAGCGGTCCCCTGTGGCGGAGAACGATCCGACCCCTCTGGAGCTCAGTGTCCAGTCAGCGGAGACAGTGGCTCAGATCCTGCAGGGCGGACACTGCTCCCCCCCTTAGTCCCTCGCTTCAGGGAGGCTGTTGCCAACAGCTTCCTGTAAAAAAATAAACTCTAAAAATAAACTTTACTAGAAAAGCTCAGTAGAGCTCCCCTAGCTGTGACCGGCTCCTCCGGGCACATTTTCTAAACCGAGTCTGGTAGGAGGGGCATAAAGGGAGGAGCCAGCCCGCACTCTCAAACTCTTAAAGTGCCAATGGCTCTTGGTGGACCCGTCTATACCCCATGGCACTAATGTGGACCCCAGCATCAACTTAAGCATTATCCCCTCTTAGCTGTCGTTGAACTTTAAAGTCCCAGGATGCTCTGTAGATTCAACCAGCCGCCACAGTTGTTTCAGGACACCTGTACAGCCACATGTCTCCAATCTCTGCGGCTGTTCAACCTTTTCAAGATTCCTTTGAGCTGCTGATTTTGCTGCACACCGGCAGTGTGAGGGCTAGTAATCTTGGCAGTTTTACTGATCATATGTGACATTTTATTGTGCTACAGAACAATACTTAAACGCATCTAACAAATAATATGAGCGGCGCCATAAATCCTCTCTCTCTTACGGGTGGTATCTAAATCAGAGCAGGTAGAGAAACAATTCTCCTCTGCTCTTCAGCTTAGATATATCCCATGCAGTCACGCGGCGGCATTTCACATCTATGAGCCCTAATTTTATATTCAGTGATTAGCAGTATGTTTTTTCAAATTCATATCCCACAAATGATGATATAATTTGAAACATATTATGTATATATATATATATATATATATATATATATATATTCAATTGAAGTTGAAAGCTGCCGTCTGTCGAACAGACGTCAGTTTTCGACTTTTTTAGGTCGGAAGGGGTTCCGACCTATTCATTCTTACCCGACTTGTCGAAAAAAGCACGTGGATCGGTGGAATAGCTGCCGATCCACGTGCTTGTGTCGAAAACGGGGCCAAAGCCAACAGGTTTTGGCCCCCTTTTCGACCATCTCAATTCGACTTTAAAAAAAAGTCGAAGTGAGATGGGGAGAGCAGCGCCGGAGACGGGGAGATCCGCGCCGGGGACGGGGAGAGCAGCGCCGGAGGATGTCACAGCCGCCGCTCACAGCAGTGTCCACCCGGCTGGAGCCGGGTGGACGCTGCCATGAGCGGCGGCTGTAATGCAGGGACTGGGAGAGGAGGGACGGGGAGAGGCAGAGAGACGGTGGGGGAGGGAGACGGGGGACAGCACCGCTGCAACAACGGGTATATAGCCACTGCTGTAGCGCTGCTCTCCCCCGTCTGCCCGCGGCTCTCCCCCGTCTCTCCTCCCACATCTCAATTCGACTTTTTTCAAAGTCGAATTGAGATGTCATTGAATAGCCCAGGTCGGATCCATTCCGACAGATGAATGTCGGAATGGATCCGACTTCAATTGAATATACCCCGTAGTGTTAGAAACCTTTTTACAAGTGTGCAAGCACAGGCCCTTATTGTGAGTCGCAAGCAATGTCTTTTGGACATGAAGTTGAGAGATTATTGTATACCACGCATGCATGTAAGTCCCTCCGCCCACGTCGGTCATTTCCTCAGCAAGTGTGTGTGCATCTTCACAGTGAGAGAAAAATTATTTATTATCAGTTAGGGGATATAAGTAAGTCGATAAAACATCATGGAGAATCTCCTTTCAGTCACTGTCCCTGGGACCTTGTTGTGCCTTGATCCAAAAACATCTGCATTAAAAATAAAAATAAAAAAAAAAAAAGAAATATTCCAGACGGTTCTGATAGAATCCCAGACAGCGACAGGGTGGGCCGCCTACAATCACAATAATATTGATGCATGCCTGCCACATAAAAGGGTTGATATGTAGAAAGGACATATAAAAACAATGGTGCAGTAAAAATATTATGTTATCTTTGAAAAATTTTTGAAGACCTATAACAAAAACAAACATTATTGCTGTGAATATTTGCAGAAGACAAAAAAAAAAACAGCTTGGAAGATTTATTATCATCTGTTCCAGCTTTCAATGATGGTAAACGAAGAACAGCATTATCAATCTTTTATTGTTTCTTTGCTCAAGTCTCTAATGCTTGTTTTACCATAAAGAGTGACGGGTGGTTTTAATTGAAGGCACATTTATGTCCCAGCGAGTGAGGATCTTGTGTTCCGTGTTGGGTGTTCCTGCACTGAGCATACTAATGGGCAGCGACATGCATATTTTAAGCTACAGTATTTCCTAGACCTCAATTCACCTTTTTACTTGGAACTGAACTAATATTGCAGAGATTGCTGCAACACCACGGTGGCTTCGGGCTTGGGAGCAAGGGAAGTATAAAACCACATACATCATTGTAACACGCAACTGGGTCTGTCAGGGGGTGCATAGTTTCATCGCTGATTTAGGTCGTGAGGTGCCTTACACTTAAATGACTCATGGGGACATTTACTAAGCAGTGATAAGAGCGGAGAAGTGAGCCAGTGGAGAAGTTGCCCAATCAACCAATCAGCAGCTCTCTATCATTTTATAGTATGCAAATTATAGATGTTACTTCAGTGCTGATTGGTTGCCATGGACAACTTCTCCACTGGCTCACTGCTCAGCTATTATCACTGCTTAGTAAATGTCCCCCTCAGTTGAACAACTTCTCCACTGGCTCACTGCTCAGCTATTATCACTGCTTAGTAAATGTCCCCCTCAGTTGATAAAAAAATAGATTTAGGTTGGAATTCAATTGTCCGCAAAAGCGCTGTAATTTAACGTAAGCTTTTTGCCCATATTGCACGAAAATGCATCTTTTCACCAGTATGCGCACTCCTATTTTCGACCTATTCAATTGCAAAAATGTACGAATCACGCAATAATTCTTGCTGGCAAAACCAGTTAAAAGTGTAGGGGAATATTCCCCTGTAAAAAAAAACAAATATAGGATAACAGTGTTAGGTTCCTGGTGCTCAGAACAAGGGAGATGTTATGAAGTGAGTCCAGAGCACCAGGACGTAATACTGGATTTGGTGAAATGTAACGGGAATAGCCCCTGGCACCCTACCTCCGTTGTTTTACCCGTGTTGTCAATTCACGCTTGCAGGACTATGGTTTCTTGGGCCCATGGCAGCCGCGTTTGAAGGGCGGATTAGGTCTGCCCAACTCCGATGCCCCCTCAGGTCTTAAAGAGAGACCAAGCGTGAACTGAGACAGGGTAATAACAAGGGGCCCTCTAACTGAAACAACCAAAGCCAGGGGCTACTAACTAGGCTAAAACTAAATGTATGTGCGGCTTGCCGCCAAAGGAAAAGAACAACAAAGGAAATGCTGACCACACGCCGACACAATACTTTTGTGTACCGGCGGTGACAGCATAAGCAGAACCCTCTGCAAAACACCAGTGACAGATACAACCAAGGAATACAGCGGCCTAGGCCGACGGACGCGGCAAAGCCGTTACTCACGGAACCGGTACAAATACTGGCAAACGGACAGGAACCCCCAATGCTGCCGACACAGACTCTCAGAACTGGAGGACAGGCAGAATCCCAAACGACAGACCGGTGGACACCAAGAAGCCAGAAACTCGACCAGGCATAGGCAAAGCCACAGGACTTCTGGACAGGAACGCTTCACGGCAGGACACGGGATCAGACACAGGAATCGACACAGGGACTGACACAGGATTCGACACAGGAAGCAGCTAGACAGACACTGCTAGACAGGAGCTCAGGAACTGGCAGGAACAAGCTCAGAACTCAAGCACTCTGGAAGACTGGAAACCTAGAAATATCACCAGCGTCTGTGAATTGCACTCAGCCAGCATATAACAGAGAGGCCTAATTAATTATGTCGTGCAGCTGCCCCGTTGCATGACTCCAAACTGACAAGATGCAATTAGCAGACAGGTGAGACCAACCACATGGAAACAGGCTGCAATTACACAGACTCACCACTGACAGCAAACAAATATCTTCTAAACCAGAGCAAAAGGAAATCCTGGCCTGCAAGAGAACTATAAACATAAAATAGGAATGAACCACTACCTGTGGTTCATAACAGTATCCTCTCCTTAAGGGTGAGCTCCGAGCATTCCATGACACCCACGGGGAACATAAACAGAAGTATAACATAAAATACATGACCGAAATGAAACATAGGAATGAGCCACAGCCGTGGCTCATAACATTACCCCCCCTTGAGGAGGGGTCAAAGGACCCCAAAATTCAGACTATCCAAAACAAGGGATACAAAAAAAAACTGACACACTGGTCTAACAGACAAGAAAACAGAAACAAGCTGTAACAACAGCTTGTAACAGTGCCCTCCCCTTGACGGTGGCCACTGGACACAAGACAAGGGGAAAAAAAATCTTTTTTTTTTTCTTCTTTTTTTTATCAAGGCAAGAGTCAAAAATTATTTATTTTTCTTCTTCTTCTTTTTACAAAGCTCTTTAGGTCTGACCAAGGTAATTCCCCAAACATTGTCTGGACTGATGGTACCACCCAGCAAGGCTGCGTTCAAATCAGAAATGGGTTTCTTACCCTTGGGAACTGAACTTTCAGGCAAAGTACTCCTATTAGAAGAAGAAGACAGAAAAGCACATCCTGCAGTCAAAACAACGGGCTGGGACTCTTGTGCCGAGTTTACAGTATTTGGTGGACTCTCAGCAGACAAGACGGGTGACTTAGAGGAACCTGAACCAATTTCTTTGGAACCATATCTTTTAATAACTGCATCACTGAATGCTGGGGGATCCTGAAGAATGGGATCTTCAGCTTTCATTAGGCTGGTCGCCCACTCAAAAGGCTCTCCTCTAAAGGAATATATCAGATAGAGCACTAGGTTCTCTGAAGTGATGCCCAGAAATGGTCTAGACAACATAATGATGTAATAGTGTTTGTAAAGCGCCAGAAATTGGACTAAGTCCCCATCAAAGATTATGGATGTTGAGATATCAACAGAGTCAGGATCTGTTTCCTTCCCATCTGACTGACTAGAGTGCTTTGCTAGAACCTGGTCACTATTGACCTTACTCGAGGCTGAGACTCTCTGAACCCCACCTGGGGCAGTGACTTTCTGAACCCCACCCGAGGCAGTGACTTTCTGAACCCCACCCGGGGCAGTAACTTTCTGAACACCACCCGGGGCAGTAACTTTCTGAACCCCACCCGGGGTAGTGACTTTCTGAACCCCACCCGGGGCAGTGACCTTCGGGAACCCCGCTGGGGTCAGCACCTCGGATTCTTTTACTACAACCGAGCCGTCGGCCTCCCCCACTGGGACCGAGCCATCGGCCTCCCTCACTGGGACCGAGCCATCTGCTTCCCTCACTGGGACTGAGCCATTGGCCTCCCTCTCTGACTCGATAATTATCGAAACTTCTCCCGGGACTATGACTTCCGGGACTTTTGCTGAAGCTATAACCTTCAGAACCTCCACAAATGCTACGCCTCTTAAGTTCTTTCCTGGGGAAGCGACCTCTAGACCCTTCTTTGAGGCTGCGTCTCTCGAGACCCCACTTGGGGATATTACTTCAAAGATCCCTTCTGGGGTTTTACTTCTCGAGTTCCCTTCTAGAACTATGGTTTCAGATCCCCTTTCTGGGGTTGCGCTTTTCAAGTCCCGACCTGGGGTAACAGCTTCTGAGACCCCTTCTGGTAAGGACACCTGAGCTATAAAATTTGACGTCCCTCTATAACCTAGAGCATCGGGTACCGCTCCAGGACCCTGGGCAACGGGCACCACTCCAGGACCCTGGGCAACGGGCACCACTCCAGGACCCTGGGCATCGAGCACCACTCCAGGACCCTGGGCATCGGGCACCACTCCAGGACCTTGGGCATCAGGCACCACTCCAGGACCCTGGGCATCGGCACCACTCCAGGGGTGTGCAACTCTGCTTGAACAGGAAAATCAAGAGAGGAGAGAAACATTCTCTTTTGATTCCTGAATCTATAATGGGGCTCCCTTGCCCAAGGACCCCAATTATAGGACAGAGAGCTTTTTAGTGTGGGTTGTGTGACAAGTACCTCTGCCACAGTAGAGACAGGAGTAGGTCTTGTATCCTGACTCAGCTTGGCCAGAGGGCAAGACTTGTCACCACACTTTGGCTTGCGCATACTCACAGGTCTGCAGATAGTGGCCTAAACCATACTTACCGACTTCTGGGCTGCTCTCTCCGGGAGAGAGCAGCCCGTCAGCTCAGCAGGGGGGGCTGGCAGTCAGGTGACGCGCAAGGGGGCGGGCCGGAGGCGGAACGGGGCGGGCCGGAGGCGGGACAGGGCGTGGCTTATGGATCGTGTCATTTAAGCCACGCCCCCGCGGTGTAATGCCGCGATTACCGGTATTATACAGCAGGGGGCGTGGTTACGATGACGCGATTCAACAAGAATCGCGTCATCGCCTGCCCGGACCGCCCACTTTACTCGTTAAGTGGGCGGCAGGCAGGGGGTGACCCTCGTAAATCGGGAGACTTGCCTGCTCTTCCGGGGGGGCGGGGGGTCACCCGTTTTTTGGGAGCCTCCCGGCCATTCCGGGAGGGTAGGCAAGTATGGCCTAAACCCCCACAATATAGGCATAAGTTTAAGTTTCTGCGACGCAGACGCTCCTCTTCTGAGAGCCTGGGCCGCAGAAAACTTTTAAACCTTTTCTCTTCAATTAAACCAGAGGATTCTCTTGTCACCATACTGTGAACAATAGTCTCTTTAGAGATAGATGTACTCTCAACGACTTCTGGCAAGATGAGCAAGATTTTAGTCAGAAGGTTTTGCAGTTGCTTTAAGGATTGCTGCAAAACTTCTAGTCGCTCAGGTCTCAAAGCACTGAAAGCAGAGTTCAGGGCTGAGAGAGATGCCTGCAGGGCTTGCATAGTAGACATAGGAGGATTTAAAACTAGACAAGACAAGACAAGGCAAGATTAGACAAGGCAAGATTAGACAAGACTGATTTTTTAAACTAGACAAAACAAGACTGGATTTTTTTATTTATTTTTAAATACCGGATTGGATTCTGCACTCTGAGTTCTAGACAGGACTGGATTTCTAAACACCGGACTGGATTCTGCACACTGAATTCTAGACAGGACTGGATTCTAAACACCGGACTGGATTCTGCACACTGAATTCTAGACAGGACCGCTTCACGGCAGGACACAGGATCAGACACAGGAATCGACACAGGGACTGACACAGGAATCGACACAGGAAGCAGCTAGACAGACACTGCTAGACAGGAGCTCAGGAACTGGCAGGAACAAGCTCAGAACTCAAGCACTCTGGAAGACTGGAAACCTAGAAATATCACTAGCGTCTGTGAATTGCACTCAGCCAGCATATAACAGAGAGGCCTAATTAATTATGTCGTGCAGCTGCCCCGTTGCATGACTCCAAACTGACAAGATGCAATTAGCAGACAGGTGAGACCAACCACATGGAAACAGGCTGCAATTACACAGACTCACCACTGACAGCAAACAAATATCTTCTAAACCAGAGCAAAAGGAAATCCTGGCCTGCAAGAGAACTATAAACATAAAATAGGAATGAACCACTACCTGTGGTTCATAACAAACAGTATAGAAGTGTATAGTGGTCATAATAAAAGTATTACATCCGGCCCAGGATCTCTATTATTGCCAATTCATATTCTTGAATTTGGTGACAGCACTGAGTTTTAAAATGGGAACCTACTCTACATAATGTTTATTGTTTTTTTAAATGAAGGTGATTTGGCAAAATTAAAACCCTCCAAGCCTGTACTACTAGCATTGCGGCTTTAAAACTTGCACATTTGTCACAGGAAAAAAATAAAGTTTTTTTTTCTTTCTGCTACTTCCTTAGAAACAGCTTAATTTTAGGCTATTAGAAACTATTATGGTGCCTCTAAACACTATCGTTCACTCAGTATTTTACTAAAATACACCCAAAGGAAGAAGCTATCATTTTTAGGGAAGTAAAAATATTTATTATACCCCTTCATCAGGAGCTAATAACATCTCTGGGGCAATTATCTCCTAGTCCTTTGTTGATGCTGCATTCATTTGAATATTGGTTATATCAGCAAAATGGCCACCGCAACTTTGTGTGAACAATGGGTAGGCAGCATCCAGAGTTATGAAGATGGTTTATAACTACATAATTTTCAGTTCCTGATATTAGAAAAAAAATGTGAATAAATTAGCCTTGATAAAATTATCAAGTGCAGCTGTGAATATTAGTTAAAAAAAGAAAAGGTTATTAATAAAACATAACCTTTTCCTAGGAACACAACAAGGGAATTAATGGAACTGTATTTTACCTCAGATTTAATGAGTTTTGGGAAAAAAATAAGTTATTTTACTTTTATTGCAACATATCTTTACGTTTAGAAGTGGTAACGTCCACAAGTGTTGTGGTACAGCGGATTTGTTTTCATGAAAGTGTGATAATAATAATCTGCCATAAATTCCCAAAGCCCCATATAAGAGCGTACAATATCAGGAGCCCACCTATCCTGCCTTACTGCTTTCTGGTTCTATTACCTAAACAAGTGCTCTCTTATATTGAAGATGTGAGAAAATACATTTGGAAGGCCAAATTGTGAGACACTGTCTCGGAGAGCCAGGGCCTCTGCTGGAAATGAACCGCTGCGGCTTATAACACTCGTACTAAACTTCTATATAATCTGTTTTGGCAGCACAAAAGAGACACTTTGAAGATGACCAAGTATGTGGAGCTTGTTATTGTGGCTGATAATCGTGAGGTAAGAAATGAGAAAATCTCACAGCTTTTTCCCTTCCCTATACTTATATACAATGTGTGGAATCGGTTGTACATGTTCCAGGCAATGGGATCCTTGGAGCTGCAGAACACAGTCTCCTTTTAAAGGCAACCAGAGCCGGCCTTAGGCATAGGCAAACTAGGCAAGTGCCTAGGGCATTTGGTATGCTTAGGGGCACCAGCAGCTTCTGCTGATTAAAATGATATGCGGCATGCCTATATTCTGTGTGTGACTGCGGCTGTATCTGTATATGAATTGCTACGTTACAGTGTATTGCTGGAAATCACTGTAATGTAGCATTTCGTATGCAGATACAGCCGCAGTCGCACACAGAATATAGGCATGCTGCATATCATTTTAATCAGCAGAAGCTGCTGGTGCATACTAGCCACATAGTAATGCAAATAAGATGCATTTTTATAAAGAAAAGGCGCCCGACGTTAGCAGAGCTGCCAGCTGACTCATGCCAGGCATCTCCTGCAGAACTAGTAGCAGTGCTAGGGGGCACCAGACAAAATCTTGCCTAGGGCATCATATTGGTTAGGGCCGGCTCTGAAGGCAACGTACATTGAGGTGCTGGGGCATGGCGGCTCTCAGGGTTCTTGGCCTGAGTTTCATTATAATGCCCTGTCCCAGGTAATTTTTTTAACTGATGTACATAAACTCTTGTGCAATTCGGATACCAGTACAGCCCTACATATTATAGGTCTGGTGAAGCGTAAATAATACACCTACGCGCCCATGCAGATTTTACAGAGTTCCGTCACCAAACCTTCATTCAACTGAGCTGGTCATTTGTGTATAGCACATAAATACCAAACAATAATAATAATAATAATAATAATAATCAAGACACGGAGACCTGAATTTTGGCAGAAAACTGTTAACTATTTATTTAAAATAATTGAAGCTAAATGAGTATGGTGGCAGAGAGAGGAAAGCCGGATCAGTGCAATCCAACAGTGCCCAAACTAACAACAACATGTATTGTAGGCAGATACAGTACCACCCAAGGTGTAGAAACAGAAATCGCAACGCAAAAGGGGTATCCACTGAGTGATCTGCAACTCTGTATCTTCACATTGCACATTGTGGGTGATTCCGAGTTCTTAGCAAACCAAAAACAGCACACTAATGGGCAAAACTATGTTGCACTGCAGGTGGGGCAGATATAACCCACCCAAATCAAAATCTCTCTGCCCATGTTACATCTGCCCCACCTGCAGTGCAACATGGTTTAGCCCAGTTGCTAACTTTGTTGGTTTGCTCACAACTCTGAAGGAGTTGACAACTCAGATTGTCAGAATGTTCACACATTGCCAATCAGATCAACAGACTATTCACACGGGAGGCACTCAATATCTCGACTGTCGGGATCCTGGCGCTCTGCAAAAAGGCGCCGGGATACCGACAACTATTCTCCCTCTTGGGGTGTCCGCGACACCCCTGGAGGGAGAATAGGGGCTCATTTGCGCTCGCCCCGCTGCCGGCATTCCGGCGATCGGGATCCTGGCGCCGGTATATCATAGTATACCCTATTCACACATAGCCAATCAAATCAACAGAATGTGCATATACTGTAGCCAATCAGATCATCAAAATGCTCATAGTAGCAGGACTTAAGAATTAGAGGAGGACAGTTGAGATGGGTGGTCTTCTGGTTGCAGGCGGCCTGGCTCCTGGCGACCACCATACCGGCGCCGGAATCCCGACCGCCGGCATACCGGCATCTTTGCTCCCTCTTGGGGGTCCACGACTCCCCTGGAGGGAGAATAGATAGCGTGGCACACGTAGCGCGCCACGTGCCCGCAAAGGGGATCATTTGCACTCGCCCAGCTGTCGGTATGCCGGCGATCGGGATTCCGGCATCGGTATGCTGGTCGCCGGGAGCCCGAATGCCGGCATACTATACTACTCCCAGTTGAGATAAGTGGGAAATGACTGAATGAGACTTTGCAAGGAGCAAGTCTCCATAACTGCAAGATGGTGGTCAGAGGCCCTAACACTGAAGCCAACTTACAGTATTCTTACTGTAGCCAGGAATTTTGAGCGCGTGAAAAATAATATCTTTGACAAAAGCGCCTTTAAAATAGTTGTCTGAGTTCTAGGTTTATCCCAAACCTGAGCTGTTTTGCATGGTTCTGAATATAAAAGCCTTGCTGTACAGATCTCTATGTGTAATAAAATAAATTTAGATATCTCATTAGACTTACAATGAATGGCAACTGAAGCATTTTCTAGACAGTGAACATAATCTACCTGTCATATCTGTCTTCTCCACACGGGAGAGAAAAATCAATAATGTATAAAAGTATAACAACAATGTAATTGCATTCTCCCATATAATGTACATCTAATGAATATAAAGTTGAATAAGATTGTATGCTACCAAACACTGTATTTGCTGGAGAGGAGTATGGAATGCAGATATCTTCTCTGTACGGTATGGATGGCATTCTGACTCAGAAGCCAAAATCTATTTAAATGGAAAGTGTCATATATTTAACGTGTTACAGGTGTCTCTGTGCTAAATAAATTGATGTAAATGTTAAATGACAAAGCTATACTGAAGCTTACTGTAAGATGGTCTATAACTCGGCTCAATGAAGTGTATACACTGCAGAGCCTCTGACATTATGCCATGAGTTATTGCATGAAATGTATTATTTTTTCCCATTTATTTTGAGTTTATTTCTATTTTTGCATGACTACACCAGTATAGGCATAGTACACAGCAATACTGTACCTCCTCCCATAGGTAAAACGCAAGGGGGGTTTCTGGTTGCCCAGAAACCCCCTCCTCTTGTCAAGTGGCGCAAATTATAGCAACAATAGCAATGGCATATAATCAGATTATTAGAGCTGCCGCAACATCATGCAGTTTAAGGTACAGAGCAGAGCTGCTGCACATGCCCAGTGGTAGCAGCTTCTTCTACCAAGTTTGCTGTGTGTGTGGATCTGAGTCTTCAATTAGTGCACTGGACCAGAGAGTAGCTACCAGGAAGAAGAGACAGGAGCCTTACCATGAGGTGGGAGAATGTGTGCTTAGAAAGTGCAGTACTGGTTCTATTATGTTTATGTATTTTATTTTTTTTATTATAGTATGTTTAACCTTTTCCTGATTACTTTTCTTATTTATATTATTTGAATATGTTTGATGCAGCCTACACTATAATCCATATACTGTATTGTGTTAAATATTAATACTGTATTCCATGTTACGCCAAGTGGGCGATTCTGGATTGCATCTGGAAACCCCCCTCTAGAAATCCTGCGTTTGCCACTGCCTCCATTCATTAGAGTTGGAATCATAGCATAGCAGGAGCCACTACAAGTGTTATAAATGTGTTTGTGGGTCTTGGGGATACATTTATGAAGCAGTGATAAAAGTGGAGAAGTGAGCCATTGGGGAAGTTGCCCATGGCAACCAATCAGCTGCTCTCTATAATTTTATAGTATGCAAATTCTACGTTACCTCAAAGCTGATTAGTTGCCATAGGCAACTTCTCCACTGGCTCCCTTCTCCACTCTTATTACTGCTTCCTACATTTACCCCATGGTCTTGTGTGTTTGGCGATATTGGTAATCACCTTGCAGGGAAGCGTGAGGGTAGATTAACAGTCATAGGGGGTAAATTTACTAAAGGTTCTAAAAATGAAAAAAGGTGATGTTGCCTTTAGCAACCAATAAGATTCTGTCTATCATTTTCTAGGATGCAATAGAGAAATGATAGACAGAATCTGATTGGTTACTACTATAGGCAACATCACCTCTTTTCAGTTTTAGAAGCTTTAGTAAATGTACCCCCTAGTGGCAGGCTCACACATTTCACATCGTAGGAAGTGCAGGTGCATGCTTCAAGGGCTGGCGATAAAAGTCTAAATAGCGGTTTTTGGGGAAATCAGAGGAGAAGGTGGGCTAGTGGCCTGCCCATGCTAGGCCAGTGTGATTGTATACTGTAAATATATATACAGGTATATACTGTACCAGGGGCACTTTAACAGAGGAGGGGGCCTGTGCGCACCTCCGGGTGGGCCCCCTCCACTGCACGCCGCAGTAGTCTCTGGCAATGTGCTGGACTCTACTGCGCATGTGCAGGTCTCCGGAAACATGTGCATGTCATGTTCCGGAGACCAATTTGGCTACTGCACATGCGTGGACGGCCATTTTGGCTGTGAGCTTTGCCACGAGAGCAGCGCCTGACGCTGAACTCCAGAAAGGGGGGTATTAAAATATGGGTGCAGTGTGGGGCCCCCGTGGACCCAGGGGCCAGTGTGTACCGCACACGTTGCACCCATTATAGAAACGCCAATGTACTGTACTTAGATTGTGAGTGAGTTTTAATGGCGGTTGATGTAATCTCTTTTGCATCATTTGCTATGTAGGCTGTTAGGAGGCCATATGGTTTCACTAAGTATCTAGCAAAAATTCCTCCTGGATGTTCTCTCTAGATCAGTGGTTCTCAAACCCAGTCCTCAGGACCCCACACAGTTCACGTTTTCCAGGTCACCCGGCAGGTGCACTGTGCATCGCCAACTGTCACATTTTAAAAATCCACAGGTAACCTGGAAAACATGAACTGTGTGGGGTCCTGAAGACCGAGTTTTAGAACCTGTGCTGTAGTCTAGATTGATGCTCATGAAATGCACAAGCAAAAAATTAAAGGTTACTAAGTAACTGCTATATTACACAGGGCCGGTTCTAGGCCTTTTTGCGCCCCAGGCGGGAAATAGGGGCGTGGCTTCTTACAGGGGGCATGGTCAGTTACGCCCCCTGTACAGTAGTAGCACCGTTGAAATGCTGTGCGGTGCGCGATGACGTCATCGCGCACCGCACAGTAAAGGTCCTCTCCACGAAGGGAAAATAGACGCTACGCGTCTAGTTCACTTCACAGCGGACACAGCGGGGGGCACAGCAGTAGCGGATCTTGCCATGGTGCGGCGCCCTCCGGATGGCGCCCTCCAGAAGGCGGCGCCCTGGGCAAAAGTCCTGCTTACCCGTGGAAAGATCCGCTACTGATATTACAGTTACTGACAGTTGGTGTGGGTTCTGGCTCCTCCCTCCAGTGATGTCATTACCTGAGTTTTCTCATAGCTACTGAGCATGCCCAGTGTTCATGGCAGTGGGTTGGACCACTGCTCCAGCCCTATCTACATTAGCTAGGCACGTGCAGAGCTTGGTGCCCCACAAATGAATTGTCCATTATTTGGCTGAAAATTGGTGGTGAGTGAATATGTAGACCAATAGCAGAAGTTTGTGTCTTCCTATTGCTCCATGCAGTCACAACCCCAAGGCTGAGAGATAAACTGCTTTTTTTCTGGTGCTCCTGGCCCATCCTAGAAGGAAAGTAGTGTCCAAGCTAGGAGCCCAAATTGCCACTACACAGCTCTGGCCAGAACTAGTACTAGATTGCACCCATCTCCAATCCTTACATCACCTATACACCGCTGAATGCACTGGGAAATGTTGTTAGCAGAATTGTGTACACAGTCATACGTGTAATATTATATAAATGTTTTTTATTCATACGTCTATACCATGGGGTATAGACGGGATCCGCAGGAAACATGGGCACTTTAAGACTTTCAAAGGGGTGTGAACTGGCTCCTCCCTCTATGCCCCTCCTCCAGACTCAGTTTAGAATCTGTGCCCAGTGAGACTGGATGCACACTGAGGAACTCTCCTGAGTTTCTCTGAAAAAGACTTTTGTTAGGTTTATTATTTTCAGGGAGACCTGCTGGCAACAGGCTCCCTGCATCGTGGGACTGAGGAGAAAGAAGCAGACCTACTTCTGTGAGTTTCAAGGCTCTGCTTCTTTGGCTACAGGACACCATTAGCTCCTGAGGGTCTGAACGCTAGGTACGCCTAGATGCTCGTTCCCAGAGCCTGCCGTCACCCCCCTTGCAGAGCCAGAAGTCAGAAGACAGGTGAGTAGAAGAAGATCAGAAGACTTCAGTGATGGCTTTGAGGTACCGCACAGCGGCCGCGCTGCGCGCCATGCTCCCACACACAGTGGCACTACAGGGTGCAGGGCGCGGGAAGGGGGGGCGCCCTGGGCAGCATTAAAAACCTCATATAAGACTGGCAAAGTGGTTTTTAAGTGCCAAGGCACTAAATCCGAAGCCCCGCCATTATAAATATTCTAAAAAATAGAGGGGCTGAAGCGCGCCATTACGGGGGCGGGGCTTAGCCCTCACAGCTCTCATCAGCGCCATTTTCTCTTCACAGAGCTGCAGAGATGCTGATGCTTCCTCTACACTGCTGTATCAAGTAACAGGGTGCAAAGCAGGGGGGGGGCACAGTTATTTTGGAGCTATATATATGTATTTATAAAAGCGCTAACAGGTCTGAGGCTTTGTATAAAGGTTTTCAGAACCGGGATAAGCGCTGGGTTGTGAGCTGGCAAACTCTCTCTGTGTTTCTCTGACAGGCTTTACTGTGGGTCTGTCCCCTATATGCCCAGTGTGTCTGTGGGTGTCGGTACACGTGTGTCGGCATGCCTGAGGCTGAGTGCTCTTCTCAGGAGGAGGTTGGATTAGGGACAGAAACGGGTGTGGGAGTGACCATGTCGGCACCGCCGACTCCTGATTGGGTGAATGTTTTGAGTGCTTTAAATGCAAATGTGGCTTTATTAAATAAAAGGGTTCATTTACCCAGATAGCAGATACCGACACGGACTCTGACTCCAGTGTCGACTATAGTGATGCCAGATTAAATCCTAAACTGGCTAAGAGCATTCAGTACATGATTGTGGCGATAAAAGACGTGTTACATATCACGGAGGATCCTGCTGTTCCTGATACTAGGGTCTGTATGTATAAAGGAAAGAGACCTGAGGTAACGTTTCCTCCCTCTCATGAACTGAACGCACTTTTTTTAAAAGGTTTGGGAAAATCCTGACAAGAAGTTTCAGATTCCCAAGGGAATTCCGGTGGCGTATCCGTTCCCATCTGGGGATAGGGAAAAGTGGGAGTCAACCCCCACTGTAGACAAGGCTCTGTCACGACTAAAGGAAGCTGCGAGAGACATTGGCCTTTTGGGATCAAGGGTCAATACCATGGCAGTGTCAGCTAGAAGAGAATTGTGGATTCATCAATGGAATGCTGATGCTGACTCTAAGATCTCTGCCGTATAAAGGTGGTGTCTTGTTTGGTGACGGCCTCGCTGACCTGGTATCTACAGCTACCGCGGGTAAGTCATAATTTTTTACCTTATGTTCCTGCACAACAAAAGAAGACGCACCACTGTCAGATACAGTCCTTTCGGCCCAATAAATACAAAAAAGGATGAGGGTCTTCCTTGCTTGCTTCTAGAGGAAGAGGGAAAAAAAAAAGTTCACCGGCTGTGGCAGGTTCCCAGGAGCAGAAGTCCTCTCCGGCTTCTGCCAAATCCACCGCATGTCGCTGGGACTCCTCTGCGGGAGTCCGCACCGGTGGGGGCACGTCTCCAACTCTTCAGTCAGTTCTGGGTTCGTTCGGCCCTAGACCCATTGGTGTCAGAAATAGTGTCCCAATGGTACAAACTGGAGTTTCAAGACGTTCCCCCTCAACGATTTTTCAAATCAGCCTTACCAGCGTCTCTTCCGGACAGAAGCTGTGTCAAAATCAACACACCAGGGAGAAGGTTTTTATTCGAGCCTCTTCGTGGTCCCGAAGCCGGACGGCTCGTTTAGACCAATTCTAAGCCTAAAATCCCTCAATTTCTATCCGAGAAAATTCAAATTCAAGATGGAATCTCTCTGAGCAGTGATCTCCAGTCTGGAGGAAGGGGATTTTATGGTGTCGGTCGACATAGAGGATGCCTGCTTACACGTCCCCATATATCCTCCGCATCAGGCTTACCTGAGGTTTGTGATTCAGGATTGTTATTACCAGTTTCAGACGTTGCCGTTTAGTCTATCCACGTCTCCGAGGGTTTTCACCAAAGTCATGGCGGAAATGATGGTTCTTCTGCGCAAGCAAGGAGTCAAAATTATTCCATACTTGGACGATGTCCTGATAAAGGCGAGATCCAGGGACCGATTACTGCACGATTTCTCTGACAGTTCTGCAACAACATGGTTGGCTCCTGAACTTGCCAAAGTCACAGTTGAGTCCGACGAAACGACTATCGTTTTTGGGAATGATTCTGGACACAGAATTACAGAGAGTTTTTCTTCCAGAAGAGAAGGCTCTGGAAATTCAGAGTCTGGTAAAAAAAAAATAAAAAAAAATTCTGAAGCCAGCGAGAGTCTCGATCCGTCAATGCACTCGATTGCTGGGGAAGATGGTGGTGGCCTACGAGGCCATTCCATTTGGCAGATTCCATGCCGGAGTTTTCAGTGGGATCTGTTGGACAAGTGGTCCGGGTCCCATCTGCACATGCACCGACAGATAATCCTGTCATCCAAGACCAGAATCTCACTCCTGTGGTGGCTGCACAGCTCTCACCTCCTAGAGGGACGCAGGTTCAGGATCCAGGGCTGGATCCTGGGGAACACGGATGCGAGCCTCCGAGGCTGGGGTGCAGTCACACAGGGGGGAAAATTTCCAGGAAAAATGGTCAAGCCAGGACGCTTGTCTACACATAAACATTCTGGAATTAAGGGACATTTACAATGGCCTTCTACAAGCGGAACATCTTCTTTGCAATCTGCCCGTCTTGATTCAGTCAGACAACATAACAGCAGTGGCGTACATAAACCGCCAGGGTGGAACGAAGAGCAGAGCGGCGATGGCAGAAGACACAAAAGTTTTCCGCTGGGTGGAAAGGCATGTAAGCGCTCTGTCAGCGGTCTTCATTCCAGGTGTGGACAACTGAGAAGCAGACTTCCTCAGCAGACACGATCTCCATCCAGGAGAGTGGGGTCTGCATCAAGAGGTCTTTGCAGAAGTGGAAAGTCGTTGGGGAATTCCTCAAATAGACATGATGGCGTCTCGTCTCAGCAAGAAACTTCCGAGATGTTGTTCCAGGTCGAGGGACCCTCAAGCAATAACGGTGGACGCCCTTGTGACACCGTGGGTGTTTTCAGTCGGTATATGTGTTCCCTCCGATTCCACTCATTCCAAAAGTGATAAAGATCATAAGAAGAACAAGGGTTCATGCAATCCTCATTGTTCCAGACTGGCCAAGGAGGGCCTGGTATCCAGATCTTCAGGAATTGCTCATAGGAGATCCCTGGACTCTTCCTCTACGAGAGGATCTTTTACAGCAGGGGCCGTGCGTGTACCAAGACTCACCGCGGCTTCGTTTAACGGCTTGGAGGTTGAACGCTGCATCCTAGCCCGAAAGGGTATTCCCAGTGAAGTAATTCCCACACTTCTTCAGGCTAGAAAAGAAGTAACGGTGAAACATTATCACAGTATTTGGAGAAAATATGTGTCTTGGTGTGAATCCAAGAAGGCTCCTACAGAAGAATTTCAGCGGGCTGTTTTCTCTATTTTCTCCAAGCAGGTGTGAATGCGGGCCTACAGTTAGGCTCAATTACAGTACAAATTTCGGCCTTGTCAATTTTCTTTTAAAAAAGAATTGGCCTCCCTTCCGGAAGTTCAGGCTTTCGTGAAAGGCATGCTATACATCCAACCTCCCTTTGTGCCCATGAGGTCTTAACGTGGTGTTGCAGTTCCTGCAATCTCATTGGTTTGAACCTTTACGTAAGGTAGAGTTGAAAGTCGTCACTTGGAAAGTGATCATGCTGTTGGCCTTGGCCTCTGCGCGGTGGGTGTCTGAATTGGCGGCTTTGTCTCACAAGAGCCCCTATTTGATCTTCCATGAAGATAGAGCGGAGTTGAGAACTCGTCAGCAACTTCTGCTAAAAGTGGTGTCATCGTTTCACATGAACCAACCTATTGTGGTGCCAGTGACTACTGATGCCTTAGCGGAATCGAAGTCTCTAGATGTGGTCAGAGCTTTGAGGATTTATGTTGCCAGAGCGGCTCAGATTAGGAAAACTGAGGCTCTGTTTGTCCTGTATGATCCCAACAAGATTGGGGCTCATGCTTCCAAGCAGATTATTGCACGCTGGATCTGTAATATGATTCAGCAAGCTCATTCTGGATTGCCGTTACCGAAATCGGTGAAGGCCCATTCTACCAGAAAGATGGGCTCATCCTGGGCGGCTGCCCGAGGGGTCTCGGCTTTACAACTTTGCCAAGCGGCTACTGGTCGGGTTCAAACACCTTTGCAAAGTTTTACAAGTTTGATACCCTGGCTGATGAGGACCTCATGTTTGGTCAATCGGTGCTGCAGAGTCATCCGCACTCTCCCGCCCTTTCTAGAGCTTTGGTATAAACCCCATGGTTCTTGAAGTGTCCCCAGCATCCTCTAGGACATATGAGAAAATAGGATTTTAATACCTACCGGTAAATCCTTTTCTCTTAGTCCGTAGAGGATGCTGGGCGCCCGTCCCAGTGCGTACTGTTTCTGCAGTTATTAGTTACATGTTGTGTTACGTTTATGGTCAGCCTGCTGCTGATGTTGTTCATGCCGTTGACTTGCGTTGTTGACCGCCATGTTGTACGGCGTGCTTGAGGTGTGAGCTGGTATGTATCTCACCTTAGTTTAACAATAAATCCTTTTCCTCAAAATGTCCGTCTCCCTGGACACAGTTCCTATAACTGGAGTCTGGAGGAGGGGCATAGAGGGAGGAGCCAGTTCACACCCCTTTGAAAGTCTTAAAGTGCCCATGTCTCCTGCGGATCCCGTATATACCCCATGGTTCTTGAAGTGTCCCCAGCATCCTCTATGGACTAAGAGAAAAGGATTCACCGGTAGGTATTAAAATCCTATTATTACATACAGTATATTATGACATTTTATATAATTTAACACTACTATCCATTTTTTCTGTTTTAGTTTCAGAGACAAGGAAAAGATGTGGACAAGGTTAAACACAGACTGCTAGAAATGGCAAATTATGTGGATAAGGTCAGTGCCCTTCTGTGGGTATTACTAGTACATAGTCAGGCACAATTATTATGTTACATGTAAAGGGACCCAGGTCATCTCAGTGTCTGCCACCTCCTGCTCTACCTCACACTCCACTGTCCGGCCCATCTCCTCTCTGTCCTGTCTGCCTCCCCCCTGCACCACTTCGACTGCCAGCCCCCTCCAGTTTCGCCCCTCCCCACGTTCCTATACCATGTCCCGCATCTTCGGCACTAGAGGGTCTATGTACTAAGCCTTGGAGAAAGATAAAGTGAAGAGAGATAAAATACCAGCCAGTCAGCTCCTAACTGCCATGTTACAGGCTGTGTTTGAAAAATGACAGTAAAGGGGGGTACACACGGAGAGATCCGTGTTTAAAATCTAAGCAATCTGACTAGATTGCTTAGATTTTAAGCACGGATCTGTCGTGTGTATGCCCCCCAGTGATAGCAATGCGCAGCTCCGCGCATCGCTATCACCGGTGCTAGATTGAGACTGCATGCAGGCGCAATCTAGCGGGTCGCTCACTTCAGCGCTGTGTGAAGTGAGCGTCTCCCCCCCCCCCCACCTCGCTCAGCACATCGCGCTGTGCTGAGTGGGGGGAGAGATGTGTGCTGAGCGGTCTGTGTTAAGATCGTTCAGCATACATCTCTCCCGTCAGTGCTGGCCTTAAAGGTGCCCATACGCTAGACCACAGGTTCTCAAACTCGGTCCTCAGGACCGCACACAGTGCATGTTTTGCAGGTCTCCTCACAGAATCAAAAGTGAAATAATTAGTTCCACCTGTGGACCTTTTAAAATGTGTCAGTGAGTAATGAATTCACCTGTGCACCTGCTGGGTTACCTGCAAAACATGCAGTGTGTGGGGTCCAGAGGACCGAGTTTGAGAACCTGTGCACTAGACGACTGTAAGATATATCTTAAGGCTACATCTAGGAGCATGCTGTAGTTGACTATAGCCTCAGATCTTCCCTGCAGCAGGAAAGATCAGAAGCTCGACCAACGACCAGCGGGGCCGCGCATCGTGATCGTTCATGGACACTGAACGATCTACACTATTATGAACAATTTGTCTTTACGATCCGTCGAAAACAGCCAAATCGTTCATAATATCGTCTAGTGTTGTTTGGGCACCTTTAGGAGCTGGTTAGTTGGTACTTTCAAAGGGGTCTATTCATGAAGCTGTGAAAAGAGTGGAGAAGTGAGCCTGTGGATAAGTTGCCCATGGCAACCAATCAGCTGCTCCGTATAATAGTATGCAAATTATAAATGTTACTTCAATGCTGATTGGTTGCCATGGGCAACTTCTCCACTGGCTCACTTCTCCACACTTTTCACTGCTTCATGAATAGACCCCTTGATCTCCATCCACTTTATCTCCCTCCAATAGTGAGAAACATATAAATAGACAAGTAAATATGTGAACATAATTGAATATTGGTAATAATTACTATTCTTACTGCTGTAGATGAAACTCCGTAGGTACGAGGTGGCACCGTAGGTACGAGGATAGTGGGTAGACTTCCTGTAACATGTCTGTAGTAAAAGGTTTGCAATTGTCTGAGTAGACCAACCTCCCGTATCCCACTTACTTTATTACCAACTGCGCAATCATGTACCCGCCTCCCCTATGCTCTGTTACAGATCACGGTATTGTGCAATGGGGAGCGAGCTCATGATGATGCAAATCAAGCCACCACAATTTTTTCTTGGACTTCACCTCGAGGATTTTCCTAAGGGAAGGTCCAAGAACTAGGCATGTACTGTATGAATTAAAAACACTATAACCACATACTTGATTACCTAAACTATTCTTGTTATAGACGTTTACCTAGATTCTATGATGTGCTGGTAAATCATCTTACAAAGATCACCATTAAGTACAGGTGTATTATTATTGCCTTCAGTAATACCCCTTTTCCACTAGCTCAAAAAACACGGGTAAATGCACGGGGGGGGGGGGGGGGGGGGGGATTTGGGCATTTTTTGCTAGTGAAAAAGGGTCAACCCGGATCAAGTACCCGGGTAGCTTACTGGGTTGAATACAAGTGCAACCCGGTAAGCTGTGCAGTGTAAACGGAAGCCGCGTCGATGCAACACAGCTCCCGTTCACAGTCTATGTAAGGGCGGCGCTTGGAGATCATGTGATCTCCCAGCGCTGCCCCTGCCGCGCCGCCAGCAACGTCACCAACCCGACAATATGCCAGGTTGGTGAGCGCAGTGGGAAAGGGGGCTGAGCACGGGTCGCAGCCGGGTATAACCCGTGTCAGGCTCCCGGCTGCGACCTGTGCTTTACAAGTGGAAAAGGGGTGTTACATAGAATCCTTTCGACCCTCCAAGAGCTCTCCAATCAATTGGGCAGATGAAGCCTGGAGAAATGATAAAGCAGTGATAAGTCTAATTGTAAAGCGCAACGCTGCGCTATATAAGAAACTGTTAATAAATAAATAAGTGCAAGGTGATAACCCACCAGCCAATCAGCTGCATATGTAAATTTACAGTTAAGTGCTGATTGGCTGGTGTTTTATCACCTTACACTTATCACTGCTTTATCACTTCTCCAGGCTTAATACATCTGCCCCAATATTCTTTTTTAGTGTGATAAATCTCTTTCAATAGTATAATGGATTTAGGGGTGGCCTAGCGGCAAGGGACATGTACGACATCATTGGGGACAGAATTTGATGTCTATAGGGGTGGTAGAAGCATGTGAGTGCACGTGGGGTTGGCAGACACAACATCATAAATTTACTCATGGCCTGGCCAAACAAGGACAAAGCTATGTGTAGTATGCAGTCCCCTGTGGCTAGCACAAATGTTGATGTTACAGTGCCATTAGTTTCTAAATGTTACTACTGATAACACAAGCAGGACTATGAGGCATGGTCTAAACACTATGAAGGCGGCCATTTTGTGGGTTGAACCAATATTTGGGTTATCCATTCACAAGCATTACTATTAATTAGGCTGCAGTCTCATGAATATTATGCACACAAAATGGCTGCTTTCAATGTGAAAGGTCATTGGTACACTTTAATAAAGCAAATATTTATTAAACAAAACACGTTAATAGTGGCAATTCCTTCATCCAGGATTTCCTTTAAAATCCTGCCCCATGAGGTATATCTGAAATGTCACTTTTCAGAGATGTCTATTGAAATGTTATGAGCTGACGGTTGACAGACTTCACACATGACTAAAGGGCCATTATGCTCTAAATACATCTCTAAAAACATATTGCATGTGACTATATTATGATTAGAGATGTGCACCGGAAATTCGGGTTTTGTGTTTTGGTTTTGAATTCGGTTCCGCGGCCGTGTTTTGGATTCGGACGCGTTTTGGCAAAACCTCCTTTAAATTTTTTTGTCGGATTCGGGTGTGTTTTGGATTCGGGTGTTTTTCCCCAAAAAAACCCTCAAAAACAGCTTAAATCATAGAATTTGGGGGTCATTTTGATCCTATAGTAATATTAACCTCAATAACCATAATTACCACTCATTTCCAGTCTATTCTGAACACCTCACACCTCACAATATTATTTTTAGTCGTGAAATTTGCACCGAGGTCGCTGGATGACTAAGCTAAGCGACCCAAGTGGGCGGCACAAACACCTGGTCCATCTAGGAGTGGCACTGCAGTGTCAGACAGGATGGCACTTAAAAAAATTGGCCCCAAACAGCACATGATGCAAAGAAAAGAGAAAAAGAGGTGCACTGTGGTCGCTGGATGGCTAAGCTAAGCGACACAAACACCTCAATATCACAGGAATTATTCGTTGTGATCAATGGTATTATTGGTCCAAATCGCTGGAAGAAAATTACAAAATCACTGGAATTAAATGGCAGTGATGTCGGGAATTATATCAAATGGCAGTACCACTGGACATATACGGAAGTGTCAGACAGGATGGCACTTAAAAAAATAGTCCCCAAACAGCACATGATGCAAAGAAAAGAGAAAAAGAGGTGCACTGTGGTCGCTGGATGGCTAAGCTAAGCGACACAAACACCTCAATATCACAGGAATTATTCGTTCTAATCAATGGTATTATTGGTCCAAATCACTGGAAGAAAATGACAAAATCACTGGAATTATTTGGCAAGATCACTAATTAATAATTATAAATCACTGATATTAATTGGTAAAATCTCGCTATCGCCTGCCTAGTGAAGTGGAATCTAGATGGGATTTTGTACCAGGGACACAATAACTTCATCAATTGTCTAAATCCCAATGCACTAATGGCGGAAAATGGGCGCACGTCTAACAGCGCACTGATTATTCTGAGAACTGATTATACTGATCACTGATGATACTACGGAGAACTGACACTGAGCAGCGAGAACAGCACTGAACTATTGTACTGTAGTATACTGGTCACCACAATGCAGCACTGACACTGAGCACAGATATTAAGCACTGATCAGGATACTAGAAGTGACACGGTGCAGCAAGATAATGCTATGGCCTACTGTACTGTACTACTATATACTGGTGGTCACCAAAATGCTGCACTGTACTACTATATACTGGTCACACAACAATGCAGCACAGATATGGATACTTGAAGTGACACAGAGCTGCAAGATACAGCAATGGCCTACTGTACTGTACTACTATATACTGGTGGTCACCAAAATGCTGCACTGTACTACTATATACTGCTCACAACAATGCAGCACAGATATGGATACTTGAAGTGACACAGAGCTGCAAGATACAGCAATGGCTTACTGTACTGTACTACTATATACTGGTGGTCACCAAAATGCTGCACTGTACTACTATATACTGCTCACAACAATTCAGCACAGATATGGATACTTGAAGTGACATGGAGCTGCAAGATACAGCAATGGCCTTCTGTACTGTACTACTATATACTGGTGGTCACCAAAATGCTGCACTGTACTATTATATACTGCTCACAACAATGCAGCACAGATATGGATACTTGAAGTGACACAGAGCTGCAAGATACAGCAATGGCCTACTGTACTGTACTACTATATACTGGTGGTCACCAAAATGCTGCACTGTACTACTATATACTGCTCACAACAATGCAGCACAGATATGGATACTTGAAGTGACACAGAGCTGCAAGATACAGCAATGGCGTACTGTACTGTACTACTATATACTGGTGGTCACCAAAATGCTGCACTGTACTACTATATACTGCTCACAACAATGCAGCACAGATATGGATACTTGAAGTGACACAGAGCTGCAAGATACAGCAATGGCCTACTGTACTGTACTACTATATACTGGTGGTCACCAAAATGCTGCACTGTACTACTATATACTGCTCACAACAATGCAGCACAGATATGGATACTTGAAGTGACACAGAGCTGCAAGATACAGCAATGGCCTACTGTACTGTACTACTATATACTGGTAGTCACCAAAATGCTGCACTGTACGTATATACTGGTCACCCAACAATGCAGCAGATATTGAGCACTGATCAGGATACTAGAACTGAGTCTGACACGGAGATACAGCAATGGCCTACTGTACTGTACTACTATAATATACTGGTGGTCACCACAATGCAGCACACTGAGCACAGATATTGAGCTTTTCAGGCAGAGAACGTAGCCACGTCCTCTCCGCTCAATCTACAATGCACGAGTGAAAATGGCGGCGACGCGCGGTTCTTTATATGGTATACGAATCTTGCGAGAATCCGACAGCGGGATGATGACGTTTGGCCTCGTTTGGGTTAACGGAGCAAGGCGGGAAGATCAGAGGCTGCCTCGGACCCGTGTAAAACACGTGAAGTTCGGGGGGGGGGGGGGGGTTGGATCTCGACGAACCGAACCCGCTCATCTCTAATTATGATCAGGATGTTTATTTATAGAGCACATAGAGGTCTATTCATGAAGCAGTGAAAAGAGTGGAGATAAGGACCAGTGGAGAAGTTTCCTATAGCAACCAATCAGCTTTGAAGGAAGCCTTTATCAAGTAAATTCTATAAAATGTAAGGGAGATGCTGATTGGATTCCATGGGCAATTTCTCCACTGGCCTGTTTCTCCACTGTTTTCACTGCTTCATGAATAGACCCCACAATGACATAGTATGTACTTGGACAGATAGGATTTTTGCCATGTAAATCGTCCATTCTTCATATAAACATAAAGTTCCAATTTTCTTCTACAAAGAAGCATGTCCAACATAATAACTGTATTAACCGCAGTAACTTGTGACTGAGCCAGTAGACATAACATTCAACCCAATCACTTAATGGGCAGTGCCAATGATAAAATATATTCTTCAGTTTCATGAAAAATCATGTTTCAAACTCCCTTTTTCTTACAAATAAGTGTCTTACATTGCCATTTTGCTGCATTATTGCTTTAAGAAAGGTTAATTTATTAATTTGTTCAAGTGCTAATTGAATGTCCTAAAGAAAATAATTACCGCACAAATGAGATAACGAGATCAATAGCACATAAGTAAGTGGTGCAGTGGGAAAGTGGGAAGAGGCAATAAGGTTTTGAGGGATGCAAAACTAGCAAGAATCTGTATTCACAAATAAATAGAAAGAATAATTCTTAGGAGTTCTTGATCGCCTAATTGGGGCTCATTCACACAGTGCGCTGTGGAAATTTGTAAAATGCGTGAAAATGAGTGTGTGCATTAGACATCAGTTTTTAATACATATGTCTGGGGTATTGGCCAGTACGATCTATTGCGCATGAGATATAAGTCATACTGCATTATTCCATTTTAAATGTGGTGTTAAAATGTTAAAACACAATGGAGGGAATGACCCCCTAAAGAAATCAGTTTTCTTCTCTTTCATGTAGTTTTCAGGTGCTCGTTAGTACATCAACATCATATAGGTGTAGACGAGCCATCAAGTTCACCAAAGACATCTTTCTTGTTTTCCTGTTTAGGTAGCTTTCAACTTTCCATGTATTATAATAAGATTCAAATTAAACCTTGTAGTTTAGTGGGGGGTTATAATATCAGTTTTATGTAGTACATTATCATTATTATGTTCATTTTAAAAATATAGTTAAGCTTGCCATCTGCATGGCTCTTTTTAATTAGTCCTGTGGAGTTGTACTACTTTATTTCAGAAAGGGGGGAGTGAATTGCTCCCTAAAATGTTCAAATCTTAGAAAAGCCACTTGATTTATCACTCAGATTGAAACTTCACTTCTTAATCAAATGAGAGTCACATCAGTAAGCCCAATACCCTGTGGGTAAGATGTTCATTAATTCAGTCCTTCAAGACGTGATAATAATGTACCTTTTTCTTTCATAACATTATCATAAAGCTACATTACATTTTATTTGTAGCAAAGTCAGTGCAATAACTGCTAGAGCTGATAACATTTAAGACTGACAATAATTATCATACCGAAAGGATTCTTCCCGAGCCTGATTTGTGGAGAGCGATATTCAGAGTTAAATTATTCAACTGTAACATTTCTGCATGTTTTATTGCTGTCACCTCTGCAATTATGAAAAGATGTAAAGATGTTTTTAAATAAATAAATAATTGCAATAAATTTCTAAAAACAACATAACTTAGTCTGTAGTCGAAAGCTGCTTAAAAAGGTAAATGGGCTTGATGCATTCAGGGTGTTAGCATAGGAACACTTGGCGCAGCGAACAGGATCACATTTTTTTGTAGAGCTTACTATTTAGCTAAATCCCATTTTAATCAGTGACATCTTAGTATGCTCAGTAAACTCTAGGACCTCGTTTTGTTATTTGCACACCTAATCAGCATTGTATCCTTTTTCTTTCATGTAGGAAATGTAAAAATTTGGCATGCAAAAAAACCCCAAAACCTGTTTTTCAATGTAACACACAAGTCCACACTGTGGAAAAATCTCATGCTTTTTAGCAACTTCACATATGCCGAGTTCTGCATACTGTATGCAAGTTTGAGCAACTGTGTAGTATTCCACATTTTCACTTACAGCTGAGTGGGCATAATGGGGTGCAACTGGGAGTTAGAATAAGGGCAGGCGTACTGGGCTTAGAATAACTGTCAGCTTCTCTGATCCGCTGCTGCGTCAGAAGATGCAGCATCGGACCAATTATGTGACCATCTGACTAATTCTCAGGTTACTCAGGATGTTTGGCAAAATCATGCTGCCAGGGACAGTGAAGCTGTGGCCACTGAAAAAGGCACTGGCTTTAGCATACCCAGAAAACAGGGCCAGTATGGTCCCCGTTTTCTGAAATGTTCACCATCGCCGCTCCCAAAGGTCAGCTGCTTGTCCATCATGCGGCAGCTTTGGGGGCACTTTGATCGACATACTCTAGTAGGACCAAATGTGCTCCTGAGCAGATCATTAAACATTGGAGACTTACAGAAACCTCTGAACCAGGCCCAAAGTTTGAAAACTAATTTCTGCAGCATGCAATGAATAATTCCCTGTCTTAATCAAAATCTTTACTGATTAAAGTTGAATAATGTAGCATGTTAGGAGAATTATCAATTTGTTTAATAATTTGTATAATTACTTAGACTAGAAGCTGGTTATGGCTTTTAACCCACTAATAAAATGTAATAGCCATGCTAACACAAAGGTATTGTTTTTATTGAAGGTTGTATAATCCTTATTGATACCCCCTTTTGTTATTTATATTCCAGTTCTTCAGGCCACTGAACATCCGAGTAGCACTGGTTGGAGTGGAAATTTGGAGCGATGCTGATAAATGCGCAATAACACAAGACCCTTTCAACAGTCTTCACGAGTTCCTGGATTGGAGGAAGCTGACATTACTACCTCAGAAGGCTCATGACAACGCTCAGCTAGTAAGGTCTGCTCTTCCATTCACTTACCTGGTGTACACTACCGGAGGTCTGTGTTCTGTGTCTTATTGGATCTGTGCAGTGAGAATACTGTTGCCAGTGCCGGATTAAGCCTTTGGGGGGCCCGGGGCATTTAAAACAGGGGGGCCCTAAAGTCTTCCCTATAAACTAATCATACACACGTGTGAACATACATAATTGCATCACTGTGTCATGTCTCCGGGAATAAAGTGGGATAGAGGTCAGACAGAGAATGGAGGCTGGACAGAGGATGGGATGGTGGAGGCAGCGCCATTCCTACAGGTGGGCGAGCCGTACGATTGCATGGGGCGACTGCTGCGACACCTGCTTGCTGCTATTACCTGCTCTCCCTCCTCCTGCCCATAGTACTCCGCTCAGTGGGTGGAGTTTCGCAAAATTGACACTGTTGCATTGCGACATCACAACGCAACCACGTCATTTCTGGAAACTCCACCCAGCGAGCGGTGAACTATGGGCAGGAGGAGGCGGAGCAGGTAATAACAGTGCTGTCGCCAATGAGCATTACACCCTTGGCTACGAGCATGACACCCAGAGCATGAAACCCCTTGCAATGAGCATGGAACCTAGAGCATGAAACCCCTTGCAATGAGCATGGAACCTAGAGCATGAAACCCCTGGCAATGAGCATGGAACCTAGAGCATGAAACCCTTGGCAATGAGCATGGAACCTAGAGCATGAAACCCCTGGCAATGAGCATGGAACCTAGAGCATGAAACCCCTGGCAATGAGCATGGAACCCAGAGCATGAAACCCCTGGCAACAAGCAGGTAACTTACTCTGTACTCTGATGATGGAATTAAAGGTTCTGAAATGTTAGTACTCCATACATGGTGGGTGCAGTGTCTTATTATCATTTAGTAGTCCGCTGAGTGCAATCTCCATTTGCAAGTTGTCTCACTACTATGAAAGGGACGGGGGTATTTATGTGAAACATCTGAGTGGCGGGTCCCACAGATGTTGCATATATATATATATATATATATATATATAGAGTCCTCAACAGCGGCACACAGGGCACGATCACAGTGACACTTAAATGGATGTCAACGTTTCAAACCTTTAATGGTTTTTCGGCAGGATACATGTATCCTGACGAAAAACCATTAAAGGTTTGAAACATTGACATCCATTTAAGTGTCACTGTGATTGTGTCCTGTGTGCCGCTGTTGAGGACTCTATATCTACTGCTGCCATGCAGTTATGAGGGCACCGGACCAAGTTCTGCTGACTGTTTATGGGAGTGCCGAGTCTCTGTCCTACTATATATATATATATATATATATATATATATATATATATAATGAATACTTTTTTTTATATATAGGTGTATATATATATATATATATATAAGAGAGAGAGAGAGAGAGAAGCAGTTGCAGTGTCCATAGTGCCAGACGACCAGTGTGTGTGTGTGTGTGTGTGTGTGTATTTATATTATATATATATATATATATATATATATATACTAGTGAGGTGCACCGGACATTTTTCGGGTTTTGTGTTTTGGTTTTGGATTCGGTTCCGCGGCTGTGTTTTGGATTCGGACGCGTTTTGGCAAAACCTCCCTGAAAATTTTTTGTCGGATTCGGGTGTGTTTTGGATTCGGGTGTTTTTTTTACAAAAACCCCTCAAAAACAGCTTAAATCATAGAATTTGGGGGTCATTTTGATCCCATAGTATTATTAACCTCAATAACCATAATTTCCACTCATTTCCAGTCTATTCTGAACACCTCACACCTCACAATATTATTTTTAGTCCTAAAATTTGCACCGAGGTCGCTGGATGACTAAGCTAAGCGACCCAAGTGGCCGACACAAACACCTGGCCCATCTAGGAGTGGCACTGCAGTGTCAGACAGGATGGCAGATTTAAAAAATAGTCCCCAAACAGCACATGATGCAAAGAAAAAAAGAGGCGCAATGAGATAGCTGTGTGACTAAGCTCAGCGACCCAAGTGGCCGATACAAACACCTGGCCCATCTAGGAGTGGCACTGCAGTGTCAGACAGGATGGCAGATTTAAAAAATAGTCCCCAAACAGCACATGATGCAAAGAAAAAAAGAGGCGCAATGAGATAGCTGTGTGACTAAGCTAAGCGACCCAAGTGGCCGATACAAACACCTGGCCCATCTAGGAGTGGCACTGCAGTGTCAGACAGGATGGCACTTCAAAAAAATAGTCCCCAAACAGCACATGATGCAAAGAAAAAAAGAGGCGCAGTGAGGTAGCTGTGTCACTAAGCTAAGCGACCCAAGTGGCCGACACACACACCTGGCCCATCTAGGAGTGGCACTGCAGTGTCACACAGGATGGCACTTTAAAAAAATAGTCCCCAAACAGCACATGATGCAAAGAAAAAAAGAGACACAATGAGGTAGCTGTGTGACGAAGCTAAGCGACCCAAGTGGCCGACACAAACACCTGGCCCATCTAGGAGTGGCACTGCAGTTTTCTAGCGCTTCCATCCTCATGTGAAGCTGAACCACTAGCCATGAACATAGGCCAGGGCCAGAGGCGGAACTACCGCCAGTGCGTTGCACTGGGGCCCGCCTCTGTCCAGAGGCCCAAAGCATGTAATGAGTCAAACTGACTCATTACATGCCGCTGCGTGCTGCGGGCAACCGCTGCTCGCAGCGCACAGCCGCCCGGAGAGGAGAGGAGCAGCGGTACGGGGAAAGGAGGAGGAGGGAGGTGGAGTAGGGAGCCGCAGCAGCGCTTTGTTACTGGTGGAGGCGCTGCTGCTGCTGCCACTCTGCTTCACTATAGGCTGTCTTCCGAGAACAGCCTATAGTGAAGCAGAGGGGCAGCAGCAGCAGCACCTCCACCAATAACACAGCGCTGCTGCGGCTCCCTCCTCCACCTCCCTCCTCCTCCTTCTCTACTGCCCGGGAATCGTCAAGCTGCACCGAGGAGCTGAGCCAGCGGAGAGGGTAAGTATAATTCTTCTTTCTTTCTGTCTCTTTCTTTCTTTCTTTCTTTCTTTCTTTCTTTCTTTCTTTCTTTCTTTCTGTCTTTCTGTCTTTCTTGGGACTGCCTGCCGCTATGTGTAAAAATGGGGACTCTGCCTACCGCAATGTGTAAAAATGGGGAATCTGACTGCCGCTATGTGTAAAAATGGGGAATCTGCTTGCCGCAATGTGTAAAAATGGGGAATCTGCCTGCCGCAATGTGTAAAAATGGGGAATCTGCCTGCCGCAATGTGTAAAAATGGGGAATCTGCCTGCCGCAATGTGTAAAAATGTGGAATCTGCCTGCCGCAATGTGTAAAAATGGGGAATCTGCTTGCCGCTATGTGTAAAAATGGGGAATCTGCTTGCCGCTATGTGTAAAAATGGGGAATCTGCCTGCCGCAATGTGTAAAAAGAGGGAATCTGCCTGCCGCAATGTGTAAAAATAGGGAATCTGCCTGCCGCTATGTGTAAAAATGGGGAATCTGCCTGCCGCAATGTGTAAAAAGGGGGAATCTGCCTGCCGCAATGTGTAAAAAGGGGGAATCTGCCTGCCGCAATGTGTAAAAAGTGGGATGCTGTCTGCCGTAATGTGTAACAAGGGCACGCTGTCTGCCGTAATGTGTAAAAAGGGGACGCTGTCTGCCGTTATGTGTAAAAGGTGTACGCTGTCTGCCGTAATGTGTAAAAAGGGGACGCTGTCTGCCGTAATGTGTAAAAAGGGGGACGCTGTCTGCCGTTATGTGTAAAAAGTGTACGCTGTCTGCCACTATGTTTAACAAGGGCACGCTGTCTGCCATTATGTGTAAAAAGTGTACGCTGTCTGTCGCTATGTGTAACAAGGGCACGCTGTCTGCCGTTATGTGTAAAAAGGGGACGCTGTCTGCCGTTATGTGTAAAAAGTGCACGCTGTCTGCCGTATGTGTAAAAAGGGGGACGCTGTCTGCCGTAATGTGTAAAAAGGGGACGCTGTCTGCCGTAATGTGTAAAAAGAGGAATCTGTCCGCTGTAAGGTGTAAAAGGGTCTCTACCTGGTGTAGTGGTGCTACTGTGCGGCGTAATTTGAATAATGGAGACTACTGTGCACCGTTTTATGAATTGGTATTATTTTGTGGCCACACCCCTTCCCCACGAAGCCACGCCAATATGTATTTTTGGCGCGCCTACGGCGCGCACTGCCCCTGTTTTGCATGCAGGGGTGGGGCTCCGATGCCGTTTCTTGCACACAGTGCTAAATTGTCTAGTTACGGCACTGTTGCTAGGTATCCATTTCTCTGGCCCTGAGCAGGTCCCCCTCACCAGATCCTCTCCAGGGGTGAGTGGGTGGACTTGGATGGGATGGGGGGGGGGGCCCAAAGCATTTTGCCGCACCTGGGTCCACTGCTCGCTAGTTACGCCACTGGCCAGGGCCTCAGCCGTTCCTTGCCACTCCGTGTCGTAAATGGCATATTGGCAAGTTTACGCTTCTCCTCAGACGCTTTTAATTTTGATTTTTGGGTCATTTTACTGAACTTTTGTTTTATGGATATTACATGCTCTCTACTATGACATTGGGCATCGGCCTTGGCAGACGACGTTGATGGCATTTCATCGTCTCGGCCATGACTAGTGGCAGAAGCTTCAGCACGAGGTGGAAGTGGATCTTGATCTTTCCCGATTTTACCCTCCACATTTTTGTTCTCCATTTTTTAATATGTGGAATTATATGCCAGTATCAATAGCAATGGCCTACTACTATATATACTGCGCACAACTGAAATGCACCACAGGTATGGATGGATAGTGTACTTGACGACACAGAGGTAGGTAGAGCAGTGGCCTACTGTACCGTACTGCTATATATTATATACTGGTGGTCAGCAAACTGTGCAAAACTGAAATGCACCACAGGTATGGATGGAAAGTATACTTGACGACACAGAGGTAGGTAGAGCAGTGGCCTTCTGTACCGTACTGCTATATATTATATACTGGTGGTCAGCAAACTGTGCAAAACTGAAATGCACCACAGGTATGGATGGATAGTATACTTGACGACACAGAGGTAGGTAGAGCAGTGGCCTACTGTACAGTACTGCTATATATTATATACTGGTGGTCAGCAAACTGTGCAAAACTGAAATGCACTACAGGTATGGATGGATAGTATACTTGACGACACAGAGGTAGGTAGAGCAGTGGCCTACTGTACCGTACTGCTATGTATTATATACTGGTGGTCAGCAAAATTATGCACTGTACTCCTACTATATACTACAATGCAGCACAGATATGGAGCGTTTTTCAGGCAGAGAACGTATAATACTGGTGGTCACTGGTCAGCAAAACTCTGCACTGTGCTCCTCCTATATAATACTGGTGGTCCCCAGTCCCCACAATAAAGCAATGTGAGCACAGATATATGCAGCACACTGAGCACAGATATGGAGCGTTTTTCAGGCAGAGAACGTATAATACTGGTGGTCACTGGTCAGCAAAACTCTGCACTGTACTCCTCCTATATAATACTGGTGGTCCCCAGTCCCCACAATAAAGCAGTGTGAGCACAGATATATGCAGCACACTGAGCACAGATATAGAGCGTTTTTCAGGCAGAGAACGTATAATACTGGTGGTCACTGGTCAGCAAAACTCTGCACTGTACTCCTCCTATATAATACTGCTGGTCCACAGTCCCCACAATAAAGCAGTGTGAGCACAGATATATGCAGCACACTGAGCACAGATATAGAGCGTTTTTCAGGCAGACAACGTATACTGGTGGTCACTGGTCAGCAAAACTCTGCACTGTACTCCTCCTATATAATACTGCTGGTCCCCAGTCCCCACAATACAGCAGTGTGAGCACAGATATATGCAGCACACTGAGCACAGATATGGAGCGTTTTTCAGGCAGAGAACGTATAATACTGGTGGTCACTGGTCAGCAAAACTCTGCACTGTACTCCTCCTATATAATACTGGGGATCCGGACTGAAAATCGACAGTAACTAGGTCGACAATGTCTAGGTTGACCACTATTGGTCGACAGTAACTAGGTCGACAGGGTCTTTAGGTCGACATGTTCTAGGTCGACAGGTCAAAAGGTCGACATGAGTTTTTCACAATTTTTTTCTTTTTTTGAACCTTTTCATACTTAACGATCCACGTGGACTACGATTGGAACGGTAATCTGTGCCGAGCGAAGCGGTAGCGGAGCGAAGGCACCATGCCCGAAGCATGGCGAGCGAAGTGAGCCATGCGAGGGGACGCGGTGCACTAATTGGGGTTCCCGGTCACTCTACGAAGAAAACGACACCAAAATAACATTAAAAACTCATGTCGACCTTTTGACCTGTCGACCTAGAACATGTCAACCTAGACACCCTGTCGACCTAGACACCCTGTCGACCTAGTTACTGTCGACCAATAGTGGTCGACCTAGACATTGTCGACCTAGTTACTGTCGACTTTCAATACCACACCCATAATACTGGTGGTCCCCAGTACCCACAATAAAGCAGTGTGAGCACAGATATATGCAGCACACTGAGCACAGATATGGAGCGTTTTTCAGGCAGATAACGTATAATACTGGTGGTCACTGGTCAGCAAAACTCTGCACTGTACTCCTCCTATATAATACTGCTGGTCCCCAGTCCCCACAATTAAGCAGTGTGAGCACAGATATATGCAGCACACTGAGCACAGATATGGAGCGTTTTTCAGGCAGACAACGTATACTGGTGGTCACTGGTCAGCAAAACTCTGCACTGTACTCCTCCTATATAATACTGGTGGTCCCCAGTCCCCACAATATTGCAGTGTGAGCACAGATATATGCAGCACACTGAGCACAGATATGGAGCGTTTTTCAGGCAGAGAACGTATAATACTGGTGGTCACTGGTCAGCAAAACTCTGCACTGTACTCCTCCTATATAATACTGCTGGTCCCCAGTCCCCACAATAAAGCAGTGTGAGCACAGATATATGCAGCACACTGAGCACAGATATAGAGCGTTTTTCAGGCAGAGAACGTATAATACTGGTGGTCACTGGTCAGCAAAACTCTGCACTGTACTCCTCCTATATAATACAGCTGCTCCCCAGTCCCCACAATAAAGCAGTGTGAGCACAGATATATGCAGCACACTGAGCACAGATATGGAGTGTTTTTCAGGCAGACAATGTATAATACTGGTGGTCACTGGTCAGCAAAACTCTGCACTGTACTCCTCCTATATAATACTGCTGGTCCCCAGTCCCCACAATAAAGCAGTGTGAGCACAGATATATGCAGCACACTGAGCACAGATATGGAGTGTTTTTCAGGCAGACAATGTATAATACTGGTGGTCACTGGTCAGCAAAACTCTGCACTGTACTCCTCCTATATAATACTGCTGGTCCCCAGTCCCCACAATAAAGCAGTGTGAGCACAGATATATGCAGCACACTGAGCACAGATATGGAGTGTTTTTCAGGCAGACAATGTATAATACTGCTGGTCACTGTCAGCAAAACAAAAACGTTTTATCCCCTTATACAGCGCCTTCTAGATTAGCAGCTGGTCCTTCCCTCGTGGTGTACACCTGCACCAATTACCAACATATACAAACAATTGAGGTTAGGCTCTCAGCGCTGATCCCAGCATTAGAAGTGGAAATATATAAATAAGCACCGCTTTAGAAGTTGTTTCTGGGGTTTCCCATAAGTGTCTCTCTCCTTTCTTATAGACTGACACTTACTTTTTAACCCCTTGAAGCGTTCATCAAAAGGTTTCTTTTTAAACGTCCCTGATTCCTTCAATCACGTTCCCACTGTCAAGACCCGACTCAGCGCATCAGCAGTGATACAGACACCATGAAGATATAAAATGGGAAAATTCCCAGCAGGGATGTTTAATATACAAACAATAACAAATGTATCAAGATAGTAGCACGTCCTGTTAAAACATTGTAACAGATGGGGAGGATCGTACCCGCTAAAGGTTGAGGCTGTGCGCTACCGCTGAGAAGATCCGGAATATCTCAGCGTGCTGTTCTGGCAACAGCCTCAGGCATACAAGCGGGCTGTGTTTCTCCTCACGTCACAATCCAAGTCCTGCAGAATCAACGCGTTTCGGGGTTCCGCCCCTTTCTCTCTTGAGAAAGGGGCGGAACCCCGAAACGCGTTGAATCTGCAGGACTTGGATTGTGACGTGAGGAGAAACACAGCCCGCTTGTATGCCTGAGGCTGTTGCCAGAACAGCACGCTGAGATATTCTGGATCTTCTCAGCGGTAGCGCACAGCCTCAACCTTTAGCGGGTACGATCCTCCCCATCTGTTACAATGTTTTAACAGGACGTGCTACTATCTTGATACATTTGTTATTGTTTGTATATTAAACATCCCTGCTGGGAATTTTCCCATTTCTCTAACGTCCTAAGTGGATGCTGGGGACTCCGTAAGGACCATGGGGAATAGCGGCTCTGCAGGAGACTGGGCACAACTATAAAGAAAGCTTTAGACTACTGGTGTGCACTGGCTCCTCACACTATGACCCTCCTCCAGACTTCAGTTAGTATCTTGTGCCCGGCTGAGCTGGATGCACACTAGGGGCTCTCCTGAGCTCCTAGAAAGAAAGTATACTTAGGTTTTTAATTTTCAGTGAGATCTGCTGGCAACAGACTCACTGCAGCGAGGGACTAAGGGGAGAAGAAGCGAACCTACCTAACAGGTGGTAGTTTGGGCTTCTTAGGCTACTGGACACCATTAGCTCCAGAGGGATCGACCGCAGGACCCGACCTTGGTGTTCGTTCCCGGAGCCGCGCCGCCGTCCCCCTTACAGAGCCAGAAGTAAGAAGAGGTCCGGAAAATCGGCGGCAGAAGACTTCGGTCTTCACCAAGGTAGCGCACAGCACTGCAGCTGTGCGCCATTGCTCCTCATGTACACCTCACACTCCGGTCACTGATGGGTGCAGGGCGCTGGGGGGGGGCGCCCTGAGGGCAATATTACACACCTTGGCTGGCAAATATACACCATATATAGTCCCAGAGGCTATATAGATGTAAATTAATACCCCTGCCAGAGTTTCAAAAACGTGGGAGAAGTCCGCCGAAAAAGGGGCGGGGCTAACTCCATCAGCACACTGGCGCCATTTTCCCTCACAGCTCCGCTGGAAGGAAGCTCCCTGGCTCTCCCCTGCAGTCTACAACTACAGAAGGGTAAAAAAGAGAGGGGGGGCACTAAATTTAGGCGCAGTATATATATATATACAGGTTGAGTATCCCATATCCAAATATTCCGAAATACGGAATATTCCGAAATACGGACTTTTTTGACTGAGAGTGAGATAGTGAAACCTTTGTTTTTTGATGGCTCAATGTACACAAACCTTGTTTAATACACAAAGTTATTAAAAATATTGTATTAAATGTCCTTCAGGCTGTGTGTATAAGGTGTATGTGAAACATAAATGAATTGTGTGAATGTAAACACACTTTGTTTAATGCACATAGTTATAAAAAATATTGTCTAAAATGACCTTCAGGCTGTGTGTTTAAGGTGTATATGACACATAAATGCATTCTGTGCTTAGATTTAGGTCCCATCACCATGATATCTCATTATTGTATGCAATTATTCCAAAATACGGAAAAATCCGATATCCAAAATACCTCTGGTCCCAAGCATTTTGGATAAGGGATACTCAACCTGTATATATATATATATATATATATATATATATATAAAGCAGCTATAAGGGGATATAATTCAGTTAGTCCCTGTATTATATAGCGCTCTGGTGTGTGCTGGCATACTCTCTCTCTCTGTCTCCCCAAAGGGCTTTGTGGGGTCCTGTCCTCTGTCAGAGCATTCCCTGTGTGTTTGCGGTGTGTCAGTACGGCTGTGTCGACATGTTTGATGAGGAGGCTTATGTGGAGGCGGAGCAGATGCCTGTAAATGTGATGTCACCCCCTGCGGGGTCGACACCTGAGTGGATGGTGCTGTGGAAGGAATTACGCGACAGTGTCGACTCCTTGCATAAAAGGTTTGACGACATACCAAATGTGGGACAGCCGGCTTCTCAGCCTGTGCCTGCCCAGACGTCTCAAAAGCCATCAGGGGCTCTAAAACGCCCGCTACCTCAGATGGCAGACACAGATGTTGACACGGATACTGACTCCAGTGTCGACGACGATGAGACTAATGTAACTTCCAGTAGGGCCACACGTTACATGATTGAGGCAATGAAAAATGTGTTGCACATTTCTGATGTTACCCCCAGTACCACAAAAAAGGGTATTATGTTTGGAGAGAAAAAACTACCAGTAGCTTTTCCTCCATCTGAGGAATTAAATGAAGTGTGTGAAAAAGCGTGGGCTTCCCCCGATAAAAAACTGGTAATCTCTAAAAGGTTACTAATGGCGTACCCTTTCCCGCCAGAGGATAGGTCACGTTGGGAAACATCCCCTAGAGTGGATAAAGCGCTCACACGCTTGTCAAAGAAGGTGGCACTACCGTCTCCGGATACGGCCGCCCTGAAGGAATCTGCTGATAGAAAGCAGGAGGCTATCCTGAAATCTATATATACACACACAGGTGTTATACTGAGACCAGCTATTGCTTCAGCATGGATGTGCAGTGCTGCAGCTGCATGGTCAGATTCCCTGTCAGAAAATATTGATACCCTAGACAGGGACACTATATTGCTAACCGTAGAGCATATAAAAGACGCACTTTTATACATGAGGGATGCACAGAGGGATATTTGCCGGCTGGCATCCAAAATTAGTGCAATGTCCATTTCTGCCAGGAGAGGGTTATGGACTTGGCAGTGGACAGGAGATGCAGATTCCAAAAGGCACATGGAAGTTCTGCCTTATAAGGGTGAGGAGTTGTTCGGGGATGGTCTCTCGGACCTCGTTTCCACAGCAACAGCTGGGAAGTCTACATTTTTACCCCATGTTCCCTCACAGCCAAAGAAAGCACCGTATTATCAGGTACAGTCCTTTCGGCCCAATAGGGGCAAGCGGGTAAAGGCGCGTCCTTTCTGCCCAGAGGCAGAGGAAAAAAGCTGCAGCATACAGCCAGTTCCCAGGAGCAAAAGTCCTCCCCTGCTTCCTCTAAGTCCACAGCATGACGCTGGGGCTCCACAGGCGGAGCCAGGTACGGTGGGGGCCCGTCTCAAATATTTCAGCAATCAGTGGGCTCGCTCACGGGTGGATCCCTGGATTTTTCAGATAGTATCTCAGGGGTACAAGCTGGAATTCGAGACGTCTCCCCCCCCGCCGTTTCCTCAAATCTGCCTTGCCAACCACTCCCTCAGGCAGGGAGGCAGTGTTACAGGCAATTCACAAACTGTATTCACAACAGGTGATAGTGAAGGTACCCCTACTTCAACAAGGACGGGGTTACTATTCCACAATGTTTGTGGTACCGAAACCGGACGGTTCGGTGAGACCCATTTTAAATTTGAAATCCTTGAACACATATATAAAAAAATTCAAGTTCAAGATGGAATCGCTCAGGGCGGTTATTGCAAGCCTGGACGAGGGGGATTACATGGTATCACTGGACATCAAGGATGCTTACCTGCATGTCCCCATTTACCATCCTCACCAGGAGTACCTCAGATTTGGGGTACAGGATTGTCATTACCAATTCCAGACGTTGCCGTTCGGTCTATCCACGGCTCCGAGGGTCTTTACCAAGGTAATGGCCGAAATGATGATACTCCTTTAAAAGAAGGGAGTTTTAATTATCCCGTACTTGGACGATCTCCTGATAAAGGCGAGGTCCAGGGAGCAGTTGTTGGTCGGGGTAGCACTATCTCGGGAGGTGCTACAACAGCACGGCTGGATTCTAAACATTCCAAAGTCACAGCTGGTCCCTACGTGTCGTCTACTGTTCCTGGGGATGGTTCTGGACACAGAACAGAAAAAAGTGTTTCTCCCGGAGGAGAAGGCCAAGGAGCTGTCATCTCTAGTCAGAGGCCTCCTAAAACCAAAACAGGTGTCGGTGCATCACTGCACGCGGATCCTGGGAAAGATGGTAGCTTCTTACGAAGCAATTCCATTCGGCAGGTTTCATGCAAGAACCTTTCAGTGGGACCTGTTGGACAAGTGGTCCGGATCGCATCTTCAGATGCATCGGCTGATAACCCTGTCTCCAAGGACAAGGGTGTCTCTGCTGTGGTGGCTGCAGAGTGCTCATCTTCAAGAGGGCCGCAGATTCGGCATACAGGACTGGGACCTGGTGACCACGGATGCCAGCCTTCGAGGCTGGGGGGCAGTCACACAGGGAAGAAACTTCCAAGGACTATGGTCAAGTCAGGAGACTTCCCTGCACATAAATATTCTGGAACTGAGGGCCATTTACAATGCCCTAAGTCAGGCAAAACCCCTGCTTCAAAACCAGCCGGTACTGATCCAGTCAGACAACATCACGGCGGTCGCCCATGTAAACCGACAGGGCGGCACGAGAAGCAGGACGGCAATGGCAGAAGCCACAAGGATTCTCCGATGGGCGGAAAATCACGTGTTAGCACTGTCAGCAGTGTTCATTCCGGGAGTGGACAACTGGGAAGCAGACATCCTCAGCAGGCACGACCTCCACCCGGGAGAGTGGGGACTTCATCCAGAGGTCTTCCAACTGATTGTAAACCGTTGGGAAAAGCCACAGGTGGACATGATGGCGTCCCGCCTAAACAAAAAGCTAGAAAGATACTGCGCCAGGTCGAGAGACCCGCAGGCGATAGCTGTGGACGCTCTAGCGACACCGTGGGTGTACCGGTCGGTTTATGTGTTCCCTCCTCTTCCTCTCATACCAAAGGTACTGAGGATAATAAGGAGAAGAGGAGTAAGAACTATACTTATTGTTCCGGATTGGCCAAGAAGAGCTTGGTACCCGGAACTTCAAGAAATGATCTCAGAGGACCCATGGCCTCTGCCGCTCAGACAGGACCTGCTGCAGCAGGGGCCCTGTCTGTTCCAAGACTTACCGCGGCTGCGTTTGACGGCATGGCGGTTGAACACCGGATCCTGAAGGAAAAGGGCATTCCGGAGGAAGTCATTCCTACGCTGATTAAAGCTAGGAAAGAAGTAACCGCAAACCATTATCACCGCATATGGCGAAAATATGTTGCGTGGTGTGAGGCCAGGAAGGCCCCAATGGAGGAATTTCAGCTAGGCCGTTTCCTGCACTTCCTACAGTCAGGGGTGACTATGGGCCTAAAATTGGGTTCCATTAAGGTCCAGATTTCGGCTCTATCGATTTTCTTCCAGAAAGAACTGGCTTCACTACCTGAAGTTCAAACTTTTGTTAAGGGAGTGCTGCATATCCAGCCCCCTTTCGTGCCTCCTGTGGCACCTTGGGATCTCAACGTGGTGTTGGATTTCCTAAAGTCACATTGGTTTGAGCCACCTAAAACCGCGGAATTGAAGTATCTCACGTGGAAAGTGGTCATGTTGTTGGCTTCGGCCAGGCGTGTATCAGAATTGGCGGCTTTGTCATGTAAAAGCCCTTATCTGATTTTCCATATGGATAGGGCAGAATTGAGGACTCGTCCCCAGTTTCTCCCCAAAGTGGTATCTGCGTTTCATCTGAACCAACCTATCGTGGTGCCTGCGGCTACAAATGATTTGGAGGCTTCCAAGTTGTTGGACGTAGTCAGGGCCCTGAAAATCTATGTTTCCAGGACAGCTGGAGTCAGAAAGACTGACTCGCTCTTTATCCTGTATGCGCCCAACAAGTTGGGTGCACCTGCTTCAAAGCAGACTATTGCTCGCTGGATCTGTAGTACGATTCAGCTTGCACATTCTGCGGCTGGACTGCCGCATCCTAAATCGGTGAAAGCCCATTCCACAAGGAAGGTGGGCTCTTCTTGGGCGGCTGCCCGAGGGGTCTCGGCTCTTCAACTTTGCCGAGCAGCTACTTGGTCGGGGTCAAACACGTTTGCTAAATTCTACAAGTTTGACACCCTGGCTGAGGAGGACCTAGAGTTTGCCCATTCGGTGCTGCAGAGTCATCCGCACTCTCCCGCCCGTTTGGGAGCTTTGGTATAATCCCCATGGTCCTTACGGAGTCCCCAGCATCCACTTAGGACGTTAGAGAAAATAAGAATTTACTCACCGGTAATTCTATTTCTCGTAGTCCGTAGTGGATGCTGGGCGCCCATCCCAAGTGCGGATTGTCTGCAATACTTGTATATAGTTATTGCTTAACTAAAGGGTTATTGTTGAGCCATCTGTTGAGAGGCTCAGTTGTTATCATACTGTTAACTGGGTGTTGTATCACGAGTTATACGGTGTGATTGGTGTGGCTGGTATGAGTCTTACTCGGGATTCAAAATCCTTCCTTATTGTGTCAGCTCTTCCGGGCACAGTATCCTAACTGAAGTCTGGAGGAGGGTCATAGTGGGAGGAGCCAGTGCACACCAGTAGTCTAAAGCTTTCTTTATAGTTGTGCCCAGTCTCCTGTGGAGCCGCTTTTCCCCATGGTCCTTACGGAGTCCCCAGCATCCACTACGGACTACGAGAAATAGAATTACCGGTGAGTAAATTCTTATTTTTATATCTTCAGGGTGTCTGTATCACTGCTGATGCGCTGAGTCGGGTCTTGACAGTGGGAACGTGATTGAAGGAATCAGGGACGTTTAAAAAGAAACCTTTTGATGAACGCTTCAAGGGGTTAAAAAGTAAGTGTCAGTCTATAAGAAAGGAGAGAGACACTTATGGGAAACCCCTGAAACAACTTCTAAAGCGGTGCTTATTTATATATTTCCACTTCTAATGCTGGGATCAGCGCTGAGAGCCTAACCTCAATTGTTTGTAACTGTCAGCAAAACTCTGCACTGTACTCCTCCTATATAATACTGCTGGTCCCCAGTCCCCACAATAAAGCAGTGAGCACAGATATTTGCAGCCACCTGAATAAAACTGAGAGGACGCCAGCCACGTCCTCTCACTATCATTTCCAATGCACGAGTGAAAAATGGCGGCGACGCGCGGCTCCTTATATAGAATACGAATCTCGCGAGAATCCGACAGCGGGATGATGACGTTCGGGCGCGCTCGGGTTAACCGAGCAAGGCGGGAAGATTCGAATCTGCCTCGGAACCGTGTAAAATGGGTGAAGTTCGGTGGGGTTCGGATTCCGACGAACCGAACCCGCTCATCACTAATATATACACACACACACACATATATATATATATATATATATACATATATGTAATTGATGACAAAAAACAAAAACACTGGCTTACTTTTCTAGGTCGAAGTTACTGGCTCCATACACTGCACTGACTGCAGCATGCTCCTCCACACACAATCACATATGCCGGTTCAATCACGTGTGGCTCCGGCTCGGCTGCCCGCCATCTCCTCTCCTCCCCCTGGCCGGCTCCTTCCTTCAAGCCGCACGGCCAGTCAGAGAGCCGGCGCAGGCTTGAAATCCGGGCGGTCACTGAAATCACAGCACATAGCAGGCTCGGCGCTGTCAGTGTGACGACTTCTAGCGCCTGCTATTGAGGCACTGCAGATCGGTGTTTAAGGTCCGATCTGTGGTGCGCGATGGGGTGCCCTTTTAGATTGGGGTGGGGGAGGGGGGTACTTACCAGCTGTGGCCCCCCCTAATCTGGCTCTGACTGTTGCTGATTGGATGCCTAGAAATATGTTATGTGCATACCAAAGAAAATTAATAAATTTACATTTTTCCCAGGCACCTCTGGCTCATTTGTTTACAGCTAAGATCCGGGTTGGAGTCATTAAATTTCCGGCTCTTATGTGTGAAAGGGGTATCACATGCTGATTTGACTAGCTTCTAGTGAAATGGTGGCTACCTTTTGCTATTTCTTTAGCCACATAATAGTTACCTTCACTGGACCTCATATACTGAGAGAACTGCATCGCACCACAAAACAAAGAAGCGTGGCACCGTAGCTCCTAAGCCTTTGACGTGGAATAGGTGGCCCATGGAATTCCAGTGGCCTGCTGACCATTCACCTGCATCCCAGGCTCATTCCTCGTGTTTTGCGTCTATGCTGACCGCTATTGAAGTTTAGCGTGATTGGGGCATTTGAGTCATATCCTAAGAGGACGGAGTGCAGCACAGTCAGAGAGTGAATGATGTGTGTGGGTAAAAGTGCACAGAACTTATTATTGAGCTTGATGGTAATGTGTGCTCCTTGAAGTGTACAGGGTGCCCATCGCTGTCCAAGCACACTTCCATACACTCGCTCCCCCACACCGTAACACAGATTGGAAGTGTCATTCGATATCTGACGTATGTGACAGTAACTGGAGAAATCATTGCACTTACTCACAAGTAAATTGAGTGGATCAATGATTTCTCAGAAGTCAATACATTATATTAATAATTTCACACTTGAGATTAGACCGCTTACATGTATTGATTATGTGAGTAAGATATTCATTTATCTGATTAATGCCCTATAATTAGAGAAGCCTGGCCAGTGGCATATTGCTAACTGCTCTGGCATTCATTAATAATGAATACAACACCAAAACAAGGCGAGGAACACTGTTGCTATCTAGATGACGATGAACTATTATAGTCTGAGCCCAATAGCTGCATTGCATCCCCCAAGAGCTGCTGTAAATCCATAGCATTCCATACTGATGCTGCCTAGCGATGACCAATATCATTGATCAGGGGCGTTTCTACAGAGGAGGGGGCCCGTATGCACCTCCGGGTGGGCCCCCTCCTCTGCACGGCGCTGTAGACTCTAGCACTGTGCCGGAGTCTACTGCGCATGAGCAGGTCTCCGGAAACATGGCGCCCGCCATGATCCGGAGACCAATCTGGCCACCGCGCATGCGCGGCGGACATTTTGGCTGCGATTTCCGGCGCGATAACAGCTCCCGGCGCTGGACTCCGGAAAAGTAAGTATTAAAATGGATGCAATGAGTGCGGTGTGGGCCCCACCTGGACCCAGGGGCCCGTGTTCACCGCACCCATTATAGAAACGCCAGTGTCACTGATGGTTTGTGCAGAAAAAAGAAAAAACTACCCTAAGGTAATTCTCTCCAGGCGCTGATTGGGGAGGTTCAGCACAGCAGCTAAAAGAAGAGGTTGGTCAGACCTCATATAAAATAGCAACAAAGAGATTTCTAGCGCTATACGATAAAATAGCAACAAAGAGATTTCTAGCACTATACGATAAAATAGCAACAAAGAGATTTCTAGCGCTATACGATAAAATAGCAACAAAGAGATTTCTAGCGCTATACGATAAAATAGCAACAAAGAGATTTCTAGCGCTATACGATAAAATAGCAACAAAGAGATTTCTAGCGCTATACGATAAAATAGCAACAAAGAGATTTCTAGCGCTATACGATAAAATAGCAACAAAGAGATTTCTAGCGCTATACGGTGTGAGCTGCTCCTCCTGCATCACTCCCTGGACTTACAAACATTTGGAGACAAAGGACCTGAACCAAGTCCCCTTCATTGAACCTCATGGACCTTTGCTGGAGGAATACCACTTGAATTGAGGATTTTCTTTTTTTCACCACTACACCAAGGAACTGCAATACTGCGGAGCGCAGAGCCGCTTAATAATCCTTGATCATCTGTGGTAACTATTGCTAATAACAGACTATCCTATTGGTACATTTGGACGCAGAAGGGGACTCTTTATATAGGAACTGGTCCTATCACCTCCTCCATTTTCTCAGTTAAATGTGATTGGGAGTTATGCCATACACCCTTTTCTAGGGTTTTATTTATTCTTTTATTTATCTAATTTCATGGATGTTTTATTGAATTTTATTATGAATTAAATATGTTTATGTATTGATCTGCTCAACTCATCTATCACTGATGGTTTATGACCGATGTAGAATACTTTTCACATTGTTGGGGGAGAATCAGATGGTTTCCCTCCATCGATGGAAATAACCAGATATATATTTTTTTTTTAATGAGGTCTGGGACACGGCAAATAGCTCCGCCCCAACACTTGTGAAGCCCTGCCCCATGTTCTGATTGGCCCAAGAGCCAGTCAGTGAGAGAACAGGGATAACAATTAGTTGTGAAAACCATTGATGGTCATCCACTGCGTAGTTGGCAGCCTTTGATAGCAGCTACACCAATGGCCGTTCCTAATGCTGCCTACTCGCAGGACCGTTTATGGACAAGAGCAAACCTGTGTGCAAATTTCCATGGCCTCCCTTCCCCTTGAATTCATGTCAGCATTACTGTCAGAAACATGGGGCCAAATGTAATAGCCTCCAAGTTGGTGGAGATGCTGGACTTTGTGCGAATTGGCCTGTTCTTTAAAGGAGCATTCAATTACAAGGCAAAACCAGGTTGGTTTTGCCTTGTAAATGATTGCTGCTTTACAAAAAACATGCACAAATAGGGAGTTGTTAGCAAACCAAAGTTAGCAATTGGGCAAAGCCATGTTGCACTGCAGGTGGGGCAGATATGACATGTGCAGAGAGAGTTAGATTTGGGTGGGTTATATTGTTTCTGTGCAGGGTAAATACTGGCTGCTTTATTTTTACACTGCAGTTTAGATTTCAGTTTGAACACACCCCACCCAAATCTAACTCTCTGTCCACATGTTACATCTGCCCCACCTGCAGTGCGCATGGTTTTGCCCGATTGCTAACTTTGGTTTGCTAACAACAACCCCCTTTGTGTGAGTCTGCCTGTATGATATAGCAGGTTATCATTACAATGGTGTAAGCCCTTACTACAAAATTACAGATAGCTCTCAAGTTAAATGTCTGTCTGTGGCACATGTGGTCTTGAATTTGATTCCCCTGCAGGATATGCTCTGATGTATGTATTTAATGATGTTCACTTGTATGTTATTTTAATTATATTTGTATTGTAAGAATATGGACATAGCCAGTGTCGGACTGGAGCATGAAGGGCCCAGCGGGGGTATGCAGTGGTAGGGGACCATGATTAGAGGTGTGGCCAGCCTCCAAAGGGGGTCTGGCCAGCCACCACAGAGGTTTGGCTAACCATTATAGAGTACCTGGTCTGGACTCATTGATAATTTTATATAGTAATTAATGCTATTGCATGCATGATAATGTGCCAGATTAATTACAGCAATGTACTGTAGTGAATAGATCATAATCCTGTGCAGTATAAGGTAACATACTGTATGTATAATATATAATTCAAGTGCACCGTCTAGAACAGGCCTGGCCAACCTGTGGCTCTCCAGATGTTGTGAAACTACACATCCCAGCATGCCCTGCCACAGTTTTAGCAATCCTTAATAGCAAAACTGTGGCAAAGCATGATGGGACTTTTAGTTTTACAACAGCTGGAGAGCCACAGGTTGGCCAGGCCTGGTCTAGAACCTGATCCCTAGAGGAGGAGGGCCCCCCAGGCAGTGGGGCCTACCGGTGGTTTCCCCTGTACCCCTGTGGGCCAGTCCGAGCCTGGACATAGCAAGAGTTAGGAATAGAAAGGAAAGTGTCTATATTAAGTCTTACAGCTCCCAGCCTAAAAAAAAAAAAAAACTCTAGATCCATCCCTGGGGTGCAGCTCCACTAGACGGCAGGGATGTAAAGTGCAAAGTATTGTCATGATATCATGAAATGAACCCATCGCTGAGGTGGGCCTGGGTACCAGTCCGGTATTACTAATGTTTCCATTTATAGGCAAGTAATACTAGATTGCCTACACCTATTGTACTTCTGTTTTCCCATGTGTCCCTGAAACAGTGAACAGGGGTGAGAGAGTCAGCAATACTCAGAAAATAGAGAGTAGCAAGGTGTGCACAGTGGCTTCTGCTTTCCACCGTAAAGTCAGGGTACAGTGATTGGTAGATGAGAGGGTCTCTTGTGCATCTGTGTACTTTGGTCAGGTCTTTGCAAATCAAAGCTTTAAAGGTTTTGAAATAATGCATGCAAATTGGATCTCAGAGGCCAGAATTGGGTTTCAGTTCCACTAATGTGAAAAAAATTTAATAAAATACATTTATTGTGAAAATATTTATTTAAAAAAAATGAAAAACATGTTTATACATTGGTTTATTTAATGAGTTATTTTGATGACTGTGACGACAGTAATAGAGCAGGTATCGTGGTGGTACTAGTACTACTGCCATAATAGGTATGGGGAAACCTTGCAGGCAGCAGGTGATGGCCGTAGACGCATTCCGCCAGCAGTCTGCAGGCACTTTCTTCTACGTATGTCTTCTGAGCTCTGAGTGATTTTTTTGATGCGGTTTTAGAGCTGCTGAACTTTGTATGAAAGCTCCCTCAGTGATGCTGGGAGACACGAGCAGTTAGCATTAAGACAGGACGCTTGTCTGGCAGCTCCCTCCCGCTTAGCTGTGCCCATGCCTCTGCCTCAGTGCTTTTATTATGGCTGTGACAAATATTCAAATGAAAACAGTGACAGCACGATGCTAATGGGAGTTTGCAGAAATGACTTGTCTTTCCGTTCCAGGAGTTTCAGTGTGAATAATGAAACGTTTTCTCTGCAGCATAACCAATAGAATTACATAGCAGCGTCCTCCATATGTGATACTGGAAACACTGAATAAAGCCGCTTGTCCTCTTTCTCTCTTTTCCAGCGGGGTGTATTTCCAAGGCACAACCATTGGCATGGCGCCAATCATGAGCATGTGTACGGCAGATAAGTCCGGAGGCGTGGTGTTGGTAAGTCAAAAAAGTAAATGTATATATCTTTGCATATTTTTAGTTTAAAGGGTATGCCACCCTAAAGGAACAAACGCCATGCATTGTGTAGGCATATTACCGGTTCCAGGATAATTTACCGGCAGGGAGGATGCCGACTGTCCATATCCCGACAGCGTTATCCCGCCAGCCAGAATGCCGGTAGTGGGGCGAACGCAAAGAGTCCCCTTTGCGGACTCGCTGCGGGGTCGGATCTATTCCCACTCTATGGGTGTCGATGACACTCATGAGTGGGAATAATCCTGATTTGCCGGGATTCTGGCTGGCATCATTGTTAGCCGTCTGTATTCCACCGTCGGTATCCTGACCGCCGGGATCCCGATAGCGGGCAAATTGAACGCATCCCATATTACCATAGTAGTGCAAACATTTAAAGGGGAGGGATGTCTCAAACCTTCTAAAGAGGACAGTTGGAGAAGTTGCCTTTAGCAACCAATCAGATTCTATCTAGCATTTTATAGTACTTGAGAAATGTTAGTTTGAAGCTTATTGGTTCCTATGGGCAAACCTCTTCTTTCGGTTTGATACATCTCCCCACAATTCCCTCAGATCCAACAGTGGAGTACTGTAGGGGGACATGTACTAAGCAGTGATCAAAGCGGAGAAGTGAGCCAGTGGAGAAGTTGCCCATGGCAACCAATCAGCATTGACGTAACATTTATCATTTGCATACTATAAAAGTATACAGAGCAGCTGATTGGTTTCCATGGGCAACTTCTCCACTGGCTCAATTCTCCACTTTTATCGCTGGTTAGTACATGTTCCCCATGACTTGTAAGGCAGATCCTTATTCACGGTGTACTTGCGCTGTATTTATAATGAGACCAAACAACTGTAAGGTAACTGCTAGCTTCAGAGTAAAGAAAGTACTAGGCAGTCATCGATCACAATGCAACCAGACTGTGTGAATGTTCTGTTCTGGTGCATTAATGTCAGAGTAGCGTGGAAGAGGAGACCCGGGGGACAAATTACAACATAAACTTTTCCCAGAACCGCATCCAGTCCCCCGGGTTGCCTGCTGCCCGCTGTCAGTTATAGAGCACGCAGCAACACCAGAAATGTTTTAGGTCTAATATTTTTTTGCTTGTTCTGCAATAAATAATGCTTTCTGAGGCTGCCACGTACATTACACTGTGCCTAAAACCATTTGTAATATCTTATGGGTTTTTTATTTTTATTTTGATTGTATGAACTGTACAGTACGTTGAATGGGACATTAGTAAACAGGTCTGATTGGAAAACCTTTACCACTGATCATAAATTTAGCGGGAGCATCGTTTAATTGCTTAATGAAAATGTGGACAGATTAATTGACACTGCTGTTATATAGGAGGCCTGCAGACGTGTTCTTCTAATGACTCTGATAATTGTTTTTTTAGTGCTTAACTTTCATTGCTGACTTCTGCAAAAACCTGTCTCGTGAATGTTTCAGTAAACAGCAAACTACGGACACTCTGTTTACCCGTTACGCCCCGAAGGTCCACAGAGTCAGCCACGGAGAGCTTCCACAAGTACATACCTCCCAACTTTTGTTCCACTGAAGGAGGGACAGTCAGGCGCGCCGGAGTTGCGCGCCCAAATTTGGGGGCGTGGACTCACGGTAAAGGGGCATGATCTTGCGGTAAGGGGGCATGGCCTTGCAGCAAGCGCCGCGATCGAAAGGCCACGCCCCCATTTTTGTTACTATGTGGGCATGGACAGTGCTCAGTGAGCTGCTGGCCATGCCCCCGTCCCTCTCTGTCGGGGAATAGACGCTGTGAGCATTTGCACAGCATCTATTCACCGCTGCTCTGATCAGAGCAGCGAGTGACAGGGGGGGATCTCCCAACTGCCCCGCGGGTGGGACAGCGGGACAGAGCATGAAAAACGGGACTGTCCCGCCAAAATCGGGACAGTTGGGAGGTATGCAAGTATGAAGCATAGGCAGATATTTCACTGGCTGGGAGTACCGCCACTTCACGGCTCCTCCTCGGAGCTGCTATGTAGGTCACAAAGAATCAGAGCCAGCCCTGACCAATTTGGTGCCCAAGGCAAGATTTTGTCTGTCGCCCGTGAACCCTTACCCTTCCTATGTGAGAGCCTCAGCCCACACAAGTGTCTCTCCAGCCATCACATTTACCTTCTTTTATGTCTTCTAGCCGCCCGCTGCTGCACACCTTGCGCCACGATGAATAAAAAACGTTATTGTACTGGCCACTGCAGATGCAATAAAGCTACTGATGCGTCCTCCTTTATCATTGCTGCAGTCATGTTAAACAGCTCTTCCTGTCGCGCTAACACCTGAGCGTATTTTTATGCATCTTGTGCCCCAAAAATGCATCGCTGATTAAAATTATATGTGGCTTGACTATAGTCTGTGTGTGAATGCAGCTGTATCTGCATATGAAGTTCTATGTTACAGTGTTTTCAACTGACACTGTAATGTAACATTTTGTATGCGGATACAGCTGCAGTCACACACAGAGTATAGTCATGCCATATATCATTTTAATCAGTGTAGTCTGCTTATGCGTCTTATTCTCATTCAGTAGTGTGATCTGTCCCTTATTCGCTTAGACATTATATAGCCAATACAAGTAGATCCACTCTGACCAGAACCAGCCCTAGACATAGGCATTATAGGCAAATGCCTAGGGGCATCTGAGCAGGCAGGACATCTAAATTCTAATTAGAAGCTATTACTTTATTGCTGTCGATGTAGCGGCTGTACAGATGCATCCTTCCTCATCGTGCCTCCGTACGTGATGATTCGTGGCACAGATGACGTGCGACTCGGCCAGCGCAAAGAGTCTTTCACACTGACAATGCGTCTTATTCACATCGCTGGGTGCGAACACCCAGTTAGTGTTCCCTTGCTACCCTGTAACACCCAACAAGCCGCAAGTGAGAAGCAACATAGATACATAGAACTCGGAATCACTTGCAAGTGCGTATGCAATCCGTGACACATTGGCAATTTGCTAAAAATCAATCTGGCCAGGGTGGTGATTCAGACCTGATCGCTGAGCTACTTACTTTGCTGTCCTGCATTCAGATAGTCGCCGCCTCCAGGGGGAGTCTAAATTCGCCGTGCAAGTGTGCAATCTAATGTGTACACTGAGCTGCGAAAATCCAGTGTGTGCAGTGTGTGCGCAGCCCAGGACTTACTCCTGCAGTGCGATCAGAACAGGCTGATCGGGGCCGGAGCTGACATCAGACACCCTCCATAAAAACGCTTGGGAACGCCTGCGTTTTTCCAGACACTCCCAATAAACTGTCAGTTGCCGCCCACAAATGGCCTCCTGTCAATCGCCTTGCGAACGCCCGTGCGATCGTATTTTTCGCACCATCCCGTCGCTGACCGGCGATGCCCTTTGTTGTTATCAGACATGCGTGCGCATTGCGGTGCAGATGCATGCGCAGTTAGTACCTGATCGCCCGGTGTGCGAAAACGCACAGCAGCGACCAGGAATTAATCAGGCCCCATATTCGGAATCGGAACACTTGGAATTATATGCCAGCCAGAAACAGGCCCAGTGGCTTTTTTTAGTATCTTGGAATTTTTTAATGAACATCAGTTGTGGCTTTTCTAATAGAGCAGAGAGGAAAGATGAGCAACTAGCAGGGTCCCAGAACATTTTGGGGGGTTCCACATACTGTAGTACTACATTGTCATATATACCAAGATACTCATACTGTATATACATTTATTTGGAACTGTCAAATTAAGTTGCAGCTAAAATCAATGTGTTAAGCACTACTGGCAGTGTCGGACTGGGGCATGAAGTTTCCACCAGGAGAATGCAGCGGTACGGGCCAATGTGTAGAGGTGTGGTCATGCAATGGGGCCTACCAGATGTTGGTTGATGCTAGATTCAAGTGACCTAAGGGACCTTTTACGTCAGGGGAAGAAGCCACAACACAAGGGGGAGGAGCTAGGCCAGCGGGATAGTTCCTCTACTATCCACACCACCAACTATTACCTTTAGTAATCAGGTGGCAAGCGGAGCGAGCCACCGAGCCCGAAGTGTGGCGAGCGTACTTTTCGGGTACCCGGTTCGGCCATAACTCCTCCCCCTGGTGACGTGTCTCCTCCCCTAGTGACGTCAGAAGGTCCCTTCTCCCACTCCGTTTTAGAACCAACCACCGGATGTTACCCCTGTGGGCCAGTCCCACCCTGCCCACTCGTGTAGAATATACGTACTTCCTGTAATTACACAAGTTCTCATTTTATAGGTTTGCAGAGAACCTCTAAACATTTATCTACAGGAAACCTGTCAAACTAAACAGAGGGAAAAGATTTGTTTGATAAGATTCTAAAATAAATGATATAAAACATGTAACAACATACATAGGGCGAGTGTAGAGTGCGATGGTTCGTGCAGGCGGATGAAGCAACAGACCTCCGCCATAAATAAAACTCTGCACCAATCAATATTGGCGAAGACCGCATCATAATTTGCTTAACCCTTTTAGGGACAGTGCAAAGCCCATTGCTGAACAATTCTATACAGGGCTGGCACTCATCACCTTCAGGTTATTGGGGCAGAAAGGTGCAATAGTGTCATCAGTCCTTTCTGTGTGTGCTAAATGAAGCGGGTATGTCTGGAAAAGCCATCAGACTCTGGACGGTCATTTAAAAGGCAAAGATTGCTGTGAGTTGATGACAACAATTGTTGGAGACTACTCGGCAGCCAAAACACATGACAGCCGTAGCGTCACATTGTTCTAGCCCTGATGTATCCGGAACCACCAGAACCTTTTGGATTGTTTTGTGGAAAGAGTAATAGCGGCGACGGCAGAGTCTAGATGGAGCCAGAGTCATTCCAAGTGGGATAGGTTTATCAGGAACACTTTTGTCAATAACACTAGAAAAGACTGTGACAGACTTGCAGCATCATAGCGTTTCAATCGGTTAATGTAAAACAATATCCGGTTGGAGACCAGGACCATCGATACATACTGCGTATCTGGGTTATACTGAGGGGGCGTGTCTAAATCTCCAAAAGGAATCAATTCAAAGAACTATGCATGATTCCTCAAACTGCAAAGGGGAGCATTTGTCCCATTCAACATCAGCTCGAGCCACTGCCTGGCTCCCACAGGCCTTTGAAATAAGATGGGCCTGGGTAATTTGTTTCTTATTGAGAAATTTAGAAAAAAATATTAAATTAAGTAAATTCTATTTATGTCATCCTTAGGTTAATGATGTGGTGAGGGGTAAGATTTGCTTCTATTTGTCCACATGTTTTATAATTGGCAGCTCCAACACTGGTTTTGCCTATTACATTGACCATAAATAATTTGAATAGGTCCTGGACCACCAGTCCAAGGCACCCCTGCAAATACCCCATGGCACCCCAGGGTGCCACGCCACACAGTTTGGGAACCACTTACTTACTTAAAAAGCTATAGAAACTTATCTAGGGTGGCCTGTGAAAATGAGTCTGAAATGATAATGTTATTGTTATTATTATTATTATTATTATTATTATTATTATTATTATTATCATCATCCTTTATTTATATGGTGCCACAAGGGATTTGCAGCGCATTATATAACACATAAGCAAAACAGTGTAAACAAAAGTGTAAACAAAAACAAAACAAGAAATAAAAATGAAAAAGGCATAGGGGTATCAAATTGCCCACTATAGTGCCGCAGTCGCGAAAAACTGGTGTTTTCGTGATTTCCCTTTTCACCCCTATCCAATTATCTCTCGCGAAAAACACCCATTTTTCATGTGAAAATACATAGGTCCTGCAGACCTATGTATTTTCGCGGCACGTGGGTAAAAGGGGCAGTTATCGCATAATCCCGAAGTGCCAGCATCGGGGTTTATCTGGGCTAATTGGATAGCCCGCGGTGAGACAACTACCCGTGATAATTTACCGTACAAAATTACTCTCCTTACAGTACAAAACATTGCTGAACATGTGATACCAGCTGTATAAACATTGGCTCTCATTCCGAGTTGTTCGCTCGCAAGCTGCTTTTAGCAGCATTGCACACGCTAAGCCGCCGCCTACTGGGAGTGAATCTTAGCTTAGCAGAATTGCGAACGAAAGATTCTCAAAATTGCGAATAGAAATTTCTAAGCAGTTTCTGAGTAGCTCCACACTTACTCTGCCACTGCGATCAGTTCAGTCAGTTTCGTTCCTGGTTTGACGTCACAAACACACCCAGCGTTCGCCCAGACACTCCCCCGTTTCTCCAGCCACTCCCACGTTTTTCCCAGAAACGGCAGCGTTTTTTCACACACACCCATAAAACGGTCAGTTTCCGCCCAGAAACACCCACTTCCTGTCAATCACACTCCGATCACCAGAACGAAAAAAAAACCTCGTAATGCCGTGAGTAAAATACCAAACTTCTTAGCAAATTTACTTGGCGCAGCCGCAGTGCGAACATTGCGCATGCGCAGTTTGCGGAAAATCGCTGCGATGTGATGAAAAATAACGAGCGAACAACTCGGAATGAGGGCCCTTGTTGTATATAATAATTTTATTTATATAGTGCTATTTCTCCAAGAGGACCAAAGGCGCTTAGCAGGGAGTACAAACATGATACAGAGGTTTACATTTTCAAACACAGTACAGAAACTGAACATGAGAAGGGGGTTTAGCTTTGCAAGAAATACAGAGCCATGCGGGAATACAAAGGCAGAATTACTAGAAGACGCAGGATTAACAGAGGATGGTTTCCATGCGGAACAAAGCAGAAACAACTTCACTATATAAAAAAATAATAATAATAATAATAGTAGTACTAGTATTAGAAAAGCACAAAGTAGATAAATGTTATAACATATGTGATAGTGGTGTAGAACGGACGGTGTAATGATTAGCATTACTGCCTCACAGCACTGAAGTCATAGATTCGATTCCCACCATGGCCATAATTGTGTGGAGTTTGTATATTCTCTCCGCGGTTGAGTGGGTTTCCTCGGGGTGCTCTGGTTTCCTCCGGTAATCAGAAAATATACTGGTAGGTCAGCAAAATTAACCCTAGCATGAATGTGTGTGCGTGTACATTTGGTAGGGAATATAGATTGTAAGCTCCCATGGGGCAAGGACTGATGTGAATGGACAAAATATTCGCTGTAAAGCGCTGCGGAATATGTGAGCACTATATAAATAACTGGTAATAAATAAATAATAGTATGGCCAAGCTTTGCCTTGGAAGCTATCTCTGAAAGGCAGGCGGCCAATACCATTGGTGATATCCGGCGATAACTTTTACCAACTACGGGGCTGGTTAAATAAGTACAAGCACTATCTCTGATGAAAACACCAGTAGCACTTAGTATTCCTCACAGCCCTTAAATACGTGATCCTAAGTGGATTGTAAAGAACTGAGACGTTCAGCTATCACAGAGCCATAACTAGACGCCCTGTGCCAGAGAGAGAATTGCCCCCCCCCCCCCCCCCTCCCATTTTTCCAATAGGGACATAAAGTACATGCCTTGTGGGGAAGGGGCATGACAAGATTGATCCCAGAGAAAGCCCATGCTTTGATGCCCCTTCCCACATATAATATGCTGTATGTATATATATATATATATATATATATATATATATATAGTATACACACATTTGTAGACCACTGCCAAAAAAGTGTATTTGGACACAAATCCTCTTTATACCACATTCATGCACTTAACTTGAGAGCTCGCTGTTATTCAGTTACAATACCCTTTATTAAATAACACATTTCAATATATTGCCATACCCAGGATTCAAACCTCTAAACTGTTGCATTCTAATCAAACACCCTACTCATTTAGCTATTTGAGACTGTGTAAAAACTATGAACACTATATGAAGCTACTGGTACTTTGTAAAAAATAATCAGCATTGCAATTGAGCAGATCTATGCAGGGGAGGCAATCAGGAGACCGCCTGTCGGAATGCCAGCGTGGTATCTTGACAGCCGGGATCCCAGCCACCGGTAATTGTTATGTATTCCCTATGTAGTGTGCAGCCCTACATCCAATCCCTTGCAGCCACACTCTACATAGATCTGCTCAGCCGCAATGTTGATCATTTTTTTCACAAAGTACAAAGTAGAGATGAGCGGGTTCGGTTTCTCTGAATCCGAACCCGCCCGAACTTCATGTTTTTTTTCACGGGTCCGAGCGACTCGGATCTTCCCGCCTTGCTCGGTTAACCCGAGCGCGCCCGAACGTCATCATGACGCTGTCGGATTCTCGCGAGGCTCGGATTCTATCGCGAGACTCGGATTCTATATAAGGAGCCGCGCGTCGCCGCCATTTTCACACGTGCATTGAGATTGATAGGGAGAGGACGTGGCTGGCGTCCTCTCCATTTAGATTATAAGAGAGAGAGATTTACTGGAGCTTAGGACTAGGAGGAGTACTGTAGAAGTGTAGAGAGTGCAGAGAGTTTACTAGTGAGTGACCACCAGACAGTGCAGTTTATTTAATATATCCGTTCTCTGCCTGAAAAAAGCGATACACACAATGACTCAGTCACATACCATATCTGTGTGCACTGCTCAGGCTCAGCCCAGTGTGCTGCATCATCTATATATATTATATATCTGTCTGACTGCTCAGCTCACACAGCTTATAATTGTGGGGGAGACTGGGGAGCACTGCAGTGCCAGTTATAGGTTATAGCAGGAGCCAGGAGTACATAATATTATATTAAAATTAAACAGTGCACACTTTTGCTGCAGGAGTGCCACTGCCAGTGTGACTGACCAGTGACCTGACCACACTGACCACCAGTATAGTGGGTTCACTACGGCTGGCCGGCGGTCGGGCTCCCGGCGACCAGCATCCCGGCGCCGGGAGCCCGACCGCCGGCTTACCGACAGCTTGGCGAGCGCAAATGAGCCCCTTGCGGGCTCGCTGCGCTCGCCACGCTACGGGCACGGTGGCGCGCTACGCGCGCCACACTATTTTATTCTCCCTCTATGGGGGTCGTGGACCCCCACGAGGGAAAATAATTGTCGGTATTCCGGCTGTCGGGCTCCCGGCGCCGGTATACTGAGCGCCGGGAGCCCGACCGCCGGCAAACAGAAGACCACCCAGTATAGTTAGTAGTATACTTATATTGTGATTGCCTGAAAAAGTTAAACACTCGTCGTGTGACTTCACTTGTGTGTTGTTGTTTTTTTTATTCTATAAAAATAAAACTCATTCTGCTGACAGACAGTGTCCAGCAGGTCCGTCATTATATAATATATAATATATACCTGTCCGGCTGCAGTAGTGATATATATATATTTTTTATATCATTTATTATCCAGTCGCAGCAGACACAGTACGGTAGTTCACGGCTGTGGCTACCTCTGTGTCTGCACTCGGCAGGCAGTCCGTCCATAATTGTATACCACCTAACCGTGGTTTTTTTTTCTTCTTTATACATACATACTACTACGACATCTCTTTATCAACCAGTCTATATTAGCAGCAGACACAGTACAGTACGGTAGTTCACGGCTGTGGCTACCTCTGTGTCTGCACTCGGCAGGCAGTCCGTCCATAATTGTATACCACCTAACCGTGGTTTTTTTTTCTTTCTTCTTTATACATACATAGTTACATAGACATCTCTTTATCAACCAGTCTATGTTAGCAGCAGACACAGTACAGTACGGTAGTTCACGGCTGTGGCTACCTCTGTGTCTGCACTCGGCAGGCAGTCCGTCCATAATTGTATACCACCTAACCGTGGTTTTTTTTTTTTCTTCTTTATACATACATAGTTACATAGACATCTCTTTATCAACCAGTCTATATTAGCAGCAGACACAGTACAGTACGGTAGTTCACGGCTGTGGCTACCTCTGTGTCTGCACTCGGCAGGCAGTCCATAATTGTATACTAGTATCCATCTCCATTGTTTACCTGAGGTGCCTTTTAGTTGTGCCTATTAAAATATGGAGAACAAAAATGTTGAGGTTCCAAAATTAGGGAAAGATCAAGATCCACTTCCACCTCGTGCTGAAGCTGCTGCCACTAGTCATGGCCGAGACGATGAAATGCCAGCAACGTCGTCTGCCAAGGCCGATGCCCAATGTCATAGTACAGAGCATGTCAAATCCAAAACACCAAATATCAGTAAAAAAAGGACTCCAAAACCTAAAATAAAATTGTCGGAGGAGAAGCGTAAACTTGCCAATATGCCATTTACCACACGGAGTGGCAAGGAACGGCTGAGGCCCTGGCCTATGTTCATGGCTAGTGGTTCAGCTTCACATGAGGATGGAAGCACTCAGCCTCTCGCTAGAAAACTGAAAAGACTCAAGCTGGCAAAAGCACCGCAAAGAACTGTGCGTTCTTCGAAATCCCAAATCCACAAGGAGAGTCCAATTGTGTCGGTTGCGATGCCTGACCTTCCCAACACTGGACGTGAAGAGCATGCGCCTTCCACCATTTGCACGCCCCCTGCAAGTGCTGGAAGGAGCACCCGCAGTCCAGTTCCTGATAGTCAGATTGAAGATGAAGATGTTGAAGTACACCAGGATGAGGAGGATATGGGTGTTGCTGGCGCTGGGGAGGAAATTGACCAGGAGGATTCTGATGGTGAGGTGGTTTGTTTAAGTCAGGCACCCGGGGAGACACCTGTTGTCCGTGGGAGGAATATGGCCGTTGACATGCCTGGTGAAAATACCAAAAAAATCAGCTCTTCAGTGTGGAGGTATTTCAACAGAAAAGCGGACAACAGGTGTCAAGCCGTGTGTTGCCTTTGTCAAGCTGTAATAAGTAGGGGTAAGGACGTTAACCACCTCGGAACATCCTCCCTTATACGTCACCTGCAGCGCATTCATAATAAGTCAGTGACAAGTTCAAAAACTTTGGGCGACAGCGGAAGCAGTCCACTGACCAGTAAATCCCTTCCTCTTGTAACCAAGCTCACGCAAACCACCCCACCAACTCCCTCAGTGTCAATTTCCTCCTTCCCCAGGAATGCCAATAGTCCTGCAGGCCATGTCACTGGCAATTCTGACGAGTCCTCTCCTGCCTGGGATTCCTCCGATGCATCCTTGCGTGTAACGCCTACTGCTGCTGGCGCTGCTGTTGTTGCTGCTGGGAGTCGATGGTCATCCCAGAGGGGAAGTCGTAAGCCCACTTGTACTACTTCCAGTAAGCAATTGACTGTCCAACAGTCCTTTGCGAGGAAGATGAAATATCACAGCAGTCATCCTGCTGCAAAGCGGATAACTGAGGCCTTGACAACTATGTTGGTGTTAGACGTGCGTCCGGTATCCGCCGTTAGTTCACAGGGAACTAGACAATTTATTGAGGCAGTGTGCCCCCGTTACCAAATACCATCTAGGTTCCACTTCTCTAGGCAGGCGATACCGAGAATGTACACGGACGTCAGAAAAAGACTCACCAGTGTCCTAAAAAATGCAGTTGTACCCAATGTCCACTTAACCACGGACATGTGGACAAGTGGAGCAGGGCAGGGTCAGGACTATATGACTGTGACAGCCCACTGGGTAGATGTATGGACTCCCGCCGCAAGAACAGCAGCGGCGGCACCAGTAGCAGCATCTCGCAAACGCCAACTCTTTCCTAGGCAGGCTACGCTTTGTATCACCGCTTTCCAGAATACGCACACAGCTGAAAACCTCTTACGGCAACTGAGGAAGATCATCGCGGAATGGCTTACCCCAATTGGACTCTCCTGTGGATTTGTGGCATCGGACAACGCCAGCAATATTGTGTGTGCATTAAATATGGGCAAATTCCAGCACGTCCCATGTTTTGCACATACCTTGAATTTGGTGGTGCAGAATTTTTTAAAAAACGACAGGGGCGTGCAAGAGATGCTGTCGGTGGCCAGAAGAATTGCGGGACACTTTCGGCGTACAGGCACCACGTACAGAAGACTGGAGCACCACCAAAAACTACTGAACCTGCCCTGCCATCATCTGAAGCAAGAAGTGGTAACGAGGTGGAATTCAACCCTCTATATGCTTCAGAGGTTGGAGGAGCAGCAAAAGGCCATTCAAGCCTATACAATTGAGCACGATATAGTAGGTGGAATGCACCTGTCTCAAGCGCAGTGGAGAATGATTTCAACGTTGTGCAAGGTTCTGATGCCCTTTGAACTTGCCACACGTGAAGTCAGTTCAGACACTGCCAGCCTGAGTCAGGTCATTCCCCTCATCAGGCTTTTGCAGAAGAAGCTGGAGACATTGAAGGAGGAGCTAACACGGAGCGATTCCGCTAGGCATGTGGGACTTGTGGATGGAGCCCTTAATTCGCTTAACAAGGATTCACGGGTGGTCAATCTGTTGAAATCAGAGCACTACATTTTGGCCACCGTGCTCGATCCTAGATTTAAAGCCTACCTTGGATCTCTCTTTCCGGCAGACACAAGTCTGCTGGGGTTGAAAGACCTGCTGGTGACAAAATTGTCAAGTCAAGCGGAACGCGACCTGTCAAAATCTCCTCCTTCACATTCTCCCGCAACTGGGGGTGCGAGGAAAAGGCTCAGAATTCCGAGCCCACCCGCTGGCGGTGATGCAGGGCAGTCTGGAGCGACTGCTGATGCTGACATCTGGTCCGGACTGAAGGACCTGACAACGATTACGGACATGTCGTCTACTGTCACTGCATATGATTCTCTCAACATTGATAGAATGGTGGAGGATTATATGAGTGACCGCATCCAAGTAGGCACGTCACACAGTCCGTACTTATACTGGCAGGAAAAAGTGGCAATTTGGAGGCCCTTGCACAAACTGGCTTTATTCTACCTAAGTTGCCCTCCCACAAGTGTGTACTCCGAAAGAGTGTTTAGTGCCGCCGCTCACCTTGTCAGCAATCGGCGTACGAGGTTACATCCAGAAAATGTGGAGAAGATGATGTTCATTAAAATGAATTATAATCAATTCCTCCGCGGAGACATTGACCAGCAGCAATTGCCTCCACAAAGTACACAGGGAGCTGAGATGGTGGATTCCAGTGGGGACGAATTGATAATCTGTGAGGAGGGGGATGTACACGGTGATATATCGGAGGGTGATGATGAGGTGGACATCTTGCCTCTGTAGAGCCAGTTTGTGCAAGGAGAGATTAATTGCTTCTTTTTTGGGGGGGGTCCAAACCAACCCGTCATATCAGTCACAGTCGTGTGGCAGACCCTGTCACTGAAATGATGGGTTGGTTAAAGTGTGCATGTCCTGTTTTGTTTATACAACATAAGGGTGGGTGGGAGGGCCCAAGGACAATTCCATCTTGCACCTCTTTTTTCTTTTCTTTTTCTTTGCATCATGTGCTGATTGGGGAGGGTTTTTTGGAAGGGACATCCTGCGTGACACTGCAGTGCCACTCCTAAATGGGCCCGGTGTTTGTGTCGGCCACTAGGGTCGCTAATCTTACTCACACAGTCAGCTACCTCATTGCGCCTCTTTTTTTCTTTGCGTCATGTGCTGTTTGGGGAGGGTTTTTTGGAAGGGACATCCTGCGTGACACTGCAGTGCCACTCCTAGATGGGCCCGGTGTTTGTGTCGGCCACTAGGGTCGCTAATCTTACTCACACAGCTACCTCATTGCGCCTCTTTTTTTCTTTGCGTCATGTGCTGTTTGGGGAGGGTTTTTTGGAAGGGCCATCCTGCGTGACACTGCAGTGCCACTCCTAGATGGGCCCGGTGTTTGTGTCGGCCACTAGGGTCGCTAATCTTACTCACACAGCTACCTCATTGCGCCTCTTTTTTTCTTTGCGTCATGTGCTGTTTGGGGAGGGTTTTTTGGAAGGGACATCCTGCGTGACACTGCAGTGCCACTCCTAGATGGGCCCGGTGTTTGTGTCGGCCACTAGGGTCGCTTATCTTACTCACACAGCGACCTCGGTGCAAATTTTAGGACTAAAAATAATATTGTGAGGTGTGAGGTATTCAGAATAGACTGAAAATGAGTGTAAATTATGGTTTTTGAGGTTAATAATACTTTGGGATCAAAATGACCCCCAAATTCTATGATTTAAGCTGTTTTTTAGTGTTTTTTGAAAAAAACACCCGAATCCAAAACACACCCGAATCCGACAAAAAAAATTCGGTGAGGTTTTGCCAAAACGCGTTCGAACCCAAAACACGGCCGCGGAACCGAACCCAAAACCAAAACACAAAACCCGAAAAATTTCAGGCGCTCATCTCTAGTACAAAGTAAGCTTCAAATAGTTAGAATTCTCTAGCTTAGAATTATCTACCTTTCTATGCAAGGGCACAGAGCTCAATTAATAGATTGTCTGACTGGAATGCCACAGGCAATGGGTTCGAATCTCAGGTATGTCAGCATCTTTAAATGTAATAAAGGACAGTGTGACTGAATAACAAAGAAATCTTAAGTTGAGTTCATGAATGTTGTCTATGTATTAGTGACAGAAGGGGACGGGGTAGGAGAGAGGGGCGGTCAGGAGACTTCAAAAAGGGGGGAAGCTGCAAATGAAAGTAATTAAAACAGATGATTGACAAGCGTCGCCAATAGCACCCCCTACCTATGTGCGGTGCCCCCTCCGCACAACATCTAGTTACGGCCCTGACCTATCAGGCTAAAATAGGTATATGGAGTTGGGACCTAGATATTGCGTACGCTCAATGATAGTTTTCATTTGCCTACGTGAATGTGTCCCTCTTTGTGCCGCAAAACAAAATCATGTTTTTGTATGTGACTGTAATGTGAGGAGCTTGAGCGTGTGTGCACCCATAATTAGCTATCATTTCCCCAATCTACCTGTTCTGCCTATTAGAGAATGTACATTTCTCTGACGTCCTAGTGGATGCTGGGAACTCCGTAAGGACCATGGGGAATAGCGGCTCCGCAGGAGACTGGGCACAAAAGTAAAGCTTTAGGACTACCTGGTGTGCACTGGCTCCTCCCCCCATGACCCTCCTCCAAGCCTCAGTTAGATTTTTGTGCCCGGCCGAGAAGGGTGCATTCTAGGAGGCTCTCCTGAGTTTCTTAGAAAAAGTTTAGTTTTAGGTTTTTTATTTTCAGTGAGACCTGCTGGCAACAGGCTCACTGCATCGAGGGACTAAGGGGAGAAGAAGCGAACCTGCCTGCTTGCAGCCAGCTTGGGCTTCTTAGGCTACTGGACACCATTAGCTCCAGAGGGACCGAACACAGGCCCAGCCTCGGAGTCCGGTCCCAGAGCCGCGCCGCCGGCCCCCTTACAGAGCCAGAAGCAAGAAGAGGTCCGGAAAAATCGGCGGCAGAAGACATCAGTCTTCAACAAGGTAGCGCACAGCACTGCAGCTGTGCGCCATTGCTCCTCAGGCACACTTCACACTCCGGTCACTGAGGGTGCAGGGCGCTAGGGGGGGGGCGCCCTGAGCAGCAATATAAACACCTTGGCTGGCGAAAATACACCACATATAACCCCCAGGGCTATATGGATGTATTTTAACCCCTGCCAGAATTCACCAAAAAGCGGGAGAAAAGGCCTCCGAGAAGGGGGCGGAGCCTATCTCCTCAGCACACGGGCGCCATTTTCCATCACAGCTCCGCTGGAAGGACGTCTCCCTGATTCTCCCCTGCAGTCCTGCACTACAGAAAAAGGTAAAAAAGAGAGGGGGGGCACTAATTTGGCGCAGTTTTGATAATAACAGCAGCTATAAAGGGAAAAGCACGTTATATAGTGGTTTTCCTGTCTATATATAGCGCTCTGGTATGTGCTGGCATACTCTCCCTCTGTCTCCCCAAAGGGCTAGTGGGGTCCTGTCCTCTATCAGAGCATTCCCTGTGTGTGTGCTGTGTGTCGGTACGTTTGTGTCGACATGTATGAGGAGGAAACTGATGTGGAGGCGGAGCAATTGCCTGTAATGGTGATGTCACCCCCTAGGGGGTCGACACCTGAGTGGATGAGCTTATGGAAGGAATTAGCCAGTGTCAGCTCTTTACAAAAGACAGTTGATGACATGAGACAGCCGGCTACTCAGCTTGGGCCTGTCGGGGCGTCTCAAAGGCCATCAGGGGCTCTAAAGCGCCCGTTACCTCAGATGGCAGATACAGATGCCGACACGGATACTGACTCCAGTGTCGACGGTGAAGAGACGAATGTGACTTCCAGTAGGGCCACACGTTACATGATTGAGGCAATGAAAGATGTTTTACACATTTCTGATATTACAAGTACCACTAAAAAGGGTATTATGTTTGGTGAGAAAGAACTACCCGTAGTTTTTCCTGAATCTAATGAATTAAATGAAGTGTGTGATGAAGCGTGGGTTTCCCCCGATAAAAACACCCCCTAGGGTGGATAAAGCGCTCACACGCTTGCCTAAACAGGTGGCACTACCCTCTCCTGAGACGGCCGCCCTTAAGGAACCTGCTGACAGAAAGCAGGAGAATATCCTAAAATGTATATACACACATACTGGTGTTATACTGCGACCAGCAATCGCCTCAGCCTGGATGTGCAGTGCTGGGGTGGCTTGGTCGGATTCCCTGACTGAAAATATTGATACCCTGGATAGGGACAGTATATTACTGACTATATTGCATTTAAAAGATGCATTTTTATATATGCGTGATGCACAGAGGGATATTTGCCGACTGGCATCAAGAGTAAGTGCGCTGTCCATTTCTGCCAGAAGAGGGTTATGGACGAGGCAGTGGTCAGGTGATGCGGATTCCAAAAGGCATATGGAAGTATTGCCTTATAAAGGGGAGGAGTTATTTGGGGTAGGTCTATCAGACCTGGTGGCCACGGCAACGGCTGGGAAATCCACACTTTTACCCCAGGTAGCCTCTCAACATAAGAAGACGCCGTATTATCAGGCGCAGTCCTTTCGGCCCCATAAGGGCAAGCGGGCAAAAGGTTCCTCATTTCTGCCCCGTGGCAGAGGAAGAGGAAAAAGGCTGCAGCAGACAGCCAGTTCCCAGGAACAGAAGCCCTCTCCCGCTTCTGCCAAGTCCTCAGCATAACGCTGGGGCTTTACAAGCGGACTCAGGCACGGTGGGGGCCCGTCTCAAGAATTTCAGAGCGCAGTGGGCTCACTCACAAGTGGACCCCGGGATCCTTCAGGTGGTATCTCAGGGGTACAAATTGGAATTCGAGACGTCTTCCCCTCGCTGTTTCCTAAAGTCTGCTTTACCGACGTCTCCCTCCGACAGGGAGGCGGTATTGGAAGCCATTCACAAGCTGTATTCTCAGCAGGTGATAATTAAGGTACCCCTCCTGCAACAGGGAAAGGGGTATTATTCCACGCTGTTGGTGATACCGAAGCCGGACGGCTCGGTGAGACCTATTTTAAATCTAAAATCTTTGAACACTTACATACAGAGGTTCAAATTCAAGATGGAGTCACTCAGAGCAGTGATCGCGAACCTGGAAGAAGGGGATTATATGGTGTCTCTGGACATCAAGGATGCTTACCTCCATGTCCCAATTTACCCTTCTCATCAAGGGTACCTCCGGTTTGTGGTACAGAACTGCCACTATCAGTTTCAGACGCTGCCGTTTGGATTGTCCACGGCACTCCGGGTCTTTACCAACGTAATGGCCGAAATGTTGATACTCCTCCGAAGGAAAGGAGTTTTTAATTATCCCTTACTTGGACGATCTCCTGATAAGGGCGAGATCCAGGGAACAGTTGGTAGTCGGGTTAACAATATCCCAAAAATCGCAGCTGATCCCGACGACACGTCTTCTATTCCTAGGGATGATCCTGGACACAGTCCAGAAAAAGGTGTTTCTCCCGGAGGAGAAAGCCAGGGAGTTATCCGAGCTAGTCAGAAACCTCCTAACACCAGGCCAAGTCTCAGTGCATCAATGCACAAGGGGCCTGGGAAAAATGGTGGCTTCCTACGAAGCAATCCCATTTGGCAGATTCCACGCAAGAACATTCCAGTGGGATCTGCGGGACAAATGGTCCGGATCGCATCTTCAGATGCATCAGCGGTTAACCCTGTCCCCAAGGACAAGGGTGTCTCTCCTGTGGTGGTTGCAGAGTGCTCATCTTCTAGAGGGCCGCAGATTCGGCATTCAGGACTGGGTCCTGGTGACCACAGATGCCAGCCTGAGAGGCTGGGGAGCAGTCACACAGGGAAAAAATTTCCAGGGCTTGAGGTCAAGCCTGGAGACATCACTTCACATAAATATTCTGGAGTTAAGGGCCATTTACAATGCTCTAAGCCAAGCAAGACCTCTGCTTCAAGGTCAGCCGATGCTGTTCCAGTCGGACAACATCACGGCAGTCGCCCACGTAAACAGACAGGGCGGCACAAGAAGCAGGAGGGCAATGGCAGAAGCTGCAAGGATTCTTCGCTGGGCGGAAAATCATGTAATAGCACTGTCAGCAGTGTTCATTCCGGGAGTGGACACGACCTCCACCCGGGAGAGTGGGGACTTCATCCAGAAGTCTTCCACATGATTGTGAACCGTTGGGAAAAACCAATGGTGGACATGATGGCGTCCCGCCTCAACAAAAAACTGGACAGGTATTGCGCCAGGTCAAGGGACCCTCAGGCAATAGCTGTGGACGCTCTGGTAACACCGTGGGTTTACCAGTCGGTGTATGTGTTCCCTCCTCTGCCTCTCATACCCAAGGTACTGAGAATTATAAGACGGAGAGGAGTAAGAACTATACTCGTGGCTCCGGGTTGGGCCAAGAAGGACTTGGTACCCGGAACTTCAAGAGATGCTCACAGAGGACCCGTGGCCTCTGCCTCTAAGAAGGGACCTGCTCCAGCAAGGACCCTGTCTGTTTCAAGACTTACCGCGGCTGCGTTTGACGGCATGGCGGTTGAACGCCGGATCCTAAAGAAAAAAGGCATTCCGGAGGAAGTCATCCCTACCCTGATCAAAAAGCCAGGAGGGATGTGACCGCAAAACATTATCACCGCATTTGGCGAAAATATGTTGCGTGGTGCGAGGCCAGGAAGGCCCCAACGGAGGAATTTCAACTGGGTCGATTCCTGCATTTCCTGCAAACAGGAGTGTCTATGGGCCTCAAATTGGGGTCCATTAAGGTTCAAATTTCGGCCCTGTCGATTTTCTTCCAAAAAGATCTGGCTTCAGTTACTGAAGTCCAGACATTTGTCAAGGGAGTGCTGCATATACAGCCTCCTTTTGTGCCTCCAGTGGCACCTGGGGATCTCAATGTAGTTTTGGGGTTCCTCAAATCACATTGGTTTGAACCACTTAAATCTGTGGATTTAAAACATCTCACATGGAAAGTGGTCATGCTGTTGGCCCTGGCTTCGGCCAGGCGCGTGTCAGAATTGACGGCTTTATCCTGTAAAAGCCCTTATCTGACTTTCCATTCGGACAGGGCGGAATTGAGGACTAGTCCTCAGTTTCTCCCTAAGGTGGTGTCAGCGTTTCACCTGAACCAGCCTATTGTGGTGCCTGCGGCTACTAGGGACTTGGAGGATTCCAAGTTGCTGGACGTTGTCAGGGCCCGGAAAATATGTTTCCAGGACGGCTGGAGTCAGAAAATCTGACTCGCGGTTTATCCTGTATGCACCCAACAAGCTGGGTGCTCCTGCTTCTAAGCAGACTATTGCTCGTTGGATTTGTAGTACAATTCAGCTTGCACATTCTGTGGCAGGCCGGCCACAGCCAAAATCTGTAAAAGCCCATTCCACAAGGAAGGTGGGCTCATCTTGGGCGGCTGCCCGAGGGGTCTCGGCTTTACAACTTGCCGAGCAGCTACTTGGTCAGGGGCAAACACGTTTGCTAAATTCTACAAATTTGATACCCTGGCTGAGGAGGACCTGGAGTTCTCTCATTCGGTGCTGCAGAGTCATCCGCACTCTCCCGCCCGTTTGGGAGCTTTGGTATAATCCCCATGGTCCTTACGGAGTTCCCAGCATCCACTAGGACGTCAGAGAAAATAAGAATTTACTTACCGATAATTCTATTTCTCGTAGTCCGTAGTGGATGCTGGGCGCCCATCCCAAGTGCGGATTGTCTGCAATACTTGTACATAGTTATTGTTAACTAAATCGGGTTATTGTTGTTGTGAGCCATCTTTCCAGAGGCTCCTCTGTTATCAAGCTGTTAACTGGGTTCAGATCACAAGTTGTACGGTGTGATTGGTGTGGCTGGTATGAGTCTTACCCGGGATTCAAAATCCTTCCTTATTGTGTACGCTCGTCCGGGCACAGTGTCCTAACTGAGGCTTGGAGGAGGGTCATGAGGGGAGGAGCCAGTGCACACCAGGTAGTCCTAAAGCTTTACTTTTGTGCCCAGTCTCCTGCGGAGCCGCTATTCCCCATGGTCCTTACGGAGTTCCCAGCATCCACTACGGACTACGAGAAATAGAATTATCGGTAAGTAAATTCTTATTTTTTGTACCCCCCCCCCAGACACTGCCAGTTTGGTCATTTGTGCAAAAAAAAATCATAACATCAATAAATAAGCAATTGCATAGAGAAACTGCATTGTTGTGTGTTACCAGTGGCACTTTATGTGCATACGAATAGTATAATATATAGTAGATTATTGTGTAAGCAAGGGGATTATTTCAATAGCAGGGATTGTCCTTTTCTAAGCATACACTCAATAGTTTCATCTGTTCTTCTTTGCAGGATCATTCAGACAACTCACTAGGAGCAGCTGTAACACTTGCCCATGAGATTGGCCACAACTTTGGGATGAACCACGATACACTGGAAAGGGGCTGCAACTGCAAAGGATATGACAAGGGAGGCTGCATTATGACTCCATCCACCGCGTGAGTCCGTTATCCAAATTTTTTATTAGTATTTACAGTATATGGTGCATTTAATATTTGCTTAAAGCTGTAGAGTGCCAGACGGCCGAAGGCCGTTGGACCGCCACGATCGCTTCTGCCTGCGCGGTTGCTGTTTCGTGGGCTCGGTCCAGCCAAGGCAGGCGTGGCCGGACTGAATGGGGGGCGGGCCGCTGCGTGACGTCACACGCACCCGCTGCGGGCCAGGGAGTGACGAGTAGCTCTCGGCCAGCACGCTAAAGCTGCGCTGGCCGTGAGCAACTCCTAAAGTTAAAAAGCATCGCCGCTGGGTGATGCTTTTGCACTTCTGCGGAGGGGGGGGGGGGGGGGGGGGGGAGAGGGCGGCAGTGCCATGTGGGGCGGGATAGCCCTGTGCTGGGCGTCTCCCCGCATGTCTATGCTCAGGATCAACTCGGAATGACCCCCTAAATCATTACAGCAGGGGATTAAGTCCGACTGCCCAGTCTCAATTAATCCTGTTAAAGGCCAAGATAAAGGTGGACCCATCTGTATAGGCAATATTTCCACTTATACTCTTCAGAAGGTTTTGATAAATCTCCACAATGGAATGATGAAGTTGGGGCAATCTGGTCTTTTAGGTGGAATATGCCGTACATTTCTGCCTTTGTAGAGGCAAAACTAAGACCAAATCAATTATTATGTGTCAGGCTTGTAAGTCTAGTGGGGGTAGTAACCGCAATCGGCATATGTATAAAGTCGTCATGAGACCACCATCCTTGGACCCAACATAGTCTAGAAATTTGGTCCAATCACTGTATGAGCAACCTGTGCAGTCAGACACAATTTGCTTTTTTGCGAAACAGACACGGATGTTTGATGAGTGGCCGTCTCTGCGTGTGTTTTTTTCCCCATGTAATACAATTAATAGATTATTGCCTAGGTGCCCCCACAAAGTTTAATCTGTCCTTGGTTGCCAGTATATCTGTGTACGTACATGCAGTGGCGGATCCAGGGGGGGGAGGGGGCACCCAGGCACGTGTCCCCCCTGTCATTTAGGATTATTCACTATATCTGCAAGGGCTGTGGGGCCGCAGGTTGCATGTACGTACCCCAGCCCCCCTGCCACACCACAGATCGGATCGGAATAGAGATCCGATCTGCGGTGCTGCGCTCCCCGGCTCCCGTCCCCACTACTGCTCAGGGAGCCGGCTAGCCCGGTCCCCCTGTGTGCGGCACACTCAGGCAGCAGCGGGTCCGTCCTCCCCCCCCCCCCCCCCCTGCCGCTGCATCGGAAGCCGTGATCAAACCAGGACTCCCAGCTGCAGCAGATCCCAGCGTGCAGCTCCCACCGCTGCCCTGCTGCCAGCGCTTCCCCCTCTCCCCATCCTCCTCACACATGGCAGCCAGAGCCCCGCAGCACTCTCTCCCGCAGCCGCACCACGTCTCCTCATCTCGGCGGCACAACTAGTGAAGGCCCCCTCCCCTGCTACGGCATCTGTGAGTATATTGCTTTCGGGCCATCAGTGCTGCGGACCCCTTGCCTGACATACTGTCACAGTGTTGGTGTTCTATAGAGACTACATAACCAGTATAATATGGGGGCATTGAAGTTATTTCCTCCCTGGCTCCCCTCTCATAGGACCCTTTACTTTAGAGACTGCTGATGGGGATCAGTACTAAATCCCGATGGACGGGATCCCGGCGGTCGAAATACCGACGCCGGAATCCCGACCACACAATCCCGACAGGGGTGGCGAGCGGAATGCAGCCCCTTGCGGGCTCGCTTCGCTCGCCACGCTCGGCACACTATTATATTCTCCCTCTATGGGTGTCGTGGACACCCACGGAGGGAGAATATGTCAGGATTGTTCCGGTCGGGATTCCGGAGTCGGTATTTCGACCGCCGGGATTCCGTCCGGCGGATCTTGACCGCATCCCCTGCTGATGCACTCATTCAACTTACATGTGTCCCCACCCAACTCTCCTCCATTATTTTCCGCCTCCCATGCTTGTACAGTATTAGAGGCACACAGAAGCTTCACTAGTGTGCTTCTTACCCCCTCCCATAGTTGTCCTCTAACCCCCCTGTGCCGCTGACCTACCTACCTATGTGTGCCACTGAACTGCTCCCCATATGTGCCTCGGCACCCACCTGTCCATGTGTGCCACTAACTGTCTCCTCTATGTGCTTATCTGAACCCACCTCCCCTTGTGCTCGCAGACACCTCATCCCATGTGTGCTTCAGCGTCACCTAACCCCTTTGTGCTTCTGACCACCCTATGAGGGTAATTCCAAGTTGATTGCAGCAGGAAATTTTTTAGCAGTTGGGCAAAACCATGTGCAGTGCAGGAAGGGGGGGGGGGGGGGCAGATATAACATTTGCAGAGAGAATTAGATTTGGGTGGGTTATTTTGTTTCTGTGCAGGGTAAATACTGCCTGCTTTATTTCTACACTGCAATTCATCCCACCCAAATCTATCTCTCTCTGCACATGTTATATCTGCCTCCCCTGCAGTGCACATGGTTTTGCCCAACTGCTAACAAAGTTCCTGCTGCGATCAACTCTGAATTACCCCCTATGTGCCTTTGAGCCACCCACCCCATCTATTTCTGTGTAATCACCGCCATCCCCAATTCATTTCCCTTTTTTTAATACTACGCCGCAGCACCAGCCGTGAGCCCGGACTCCCAGCTGCAGCAGATCCCAGCGTGCAGCTCCCACTCCTTCCTCCTCTCTGCCCTACTGCCAGAACTTCCCACTCGATCCCTGTCCTCCTCACGCATGGCAGCCAGAGCCCCACAGCACTCTCTCCCACATCGACACAGCTAGTGAAGGCCCCCTCCCCTGCTTCGGCCTCTGCTGACACTTTCAACTAGGTATAAAGTGTAGATATATATCTCATATAAAAGTGCCCCATTGCCACATCTGGCATGCCACGTGTCACTAACCCCTGACAATGAGCATGAAACCTATGGCAACGAGCATGAAACCACTGGCAATGAGCATGGAACCAAGGGCATGAAACCCTTGGCAACGAACATGAGACCCCTGGCAACAGGCATGAAACCGTTGGCAATGAGCATGAGACCCCTGGCAACGAGCACGTAATTTAAAAATAATTAGAGGCCTTACTGTGGGCATAATTTGTAATAGACATTATTGTGTGTGGAGCATAAAATGGTGTCAGGGGTATACTGTATGTGGCATAAGGTGTAATGGGCATTACAGGGTATGGCATAATGTGTGGAATAGTGTGGAATGGGCATTACGGTGTGTAGAATAATGTGGAACTGGAAAGGGCATTACTATAAGGAACAAACATGACAAGTAATGCAAAGGGCATGAATCAGTTTTTTTCCCCTGTGTTTTTATATTTCCTCTGTTGTATAGGGGGCTCTACCTGCCATAATGTGTACAAGGTGTACTACTGTGCGGTGTTATGTGACTGACAAACACTACTGTGCGGTGTAATGTGACTGACAAACCCTACTGTGCGGGATAATGTGAATTGGTACTATTCTGTGGCCATACCCCTTCTCCATGAAGCCACGCCCCTATTTTTGGCAGCACACCTTCGGCGAGCACTAACCCTTTCCTTTTTCCATACCCTCACTTCAGAAATTCCACTTCGACCACTGTATATATATATATATACCTTCTCTTAACTAGGGGCCCCACTGTCTTAAGTGCCCCGGGCCCCCATGGTCTTAATCCAGCTCTGCCGGCACAGTGACAGGGAGAAGCCCTCGTCTCTAGCGGCTCCAGCGTTCCCTGTCATGCAGGCCGGGCAGCTTAAACTCACCCGACTCCTCCTGCTATTAGGGGCGTGAAACTACACCTTACTCCATGCCCCGGCGTTTGCTCTCCCTGCTGGAGACCCCGGTTGACCAGGGAACCAGAACAGGCATCTTCTCCTCCGGCTCCCCTGTTCCGGCCGCTGTCAGTGTGAGTGGTGTTCCCGGCAACCAGCAGTGCAGAGGGGTGAGAAGGCGTGAGGGAGGATGAGGGGGCATCCACAAAGCTGCAGTGGATATTTGATAATATGGGGAGAAATGTCACAGGGGGAGGGGGGTCCTCTTTGCTTGGGGAAGATGCTCTATCTGGGGGTAGGGGGGGGGGTTCTGTCCTTTGAGGTATATAATGGTGTTGGAGAAGCTGTGATGGGATGAAGTTCATTGAAGTGGGGGAGTGCTGTGAGGTAGGCATTGAAGGGCTGGTGGGGGTGCTCTGCCCAGTCCTGGTTACAGACTCTCTCACCCACAACATCTGCCCCACAGACACTCACCCCGTCCCCCACCACACCTGTCATTGCACACTCACCCTGTCACCCACCACACCTGTACTCTATGCCCCCAGCGTGATGAAACAAGGTTGTGGCTGGTGAGTACGGAATTCCCTGTGAGGCCACACCTACCATCCCAGGAGTTCGCACAAAGACCAACCCCCCCCCCCCTCCCGCCTTTCCCTATCGTGGTGCCCCCCCTGTCATTTTGTTCTGGATCCGCCCCTGCATACATGTCCAGTGCTGTGCCTGGCAGATATGGGCTTGAGTCATGTTGTTAAGCATGTGACTGGTTCATATTACAGTTGGTACCTATACAGACATTTCATATGGAAAGCTGAAAGACTGAAGTACCAATTTGGCCAAAACTGTAGACAAGAACCAAACATATCACTTCTGGTGTCACTAGGACCTATAATAGTGTGGTAAGTAGAAAACCACCAATCCAAACTATGTTACTGGGACAGTTAGTGTAGTGTAAGTAGGCAGGAGGAGGCTTCTGGAAAGCTTTTCATATGCAGCGTCGGACTGGGTCATGAAGGGCCCACTAGGGAATCCAGTGGTAAGGGCTCAAGCTTATGGTGCGTGGACATACACCAGAGGGAATGAGGCCATGCAGAAAACAAAGGAGGGGACGGGTGTATCAGGACCAACCATTTTGATTGGCAGGAGGGCAAATCTTGGTGTAGTTTCCACAGAATCCAACCGAGAAACAATTCATGGTCCTGCTCCACCAAGTTACTGAGCCTTAGAGGAGGAAGTGGGGCTCTCAGGCAGTGAGGACCACCAGATACTTCCCCTGTACATGGTGGGCCAGTCTGACTCTGCATATGCATAGCTGTATATAAATGGGACGTTTATTTCTGGTTGTCATTCTAACAACATCTAAATTTCTGCTATATTATTTTAATAGTAAAGTGCAATGGGATCTGCTGGCTGGCACTGCCAAGGCCCAATCAGACTTGCCTCCAACCTGCCTTAAGATTCATCCCGTCACCAAAGCCTACCACCCCTGCCACTAACACATTATCACCTGCACCCCCCCCGCTCAGAGCCCTCTTTTGTCCGTCTATATTCAAAATAGAATGTAAGCTCTTGTGAGAAGGACAAGTTACGTACTTGTCTGTATATGTATGTGCTGATGTATAAGGCATGTAGAAGGCACCAAATAGGTGGATTTACTCCGTACTTGTCGACATCTTGACACGGGTCTCCAGGAGTGTCCAGAGGAGGGGGCAGCCAGTTGGGCATCATGGGGAAATGGTACTACGATCTCGGATTTGCAGTGGGCAGGGCAATGAGATGTGACTGCTCTTCCCGGAGTCCGATACAGCCACCCGAGATTCCGGACAGTCAAGGAGAGTACGCAAGTAGAATTTATGCAGGTCTGCATTTGCGTGAACCCACCCGACGTACACCCCTGTGCCGCCTCTCTGGTCGTTAGCATACGTGCACAGCGTGAATAAATACCAGGTAGTCTCTGCAAACAGTCAGCATTTTCTGAGCCTTAAAAACACGATCATACAAAACTCATAGTGAGATTTATCACAGCTTGGAGAGAGATAAAGTGTAAAGAGATAAAGTTCCAGCCAATCAGCTCCTGTCATTTTACAGGCTGTGTTTTAAAAATGACAGGAAGAAGCTGATTGTTTTGTACGTACTTTATCTCTCTCTCTCTCTCTCTTTACGTCTCCTCTTTATCTCTCTCTCTCCACTTTATCTCTTTCCAAGCTTTGCTAAATCTTCCCCTAAAATGTTAAATGAACCCAAGGTACCTTTAAACCGCCATAAGGAGTACTATTACCGAAAAGTAGACATTAAGGGGGACATTTACTAAGCAGTGATAAGAGCGGAGAAGTGAGCCACTGGAGAAGTTGCCCCATCAACCAATCAGCAGCTCTGTATAAATTTATAGTATGCAAATTGTAAATGTTACTTCAGTGCTGATTGGTTGCCATGGGCAACTTCTCCACTGGCTCACTTCTCCGCTCTTATCACTGTTTAGTAAATGTCCCCCTTAATGTACTTGTGAAACAGATTCCGTGACGCAGTTCTAATAGTAGGAATGTCCGCCCAGTTACAGGTTAATGGCACGTTTTTTTACATATCTACTTATGATGCTACAAATCTGTTGAACAGTGCAATAATTTCCCTATAAGATTCCTGACACATGGGCTTACTGATGCTGAAACACTTGTTTTCATTACTGCCACTGGCATGCACATCAGCTGGAGAGGTGAGCAGGTATGTAATCATGTAGAGGACTGTGATTAAGACGGAGAGGGGGGATGTCAGTGTGTTATTTATAGAAATCCCCTGCGCTGAAGTATGGCACTGAGATATATTTTCCTGTCAAACGAGCAGAACTTTTAGAGCAGATATCAGGATCAGTAGAGGACCGGCTGCCATGATGCAGTCTTTTTTGTATAACTAGGCTATTGTGTTGGAGGGAAGCGGTTAACATACCGCTGCACAGGATTCCGGCGATCACGATGCCGACGCCGGAATCACGCACAGCGGTACAATGCCGGCGCCAGAATACAGACGAGGTAGGTGGTTCTCCCTTTAAGGATGTCCATGACCGTGCCCGCAGCATGGCGAGTGCAGCGAGCCCGCAAGGGGCTTACTAGCGCACGACCTGCTGCGACCTACTGGTGGCTGGGATGCCGCTGATAGCCAGCATACCGGCCATCGGTAATTCATACCGAACCCGTGTTGGACAATGGCCATAGAAACCAATGTCCAGCTTATACAATTACTAGGAGTGTTGTCCCTCACAGGTGTCACTGGGATGGTTCCTTGTCAATGGATAGGTTGTAAGCTTGTTGTGACTGGGATTTGCCAACAAAATGGCTGCCGGCACTGTTTCTAGGCAACAGGTGCAGTTACCACTGAGAGTCTCCTATAAAGCTTCACTATCACCTTTTATTATGGTGCCCCCGTGCCTTGGGTGTAGTATCGGAGCTACAGATGGTTTTGCCATGGGCGCGTGTGTAAACTAGTACAGTTGCCCTTATTTATCAATAAGTGATAAATTTCACTGTGAGTGATAAATTGCACCAGCCAATCACCTCCTAACTGCCATGTCACAGGCTGTGTTTGAAAAATGCGAAATGAAAACTACCCTAAGGTAATGTTGCTCCTGGCGCTTAATCGGGAGGTTCTACACAGCTGCTTAAACAAAAAAGGGGTTGGCCAGGCCCCAAATAAATACAGAAACAATAAAATGTGTAGCGCTTATTGGTCACATATGAGGAGAGCAGATCATTACAGTACACATGTTTAATAGCTTGAATAATTCATATAGCACAACAATATATATAATAAAACAACAATAAGAATACAAACTAGTATAAAAATACTGTAATTGTGATTTAAAATTTATCAATAAAATATTGCATGCGGTGCTGCTCCCAACCGGAAGGATAAGAGTACCAGAAATAAAGCAAGTGACCTGTTCCCTTTAAACAGTCCCCTTGAAAGTCTCGTGTGGACCTATATAGTTGACAACCGTGAATAATAGTTACCATCTGCGTATTCCAGGTGTTTAAGCGGTCCAGCTTCCCGCAAATAGCAGTCCCTTGATGAAAAGATGCAAAGGATGGTCACGGTAAGGAAATCCCTTATGCAAAGTCCAACAACGATGATGGGGGGGCTTGGTCCAGGTCTCTCGGTCCTCTGTTAGTGTGTGTCCGTGGGAGTAGGCACGTGCAGCAGCAATCACCAACGCGTTTTGTTGCGTTCACGCAGCTTTTTCAAACTTTTTTCGTTGCGTGAACGCAACGAACCGCGTTGGTGGATTGCTGCTGCCGGTGCCTACCACTGCTGCTACATTACTGGTCATTACCACTACTGCTACATTACTGGTCATTACCACTACTGCTACTTACCGGTCATTACCACTACTGCTACATTACCGGTCATTGCCACTACTGCTATATTACTGGTCATTACCACTACTGCTACTTGCCGGTCATTACCACTACTGCTACATTACCGGTCATTGCCACTACTGCTATATTACTGGTCATTGCCACTACTGCTACATTACTGGTCATTGCCACTACTGCTACATTACTGGTCATTGCCACTACTGCTACATTACTGGTCATTGCCACTACTGCTATATTACTGGTCATAGCCACTGCTGCTACATTACTGGTCATTACCACTGCTGCTACATTACTGGTCATTGCCACTACTGCTACATTACTGGTCATTACCCAGAGCCGGCCCTAGCTATAGGCAAGCTAGGCAATTGCCTAGGGCATTTGGAATGCCCAGGGGCATTCAAGCCTGCCTAGTGTCGGCAGACAGTGACAGGGCCCGCAGCTGGTGATGTTAGCTATTGTACTAATGAGTCTAGTGACTCATAGTATGCCGCCCAGACGCTGCGGGGTCGTAACCAGGGACACTGCAGTGTGGTAGGGGAGAGAAGAAAACGAGTTGCTAGCTATTGCGGGACCACAACCGCCCCCTTCTTCCTCTCTGCCATGCCCCCTCCCATCCACAGGAACAGGCCAGCCCCCTTCCAAACGCCCCCTTCTTCCCCTCTATACCCGCTCTCTCCCATCCATATCATGACCTAGCCAGCTCCCTTCGGTCCTGGGCGGGGACTGGTGTCTCCTGGACAAAGGTCCAAGCCCCGCCTCCTTCTTCCCCTCAGCCAGCCCAGTCCCCGCTTTCCTTCTACCCTACTCTGTCCCGGCTGGAGAACCAAGCCCAGCCCCCTTATTCCATTCAGCCCCGCCCCTTATTACCCTCAGCAGGTCCTCACTTTGCTTCTACCTTCACTGCCCAGGCTGGAGGACCAAGCCCCGCCCCTTTTTCCATTCAGCCCGCAACCACCTCTAGTCTTCTGTCTACCCAGCTCAGCTCTCTCACAGGACCCTGCCAGGCGCGCCTCCTCCTTCAACACTACCATGTCGCAGTGTCACCTCCTCTGAAGCTGCAGTGGACAGAGAGAGGACTTCATTATGGTAAGTTCATGTGGAGGGTGCCACAAGGATGTGTTACTGAGCAGAATGTAGTGCAGTGCAGTCATGTAGTTTTAGTGTATAGGGGGTATTTAACGTATTGATTTAGTGTGGCATATCAGTGGGTGTAGTGCAGGTATGTAGTGCAGTAGGGGGTATTTAGTGTAGGTATGTTCTGCAGCGTACAGGGGGATGTAGTGTAGTGATTTAGGGCCTGATTCAGCATGAGTTGTATTTGTGCAAAAATTCGTACATACAGTACAACTCATTCCACTAACATGCGGGGGGGCCGCCCACCACAGGGCAAGGTCGCCCTGCATGCCCGGTCCTTCCCCCGCTGAAATGCAAGCGCTTTGCTAAACAGTGAAGCGCTTGCATGTTTAGGGTAGACACAGCCTAGCTGCGAAGGCAGTCGCAGCAGCTGCATGTGAAGTAATGCCGCCGCGACCCGGCCTGCAAATGGTCCGGACACGCCTGCATTGTCTGGACTACAACACCGCCCCAAAAACTCCATGTCAACGCCCTGCCCGCCCCATGAACACCTCTACCTGTCAATCAGCAGAGGCGTTCGCAAGAGTGAGATGCAGTCACATTCTCACTGTGTGCACACACTGCACAAGGACTTCAGTACGCGAATGCATCGCTGATGCGTTCCATACTGAATTAGGCCCTTAGTGCAGCATATACAGTAAATGGGAATGTATAAGAGTGATGTAGTGCGGCTTATAGGGGGGCTGTACTGTAATGATTTAGTGCGGAATATAGGGTGGATTTAGGTCCTCATTCTGAGTTGATTGCTCGCTACAGATTTTCGCAGCGCAGCGATCATAGCAAAACGGGGCTAATTTGCACATGCGTATGCACCGCAATGCGCACGCGCGGTGTACGGGTACAACGAGCAACGTGGTTTTGCACAGGTTCTAGTGACGCTTTGAGTCGCACAGCCGAATGCAGGGAGATTGACAGGAAGTGGGAGTTTCTGGGTGGCAACTGACTGTTTTCTGGGAGTGTTTGGAAAAACGCAGGCGTGGCCGGGCGTTTGCTGGGCGGGTGTCTGACGTCATTACCGTGTCACTCGTCGCAGCAATCATCGCACAGAATAAGTAACTACAGGGCTGGTCTAGTTCTGCACAAAACGTGTTTGCAGCCGCTCTGCTGCCCAGGCATTCACACTCCTGCTATGCTAAAATACACTCCTGTGTGGGCGGCGATTATGCGTTTGCACGGCTGCTAAAAGTAGCTAGCGAACGATCAACTAGGAATGAGGGCCTTAGTGTAGTGATTTAGTGCTGCGTATAGGGGGAGGTAGTGTAGTGATGTACTGTGGCATATAAAAGGGAATGTAGTCTAGTGATATAGTGTTGCATATAGGGGTAGTGAGGTGAGCATAGGTGAGATTTAGTGATGTGATGTGTAGCGGGGATGTGGGGACACACTGCTGTTGAGGGGGGATAAAGAAAAAATAAAAAATAAAATATATATATATATATATATATATATATATATATACTCACTGCGCTTCCAATATAAAATTTAAATCAAACGAAACAAATATAGCAATAACTCTAATACCGCTTTCACAAAGCAATAGTGGGTCGCACCAAGGACTTGTGCACATCTCCTTCCTGGGTGCAACTCGCTTGAGTCCCCTTTCAGACTGGTGGCACGAACCCGTCATATTGGCAGGTTGATCATCTCCAAGTGCCACCTCTACCTATAGCGCCGCCTCTCCGTATAGTGTGATCAGATCCCGGGTCGCATCGCCCCGGCAACCCATTCACATTGAACCTGACCCGATAATAACTCGGGAATAACCCTGCTTTATTCCTGGGTTGAAATACTGGGCCGGTCGACCCGAAAAAAGGACACATAACCCTTTCACACTGCACCTTGACCCGAATCGACCCAGCAATATACTGGGTTATTTTGGCAATGTGAAAGGGGTATATGTGTCTGCTCCTTACTAAATAATCATGGCTTGCCTTTACATTTTTTTATATATCGTACTCAATTGATATGCATTCATCACTTATCAAAAACAATAATATAATAAATGAGACCTTATTATGTAATTATTCAAAAAGCCTGTATCAGAATCCAAATGACAGTTCAATAAAATAAAACATATATATACACTTCTTGCCAGATAGTAACTGTTATTACCAGTAAAGTATTTCTTTAAGCAATAAACAGTGCTTAGTAGATAATTGTATCATACAAGAATGTAAAAACAATCCTGTTAGTTACATGCAGTTTGCCATGCACAATAAGCGGTCTACCGGTTAGCGGCTTTAGAAGCTTATATATTTAGTAGAAAGCTTTTAACTTGGTAATAGTAAGCTGTGCAGTACCTGTAACTGGCATCCCGGTGCAGGTATAACTCCAAATATGTGGTCTCCGATAGATGTGGTAAATAACCAGTGCATTAATATTTTCCACTTGTAATGTAACTTGGATAAGATTGGTCAGCATGGCCACACTAAACCTCTGTTGCTATCAGGCAGTCTCGCCTCACTGTAGAGTAATTGTCCTCATACGATAGGGGGGTATCCTCTGGTTTTGCTTGCAGCAAAGTAGGAGACATACGACTGTTAAAAGCACGGACCGCCGGACAGGGAGGGAAGGGGGGGGGCACCAGGCAAAATATTGCCTAGGGCATCAAATTGGCTAGGGCCGGCTCTGTCATTACCACTACTGCTACATTGCCGTTCATTACCACTGCTGCTACATTAACGGTCATTACCACTACTGCTACTTGCCGGTCATTGCCACTACTGCTACATTACCGGTCATTGCCACTACTGCTATATTACCGGTCATTGCCACTACTGCTACATTACTGGTCATTGCCACTACTGCTATATTACTGGTCATTGCCACTGCTGCTACATTACTGGTCATTACCACTGCTGTCATTGCCACTACTGCTACATTACTGGTCATTACCACTACTGCTACATTGCCGTTCATTACCACTGCTGCTACATTAACGGTCATTACCACTACTGCTACATTACTGGTCATTGCCACTGCTGCTACATTACTGGTCATTGCCACTGCTGCTACATTACTGGTCATTACCACTGCTGCTACATTACTGGTCATTACCACTGCTGCTACATTAACGGTCATTACCACTACTGCTACATTACTGACCGTTGCTACTGCTGCTGCATTACTGGTCATTGCCACTACTGCTACATTACTGGTCATTGCCACTACTGCTACATTACTGGTCATTGCCACTACTGCTACATCACTGGTCATAACCACTGCTGCTACATCACTGGTCATTACCACTACTGCTACATTACTGGTCGTTGCCACTGCTGCTACATTACTGGTCGTTGCCACTACTGCTATATTAATGGTCATTGCCAATACTGCTACATTGCAGGACATTGCCACTACTGCTATATGCTATATATAGCTTTGCCCTTCTGCTCCATGAGAGCTTTCTGTCCACCCTGAGCCCGCCTTAGGACACCTGTGTTACGGTTTGACAGGTGTACCACCCCTGTTAAATAGACAATAGAGATAGATGCCTCCTGCCTGTGGGAGATGGGCGCCTCCTACCTGTGGCAGATGGGCGCCTCCTGCCTGTGGGAGATGGATGCCTCCTGCCTGTGGGAGATGGACGCCTCCTGCCTGTGGGAGATGGACGCCTCCTGCCTGTGGGAGATGGACGCCTCCTGCCTGTGGGAGATGGACGCCTCCTGCCTGTGGGAGATGGACGCCTCCTGCCTGTGGGAGATGGACGCCTCCTGCCTGTGGGAGATGGACGCCTCCTGCCTGTGGGAGATGGACGCCTCCTGCCTGTAGGAGATGGACGCCTCCTTCCTGTAGGAGATAGACGCCTCCTGTCTGTAGGAGATAGAAGCCTTGATAAATGCCTCCTGCCTGTAGGAGATAGACGCCTCCTGCCTGTAGGAGATAGGCCCCTCCTGTCTGTAGGGGATAGGCACCTCCTGTCTGTTGGAGATGGACGCCTCCTGCCTGTAGGAGATGGCCGCCTCCTGTCTGTAGGAGATGGCCGCCTCCTGTCTGTAGGAGATGGACGCCTCCTGCCTGTAGGAGATGGACGCCTCCTGCCTGTAGGAGATGGACGCCTCCTGCCTGTAGGAGATAGACGCCTCCTGCCTGTAGGAGATAGGCCCCTCCTGTCTGTAGGGGATAGGCACCTCCTGTCTGTAGGAGATGGACGCCTCCTGCCTGTAGGAGATGGCCGCCTCCTGTCTGTAGGAGATGGACGCCTGCTGTCTGTAGGAGATGGACGCCTGCTGTCTGTAGGAGATATACGCCTCCTGTCTGTAGGAGATAGACGCCTCCTATCTGTAGGAGATAGAAGCCTCGATAGATGCCTCCTGCCTGTAGGAGATAGACGCCTCCTGCCTGTAGGAGATAGACGCCTCCTGTCTGTAGGAGATGGACGCCTCCTGCCTGTAGGAGATGGACGCCTCCTGCCTGTAGGAGATGGACGCCTCCTGCCTGTAGGAGATGGACGCCTCCTGCCTGTAGGAGATGACGCCTCCTGCCTGTAGGAGATGGACGCCTCCTGCCTGTAGGAGATGGACGCCTCCTGTCTGTAGGAGATAGACGCCTGCTGTCTGTAGGAGATATACGCCTCCTGTCTGTAGGAGATAGACGCCTCCTGTCTGTAGGAGATAGAAGCCTCGATAGATGCCTCCTGCCTGTAGGAGATAAACGCCTCCTGCCTGTAGGAGATGGACGCCTCCTGCCTGTAGGAGATGGACGCCTCCTGCCTGTAGGAGATGGACGCCTCCTGCCTGTAGGAGATGGACGCCTCCTGCCTGTAGGAGATGGACGCCTCCTGCCTGTAGGAGATGGACGCCTCCTGCCTGTAGGAGATGGACGCCTCCTGCCTGTAGGAGATGGAACGCCTCTGCCTGTAGGAGATAGACGCCTCCTGCCTGTAGGAGATAGACGCCTCCTGTCTGTAGGAGATAGAAGCCTCGATAAATGCCTCCTGCCTGTAGGAGATAGACGCCTCCTGCCTGTAGGAGATAGGCCCCTCCTGTCTGTAGGGGATAGGCACCTCCTGTCTGTAGGAGATGGACGCCTCCTGCCTGTAGGAGATGGCCGCCTCCTGTCTGTAGGAGATAGACGCCTGTTGTCTGTAGTAGATATACGCCTCCTGTCTGTAGGAGATAGACGCCTCCTGTCTGTAGGAGATAGAAGCCTCGATAGATGCCTCCTGCCTGTAGGAGATAAACGCCTCCTGCCTGTAGGAGATGGACGCCTCCTGTCTGTAGGAGATGGACGCCTCCTGCCTGTAGGAGATGGACGCCTCCTGCCTGTAGGAGATGGACGCCTCCTGCCTGTAGGAGATGGACGCCTCCTGCCTGTAGGAGATGGACGCCTCCTGCCTGTAGGAGATAGAAGCCTCGATAGATGCCTCCTTCCTGTAGGCGATAGACGCCTCCTGCCTGTAGGAGATAGGCCCCTCCTGCCTGTAGGAGATGGACGCCTCCTGCCTGTAGGAGATGGCCGCCTCCTGTCTGTAGGAGATAGACGCCTCCTGTCTGTAGGAGATAGACGCCTCCTGTCTGTAGGAGATAGACGCCTCCTGTCTGTAGGAGATAGAAGCCTCGATAGATGCCTCCTGCCTGTAGGAGATAGACGCCTCCTGCCTGTAGGAGATAGAAGCCTTGATAGATGCCTCCCGCCTGTAGGAGATAAACGCCTCCTGTCTGTAGGAGATAGAAGCCTCGATAGATGCCTCCTGCCTGTAGGAGATAGACGCCTCCTGCCTGTAGGAGATAGAAGCCTCGATAGATGCCTCCTGCCTGTAGGAGATAGACGCCTCCTGTCTGTAGGAGATAGAAGCCTCGATAGATGCCTCCTGCCTGTAGGAGATAGACGCCTCCTGCCTGTAGGAGATAGAAGCCTCGATAGATGCCTCCTGTCTGTAGGAGATAGGCCCCTCCTGTCTGTAGGAGGCAACACATCGTGTTTGCGTACAAATATGAATTAACACTTTTGTACGAAGCGGCAGTGCTAAAATATGACATTGCCACAGGAGGACTTTGTGTAAATAGACGCCTCTTGTCAGCTTCCCTGATCCATTGCTGCGTCCAAAGACCCACCATCTGAAGTCCCAGCATTGGATTGTCTGCATGACAATTGGTAACTCTCAGGTTTCTCAGGATGGCCTGTGTTATCATGCAGCCGTGGCCAGCGAAGCTGTCAGAAGCCAAAGTATGGCTAGAAAACAGGGCCGGCATGCCCTCATTTTCTGAAACGTTGGCGGTCGCCGCTCCTTCCCTGCCACGCCATAACAGACAGAAATCTGTAAATGCATAGTACAGATCCTGTACCTTCGGGTTTGCGTACGTCACTGAATCTGGCCCTTAATCCTTGGCTACAGTACGGTATGGCTTCATCTGTTTTGTTTTTTTATATTGATCAATATAGCCCTTCTGAGGAAATAGTTTACTCGCAGAAAATAAACTTCTGGCCATAGGAAAACCTTAAGAAGTGTAATGTGCAAATGAACTTGTACTTGCTGGATAACTGAATATATTGGGCCTGATGCTAAGTGTCCGCAATTGTGGAAGTCTGTAGCTAAAGCTTAACCAATATTCTAACAAAGCCTATCCAGGGAGTGGGTACTGTTTGCCCATGCTTGTTAGAGGGGCCCGGTGGGGGACTGGGTCAATTGCTGAGGGTGACCCCTTTTGCAGTGCTTGTGAGAGCCGGCCTACCCCTTCCATCCTCCCCGCTGTGTAGCATCTCAGCCACCTTCATGTCCTGCACGTTACCCCCGAGTGAAGCGCGGCTCTGGCTCTCCTCCTAATGGAAACTCCACTGCTTCCTGTAGCCCATCCTGACCACCGTGCCCTTCCATCTCCTGCACAGCCATACAGTAGCTGCTCCCTGTCTGCTTCCGTAGTGAGCAACACCGAGCCAGCATACCACCCTACATGCTGCTCCCTCATATGCACAGTGTTTGGCACTGCAAATGGTATTTTACTTTTACATATTTTAAGGGGCGTGGCCACACTTCACCATTTTGGTCACGCCCCCTGCCCCATCCCGTCCCCACTCTCGATGCCACTGGCCATTGTGCCTCCACTTCACATTATGCCACACAGTGCTTCCAGGTTAAATGATGTCACAGTGTCACTGGTACTATTTGGGACCGTCTTGTTCCCCCTCGATGCCCCTCCCACTCAGCTCCTCCCACCTGCACAGACAATGGGGTCTATTCATGAAGCAGTGAAAAGAATGGAGAAGTGAGCCAGTGGAGAAGTTGCCAATGACAACCAATCAGTGTTGAAGTAACATTTATAAAGTGCATTCTATAAAATTATATGTAGCAGCTGATTGGTTGCCATGGGCAACTTGTCCACTAGCTTTCTTCTCCGCACTTTTAACTTCTTCATGAATAGACCCCAATGTTGCCTGTCACTGCATCCTTGTTGTAGCCTGCATCATCATGAATCTGTCCAATAATGGTGATGTAGTTGTGTGTGTGTGTGTGTGGGGGGGGGGGGGGGCTGTGTGAGGGGAGGGGGGCCTGGGCATCTGCCCCAGCTGCCCTCTTGTTAATCGAATACCTGAATCCATCCTGGCTGGCTTTTTTTATCTGCACGGTACAGTAAATACAGTATACCAGATAGTTGGTTTTTAAAACAACTTTCAAATAATATTTCTTAGCTTGAGGAAATCCATGGCATCTGTAATCCCCCTAAACATGTGTTTAGGATTTCCTCAATAACTTTTGTTTTCATTCCAAAACTTCTGCATAATAAGGCAACTCTGCCAGATGTATGTCACTGAGCCTTGTTCCCGACTAACTGGGGAGTAAAACAGAGAATATGAATATCAATGTGGTTTCTGAGGCTAGATGCCACTGTTTCCTGTTCAGTTCAGCAGGGATATACGGGTAGCAAGCGTGGATATAATTTCCTACAGTAATAACTAATGCTGATCACACTCCCTGCAACGGGATCCGGTCTGAAGATCGACAGTGGTGTCTAGGTCGACAATGTTTAGGTCGACCACTGTAGGTCGACAGTTTTTCTTCTTTTTTTGAACTTTTTCATACTTAACGATCCACGCGGACTACGATTGGGAATAGTAACATTGTAAAGGTCGACACATGAATAGTTCGACACAAGGGTTTGGGTTTTTTTTAAAAAACATATATTTTTTTTACTTTTGGTCACTATACGATCCACTTGCACTACGTTTGGGAATAGTTACCTGTTCCAAGCACAGCGGTAGCTGAGCAAGGCACCTTGCCGGAAGTTGGCTCACCATGCCAGGGGACACGGTGCACTAATTGGGCTTCCCGGTCACTGTACGGAAAAAACGACACAAAAAAAACATGAAAAACTCAGGTCAACCTTTTTGACCTGTCGACCTAGAACATGTCGACCTAGAAACCCTGTCGACCTTCAACCCCTGTCGACCTAGTGACTGTCGACCTATAGTGGTCGACCTAAACATTGTCGACCTAGACACTGTCGATCTAATGATCCACACCCCCTGCAACATCTCAGCCACTATTGGTCACTTGGCCTGATATCTGGACTGGAAACAACAAGATTGCTTAATAATAACCAAATCTAAGTCATCAAGTTCATTATTGGGATCATTACCAGGCTTTATGGATAGTAGAGAGGATCCGGAGACTGGAGTACAGTTCAAAAGCAACTTTATTAGTCCCAAGTGTGCAGACACCAAACACAACAAAAGAGAGAAGTGATACAGGTGAAGGATCGGAGTGAAAGTACCACATATTAAAGACAGGGCCGTAACAAGGACATGTGACCAGTCACATTCGCCAAGGGTGGGGTTGAGGGCCCAGGGTGCTCTTGTGCAGGGCTGTTTCTAGCCAATTTGGCTCCCAGTGCGAGATTTAAAAATGCGCCCCCCATGACACACACCTAGATAAAAAAAAAAAACCTGCGCGCACACCCGGCAAGGGGGCGTGGCCTCATCTAAATGGGTGTGGTCTCATTTACATGGGCATGGCCTCGTCTGAAAAGACTACCTCACAATCCAGTTTTTGACCCTGCTCCAACAGATCACGACCACCACAGGAAAAAAAAATTCTACCATATTAAGCCCCATACAGTAATGCCCCCTGCACCATATTATGCCACACGCCGCAATGCCCTTGATACATTAAATCCCCACACTACGGCAGGCAAGAGTCCCCATTTCACACATTACAGCAGGTGTCCCCATTTTACACATTGAGAGAGAGAGAGAGAATACTTACAGAGGCGATTACCGCTCTTCGGCCCGCCTCACCAGTCGCTCCTCGCACCGGCCTTTCCCTCTTCCTAACTTGGATCCCCCTCTGTACTCCGCTCGGGGGGGGGGGGGGGGGGAGTTTTGCGGAGTGATGGGGTTGCGTCGTGATGTAACGACGCAACCGCGTCATTCCATGAAACTCCGCCACCCGAGCGGGTTACTCGGGAAGAAATAGGAGGAGGAAGCAGGGAGCCACAGTTAGTGCCGCGGCGGGCGCCCGGTGCGGTTGCACTGCTCGCCTGCCCCAAGAAACGGCCCTGCTATTGTGCTTTGCTATAGCTCTGATTATAAACCGGCAGAAAGTAGAGGCACACAAATGCATAGAGAGCAACGCCGTATGCCATTCTAATGTGTGGAGGGGGCATGGGGGAGGGCACCCGTTTACTACCTTCCTTCCAGAAAGCGGGTCCCTCCTCCTCGTCCGGCACCATTTTCCCAGTGATCTTTGGGAAGATGGTTCATGTGCACTAGAGAGCAAAGAGTCTTTGCTTTCAATGTGCAGGTGCCATCTTCACAAAGATATCACCGGGAAGATGGCTCCAGCCTTAAGTATAGGTTTACTGAGGGGGAAGGAGGGGGGTGCGCCGCAGCAGACCTGCGCTCCTCCAGCAGCCCGAGCCGGGTAAATTAGTACCTGACCGCCCCCCTCAGTGCCACTGGAGGCAACCAACATATACTCTTTCCTCATAGTAATTTGCTCAATACAGAGTTTAGAAAGACCATTGTTTTGGGCCAGGGCGAGTATGGGGCAGAGGCAGCCCATGTTTCTGGGTAAGTTCATGCCTTCCTCACATACTGTATGGCAAACAGACATTAAGCTAAGTGCGGTGACCTCATATCTCTTCTGTTGGCTATGTCTGTTATGACTATGGCTATAAACTCGAATATTCTCCAATATGATCACTATGTGTGTGTACAAATTGGACGTTGGTCCTGTGAGGCCATACAGTATGTGGCCAATCCCAATGTGTCACTAGACCAGGCTGCTAGTTAGCTAGTATTATGGGACGTGACGGGCCTCCGCCACCAACAAAAATAAATAAAGTGTCAGTCATTTAGTTATTGGAAAGCCATGGAGGGTGAGACACCTGCTCTCTATCTGTATTGCTGGAGCTGTTTACATCCACTGACAAGGCTTTTAAAGTGTCACTTTTCTTCCAGTGCTCACTATCCACTGCTGAGGCATCCCAGTTTGGAAGCTGGAAATTAATAATGCTAGAGCAATCTTGTCAGCTTGTGATTGAGGCATGGCAGTAAGTGCAGCATCTATAGGGACAAGCCAGTGGATGGCCTCGGTGACAACGTCTTCGCTAAATGTACATTTTACTGATAGAATTATGATGCTCAGCCTTCTTGTAACATTTCTGTTATCGCTTATTTATATAGCGCCACCAATTTATGCAGCGATGTACAGAGAATGTATGTCATTCATGTCAGTCCCTGCCCCATTGGAGCTTACAGTCATAGGGGTCTATTTACTAAGCCTTGGATTGACATACAGACACTGGATAAAGTACCAACCAATCAGCTCCTAACTGCCATGTTACAGGCTGGGTTTGAAAAACGACAGTTAAGAGGTGGTTGGCTGGTGCGTTATGTCCAGCCACTTTATCGCTCTCCAATGGCCAAATGTAATAGAGTGAAAGTTTCAAAAAGTGAGAGATTTGGTTTTGCTGTTTTTTTTTAAAGTGGCAATCATTTACACAGCAAGATCAACCTGGTTTTGCAGTGTAAATGATTGCCACTTTCAAAAAAAACCTGAAAAACCTTACCAAATCTCTCACTTTCTGAAACTCTCACTCTATTACATTTGGCCTCTGGTCTTAGTACATACACCCCTTAATTCCCTAAGGTACAAGCGCACTCACAAATACAGACATACACACTGGGGTTAATTCTGTCAGAATCTAAGTAACCCATCAAACAAGAAAAAAGACACTTATTCGTGTCCAGGGCGCTTAAGAATTACCGTAACAATTAAAAAACAGTACATTCCTTCAGTAATAACCAGATGAAGGATCCTAAGTTCTTAGTGGAGCATTGTCTCTAGGACGGGTAAGCCTTCAGAAGGGTCCACTCGAAATGCAAACGACTCTTGTATGTAGTTTTCCCATAGTTCATAGAAAAGAATAAAAATACGGAAAAGTGTAGACCAATCTTTTTACTATGCAACAGTCGTGGCGTGAGGAGGGGGTGGATCGGAGGCGGGACGGGGCAGAGGCATGACGGGAGCGGGGTTACATAGGCACATACTTGCCTACCTGACCCTCTCCATGAGGGAGAAAATGCTCTGTTCCTGGACTTTCCTGGTAATGTATGATTGCCATCACCTGTGGTGAAAAACCTTTCTTATCAATTAACTAGCTCACCACAGTTGATGGCAGTCATTCATTACCAGGACAGTCCAGGAACAGAGCATTTTCTCCCTCATGGAGAGGGTCAGGTAGGCAAGTATGCATAGGCACCTCCTTTAAGCCAAGCCTCTGTAATGCCGCGATCACCGGCCCTCATTCCGAGTTGATCGCTCGCAAGGCGAATTTAGCAGAGTTGCTCACGCTAAGCCTACGCCTACTGGGAGTGTATCTTAGCTTCTTAAAATTGCGACCGATGTATTCGCAATATTGCGATTACAAACTACTTAGCAGTTTCAGAGTAGCTTCAGACTTACTCGGCATCTGCGATCAGTTCAGTGCTTGTCGTTCCTGGTTTGACGTCATAAACACACCCAGCGTTCGCCCAGACACTCCCCCGTTTCTCCGGCCACTCCTGCGTTTTTTCCGGAAACGGTAGCATTTTTATCCACACGCCCCTAAAACGCCGTGTTTCCGCCCAGTAACACCCATTTCCTGTCAATCACACTACGATCGCTGGAGCGAAGAAAAAGCCGTGAGTAAAAATACTATCTTCATTGTAAAATTACTTGGCGCAGTCGCAGTGCGATTATTGCGCATGCGTACTAAGCGGAATTTCACTGCGATGCGATGAAAATTACCGAGCGAACGACTCGGAATGAGGGCCACCGGCATTATACAGCAGGGGGCGTGGCTATGATGACTACCTGGACCGCCCACTTTACACACTAAGTGGGCGGACGGGCAGGGACAACCTGAAGAATCGGGAGACTTGCCTACTCTTCCGGGGGGGCCGGGAGGGTCACACGATTTTCGGGAGCCTCCCGGCCATTCGGGAGAGTAGGCAAGTATGCATTACACTTACAATCACTGCTTTTTGCTAGGAGCAGGCACAATGGGCAGTATTGTGTTGTGGACATGGAGATGAAAGAATGTTCTGTAATAATAGTAATGCAGTGGTCTGACTGGTAAACAGGTAAATATTTACTTTGCTACTGAAAGGTCACTGTAAAACGGATACAGGGACGGGGGAAGAATTATGGGAGTGCACTGTGAGTGTGCAACCTCTAATGCTGAACCTCTAAAGTTGTACAGAGTTACTGTGACGTCCGTGAAAAAGCAGTGTGATGTAGTGTGACTCAGCCTATTATGCAGTGTATCAAAAATCAAAATGTTTTGTTTTTGTTTAAAACATATTAAAATATATTACAGGAAGCTTGTGAAGGCTGAAGTATTTATTATTCCACTTTATGTGCTATTTTTACTATAAACCCTTCCAATTTGCTGGGTTTGAGCAGTCATCCTGCACTTTAATGCTTTGCAGACTCCTGACCAACAGCTTCCTGTGAAATGGTTGCTTGATGTTTTAGGGGCCTATTTATCAAGTAATATTTGCCACAAATATTAAGTACCACCTGCATGTAAGAAGGAGAGACCCAGCTGCAATCCCTCCATTTCCGCCGGTAGCCCCATCCCCCATAGGTTTCTATGGGGGATGCGATGCTGCCCGACGTATAGCATTTCCGATATTGTTCCCATTGTAGCCTATGGGCTATGTATCGTGGAAAGTAGAACCAGGAACCCTCCGCCGGAAATACCACAGTGCATTGTAGGTCACGTGTGACCGCGCATGCACAGGACCCCCGGCTGGCCGCAGAGCACATCGCCCTGGCAGTTTTAGTGAAAAACTTTAAGGTAGATCATACTTACCGACAATCTGGCTGCCCCCTCCGGGAGGAGGCAGCCAGGTCGGAGCAGCGGGGGTGTGGAGATGCGTCTTGATGACGCTTAGGGGCGGGGTTGGGGGTGTGGCTGCACGATCACGTCATTGTGGCCCCGCCCCCTGTCTAGCAATGCCGTTAATATTGACATTGCAAGGCAGGGGGCGGGCCAGGATGACGCGAATCGCGTCATCTGACTCCCGGACCGTGCACTTTGAACTGCGCCGCTGGGGGTTATGTAGGTGATGCGGGTGGGTTGCGGGTGGTGGGCACTCGTCCGGGAGACTTGCCTTTTCTTCCGGGGGGCCGGGAGCGCCACTCGATTTTCGGGAGCCTCCCGGCCATTCCGGGAGAGTAGGCAAGTATGAGGTAGATTTACTAAAGCTCCTAAAACAGACAAGTGGAGATGTTGCCCATAGCAACTAATTAGAATCTGTCTATAATTTTCTGGAATGGTGTAGAGAAATGATAGCTAGAATCTGATTGGTTGCTATGGGAAACACCACCATTTGTCTGTTTTAGGAGCTTAGTAAATCTACCCATTTTCCTCTTGCCTTACATTTATATATTGCAAACTGGCTTTCTGTGGAAGTTATTTCTGTGGTATCATTGCATACCTTCCAACATCCGTGGCAGGTAAATCGGGACCACCACGCCGAAAAGGGGGCATGACCTGTGGCTAAGGGGGCCGTCTACTTTAGTCACAGTGGGGGCACGGCCAGCCCTCTGGCAGCTGTTGGCCATGCCCCCAGTCCCTCTGCCTCCTGAGAATAGACGCTATGCGTCTATCCACCGCTACTCTGCCCTGCACTAAGCAGAGCAGCCAGTGACAGGAGCCTCCCAACTGCCCCCACTGTGGGACACAGTGGCCCACGGGAGGGGCGGTGAGACAGTCCCAAAAAAACAGGACTGTCCCGCGAAAATCGGGACAGTTGGGAGGTATGTCATTGGGAACAAACGTCGAAGCTTTCTGTCCATTAGCATACCTCCCAACATTTGAAATATGAGAAGGGGGACTTCTGTGCACACGTAGCACGCGCCCGCCCAAAAAGGGGGTGTGACCTATGGAAAGGGAGTGAGGCTTCGCGCCAGTGCCCCCATTGTTGTCAGAGAGGGGGCATGCCTAGCTCTCTGGGAGCTGCTGGCTTGCCCTCTCTCCCTCCGTTTACACTGAATAGACGCTGTGCGCATGCCCACAGTGTCTATTTTCCAGCCGCTCTGAGAAGTGGCAGGAGCCTCTCAACTGCCCCCCCCCCCCCCCCCCCCCTAACCTGGTTACAGGTTTTTTCGTGTCCAAAAAAAAAAAAGGTTGGATACTTACCTGTGTGTCTGGTCTCAGCGGCCCCCGGACATCTCCACTTCATCCTACGAAGGAGGATGCTGGGAGGGGAGGTGGCTGCTGAGAGGTATGGGGCTGCTGGGAGGAGTGGTGGCTGCTGGGAGATGTAATTCTCCCTCCAGCTGCCTCCGGACACACACATGGGTGAGGGGGGTGTCACACAAACGGGGTCACACATACTCATTGGGGGTCAAACAGACACATCGGGGGGCACACCACACACCTGACAGGAAGTCACAGGGGTCTCACACATAATTACACAAACCGCTGCTGCAGAAGACTAGCCCGTTGGGATCCGGAGGAAAAAGACAGCACTTCAGGTGAGAAATTAAGAACTAATTAAGCTAATTGGAAACTTCCAATTACACCAAGTCATTAGATGGGTGGAGGGATACCGCAGGGGTTCCAAAGCAAGTGCCGTCAATTTTTCCAGAAAATAAAATTTTTAGAAAAAATCAGACTTGCTCTAAGGCTGGGAGAAAAAAGACACGATGGGGAGAATTCAATTGTTTGAAAAGTCGGTTGGGTGTCTGTTTTTTCCTGTCTATTAGAGAGGAAAAAACAGACACCCAACTGACTTTTCAAACAATTGAATTCCCCCCGATGATTGCTACAGAAATATAGGCTCAATTTATCTCAAATTCTATAGGCATCCTGTGAGGCCACGCCCCTGTGAACAGTGACCACGCCCCCTTTTTTGCACAACTGCCAGGGCTCTTATACTGCACCAGTCTGTTCTTGGTTTCCATGATGTATTTGTCTCAGTACTAAAGTGCACAGGCGCTTAAGACTAATAGTCCTGTCACCCAAACCGTATGTACTGTATGCAACCATTGGTATCCGAGGAAAAATTCTGCAGGTATCAAAGGTCCTTGATTATGGGCCTGACACGAGACACTAACTGCATGCAATACTGATGTTTATGCAGTTGTGCAATTTCTTTGCACTGCGCATGCGTCTCAGTCACACTGCGCATGTTCCGCAATGGTCGTGCAGTGGCAGTCGCTGTGCAAATTTATACACAGAGATTGATTGGCAGTCATTGTGCAATTCTGGAAGGTGACGCGGGTGGCTAGTGAAACGTGGTCGTGTCGTAGCCAGCGACTGTGGTAATGGCTGTGGTGGCTGAGATGCAACGGACATTTTGAGGGTTGCTCGGAGTTTCAGTGGTGCGACTGATGGTGCATCTTTATGTGCAAGCGGATGATTAGAGAAGCCACCAGTGGGATCGTAACAGCGGCTGCCTTATTAGCATATTTTTGCAGTTCCGATGTGTGCAAATTCTCGGTTTTGTATCCAACTGCAAACGCCTGTGTATCAGGCCCTATGTTCTGTATAGGCCATGCCCTGTCTCTGATTCTTTAGCATGTTACTCTCTGGTGTTGCTTTCTAGAACTTTCCACTTTGCGTTTGTTGCTGACTCTCCACTATAATGCCATGTACTTGTTCCTTCAGATCTGGTTCTTCCTGTTCATCCTCTGGGAATTTCCTGGAAACCTGCTTTGTATTAAAGTGATATCTGTGCAGTCTCCTCATCCTTGGCCTGTGCGTTGGAGCTAACATCAGGGGACCCTAAATCCTGTGTTTCAGGGCTCTTCTGAGACCATAAATGTCTTACATGACACGTAATTTCTCAGTTTCTACTACTACGGCCAACATTTCTCTCTCAGCCTGTGTGTAATGAATCTGTATTACTGTCATAGCACGTGCCTCACTGAGAACTGTCCCGTACTCTGAGGCCTCCACTGGAATAACAGCACATTTATTAATATCAGACTTGGAAGTCATTGGTGGAATTTCCATGGGTGCAGGGGATGCGGCTAACGTGACATGGGTAGTGAGGGTGGCGATGCCTGGTCCCACCCCACTTAGGCCTAAACACCTGTAGCACTCCTCGTGGTCCAATTTTGCTTTGGAACGACCAGAGCAGAGTCCTCTTCTGAGTGCACCAAAGAGGCTGCTTTACACCATTTATTAGGCCAAAATGGAGTGCCAAGAGACTACAGTGTCTTTGCTGGGCCCCAGCCAACGTTTTGCTGTGGGTCGGAGTTGCGATTGAGGTGCACAGGAGATGCGCAGTCTCGGAGATATCTTGAAAATGTATTTGGTGTTTCTTGGCAGTTACAGGGAGGTGGCTAAAAGGATGCACAGAGATGGTCTGCGTTATGGTCCTATTATGGGAGCATCATGGGGCATCTCGCTGAAAATGGTTGTGTACAGAGATGCAGAATCACTCACATAGGAAGCCGTACTTGAAAAGAGACACAGGGCTGGTGCACGTTTTGATAGAGCGACTGATGATGGCTGAAGACCTTGCACATGCAGACGCACTGATGTACACCAGGGAAGGGCTTGTAGCAGTATTTGGATGGAGTTGCAGAAGCACACCAGCATCTGACTCAGAATCAGGCTCTGTATGTACCTGTTCCTATTGCATTCTTTCTCTAAAAGCTGTAGTACATTTTCTCTGTGCTCCTGAAGTTTTTCCAAGTGTCGGATACGGGTGAGCCCCCACTATACGCTATGTGCAGTATTCATGTTGCTAAGTTGTGATGAATGAAAGCTTCAAGACTTACTGGCATATTTATCAAAATTATTTTAGTATCACCTGAATGTAATAAAGGGCTGTTGGAGAAGTTTTCGTGAAAAACGACTCCCAAGTCCTTTACTTCACATATATTTAGTAAGCAGATTATAAGAATGGGATATAAGATCTGCTTGAAATTTGAAAGGGGAATTGTGTAAATTAGTGGAGGGGAGCCCTGCGATAACAAAGCTATCTGGAGATGGTGTTAAGCAGGATTCCCCAAATTTTGCTCTGCTTGGACAGGCGGGGCATAGCTGGGAGCCTGCTCCTGTGCTAAGATTTGTGGTCAAAAAGATCACAAACTGATTACTATAAAAAAAAATGGTTTAAAAAAACAATCTGTGATCGGTGATCTCTCTCTCCAGGCTCCTGCTCAGCTGCTCTATGCTGTATACTGAGATGCTATAGGCTCTGCAATCACCGATCAGTGGTCTGATAAGTGCAAGCGGAGGGGCAATTGAGGTGGGGGAGGGGGGCGGAGGTACTAGCCGGTGTCACATGCACGTACACCTAACTGTAACACCTGTGTGAAAAGTGTAGTGATAAGTGTGTGGAGTGGATTCGCAGAGACAGAGCTGTCTCACAAGCTCTGTCCCTGCATATTTATTTATTAACAGTTTCTTATATAGCGCAGCAAATTCCGTTGCGCTTTCCAATTTGAAATAACAATAACAAACTGGGTGATAACAGTCATAGAGGTAGGAAGGCCCTGCTCGCAAGCTTACAATCTATAGGGAAATAGCACCTTTCCTTGTGTACATATGCCTATCTATTGCATAGAATGAGAAGACATGTGAGGATATGTGTGGACTGTACAGAGTGGATGCAATTTGATAGGAAGGTTTATGAAAGTTATGTGAGCGGTTCTGGAATTTGATACGCTTGCCTAAAGAGGTGAGTTTTCAGGGAACGCTTGAAGGTTTGGAGATTAGAGGAGAGTCTTATTGTGCGTGGTAGGGCATTCCACAGAGTGGGTGCAGCCCGATGAAAGTCCTGCAGTCGTGAGTGTGGATGAGAGACGCAGGTCTTGTGAAGAGCGAAGAGGTCGGGTTGGGAGATATTTTGAGATGAGTGAAGAGATGTACATTGGTGTAGTTTGGTTAATGGCCTTGTGTGTGAGTAAAAGTATTTTATATTGAATGCGGTAGAGAACAGGTAACCAATGGAGGGACTGACAGAGTGGATCTGCAGACGATGAACGTCTAGCGAGGAAGATTAGCCTCGCCGCTGCATTCAGAATGGATTGTAGTGGTGAGAGTCTCGTTTTGGGAAGACCAGTTAGGAGACTATTGCAATAATCAATGCGGGAGATAATGAGAGCGTGGATTAGAGTTTTAGCAGTGTCTTGTGTAAGGTATGGTCGTATTTTGGATATGTCTTTTAGATGCATGTAACATGATCTTGAAACAGATTGAATGTGGGGAACAAAGGACAGTTCAGAGTCAAGGATGACACCTAGGCAGGGAGCTTGTGGGGTAGGGTAGATAGTTTTGAGTATCATCTGCGTACAGATGATACTGAAAACCCAAAGAGCTGATTAGTTTACCAAGAGATGAGGTAAAGATAGAAAAAAGCAGAGGACCCAAGACTGAGCCTTGCGGTACTCCAACTGAAAGAGGTAGCGAAGAGGAGGTAGATTCAGAGAAGCGAACACTGAAGGAGCGATTAGATAGGTACGATAGGAACCAAGAAAGGGCTGTGTCTTTAAGACCTAGGGATTGTAGTGTCTGTATGAGAAGAGAGTGGTCTACAGTGTCAAATGCAGCATATAGATCTAGAAGAATAAGTAGTGAGTAATGGCCTTTAGACTTCGTAGTGACCAAATCATTAACCACTTTAGTCAGTGCTGTCTCTGTGGAATGTTGGGAACGGAAGCCTGACTGAAGTGGGTCCAACAAAGTGTATGAGTTAAGAAAGTGTGTGAGTCGAGTGTAGGCAAGTCTCTCAAGTAGCTTAGGGGTATATGCAATTGCGGTCGAATTCCCAAAATTGTCGAATTTCGGGAATTTTTCGCCCCCCCCAAAAAATAGTCAATGCAATTCAGTGCTGTCCGTCCAAAAAACGGACTTTCAAAATTCGACTTTTTGAAATTCGACTTTTGTCAAATTCGACTTTTCTGCAATGATACAAGTGCTGCAATTCGACCAAAGTGTATTCAATTGAAGTTTGGAAATTCGACAACAGTGCTTTTAGACAGTAAATTCGACATTTTCAATCCGCCACACTTTGGTGGGTGAAACTAATAAAAAAAATTTAAAACATGTGTTTTTTTGTGTTTTTTTTATTGATAATAGCACATCTATTTATATTAGAAGGGATTAGGTACTTGGTTTGTCTTTTTTGGAGGCACAAGTATTATTTATATATTTTTTAAATTAATATATTTTTATTTTTTTTAAGATGGAATGTTAAAATCCCGGAAAAAAATGGCGTGGGGTCCCCCCTCCAAAGCATAACCAGCCTCGGGCTCATCGAGCTGGTCCTGGTTCTAAAAATGCGGGGGGAAAATTGACATGGGATCCCCCGTATTTTTAAAACCAGCACCGGGCTCTGCGCCTGATGCTGGTGCAAAAAATACGGGGGACAAAAAGAGTAGGGGTCCCCCGTATTTTATACACCAGCATCGGGCTCCACTAGCTGGACAGATAATGCCACAGCCGGGGGTCACTTTTATACAGTGCCTTGCGGCCGTGGCATTAAATATCCAACTAGTCACCCCTGGCCGGGGTACCCTGGGGGAGTGGGGACCCCTTCAATCAAGGGGTCCCCCCCAGCCACCCAAGGGCCAGGGGTGAAGCCCGAGGCTGTCCCCCCCATCCAAGGGCTGCGGATGGGAGGCTGATAGCCTTGAGGAAAATGACAGAATATTGTTTTTTCCAGTAGTACTACAAGTCCCAGCAAGCCTCCCCCACAAGCTGGTACTTGGAGAACCACAAGTACCAGCATGCGGGAGAAAAACGGGCCCGCTGGTACCTGTAGTACTACTGGGAAAAAAATACCCAAATAAAAACAGGAGACACACACCGTGACAAGTACAACTTTATTACACACTGCCGACACACACATACTTACCTATGTTGACACGAAGCAGTCGGTCCTCTTCTCCAAGTAGAATCCACGGGTACCTGAAAATAAAAGATAATTATACTCACCTGAACCATGGTCCAGAGATTAATCCACGTACTTGTCAAAAAAAGAAAACGAACACCCGACCAGCGTACTGAAAGGGGTCCCATGTTGACACATGAGACCCCTTTCCCCGAATGCAGAGAGACCCCCCCGTGACTGCTGTCACTGAAAGGTCTCGTAAGCCAATCAGCGAGCGCAACGTCCTTGCACTCTGCTGATTGGCTCTGTGCGCGTCTGAGCTGTCAGCGCATCGCACAGCTCCCTCCATTATATTCAATGGTGGGAACTTTGCGGCTAGTGGTGGGGTCACCCGCGGTCAGCGGCTGACCGCGGGTAACCCCACCGCTGACGGCAAAGTTCCCACCATTGAAAGTAATGGAGAGGCTTTGCGAAGCACTGTCTGACCTCAGACGCGAGACAGCCAATCAGGTGAGCGCCACGAAGTAGCGCTTCCTGATTGGCTGAAGGGACCTCAGTGACAGGAGTCACGTGGGGTCCCGGCATTCGTGGAAAGGGGTCCCATGTGTCAACATGGGACCCCTTTCAGTCCGTTGGTACGGGTGTGCGTGTTTTTATTTTGCCAAGTACGAGGATTTTATCTCTGGACGTGGATTTATCTCTGGACACTGGCAGGTGAGTATAATTTTTTTCACAGGTACCCTCGGATCGTCAGAGACTGTGGCAGTCGGCGTGTCAACATAGGTAAGTATGTGTGTGTCGGCAGTGTGTAATAAAGTTGTACTTGTCACGGTGTGTGTCTCCTGTTTTTATTTGGGTATTTTTTTTCCAGTAGTACTACAGGTACCAGCGGGCCCGTTTTTCTCCCGCTTGCTGGTACTTGTGGTTCTCCAAGTACCAGCTTGCGGGGGAGGCTTGCTGGGACTTGTAGTACTACTGGAAAAAACAATATTCTGTCATTTTCCTCAAGGCTATCAGCCTCCCATCCGCAGCCCTTGGATGGGGGGGGACAGCCTCGGGCTTCACCCCTGGCCCTTGGGTGGCTGGGGGGGACCCCTTGATTGAAGGGGTCCCCACTCCCCCAGGGTACCCCGGCCAGGGGTGACTAGTTGGATATTTAATGCCACGGCCGCAAGGCACTGTATAAAAGTGTCCCCCGGCTGTGGCATTATCTGTCCAGCTAGTGGAGCCCGATGCTGGTGTGTAAAATACGGGGGACCCCTACTCTTTTTGTCCCCCGTATATTTTGCACCAGCACCAGGCGCAGAGCCCGGTGCTGGTTTTAAAAATACGGGGGATCCCATGTCAATTTTGTCCCTGCATTTTTAGAACCAGGACCAGCTCGAAGAGCCCGAGGCTGGTTATGCTTTGGAGGGGGGACCCCACGCCATTTTTTTTTCGTTTTTTTCCCGTTTTTCCCCGTTTTTTTAAATCGCGGCAAAATCCGGCAAATCGGCCGTTTTTCGCCCGCGGGACTGTCGAATCCGTTTTTCATTGAATATGGTGAATTCCGGAAGCCACCTGCCGGAATTCACCTGTCGAATTGTGTCGAATTAAAAAACGGCGATAATTTGCCGCGATTCGCCGCTAATTGCATATAACCCTTAGAGAGACAAGGGAGCTGAGAGATAGGGCGGTAGTTTGAGAGAGCATTAGGGTCAGAATTTAGTTTTTTTTAAAATGGGAGTAATCACTGCATGCTTGAAGAGTGAAGGAAAAATACCAGTAGAGAGAGAGAGATTACAGATGTTAGTTAAGGTAGGGATGAGCACCAGAGACAGAGCTTTACTTATTTGTGAGGGTAAAGGATCAAGAGGAGAGGTAGTAGAGAAGCAGGATGAGAAGAGTGATGATACTTCATCTTCATTTGTGGGATCAAATGAAGAAAGAGTACCAGAGGGTTCAGGTAAAGAATGGAGCAGGTCACTGGCTGCCGAAGAGCATACCATTTCATCTCGGATCTTATCAATCTTCTCCTTGAAGTAGGAAGCAAGTTCCTGTGCCTTGATAGTGGCTGGTGGGGTAGGTGCGGGAGGATTCAGAAGTGAATTAAATGTATTAAAGAGTCGTTTGGGGTTAGAGGCTTGAGCAGAGATAAGAGTTTGGAAATATGTTTGTTTGGCAGTGTCCAGGGCATTTTTATAAGAATGGTAGACAGTCTTATATGTGAGCAAGTCACTTGAAATACGAGATTTACGCCACTGACGTTCAAGTTTTCGTGTGAGTTTTTGTAGTTGTCTTGTTAATTTAGAGTGCCATCGTTGACATCTAGGCCTACGTGGAGTGTGATGGGTAGCTGGAGCCACTTCATCAAGGGCTAGTTCTAGAGTCTCATTAAGGTGTGATACAGCCATCTCAGGAGAGGTGAATGCAGAAATAGGTGAAAGCAGTTGTTGGAGTGAAGTGGAAAGTTCTTGAAGATTAATTGTGTTAATATTTCTGCGGGTTTGAGGAAGATTGGAGGACTTCAGCAACACAGGGTTTGAATTAACAGAGGAGAGCATGCAGGTGATAAGGTTGTGATCTGAGAGGGGGAAAGGAGTGTTAGTGAGTTCAGAGATGGAGCATAGTCTGGTGAATACTAGATCAAGGCAGTGGCCCGCCTGATGAGTAGAGGAGTCAGAGGAGTCAGTCCATTGGGAGAGGCCAAGAGAGGAGGTTAGAGAGAGTAGTTTGGAGGCGTGTGCAGCAGATTTTGGACAATCAATAGCAATATTGAAATCACCCATGATAATGGTGGAGATGTCAGAGGATAGGAAGTGAGGGAGCCAGGCAGAAAAATCTTCCAAAAATTGTTTTGGATGCCCAGGTGGGTGGTATATAGCTGCAACACGCAGAGAGAAAGGAGAGTAGACCCTAATGGAATGTACTACAAATGATGTAAATGTGAGTGATGGAACCTGTGGTAGAACAGTGTATGCAAAAGATTGGGAAAGTAAAAGTCCAACTCCTCCTCCTTTATGGTTATCGGGCCTGGAGGTGTGTGTAAAGTGGAGACCACCATGTGCCAGTGCTGCAGGGGAGGGTGTGTCAGATTGTGTGAGACAGGTTTCTGTTATAGCCAGCAGATTGATGTTGTTGGATATGAAGAGGTCATGGATGGATGTTAATTTGTTACAAATAGAGAGTGCATTCCATAAGGCACATTTTAGTGATCTGGAGGGTGATGGAAGACGTGATGTTTATGAGGTTAGCTGGATTTCTATGTTGCTGTGAATCAGGTGAATGTGAGCGATGCAAGTGGCTGGGTCCTGGATTTGGTGAAATGTCACCAGCTATCAGAAGCAGAAGAGAGAGATAAATGTGAGTGTCAGAGGCTTGTGAAAGTTTTTTATGGTGAGAGGTTGTAGATGTTATTGTCAATGAGTATAGGGAAGTCAAAAGCTCATGAGTGCTAATAAGAGGGGAGTGTAGAATTGAGGGGGCAACATGTACAGAGGGTTGAGTTTCTGGGAGACTGAATGATGCAATGGTCTTTATGAATACTCTATGAAGAGCAATGCAGAAAATCAATTTGTGGAACATAGTTAGTTTGAGATGAAACCAGTGTTATTAGGGCTGAGAATGTATGGTTTCACTTGTTCAAGTTAAAAGTTCAGGTGCCTATTTACTGATGTTAGCTGTGCATGATAGAGCAAAGTGACAAACAGGTATGTACAATCACATGTATATCACAATGTAAATAGTTTTATACAAAATTGGTTGCATTTTGTTCTTAGAGGTCATGAGGATTGTAGTTGGTAAAATATATACATACGCTGAAATGCACAGATGATTGGCAATGAAAGGAAGGGAGGATGTTTTTCTGTTTTGTCGGTGGGATGTTTCCGTCTGTTTTCGTCCTGGTAAGTCCTGGGTAAGTTTATATTGTAATATTTTCTTATCCCTTTTAAACAGCCCTTTTTTTTTGTAACGCAACTTCCAATTTCTTTGTCCATTGTTTGAATGTGACTTTCAGTACACAGTATCTATTACTGTGAGTCTCTCATCCACCACAGTATCCCAATAGTTCTGGCTGTTCTATATTATTTAGAGCATGTTCTCGTACTGGAATGTGTTTGGAAGTGTGCAGGAATATGATTTAAAGAAACACGCAAGTATTCCGTTTTCCTCCCATATGACATATGTGTACAGTAAGATAATTGGCATTGGACAAAAATGAACTGTAGTGATACAGTATGTCTCTATCCGGGAATACAGAGTAAGCTCTATAGGGCAGGGACTGGTGTCAATCAGGGTCGTCTTTTTGTATGGGCTCCAGGAGTATAAGGGCCCTAGGCTGATAGCTGGGGGTCCCCTTTTTTCAGGGGTACCAGATTTTTGGAAATCGGCTTGTGGAACCGGAGATATCCGACTTCAAAGCAGTGGTACACATCTGAGCCTGTTAATTGCTCTTCCCAGCCAGATATCTCAGGTTCTGTCTGACTTACAGTTTTTCTGAGGGTATACTCCAAAAGCTGGGACTCTTACCTTTCCAGGACAGTGGCAGCTTGTCTGTACTATGCCCAGAACCAGAGATATCAGCTTCCAGCATCTGGTCCCTGCTCCAGCTCCACATACCTTGTATGCAGTATTATATTTTCCTCGGTGGGTTGCTCTGGCTCCTGAACTCTGATCCCCAAGTCCCCAGTACCTCCTGAAAGGTGGGACTCTCTAGTTTTTAATTCCATTGGAAGCTAAGAATCCTGTTTCCAGGAAATATCTGCAGTAAAGCAAGCTGCCCTCCCACCGGAAAATTATGATTATTAAGCCCACTCCACCATCTACCCATCCCCTGCGTACTGAACGGTCTCTAGGTCAACCGTACTTAGGTCAACAGTGTCTAGATCGACCACTATTGGTCGACATGTATTAGGTTGACATGGTTTCTAGGTCGACATGGACAATGGGTCGACGTGTGCTGTGTCGACGTGACAAAAGGTCGACATGTTTATTTCACTTTTTTATTTCTTTTAATTTTTTCACCTTTTTCACACTTTACGATCCATGTGGACTACGATTGGGAACGGTAACCTGTACCGAGCGCAGCGGTAGCGGAGTGAGGCACCTTGCACGAAGCATGGCGAGCGAAGCGAGCCATGCGAGGGGACACAGTGCACTATTTGGGGTTCCCGGTCACTCTATGAAGAAAACTACAACTAAAAACCCATCATGTCGACATTTTATCACTTTGACCTAGTGCATGTCGACCTAATGCGTGTGTCGACATATTGCAGCTGTCGACTGTTACTGTCGATCAATAGTGGTCGACCTAGACACTGTCAACCTAAGTCTGGTCGACTCTATGATTCACAGCCGTATTGAACAGTGACGTGCGGTGCGCTAAATCGCTCAGGAGGCACTGGCTAGTACCAGAGCCAGATATAAACAACAATATATGAGCCAAAGGGTACATATGGGTATTATGCCAAGTGCAGAAGTATAAACTCCTGGAAATTTGTTGAGTTTTGATCAGAGATGTGCAGAAGAGATATTATTATAATTATTAAAATAAGAAAATTGTGCTTGCCTAAGGTTTTGGTATATGATGGCGGACAATAATGTCCACCATGGATTGACTCTTGTGATCACCGATCAGCAGCCACACAACACTGGCCTTGCTTATCATAATGCGCAGCAGAGGAGAAAAGAAAGGCATAGAGGGTCCTATTCATCATCGGTGGCCAGATGGTTACGCATCCAGCTTGCCGTGAGTTGCCGCAGTTGATACATAATTACTTAGCAATTGGATATTGCTTCGGTGCAGGGACAGCTGCTGGGAAAAGCGGAGGTAAAGTAGCAGTGATACGTACCAGTGCCTGCCAAGCTGACTACGCGTGTGTGACGTCATGCTATACGGCGGCAGAGGGTTCCGGTAATGATCTACCATGACCTTCATAAAATAAACTGTTCTGTGTTACGAATTGTATGCTAGGATGGTAATAGGTTTCCAATTGGTCGACTAATACATACCGTCTAACGGTCCCAATTTCAGTAAAACAGTCCAGCTTTGTGGTCCTCGAAAGGGGTGTGGCCAATGGGGAAGTAGGTGTGGCTTTGTTAGAAAGTGGGAACCATTGGTCAGAAAGTGCCCGTGTTTGGATTCATTGGCTCTTGTGGATTTGGTCAATTTTGAATCGATAAGGAATGTTATTTTAATGGTCCCACCGTCCCAACTGTCCCAATTTTGATGGCACAGTCTCGTTTTTCTGGGACTGTCCAGCTGTCGCCGTGTGCAGCGGTAGGGGAATGGGAAATTGGGAGACCTCTCTTACCCGCTGCTCTGCATTTATTCACCACGAGAGAGGGGCTGGGAGCGTGGCCAGCAGATCACAGAGCACTGGTCATGCCCGACATCAATGTAAATGGGGGCGTGACCCACGATTGCAGCACTTCCCGCAAGGCCATGCCCCCCAGATGCAAGGCCACGCCCTTAATTTCAGGCTGTGTCCCGTATGTCAGTGTATTGCACATAGTGACTGTATTAGAGCATTGTACCTGCTTGTTAGAGGCACTGAATTACTAGATTTACCAAATGTTCATATTTTATGTCCAGGTCACTAGTCTGTGTATTATATACTATATAATATACTGGTCACATTCTTATTAATATGCCTGTCATAGAGATAACACAGCAACTGGGGCTGCTAATTGCTCAGCATAATCATGGGGCTGCTGCTTTGCACCTAGGCATTTTGTCTACATAATTAAGAAGCAATCTGCAAGTACAAAATAATGCTTTTATGTGACAATACTAATTTAGTATCAGAAAATATAAATTTGAAAAGAAAAACTAATTTAGAAAAATAAACTCCCAATCCTTTTATCACAGGACATGATTCATAATTATACTATAAACAATAAATTGAATCATTAAAGGTGCAAACCGGTTACATTTGTGTTGTATTTTATCATAAAAAGAGTCTCCACATCAGTAAGCGTTGCCTTACCACTCACCAGTGCCGTAACTAGGTATTTTTGCGCTGTGTGCAAGAAACGGCATTGGTTGCCCCCCCTACGCAAGAAAGGAGCAGTGCGCGCCGCAGGCGCGAAAAAAATATATAGGGATGTGGCTTCATGGGGAAGGGGCGTGGCCACAAGAGAATGCCAATTCATACTACGGTGTATAGTAGTCTCCTCTCCATTATTCAAATTACACTGCAAAATAGCGCCACTACACCAGGTAGAGCTCCTTTTTACACATTACGGCAGACAGCGTCCCCCTTTTTACACATTACGGCAGACAGCGTCCCCCTTTTTACACATTACGGCAGACAGCGTCCCCTTTTTACACATTACGGCAGACAGCGTCCCCCTTTTTACACATTACGGCAGACAGCGTCCCCTTTTTACACATTACGGCAGACAGCGTCCCCCTTTTCACACATTACGGCAGGCAGTCCCCCCTTTTTACACATTACGGCAGGCAGTCCCCCCTTTTTACACATTACGGCAGACAGCGTCCCCCTTTTTGCACATTACGGCAGACAGCGTCCCCCTTTTTACACATTACGGCAGACAGCGTCCCCTTTTTACACATTACGGCAGACAGCGTCCCCCTTTTTACACATTACGGCAGACAGCGTCCCCCTTTTCACACATTACGGCAGGCAGTCCCCCCTTTTTACACATTACGGCAGGCAGTCCCCCCTTTTTACACATTACGGCAGGCAGTCCCCTTTTTTTACACATTACGGCAGGCAGTCCCCCCTTTTTACACATTACGGCAGACAGCGTCCCCCTTTTTGCACATTACGGCAGACAGCGTCCCCCTTTTTACACATTACGGCAGACAGCGTCCCCTTTTTACACATTACGGCAGACAGCGTCCCCCTTTTTACACATTACGGCAGACAGCGTCCCCCTTTTCACACATTACGGCAGGCAGTCCCCCCTTTTTACACATTACGGCAGGCAGTCCCCCCTTTTTACACATTACGGCAGGCAGTCCCCTTTTTTTACACATTACGGCAGGCAGTCCCCCCTTTTTACACATTACGGCAGGCAGTCCCCCCTTTTTACACATTACAGCAGGCAGTCCCCCTTTTTACACATTACGGCAGGCAGTCCCCTCTTTTTACACATTACGGCAGGAAGTCCCCCTTTTTTACACATTACGGCAGGCAGTCCCCCCTTTTTAAACATTACGGCAGGCAGTCCCCCCTTTTTACACATTACAGCAGGCAGTCCCCCTTTTTGCACATTACGGCAGGCAGTCCCCCTTTTTTACACATTACTGCAAGCAGTCCCCCTTTTTTACACATTACGGCAGGCAGTCACCCTTTTTTACACATTACTGCAGGCAGTCCCCCTTTTTACACATTACGGCAGACAGTCCCCCTTTTTTACACATTACTGCAGGCAGTCGAGAGAGAGAGTGTTATACTCACCACCATCGTGCGCCTCTCCTCTTCCGTCTTCTGTCTTCCTGCGCTGCGCTCTTGGCAGCGCAGGTCATTGTGAATGGGCTGGGGGCGGGCTGGGAGAGATGTCATCTCTCCCAGCACATGGGGGGAGCAGAGGGGGAGCTGTAGCGCTGCCCGGCTACCTATATGAGCAGTAGCCGGGCAATGCAGCTGGGGGGCGGCCGGTGACAGGGAGACACGGCCAGGACACCTCAGAGCGGCGGCGGCGATAGCAGCGGCCCGGGGGGTGTTGCTAGTGGTCCTGCGCCTCCAGCGCATCTGCGCTGTGTGCAAGGCACCACTAGCACACACCTAGTTACGGCGCTGCCACTCACCAGGCCAGCCTGTAATCTATCAGCGCTTACATCAGGCAATTTCATATACTCTAATCATTCCAGTTACATATTTCATTACCAAATACAAAAAAATAAAAAATTAAGACTGTTTTACCCCTTTGCTGCTGAGACTTTTTTTTCCCCTTGTAACCACCAATAAGAAAAGCTTTGTGGTTCCACCTTTCCAAGTATCGGGATTCTGCATATACAGATGGGTCCACATTTATCTTGACCTTTAATAGGAATAATTGAGACTGGCCAGTCAGACACTTAATCCCCTGCTGTAATCACTTAATCCCCTGATGTATTGTTCTCTGTATTGTATTGCAGTTGAGAACAATAGATGAAGGGTTTATGCTAATAAATCATGTTGTGACTAGGCACAGAAAACTAGTCAAGATAACGGTGGACCCATCTGTACTGTACATAATAAAATCTTGAAAATAACGACTAATTTTTCTTACTCGCTTCAACAAAATGCATAAATTGTGTAGCAATATACTATTTTGGGGAATAGACAACTGACAGCGTCATATGAGGTCATGGGGCGATTGTGGGCATCTGAACCCCCAACACATGGACTTCTTACTACTTTCTGTAGCATAGTGTGTCTGGTGGTTACTTCTCTTTCAAGTGTTGTGGACCCTGAAGGTGGGTACACACTAGGCGAAGTGCTCCGTGTGCAATAACGCCTAGTGTGTTCCTGTCCGGGCCGCCATTCACACTGTGCCATATCGCTATATTTCATTGGCTATAGCCATCACAAGGAGAGGGAGGCTTGTGATGGCGGTCTGTTTGCCAACGGCAGTAAGACCTCACCGCTGGGAAACCACCCATTTTACAGGATTTGCGGTTAATATTTATAGACTTTTCTAAATAGAACTGTTGAGCTGGATTACATTGCTATTGTCACCTACCACCACTGGCAGATCTATAATGGGTGCAGTGTGTGCAGTGCACACGGGCCCCTAGGACCAGAGGGGGCCCACACCGCACACTCTGCACCCATTTTTTCTATACTTACCTTTCCGGCATGTGAGCCCCCTCCTCTCCTGTAGCCATCACTGCAGCTGCTAGCGCACTGAGCGCTAGAGACTCTGGCACAGTGCCAGAGTCTACAGTGCATGCGCAGGACTCCGGAAAAATGGTGCGGCGGACATTTTTTCGGAAGTCCTGCGCATGCGCTGTAGACTCTGGCACTGTGCCAGAGCCTCAGCGCTGAGAGCGCTAGCAGCGGCGGTGACGGCTACAGGATAGGAGGGGGTCCACACACGGAGTCTGCACACGGGTCCCCTCCTCTCTAGAAACGCCGCTGCCTACCACAAACGGTTTTGTTCATGAAATTGATTTGTTAGACAAGCTATTCCAATTACAGTCAACATGTAACATGTCCATAGGCGTGCATAGCACATTTTATTAGGGGGTGCACCGTTGAAGGGGTGTGTCTAGCACCGCCTTTTGGGCGTGTCTAGCACCATCTATTGACGGTCATCGCAGTATAAAATATCCACCCTTGTACCAATCCTAATAAAGCAGATACATTGTCAGATGTTGTGGTGTGCACCAAACAAACACCCCTGATGGCACTCACTGCATTTACACTGCTCCTCCTCAGCCTGGTCTCATTCCCCTCTCTTTCCTCTGCAAGCTGCAGCAGCTTACTTACAAGTCAGTCACTCACTGACACTGACAGTCGCAGACTAGTACTGCCGCTGCTGGAAAAACGAGTAACGTGTCAATGCTGCTGCCGGACGTCTGCCAGTATTGAATTTGTCTTCTTAAGAGGAACGCTGGCTGCATGCTGATCCTCATCAGTGGCTGGCGGTGGCATAGCATAGAAGGAGAGAGGTGGGCATGTGGCAGGTGGGCGTGTGAGCAGCATGACATAATCACGTCACATCACGCTGTTTTTATACATGGAGGCGGAGCCGGGAGTTTGAAAGCCGGAGGCAGTGGCACACTTGATTAACCCAGGTGTCCGTTCAGTAATGCAGTCCTGACAGGGTGCAGCGCAGAGGGGACAGTAATCAGCCTGCTCGGCTGCATCAGGCATGTGAGAAAGGGGTGCCGGACATTAGGGGGTGCCTGTGCGCACCAGGCACCCCCCCCTGCGCACACCTATGAGCATGTCATGGTCATGATATGTCGGTCATTACGGGTCAAATTTTGCTAGTTATGGATTTGCCTAGCGTTTGTCATTCTTTGTGGGCAGTAATTTGCTGGACAGTGTTGGATATTTGTATGCATCATGCTTTGAATAGTTATTTCTGTGCTATGTGAGAAGTGATACCTTGCTGTAGGAAGCTATGGGTACGATTAGTCATTTTCTCCACCCTATAATAGATGGGAATGATTGGCGGATCTACAGTATAATGAGTGCAGGCTGTGTTGTGCACATGGGCCTACACCGCAGACTCTGTTTAATTATTTACCTCTACACACTCCCATGTCAGCACTGCAGCAGCAGAAATCACCAGGAAAATGGCGCTGCAGCCATTTTCCCGGTGATTTGCGCATGTGTAGTAGAGATTAGTCACCTGGAACATGGTGTGCGCAGCGTCTACTGCACCGCAAAGATTAAGGGGCCTGCACAGAATTTGTAGACGGGCCCCCACCTGTCTCAAACTGCCCCTGATGGGAATGTAGATAGTCAGAGCCACCTCTGAGCCACTGAAGAACCTGACCCACCTTTTTTCCGGGCAAGTGGGGAAGTTTCACATAGCAACCAATCGCTCCAAGCTATCATTTATGAAGTACATGCTATCAAATGATAGCTAGATGCTGATTTGTTGGCATGGGAAACTTCCACCAGTTCTTTCGCCAGTGTGTTTGGCCTCATTTAGGGGGTCATTCCGAGTTGATCGTAGCTGTGCTAAATTTAGCACAGCTACGATCATTCACACTGACATGCGGGGGGACACCCAGCACAGGGCTAGTCCGCCCCGCATGTCAGTACCGGCCCCCCCGCAGAAGTGCAAAGGCATCACACAGCGGCGGTGCCTTTGCACTTCAAGAGTAGCTCCCGGCCAGCGCAGCTTTAGCGTGCTGGTCGGGAGCTACTCATCGCTCCCCGGCCCACAGCGGCTGCGTGTGACGTCATGCTGCTGCCGCGGCCCGCCCCCCCTCCAACGGTCCAGCCAGGACCGCCAAACCGCTCCCCCTAAACGGCGGCTTAACGCCGCCATCCAGCCCCCTCCCGCCCAGCGACTGCCTCTGCTAGGCAACGACGGCTGCCATGCTCTGGCGCACTGCGGCGCCGGTGCATGCGCAGTTCCGACCCGATCGCTGCGCTGCGACAGACTGCAGCGAGCGATCGAGTCAGAATGACCCCCTTAATGTACTGTGCAACAGAAAGTAATGCAGTAGAAATGTAAACGGAGGTATTTATTATAGTTGCTTCATAAGGAAAACCAGAGCGCGGCCATCTACAGAAACATCTGCAGTATATAAAGGGGACCTATTACCTACAGTCTTTGGAGTTGAGCGCTTTATGAAAGGTCTGCCCCTCTATCAAATGCAGGCAGTGGGCCCACTGTAGTACGCTTCCCATGTAGGGGTTACTGTAAAGCTATTTTCTATTGTGTTTCCCTGTAACCGAAGCCACTGAGAAGGGATTCTCACCACATGTCGGAGCACAAGGGCAGTGTGCTTGATGTATGGAATAATTCATAAGATGCAATATCAAAGATATTATTTTACCAAGGGATTCTCCTGCAGCATTTCAGGCCACTTGGGTTTTGCTCTCATTTGCTCTTTGGTCCCCCCATACGCTATAGATATAATTTCCTTGTATAACCACTGCTGCTTACAGAGCTAGGCTTGTGTGCCTGCTCTCTGTATGATTTTCCCCCAGCCAGCACTATTGTGAGGATCCACTTAGCAAAGAAACAATATATTATTTTTGATTATTCCGGCTAATAATGCTTTGCGTGTTTAATACAGCTAGGCACAAGCCAGCAAAGCATAACCATTTATATCTCATCAACACAACTGCACTGTAAACACGGCCACATTTCAGGAGTATCGTTGCTCAAAGATATTATATATTAAGTAACCTCTATTTTTAGTAGCCCAAGCATACTACACAGCGCTTTAAAGAATGTTTAATCATTCACCTCAATCCCTGCCCTAGTGGAACTTATACGCTAAGATGACTATGTATCAAGTAATGATTTTTGCCTTGCTTTGTTTTTATTGTTGGTTATTGCGGTGAAAAAAAACATAACTTCCATTAACCCTTACCAGAGTGGTGAAGGTCATACTTGCCTACGGGAAAAAGCAGCCAGGTTGGCTTAACATGATAGATATGATCACATCATCATGGCCCTGCCCCCCCCCCCCCCCCACTCTACAATGCCTTCATTACCAGCATTATAAAGCAGAGGCGGGGCTATGATGACGCGAATCACGTCATTGCCCCGCCCACTTTAACTCCAGCAGCGGGCGGCTCGGGGGGGTGAGAGAGGGACAGTGTTGAGGGTGCGAGGATGTAAACATTATGCGGGAGATTTGCACACTTTTTCCCAATTTTTCGGAAGCCCCCTGGCCATTCCGGGAGAGTAGGCAAGTATGGTACAGGTTCATTTACTGCTTCAGTAGGACAGTCGTTTGCAGATGGTATATGCATGAGCTCAGGTGCAGACTTGGGGCATAGTTATTACAATCCAAGATGTGAATAAATTTGCCCAACCTCGCAATGCGATATTTGAGTACATCCCATCGCAAGGATGTATGAAATATCAGGAAAGCTCTGTCCCTATGAATTCTCTCACTGCAGTCTTTAGGGTGCCAAAAATACCCTGAAACCATGATCGCGCATGTGCCGCCAGCTACCCCCACCACCACCGCACATGGCTGATCACAGGCAGCATCTCTGACCTCAGCATTTACTGCCAGCAGCCAGCAGGCAGCGGAGGCTGATTTAATGTAGGTAAAGCAGGGGTAAGCCCTGATAACGCCATCCAATGATAGCATTATTATCACAGGGCTTCCTCCAGCATTTTTTTACATTTGTTTTTTGCTGTTTTTTTGTTTAGTAAATTCGGCCAGATTACATTTCCAATTACAAGTGTGGGAAATATGATCTGGTTACTAAAAAAATGCATTTTAAGGGCTTGGAGGAGAATTTTTGAGACTTCTCCACCAATTTCCCTTTAGTACATTTACGTGTTACTAAAATAATATTAAAAGATTGTGAAAACACCCTTTTTCACATTATTTTAGTAAAAATAATATTGATAAATATTCCCGTTGGACTGTTGGTTCACATGATGTGGAGGAAAAAATACAATGAAATATGTGTAACAGGTTACATTTATTTAAATATGTAAATTCCTTATTCCTTATTAAAAGGATTTTTGTCATGAAAGAAGCAGGGTACAGTAGGTTAAGGAGACATTCATATAGTCGACATGTTGACATTGGCCCTCATTCCGAGTTGAAAACTACGCATGCGTATGGGGCGCAATTCGCACGCGTGGCGTACGGGTACAAAGAGCATCATTGTTTTGCATTGCTTCTAGCGACGATTCCATTCACACAGCCGATCGCAAGGAGATTTACAGGAAGAAGGCGTTTATGGGTGTCAACTGACCGTTTTCTGGACGTTTGGAAAAACGCAGGCGTGTCCAGGCGTTTGCAGGGCGGGTATCTGACATCAATTCTGGGACCTACATCGCAGCAATCATCGCACAGAATAAGTAACTACAGGGCTGGTCTTGTTTTGCACAAAGGGGGTCATTCCGAGTTGTTCGTTCGCAAGCTGCTTTTAGCAGCATTGCACACGCTAAGCCGCCGCCTACTGGGAGTGAATCTTAGCTACTTAAAATTGCGAATGAAAGATTTGCAATATTGCGATAAGACATCTCTGTGCAGTTTCTGAGTAACTCGAGACTTACTCTGCCAGTGCGATCAGTTCAGTGCTTGTCGTTCCTGGTTTGACGTCACAAACACACCCAGCGTTCGCCCAACCACTCCTCCGTTTCTCCAGCCACTCCCGCGTTTTTCCCAGAAACGGTAGCGTTTTTTCACACACACCCATAAAACGTCCAGTTTCCGCCCAGAAACACCCACTTCCTGTCAATCACATTACGATCACCAGAACGAAGAAAAAACCGTGAGTAAAATTCCTAACTGCATAGCAAATTTACTTGGCGCAGTCGCAGTGCGAACATTGCGCATGCGCACTAAGCGGAAAATCGCTGCGATGCGAAGAAATTTACCGAGCGTACAACTCGGAATGACCCCCAAAATGTTTTTGTACCGCTCGGCTGCACAGGCGTTCGCACTCTTGCAAAGCGAAAATACACTCCCCCGTGGGGGCTGCTAAAAGTAGCTATCGTGCGATCAACTCTGAATGAGGGCCATGGTCAGAATGTCGACATTGGTTTTTAGGTAAGTCTATCCCTAACACCTAAGCCTAAATCCACCCTAATGCTATTACCGACATTCTTTCTATGCTGACATGTTCCAGGTGTCAACAATTATTATGTTGATATTTTAACCATGATGACATCATGAATGTTGACATTCTGGTGTCGACATTTTGATAGTTGACATTATCACTGTCGATAATCGGACTGCATATCTTTTTAAATGGTTTTAGTTTTATTTCAGCATTTAGACGTTGCACTTTTTTCCCATTCATTTTTTATTAGATACTAAAACATCACTTCATACCAAGATTTTACATGGCATATTTATCAAGCCCTTCAGCCCCATAAGTATTGTGGAAATAGCAGTTTCTGCATAAGATAAGCAAACTATGGGGGTCATGCTGAGTTGATCGCTCGCTAGCTGTTTTTTAGCAGCCGTGCAAACGCTATGCCGCCTCCCACTGGCAGAGTATTTTAGCTTAGCAGAAGTGCGAACGAAAGGATCGCACAGCGGCTACAAAAAAATATTGTGCAGTTTTAGAGTAACTACTCAGACCTACTCAGCGCATGCGATCACTGTAGACTGTTCAGTTCCTGTTTTGACGTCACGAACACGCCCTGCGTTCGTCCAGCCACGCCTGCGTTTTTACAAACACTCCCTAAAAAAACGGTCAGTTGACACCCAGAAATGCCCTCTTCATGTCAATCACTCTGCGTTCTAGCATCGCTAGACCTTGTGTTAAACTACATCGGCCAATGTGAAAGTACGTCGCGCGTGCGCATTGCGCCGCATGCGTAGAAATACCGGGGGTTTTTTTTGCATCGTCGCTGCGCAGCGAACATTTTCAGCTAGCGCTCAACTTGGAATAACCCCCTATATATGAAATGTTATAAGAAATCTTGCAGATATCCCCTTAATGAATGTAACGCACAGATCGTAGCATACTGCGTCACACCTCGTCTCGCCCATTCAGGAGTGAAATGTAACAAGTTCTGAACAGCAGAGGTTTTTGGAGCTAGTATTATCCCGCTTGCTTCTATGGAGCAGCCTCCGATACAACAACCGCTAGAGTGACAGCACATAGTAAGTTAATGTACCTGAATCAAGTGGGCACAAGTTCTACCTACTGAACTTGTTTAGGGTTATATATGTTCTTGGGGTGGGGGGCGTTATGTTCTAGTGGTTGGTTAGTGGGATTATTAACTGTATTACACACCAGACAGTAACTAATAAAGTAACCTCCGACAGCAGGACATCATTACAGGATTACTCTCTATGGGTCTAATTCAGACCTGATCACTGCTCAGCCCTGCGATCGCCTCTGCCTGATTGTCATTGGGCCGCCGTTTTAGGGGCGCGGTCCGGGAAACGCAGGCGTGTCCGGACCGTGCGAGTGGCGGACCGCGGTGGCTGTGTGATGTCACACGCAGCCACTGCTACCCGAACAGCGACGGGTAGCTCCCTGCCTGCACGCAGGAGCTGCGCTGGCAGGGAGCTTCTCTTCAGGACATGTAATGCTTTTGTACCTGTGCGGGGGGGGCCTGACATGCCGGGCGGACTAGCCCTGTGCTAGGCATCTCCTCGCATGTCTGAGTGACTGATCGTAGCCGTGCCACCCAGAAAAGGCTGTAGACGCTCGCTGGAGCCATCGCAAAGCGCTCAGCAACAGCGTACACATAAGCAGCACATGAGAAACATTGACTCCTAGTGCTTGACCTATGGCTACGCAGACTAGCCGCGGCAGTAGCGACAATGACGCCATGTTTCTCTACGTACACGATTCGTGCAGCCACTCCCAAGTTAACGTCCCAAAGCAATCCCTTCCTGTCAGTCACTCTGTGTATAACATGTCAGTGCGAGCGCATTTGCAAAGGTGTCATGGCGTGTGTGCGGTGCGATCGCGGCACATGCGCAGTCTGCTGTTAATCGCTCCATTGCAAAGACGTCAGCGTTGCGTACTAACGTGAATTGTGCCCAATGTACAGTATGTGACTTCTCCAAGTAAGAAAGGGGCAGCATACTGGGCCTCCCCACAGAGCTTGCCGGGAAGGGGGAGACTGCAGGCTGCTGGGGAGGAGGGTTCCATGCTGCCGCTGGAGGAGTGCAGGGATTCCCATGCTGGTGCTGTGCAGCACTTCCCTCCCGTTTCCTCTCTGGCAGCACGGGGACTGAATTAGGCAATTTCCAGCCAGGCTGCTGCCAGGAGAGCTGCTGCTGGCGGCAGAGGCTGGAGTAGGGTGGCAGCAGCACCAGGGCAGGGGCATAGCAGCTCCAGCCCCATAAGACACGGGGGGCCTGGGGTACTTACCCCCCTGGGCCCCACTTAATCTGGCTCTGGTGTACAGTATGTCTCCAAATGTGAACAAAACTTTCTAGGCCTATTAATGAAATTATATTTGTGACATACCCCAAAACACACTATTTTTGTCGGGGGCACCCATAAATATCAAGGATTCCCCAAATGTAACATGAAGTGACCACAGCAGATATCTCCGATATCTCCAGGGTCCCTCCATTTCTGACAGCAGATGTAGCCCCATAGGTTTCTGGGTGGGCTGCTATGCTGTCGGATTTACTGACTAGACTTCCTCCGTTACCTGCTTGCTCAAGAGTGGATGTGTGAACAGCAGTAACAGATGTGTGCTCCTAGCAAGATACATACCTGTGCCTCCAATGCTTGGGTGTGGCCTATGATTTGGTAGGGGTGGATTTTACCTAGGAGCTGCGGGGCATGCAGCCTGTCAGTAAGATCCGCCACCCCAGTGACTGCCTAGCATTGGCAGTGGCTTCCCATTTGAAGCGCTCCCTGCTAATCACATGATGGGCAGGGAGTCCTAGGCAAGGTGTTTTCTTCTCCAGGGACTGCCAGTCCAGACTGCTATAGCAGAGAACACTTGCCATAGGAAGCCACTCCCCTGTTATCACAGCAGTCCTACCCAGCTTCTAGGGACTGCAGCCGACGCAGTCACTATAAGATGGCTTCTTAATTACTGTGCAAGCACAGGACGGCGATCCTACTATTATAGACCTCTCCCTCTGATGACCGGCAAAGGCAGGAGCCGTGGATGCTCTTTGCCAATAACGAGCTATAAATGTTTAGTCTATGGGACACTCTCACAGGCAGTTGTTTTTTATACTCACCGCCCATCGCTGCGTATTACAGTCCGCCAGTGTGACTAGCATACCATTTACTGTTATATTATGAGATGCACAATTCAAGGCAGTTCTTCTGCTCTGATAACTAGGTTATATATTGAGTGAGTGTTAAATTGCCTTTACAATTGTACCATTCAATAATATGTGTTGCATACTTAACCAGACCTTGGTCTGTCGGCGTCAGTCAGAGAGTAAATCAAATTATGACAACCCAGCACCACGGAGTCTGAGCCTTAAAATGTACTGATTTCTTTTTTTTTTATATTGTCACAATTTTTTATGTCACAACAACAGAAAATCCAATAAAGCGGATGTGGGAGAGAGCAGAGTCTCTGTACAAATGGCAGCTAGGACCTTATATCATTGTGCTGCTGTTTAACCCCTATACCCTCAACGCCATTAGCCGCCTGCTGTAGCGGGCTGAAGGGCTGACTTTGCTAAACTGTTAAATTCTGAGGTCCTCCAGTAATTACTTACACAGAGGTCACAGCTGTTCATTCCCCGGACTGACCTCATTTACAATGTTCATAAAGATTCATTGTTTAATACAGTTATATTAGCCAAGCATAACCGCTCAATATGTTCTCGTGAGTTTAAAAAACAGAATTATCAGTATCATGTAAACAGGCTGCTTTGTGTCCTATAAGCCGAGATCCCAGTAGCCGTGTCTGGAATATTTCTGTATACATGATGTCTGTCCATCCTTTCTTTGATGAATGGTCTTTAATAAAGGCCAGATGGCATATATTTGTTTTTTAAATTAGGATAATTCTTACATATATGTTGCAGCATGTGGCGTTGTAATTAGAGCCACATTTGTATGTTATTGAATTTCAAACGAATGTAATAACAGTCCGGCTTAAGACCCAACAGTGTGTAATTAAGTCAAGAGACCAATTCAAAATCTTAGTGAATAATTTAGTGGCATTAAACCGGCGTTATTACTTTTTACAAGCAAAGCATTTTTGTTCGGGTAATCCAGGAATGATAGCAGAAGAATTCTAGGTCACACACCGATGAGTTGCGTCTGAATGCTTGGAAAGATATTAGGGTGGTCGTAAATTGCGGATGTTGATGACGATTGCTGAGCAAACCGGTTGAGATTGGCTGTTTGCGAAAGTTCTGCCGGGTTGGGAATAAAAATAATTAGAAAAGCGTGATTGTTTATATCTTTGCCTCAACCAATAGCAAAACACCCCTTCAATTCACTGTTTTATATGCCAAAGCTGTGGCCATTTTGGGCACTACTGCTTCCATTTTGTGTGCCAACAAATATGTACTATTAGCAGTTGTGTTAATATTTGTGGTATTACAATTACCAAGTAATGCGTTCCACCAACCGGAAGTGCGCCGTGACTGCGGCTTACTATGTTTATTAATAAAACGGTTTATATACAATACACCCTAGACTTCAGTTTTCTGAATAAACGGGTTATATTTACCCATATCTTGCTGCTGACTCCTCATATAAGGGACTCGTGGTCTCAAAAAAAAAAAAAAAACGGAATTATTACATCAGTTCCTTTCACATATGAAGCATTGTATTTATATACATATAGTGAATGTCTTTTATCAACTGTTTTTATATTACTGTACATGTCCACTGGTATACACACACACACACACACACACACACACACACACACACACACACACACACACACACACAAAGGGATCTCATGCAATGTATGCTTTTACGAAATGAGAAATTATACAAATTTCCAATGTGTGACCTTTTGACCTGGATGTAGATGTCCTCCATAGCTTAAACCACACTCCTGTCATACTGCCTTGAGGAAGGGAAGCTTGTTTCCCGGTGTTGCAGCAGTGACAGGGGTGCTACCTGTAGACAGCAGGAGTAGTGGATACAGATTCTAGTGGAGAAAGTTGGCCCAGAGACCGGTTCCGGAGCCTGAATCTCTATTAATATCGATGCGCCTATCGTACAAGGGAATCTTGTAGACCGCCAACTTGCCTTTTGTTGCAGACATATTGATATTGCATATTTACCATTATTGGATACTTTTTATCTTTTTTTTTTATTGTTACGTTTTGCAATATGTTTTCTTGTGCTTTTGTCTCCATATGTGACGAATACCACAAGTACATATATTGCGAGATCTAAGGTATCATCTATGGAATACATTTTTTAAGGAAATGACTGTTTTATTTTATATAATTTGTTATATAAATCCAATCCCACTCTCTGTGCTCAGGTGACATATAGCCACAGCGCACTATTTGGCTCTGTTTCTTTACTGCGTAGTTACCAAGTAATGTTCATTCCGTATATTTTGCCATTGTGAACTCAAACTACAGAGACACTTGTATGCCTCCTACGCAGAGCCACGAACAGTTAGCAATCTCCATTTAATTAGTTATCTTTCTTAACATGACATATTTAGATAATTAGGTAAACAGAGCGAAGGAGTTGAAGTGATAAAATTGACCTGTTTAATTAACAAGCCGACTTTTAGTCACAACAGAAATCTATTGATTGACCACACACCACGCCGTCCGTAATTTCTATAAAGATCAATATTATCGTTTCTGTTGTCCCATCTTGCGGCCTTTTAGTTCATCATTAATTTTTACGGTGATAAATGGTGTAATAATAACCTGTCATTACCTTGTGTGTTTTACATAACTGCCTTATTGGATCGTAGTAAACCTGCTGGCTAAAATGAACTCAGTGTTTTGTGATCCCGAAGAATGAACATACAGAACATATATACCGTATTGAGCTGATCATGAAGTCGGTTATAAATTAATTCAAAATTATTCTTGTTTTAATGATCATTTCCAGAAGAGATACTGTATTAGGTCTTTGAATATAATCCCCAGAGTATAATTAATCATTCTCCTCATTCCCCGTAGAGCTTACAGTCTAAATTCTCCACCACACAAACACGCCCACACACACAGAAATTCAGCAGGTTTTCAGGACCGATCATTGCTTTCAACTTCTTTTTTCTTTACTATAGGGTCTGAATATACAGTAATATGTACATTTGTAATGTCTAACAGGAAGATAACTTAGGTTCATGCATCCAGTATTAAGCAGGTTGCCATAGATTATTTAAAGAAGATAAGAGGGGCTCCTACACATGGGGCCTTAACTGTTTTTTTTATTTTATTTTATTGCGTGGGTGTCTGTACAATTCCCAGGATGTGGCATTGAGGCAGTCACGACAGGATTTCCGCCTACCTCTGAATCAGATCATTATTATTACATGTTCAGTGCTGCAGATGAACAAAGTTACGGTGAAATTCGACGCAAATTAGGTTTTGCCATTGACCAGGCTGTTTCGCCTAGAGGTGCGAAGATCCGCCAATACAATATTGTAGTTTCACTTTTTTTCACCATTCCACACTGTGGCCTGATCATGAGTTGAACGCAACATAAAATGCGTCCAAATTTAGCGGATTTTGGGTCCTAGAGCAGCTTCTGTCCTCTGTGTTCTGTGGTTAGTGTGCATTGTTTGTTCTCCAGTCTCTTTTACCCTCTTTTGGTCTTTCGCTCCATCGACATTGATTCAGGTCACTCAGGGGTTGAGCTCATACTTCCGCCAGTGGCATAAGTCCTGGTGGGCATCCCAGTACCGGTAGGCGCATCAAGCCTTATGGGAAAAGCGGCTCTTATAGGCACGAAGACCTGCTGGTAGGTTCTATGAGTCTCAACCCTAGGTGTACAGGAGCCACTGCCAGAAGACCTTCAGGAGATGCAGACCCTTCGGAAAAGAGGATCCTCCAGTTATGACAGTAGAGCAGCGACCTGTAGGCAGTGTGGGTGCAGCCACAGGAGCCTCTCACATACAGTGACTGTGCAGCGTAAGTGTGCACCCGCTCTTCCGGGTCCAGCTCTGTTGCAGGCAGTTCTGGGACATGGCCTTTTCTGGTGGGGTGTGAGGGCCGCATGGTACCTGCTGTGCGGTGTTCGTGTCTGGATACTGGGGAGTGCAGCGCAAGTGAGTCTCTCCCTGGGGTAAGAGTGGATTGGGTAGGGGATACAGGGCTTTGGGATGGGGTGGGTGAGCTGGGAATGCAGCATGGAGTGATTGGGGAGAAACAGATTGTGGGGTGTGTGGGAGGAAGGAGAGAGGGAGACACAGACTGTGTTGTGTGTGGGGGAGGAAGGACAAATATACTGTACATATTTATATATGTGTATAGATAACTAAATATATATTTATTATCAGTTTCTTATATAGCAAATATAGCAAAGCAAATTCCGTTGCGCATATATATATATATATATATATATATATATATAAAATCTGAGGGGGGCCCAGAGATATAACTGCACCGGGCACCAAGATCTCTGTTGCCATCCCTGCATAGGACTTTTGTCTAACATTTATACCCTCTATAATATATATATATATATATATATATATATATATAGCACCCATTATGTATAGTACACATTGCCGCAGGGGTGATTTTACTAACGCGCTTCAAATAACGTGCAATGTTTTCTTAATGCTTTTACCTTGCATAGTTTTTATTAACACCCTGTGTACAAGCCCCATCTGTGTTTTCGGAAGACCTAATGCAATTTTCCAAGCAGTGGGGTTTTATTTTGCAGACTTGTAAACTTAATGTCTGTTACTATGTCGCTTTGTTTGGATGTATTTGTATCTTGCTATATATGTGTGTGTGTGTTCTGTCCTTAAGCTTCTCTCACTGTGCTGGCACCTGTTAAGTGGATGGATGTGACAATGAAGAGTTTGTTATGCAATGAAGCATTTATAGTCTCCTATGAAAGCCGTGAGCTAACGTATTTAGTAGAGGAAATTACAGACACTGCCTGGAAAATCCAGAACCAACAAAATAGGAAGCAGCTTGAAGTTGCTTTTTTTATTAAAATTAGGACGGCAGTGTACTCATTGCTTGGTCTCTGTTCTGGCATTGTGCCGCGCCACTATTCGAACACTGTACCATCATTTGTTAACGCACAAAAAAAAAAAAAAAAAGCAAAGCGAGAAGAGATTTAATGAAAAGTGTTAATCACAAAATAATTGCATAGCTGGAAATTATATCATTTATTTTCGCTATTGTTTTCCAGCCGCTGTACAGTTTTTATTACCTTCCCATTGTATAGTTATAAGATGAATGTTACAGAATTGTTAGTCTATTACATGGCTGATGCCGGTTCTGGAGACAGACGGCTAGGTGCCTGCAGTACTTCGTCACAGGAGTGCTGCCTCTGGTAGGCCTACATACATCTTACTTTGGATCAATAGCTCAGCTTGAAGGAAAAATGGAAGCGGATAACCTTTTTTTTTTTATTCTGAGCAGTGGGAGTGACAAGCTGAAGGTCACCCCAGTAATACTTAGATATATTACCTAATTAAATGTTATCTAGAGGTCTTGTAAGATAAGAACGTGTCACTGAGGTTACTGGCGCAAGTGTGAAGAGATCTCCCCAAGGTTCCAAGCTAATCATGACAGCATAAAGATGTGATATAAACAAAGTAAAAGGCTAATATTATACCTTGGAGGATGCACTTCTCCAAAGAGGACCATTTAGGTTCCTTGATGGCCTCAACTTCACCATGCCGTTAAATTTTGGGCACCAGTTTCCTAAATGAATGTCCTGGAATTGGTAACATATGCAGAAGGGCATCTAAATGACAAAGGGTTGTAGAAGGTACCATATATGTTAAAAAAAAGACCATCATAGCAAAATAGAACTATACTAATGGACCATCCTAAGCTCCAAATACAGGTGCCCCCAGGGCAAAAACTCTGCCATCCTATCTGCCTTGTGCTCTGGGTAGCCCCTAGTTACGACCCTGTTTCTAAGCACTGGGGTTTTCCTACATCATCATACCAGTCCGAAAAATGTAGGAGTATCTGTCACCTCCCCAGATGTCCATGTCTACCTGGATCACCTGCTACTCTCCACTCTATCAATTCCTGCCCCAGCTGATCCACTGGAGTTTTTTATACATACATATTGACTTTGTGCCATAGAAGTTGTCGTGTTTCATTACGTGGTAGCCTCTATGTCTAAAACGATTCTCCAAAGAAAGAAAAGATGTCTTTACATAAAATGCTTTAATGCATTATTCTCTACAATATAGTTATAGGTTATCATGTTTGTGGAAAGCACCAGTGCCACTACTGGGTGATTTAATAATAATAGTTGCACTAAAACGGAGCATTATTCGGATCTTAAAAGACAGGTGGCTCCCGCAGCTGAGGCCCCCCATATGTGTCGTGTCTTCTGACACACACACACTCTGGTCTTGTCAATTATGGGGAGTTCTTTTGTACCGTTCATAATGATTAGACCTAAGTAGCCTCGAAAGTTTGTAAATACCATAAACACCAAATTCTGAATATAATGAAGCATGTTTAGCAAGTACCGACCATACATGCTAATAGTTATAATATAATAATGATATGCAGTCACTATAATGACATCCAAAATGTCAACAATCATAATGTTGACACAAGGTCGACAGTTATATTGAAATTGTTGAAATGTCAACATAGAGCATGTTGACATCTGTAGAATGCAACATTAGGTTTAGGATGTTGAGAGGGATTAGCTTTAGGCTGTGTGAGGGGAGTGTTAGGGTTATGCTGTTGGGAGTGATTAGCTTTAGGCTGTGGGAGGGGAGAGTTAGGGTTAGGCTGTTGGGAGGGATTAGCTTTAGGCTGTGGGAGGGGAGAGTTAGGGTTAGGCTGTTGGGACGGCTTAGCTTTAGGCTGTGGGAGGGGAGAGTTAGGGTTAGGCTGTTGGGAGGGATTATCTTTAGGCTGTGGGAGGGGAGAGTTAGGGTTAGGCTGTTGGGAGGGTTTAGCTTTAGGCTGTGGGAGGGGAGAGTTAGGGTTAGGCTGTTGGGAGGGTTTAGCTTTAGGCTGTGGGAGGGGAGAGTTAGGGTTAGGCTGTTGGGAGGGATTATCTTTAGGCTGTGGGAGGGGAGAGTTAGGATTAGGCTGTTGGGAGGGATTATTTTTAGGCTGTGGGAGGGGAGAGTTAGGGTTAGGCTGTTGGAAGGGATTAGCTATAGGCTGTGGGAGGGGAGAGTTAGGGTTAGGCTGTTGGGAGGGATTAGCTTTAGGCTGTGGGAGGGGAGAGTTAGGGTTAGGCTGTTGGGAGGGCTTAGCTTTAGGCTGTGGGAGGGGAGAGTTAGGGTTAGGCTGTTGGGAGGGATTATCTTTAGGCTGTGGGAGGGGAGAGTTAGGATTAGGCTGTTGGGAGGGATTATTTTTAGGCTGTGGGAGGGGAGAGTTAGGGTTAGGCTGTTGGAAGGGATTAGCTATAGGCTGTGGGAGGGGAGAGTTAGGGTTAGGCTGTTGGGAGGGATTAGTTTTAGGCTGTGGGAGGGGAGAGTTAGGGTTAGGCTGTTGGGAGGGATTAGCTTTAGGCTGTGGGAGGGGAGAGTTAGGGTTAGGTCCTGGGGGGAGGGTTAGGGTTGGTTTTGAAAATTAGGATAAGGGTTAGGAATGGTATAATGGTTATCATTACTGCATCACAACACTGATGTCATGGGTTTGATTCCCCCCATGGCCCTAACTGTGTGGAGTTTATATATTCACTCCGTGCTTGTATGGGTTTCCTCCAGGTACTTCCACAATTAATAAAGTTAACTCTAGTCTGTGTGTGCATGTACATGTGTTTAGGACAGACTAGATGGGCCAAGTGGTTCTTATTCATCAAGTTCTATGTTTCTATGAGTAGGGGTAGTGAATCAGATGACCCTAAAGACACTGCTGCATCACCAGAGCTACTACCAGATAAGTAAGGCTGCTGCACTGCCGGGATACACAGTCTTGTCAACATTCTAATCATGTTGACATCTCGACAGTATTGGCATGAGGAATGTCGACACATTGTATGTCAACAAGAATTTGACCCACTAAACTGCATGCTGGTCCAGGCCAATGGGAAAAACAATATAAGGTCCAACTGGCTTCAGGTTCAGCGTTAAATCAGGACATCAATTTAACCACATCCATCCAGCATTGGATAGGCTCATGGCAGATCAAGAGGATGTACCCCCTAGGAAGCCATATTCCCACCAATAGCATTTATCATACCCTAGTGATTCCTTTTTTTTTTAAGTCCAATGGCTAATAAATTGTGGAACCAATCTGGACATCTCCATTTGATAAACAGGCCCCCATGTACTTTCCTTTTATAATCACTGCTTTTGTTCACTTATTGCAGACAATGGGGTAAATATAATAGTCCGAGTTGCCGGAAGTCCGGATTTCGTCCGAGAATGACTCTGTTTTTAAAGCGGCGATCATATTCAAGGCAAAGCCAGGTTGGTTTTCAGACGAAATCCCAGACCTCCGGCAACTCGAACTCTATTATGTTTAACCATATGACAGTGGATATGTGCCTGTATTATTACCTACCTACTGTAGCTTTACTCTAGGTAGCATCATCCCAAACCGACAGCTATTGTGCACAGATAGAGTGATATCTTTGAAAATAGAGATGTATGGCCCTCGCACGCTGATCGCACGCTGACGATTTTCACAGCGCAGCGACCAGGTTACTACTGCGTATGCACCGCAATGCGCACGCGTGTCGTACGGGTACAAACAGCATTGTTGCTGTGCAATGCTTCTAGCGACGATTCCATTCGCACAGCCGTTCGCAAGGAGATTGACAGAAATAGGGCGCTTATGGGTGTCAACTGACCGGTTTCTGGGAGTGGTAGGGAAAATGCAGGCGTGTCCAGGCGTTTGCAGGGTGGGTGTCTGACGTCAATTCCGGGACCGGACAGGTTGAAGTGATCGCAAGGGCTGAGTAAGTTCAGACCTACTCAGAAACTGCCAAAAACTTTTTCGTCCCGCTCGGCTGCACATGCGATTGCACACTTGCAAAGCGAAAATACACTCCCCCGTGGGCGGCGACTATACGTTTGCATGGCTGCAAAAAGTAGCTAGCGAGCGATCAACTCGGAATGAGGGCCAATATGCGGGAAGACGGATTTCTCCATACCGTTAAAGGCCAACATTTCAATTAGTCAGTGATGCATGTAGATGGCCCATATAGTACCTTCTGCAGAGATGCCCTTGCAAATTGTATACAGTTTTCATATGAAATTTAAATACTCAGCTGATCTTCTGTAATATAAATATGGAACATGGAATGATAGTAAGTTACATGAATCTGCGTAGGATGAATATCGTAACAGATGCATCTGGCCCAAGCTACGATATTTCTTGTTTTTCCCAGAATCTTAGTCCTTTATAGATGTGTGCTAGAACGGAATTGAAAATCAATTTAAGAGATTACTCAGTGCCTCAACCTTATACAGTGAGAACTAATATACTATAATTGGTTTGTCCTTGTAGAAAAAATACAGGTGCTGCAAAAATGGGTGAGGGTTCCAATCCCACATTTAATATATACAATGAAAAATTATGATACAAATAGATAAGTAGGTATTCATAAATTCTGGATATACTGTAAGTCAATGCAACGAATCCAGCTAGGATCCTAAATGATATGGTTATTGGTAATGTGTAAATTAAATCAGCAATTCCACAAATTATTTTAATAGCATGTTAAGCACCATTTAAACATGTATATTTGCTATCCTTCAACACATCATTATCTCCTTTTTAAAATCTCTCTGCAGGGTGCAAAGTATGTCTGCAAATTCACAGCTCTCAGTCATGCGAAGTCAGCGGGGTTATATAGGGCAGGAAAGTATTTTATATTGCACAAAGCACATGGACCAGACTGGATGGAGGCATGATGATTATGTCTGTCACACATAGCAACGGTGTCACCCCCAGTAAAAATTGCTTCTCTGGACCGGCGCTAGCCAGGCCCCCGAGGCCACCAGAGGCGCCACTTTCACTGGCGGTGACACCGTTGCCATGTGTGACAGACATAATCATCGTGCCACCATCCAGTCTGGTCCATGTATACAGATATGTATGTTTAAGTGATGATGGTTTCTCAGGTGGCTGGGGGGGGGGGGGGGGGGCACTGGGTCGGTGCAACCACATAGATTCCTACAATTCATACGGATGGGTAGACTGTCACATAAGACATACGATTGCCGGTCTCCGCGTTGACCATCCCCCTAAATCCAGTTGGAATTTCCACCCACAGTGTACCGTTGGTTGCTACCTTGTTGCTGGCATCTCCTCCTTTACTTAAGCCTATAGCAGCTGCCATCTTCCTGAGGCCCATGCAAGTGATCTCTGGTGCATTCTGGGGATACTCTGATTGGTCTCCAGTGCCTTCTGAGGATACTTTGCTAGATATGCTCCTGCTCTCCTGTGCCTCCTGAGGATACTCTGATGGATATTCTCCTGCTCTCCTGTGCCTCCTGAGGATACTCTGATGGATATTCTCCTGCTCTCCTGTGCCTCCTGAGGATACTCTGATGGATATTCTCCTGCTCTCCTGTGCCTCCTAAGGATAGTCTGATGGATAATCTCCTGCTCTCCTGTGCCTCCTGAGGATACTCTGATGGATATTCTCCTGCTCTCCTGCGCCTCCTGAGGATACTCTGATGGATATTCTCCTGCTCTCCTGTGCCTCCTGAGGATACTCTGATGGATATTCTCCTGCTCTCCTGTGCCTCCTGAGGATACTCTGATGGATAATCTCCTGCTCTCCTGTGCCTCCTGAGGATACTCTGATGGATATTCTCCTGCTCTCCTGTGCCTCCTGAGGATACTCTGATGGATATTCTCCTGCTCTCCTGTGCCTCCTGAGGATACTCTGATGTATATCTCCTGCTCTCCTGTGCCTCCTGAGGATACTCTGCTTGGTCTCCAGTGCCTTCTGAGGATACTTTGCTAGATATGCTCCTGCTCTCCTGTGCCTCCTGAGGATACTCTGATGGATATTCTCCTGCTCTCCTGTGCCTCCTGAGGATACTCTGATGGATATTCTCCTGCTCTCCTGTGCCTCCTGAGGATACTCTGATGGATATTCTCCTGCTCTCCTGTGCCTCCTAAGGATAGTCTGATGGATATTCTCCTGCTCTCCTGTGCCTCCTGAGGATACTCTGATGGATATTCTCCTGCTCTCCTGTGCCTCCGGAGGATACTCTGATGGATAATCTCCTGCTCTCCTGTGCCTCCTGAGGATACTCTGATGTATATCTCCTGCTCTCCTGTGCCTCCTGAGGATACTCTGATGTATATCTCCTGCTCTCCTGTGCCTCCTGGGGATACTCTGATGGATATTCTCCTGCTCTCCTGTGCCTCCTGAGGATACTCTGATGTATATCTCCTGCTCTCCTGTGCCTCCTGGGGATACTCTGATGGATATTCTCCTGCTCTCCTGTGCCTCCTGAGGAAACTCTGATGGATAATCTCCTGCTCTCCTGTGCCTCCTGAGGAAACTCTGATGGATAATCTCCTGCTCTCCTGTGCCTCCTAAGGATAGTCTGATGGATAATCTCCTGCTCTCCTGTGCCTCCTGAGGATACTCTGATGGATATTCTCCTGCTCTCCTGTGCCTCCTGAGGATACTCTGATGGATATTCTCCTGCTCTCCTGTGCCTCCTAAGGATAGTCTGATGGATAATCTCCTGCTCTCCTGTGCCTCCTGAGGAAACTCTGATGGATAATCTCCTGCTCTCCTGTGCCTCCTGAGGATACTCTGATGGATATTCTCCTGCTCTCCTGTGCCTCCTGAGGATACTCTGATGGATATTCTCCTGCTCTCCTGTGCCTCCTGAGGAAACTCTGATGGATAATCTCCTGCTCTCCTGTGCCTCCTGAGGATACTCTGATGGATATTCTCCTGCTCTCCTGTGCCTCCTGAGGATACTCTGATGGATAATCTCCTGCTCTCCTGTGCCTCCTGAGGAAACTCTGATGTATATCTCCTGCTCTCCTGTGCCTCCTGAGGATACTCTGATGGATATTCTCCTGCTCTCCTGTGCCTCCTGAGGATACTCTGATGTATATCTCCTGCTCTCCTGTGCCTCCTGAGGATACTCTGATGGATATTCTCCTGCTCTCCTGTGTTGCCTTATAGGTAATTGTCTGCACTTCGTCTAATATTAGGGCAATAGATGTTGTCTGAATCAAAATATAATTCATTATAAATAGGCGATGTTACCATAGTGGACAGTATAGTGGATATATATAGTAAGGAATAGATATGAAATAAGTTTGAATGTATGAGGTAATGTTTAGCTGATTTAAGAAATTAGGTTTGTGTATGTGTTTATATAGATATACTGTATATTTGTGTTTTACAGCAAGATGGTAAAAAATAGTGTAGGGAACAGGTTTATTCTGCTCTAGTCATAAATAAGGCCAGAGAGGTTACAGTAAGATCAAGAGTCATTGTAGAGAAAAGGTATTAGGCCATAAATGATAATAGGTATGTGACAGAGCTCTGTTGGTCATTGGAATTCACAGGTGTGCTTACAGTAGATCAGAATCTACTGGTTTGTCTATTGTCCAGTGAAGGTTAAAAGCTAGGGAGTATAAATTAACTACTATGAAAAGAGATCACATCCATTGATAAAACATTGTGTAACCGACCCCAGGAAAACTTGTCAATACAACAGAACTTTGGATGAAAAGACATTCCAGATTTTACAATACTATACTTGCTTAAGGCAGTGTGGACACCACACTTTTATGACACCATGCCTCCGTGAACAGGACACGACAGCCCAGTTCAATGTTTGTTTTATTACACCTTGGAATCTGACAAACCTATAATTACCTATTCCATTGGAAACTATGAGAATATGATAGTTTGAATTGGTAAAATATGAGATAAAAGGACCAGACTTGTAGTTAGGAGTTAGTAAGGAGAGGAGGGAGAAGGAAGGAGGAGAAGGACAGAAGGAAGGAAGTCAGTCAGGAGGAGAAGTCATGGAGAACATGCAGAAGGAATGATTCTTGGGATGGCAATCTTTAACTTGCAAGTATACATTTTATGTTAGCAATTGAAACTGTTTGTGAAACTTATGTCATGTTGTTTTATGTTATGTAACGAAGGAAGCATATATAATTATAATTAGTATATATATCACTACTGTGTATATCTTATTCTGTACGATTTGATCTGCCTGTAAATAAAGAATCATATAAAAAGAGCGGTAATATTCAAGCTTGAACTCTCTTTAAGGAATCTTAACTTAATAACTTCATAAGTCATATGTATAAGGACTGCATATATGTATCAGCCAATTAGTTTGTAAGCCTGACATAATATATTTGCAGATATATATGATAAATGCATATTAATTGAAATATATCCATATATTAAATACCATATATGATATATTAAATATTAATATTCATAAATATGATTCCATAAATCAATATTGGCGACCACGAATTGGACTTGTTATTACTGAATCTGATTATCTGATTTATAATATTTATGAGGAGTAGCAAATGCTATAAGCTGGCTACCAAATCTGCAGAATCACGGTGGGGATGTATCTATGAAAATTTATTACCATTGTGTAATGTCAATTTTGTATTCTGTATAACCTAGGATAAATGTGTTAGTGCAATATACGTTATTTTAACTAACATAATATCTATTAGGAAGCAGCACCAAAGGCTATAAGCCTGCTGGCAAAATACAAGATCACAGTGGAATAGGTTACAAATGAGAATAAAGAATTTAAAGGCCTAGAATAGAAAATGTGCACAGTGGAAAAGAGTATTTCCAAATAAATGTATAAATGTACCAGGTATTAGAGTTTAACCTTAAGACACCGGTCAATCTTAAGGAGAGGATACCTTCAGTACTAAAAACAAAGAATATATAAATTTAGCATTAAAATGTTAAAAATGCAAAAGTTTTCTGTAGCATTTAGAAAAATGCGCAGAACTGCGGCTCTAGAAGCCAAACAGAAATGTAAAGAAGAATCAGGTTCACGTCTTCGTAAGGCGTGCCTGACCATTAATGCAAAAATGCATTCGTTATTTAAGTCCCTTAAACAGAAAAATAAACAGAAAAAGTTTGGGGCAGAAGCGAAAAGCCTGACAGTTTGTAATCAAATTGTCAAGATCTCTGATGAAGAGATAACATCCAGCAAGCAAGCTGAGATAGAAACACCAAACAGGAATAGTGTTGAGGTATGTGAAACTCTGTACACAGAGTCTACAGGAGTCAGAAATGACTTAATCAGTCAAGATCCTAAAATTAAGGAAAGTTACATGTTGCAGGACTGCATCAATGTGCAGCGCATGGAGTCTGCTATGGTCACACAGACCACCAGCAGAACAGCCTCTGTGGTAAAGGAAGAAAGTAGCAATGTGCCGGATGTGTCTATCATCAGACAGCACATTAATGTAAAGGAGGTAGCAGCAATAGGAGATGTCCCCTACACTGTGTCTAGTAAGGGGGAAGATCATTGTAACTCAGATTATGAGTATTCTGCTGAATACACTCTCAGAGTTCCCAATGTAAATGAAGAATTTGTTATGCCCTTAGGCAAAGGTGAATTGTCAGCAGATTTAAACACTGATAGCAGCAGTACAGTGCACACAGGGGTGGGGAAGTTCCCCATGGTGAAAACTCCCATGGCAACCAGAGTTGCAAACCTTGAAATGTATTCACCTGGAAACATGTTTAAAGGGAAAATCCATGAAATTAATTCAGGAATGCATGTTTACAAACAAAGTTCCCAAACTTATGTAACCCCCACAGAGCACTCAGAGACTTCTAGTGATGGTGCAAATGTTTGCATGCTCTCAGAGAGACCACATGCAGAGTGTCATTCTGCAAACCACACACCAATTAACAATGACAAAAAGGATCACCAGGATGAAAATGTTTTTATGCCCTGGTGCCATAACCATTTTATTACAGGTGTGGAAAGACAGAAAGCCCTGGGACCTGCAATACATATTTGGCAAAGTTTAACAAGTTTCTCTCCCCACAAAAGTAGGTTTTTTCAGAAGCTCCAAGATTCTTCCAAACTAAGGAGCCACACCAAGCAGCAAACGCTATGGTTAAAGACAGTCTGGGACCAGGCTGCATCACAAGGGAGTATGGTCACAAGTGAATACGGTAGTATCATTCCTTTACTTGTTAGATCCAATGAAGCCATTGTTTGCTTTGATGTTCAAACAGCCACAGTTTCCAAATTAAACCTGCATCATATCTGCAGCGACAATTGTGCTGTCATTGACACACAATGTGACAGGAAAGATTGGCACAGGCCAGAAACAATTGTTTGTTTGTTATTCAATCGTTAAAAGACACATTTGTAAATTCTGTACCTGATAACATGCAGCAGATAGGACAGAATGCATAGCAAGCTATGTTAAATCACTGTATAAATATCTGTGATAGTCATTGTATGTATTTTTGTTTGATTCATAGTAATCCTGGCAACCTGTATACAGAATGGTGCAAGACTCCAAAAAGACTCCAATTTACAAGGGAAAAGGTCTTCATTAACCCTTTCATCGCTGCTATCCAGCAAAATCTACATAGCATCCCTAAAGACTGATATATGGACAAATCCTCAAGGAGTTTTCTAGTTTCACAAGAAAGGGGAATGTTTTCATTAACCTTTTCATCACAAGTAATCATTACTTGTCTTTCAAACTACATGTACACTCCCAAAACAGTGTACAGCACATCTCATCACTGTGATTATACAGAACTGTCTCATCCCTTCATATACCTTAATCACATATATGTAAACATTTGTCTGATATATATATATATATTATGTAATTGTATTATATACCTTGTAAATATTTTATGTTTTTTTAATATTACACAGTAGATACTACCTATGCTTCCTTCGTAAAAGCTTCAAAAGTAATTAAATATCTAATACAGGATGGTATACCGCGTTATAACAAATTGGGCCGAGATTATTAAGTGGGATGAATAATTCTCTTAATAAAGACTGTCACAAGTCTAAGATAATTATTTGTAGCATAACAGGGTCACTGTATATGCACATGGCTGCATATAAAATAATATTGGATGGAATTAGATATATTTAAAGCCATTCCTAAATGATATTTAATATCTGTTTGAAGCAAAATTATATTCATTTATTGTATTGATAGGATGTTACTATATACACATCAAAAGCATTTTAAATAATTATTAGTCAAAATATAGATAGGATAGAAAACGCCTTTATATGGGTTAAACTGGTATAGGGTTATGTAAGATTGAGATGTATAAATAGGTACAAGGTAGAATAAGGAGATTTAAGACTGCATGGTAATTTATTCAGTGAGGAAATACAGAACAGAGTAGGTGTACTACTCACAGCCATTTGTGGTACTATTGCCCGAAGACAATTAAGACCTACTATTAACAAGCAAGGAAAGAAAGAAAGAAAGAAAAAAAAAAAAAAAAAAAAAGACTGTTTCATATATGCCTGTTCTATTCAAAATCACAACCTGTTTGTGCAAAAGCAATATGGACACTGGTCACAACTGCGGCATTGGATAAACGCAAAGGAAACAGAACTGCTAAAGACTGTATAAAGACTATTACTATTACTGAGGGTCGTCACAAGTACTGAATGTTCAAGACACAGCACTCGACGTACACAGCCCTCTGCCTCAAACAGCGAAATGGCAAGCAAAGGAGCAGCTGCTACGAAGAATTCTACTTCTAGTAATGGTGCAAATGTTGCAAACGCAAGGCCATAATGCAAACGCAAGGCATCTCCAATTGCAAGCAAACCACGCAGATGACAGTCTTATCCCAGTAAATTGCTACATACAAGAACAGCAAAAATGTCCAAACGTACTGATCCAGATACAGAAAAAAGGTCTACAATTGGGCTATGGTATTCCAAATGTCTGTAGAAATTAGTTTTCCTCATGAATACTGAATAAAAACCTCAGTCTTGTCTGCTTTAGTTAAAAAGTAGAATAAGGTTAGGTAAGCTAAGAATTTTTATAGATTTTTAAAATCACAATGGTTATTATTATTACACTTATGGTATATATTAGGGTTACAACAAAAGTTATGTTTTGAAGAAATATTTTGAAATGTATTTGGAAGCAATTACGCTAGTTTAATGTGTGGCCAATCAAAATAATTTCTCATGGCCACAAGGGGGCGACTGTTGCCTTATAGGTAATTGTCTGCACTTCGTCTAATATTAGGGCAATAGATGTTGTCTGAATCAAAATATAATTCATTATAAATAGGCGATGTTACCATAGTGGACAGTATAGTGGATATATATAGTAAGGAATAGATATGAAATAAGTTTGAATGTATGAGGTAATGTTTAGCTGATTTAAGAAATTAGGTTTGTGTATGTGTTTATATAGATATACTGTATATTTGTGTTTTACAGCAAGATGGTAAAAAATAGTGTAGGGAACAGGTTTATTCTGCTCTAGTCATAAATAAGGCCAGAGAGGTTACAGTAAGATCAAGAGTCATTGTAGAGAAAAGGTATTAGGCCATAAATGATAATAGGTATGTGACAGAGCTCTGTTGGTCATTGGAATTCACAGGTGTGCTTACAGTAGATCAGAATCTACTGGTTTGTCTATTGTCCAGTGAAGGTTAAAAGCTAGGGAGTATAAATTAACTACTATGAAAAGAGATCACATCCATTGATAAAACATTGTGTAACCGACCCCAGGAAAACTTGTCAATACAACAGAACTTTGGATGAAAAGACATTCCAGATTTTACAATACTATACTTGCTTAAGGCAGTGTGGACACCACACTTTTATGACACCATGCCTCCGTGAACAGGACACGACAGCCCAGTTCAATGTTTGTTTTATTACACCTTGGAATCTGACAAACCTATAATTACCTATTCCATTGGAAACTATGAGAATATGATAGTTTGAATTGGTAAAATATGAGATAAAAGGACCAGACTTGTAGTTAGGAGTTAGTAAGGAGAGGAGGGAGAAGGAAGGAGGAGAAGGACAGAAGGAAGGAAGTCAGTCAGGAGGAGAAGTCATGGAGAACATGCAGAAGGAATGATTCTTGGGATGGCAATCTTTAACTTGCAAGTATACATTTTATGTTAGCAATTGAAACTGTTTGTGAAACTTATGTCATGTTGTTTTATGTTATGTAACGAAGGAAGCATATATAATTATAATTAGTATATATATCACTACTGTGTATATCTTATTCTGTACGATTTGATCTGCCTGTAAATAAAGAATCATATAAAAAGAGCGGTAATATTCAAGCTTGAACTCTCTTTTAGGAATCTTAACTTAATAACTTCATAAGTCATATGTATAAGGACTGCATATATGTATCAGCCAATTAGTTTGTAAGCCTGACATAATATATTTGCAGATATATATGATAAATGCATATTAATTGAAATATATCCATATATTAAATACCATATATGATATATTAAATATTAATATTCATAAATATGATTCCATAAATCAATACCTGTGCCTCCTGAGGAAACTCTGATGGATAATCTCCTGCTCTCCTGTGCCTCCTGAGGATACTCTGATGGATATTCTCCTGCTCTCCTGTGCCTCCTGAGGATACTCTGATGTATATCTCCTGCTCTCCTGTGCCTCCTGAGGATACTCTGATGGATATTCTCCTGCTCTCCTGTGCCTCCTGAGGAAACTCTGATGGATAATCTCCTGCTCTCCTGTGCCTCCTGAGGATACTCTGATGGATATTCTCCTGCTCTCCTGTGCCTCCTGAGGATACTCTGATGGATATTCTCCTGCTCTCCTGTGCCTCCTGAGGATACTCTGATGGATATTCTCCTGCTCTCCTGTGCCTCCTGAGGATACTCTGATGGATATTCTCCTGCTCTCCTGTGCCTCCTGAGGATACTCTGATGGATATTCTCCTGCTCTCCTGTGCCTCCTGAGGATACTCTGATGGATATTCTCCTGCTCTCCTGTGCCTCCTGAGGAAACTCTGATGGATAATCTCCTGCTCTCCTGTGCCTCCTGAGGATACTCTGATGGATATTCTCCTGCTCTCCTGTGCCTCCTGAGGATACTCTGATGGATATTCTCCTGCTCTCCTGTGCCTCCTGAGGAAACTCTGATGGATAATCTCCTGCTCTCCTGTGCCTCCTGAGGATACTCTGATGGATATTCTCCTGCTCTCCTGTGCCTCCTGAGGATACTCTGATGGATATTCTCCTGCTCTCCTGTGCCTCCTGAGGATACTCTGATGGATATTCTCCTGCTCTCCTGTGCCTCCTGAGGATACTCTGATGGATATTCTCCTGCTCTCCTGTGCCTCCTGAGGAAACTCTGATGGATAATCTCCTGCTCTCCTGTGCCTCCTGAGGATACTCTGATGGATATTCTCCTGCTCTCCTGTGCCTCCTGAGGATACTCTGATGGATATTCTCCTGCTCTCCTGTGCCTCCTGAGGAAACTCTGATGGATAATCTCCTGCTCTCCTGTGCCTCCTGAGGATACTCTGATGGATAATCTCCTGCTCTCCTGTGCCTCCTGAGGATACTCTGATGGATATTCTCCTGCTCTCCTGTGCCTCCTGAGGATACTCTGATGGATATTCTCCTGCTCTCCTGTGCCTCCTGAGGATACTCTGATGGATATTCTCCTGCTCTCCTGTGCCTCCTGAGGATACTCTGATGGATATTCTCCTGCTCTCCTGTGCCTTTAGTGAATGATCTGCTTGTGCTTCTACTGCCAACTAGTGCCTCCAATGTAAACTCTACTGGTTTCAGATGAAATCTGGAAATCCTAATGAATGCCAGTACCCCGTTCGACTTTGCACCTTTTGGTTGTTCCATGCATGTGACGATATTGAATCCCCAAAACACCTGTGAATCCTGACAATGACCATACTGGACATTGTAGTTTGAGTTGCATGATAGAAAGGTCATGCTAGATTTGGACATTTTATGAACCACTGAAACAAGTTATGCCTTATCAGGGACGAATTGGCCATAGGGCTCACCGAGAAGATTCCTGGTAGGCCGACGTGTCTGTTGGTCCTGTTTGTGTGTTGTCATGTGGCCCCACCCCCCACATGACAGGCAGCCCCTCGCACTCAGTACACTGCATTGTCCCCATTCATTCTGTTATTCCATCTCTGCAGTACAGCAACTCTGCCATCCGTCAGGGACAGACTGCCCATCTGGCACATGCCAGAAGCGCCGAGGGCTGGTGGGCCGGACCGGCCACACAGATAGCTGGAAAGGCCGTGTGCAGCGCATTTTCCAGCTCTCTAAACGTTCCCCCCGCCGCCCGAAGTGCTGGTTGCTAAGAAATACGGGGGGTGCCGAGAGTCCACACCCCCTGACTCTCAGCACGCCCCCGTGAATAGCGAGCACGCGCATGCCAGGGACGCTTTTCAGCCCGAGTCCGTCCCTGCATCCAGATGATGCTGCCATGGCTACACAATATACTATACCTCTTGTGCTGCATCCAGATGATGCTGCCATGGCTACACAATATACTATACCTCTTGTGTCTTCACCACCTCTGCAAAATTTTACAGGGCCACTTTTAGTTCCCAATCCACCCCTGGTCTGCAGCAAAAGACGCAACAAAGGTTACAATTGAGTACAATCAGGCCCTAAGAGCAGGGATCCCGCCCCACTCAACAGACCCCACCCCCTCATCAGATCGCACCCCCATTAGGGCTGCTTCCATAAATTTCCTGGGCTGGTTTTCCATCCCAATCTGCCCTTGTGCTTTATAGATATTATATAAACAAAATTAGCAGAATACACTTTCCCCTTACAAGTTTCCTTTATACCATGGTCAATATATCAGCTATAAATTGGCAATTGTTTGAACTTACGTCATTGCATCGTTCAATTATAGGGTAAAACTATGCCGGAGCAATCAGGAACAGACATTGATGATGGATACATTGGTACCACAAGAGACAAGCACTTACAGATCTACCTCACTTCTAAGGTGAAACATAGTGTATGTCTTCTACTACCATCAACATGAAGTGCTGAAGAGCCAACCACTGCAGAAGATTGGTTGCTATGAGCAACATCACCACCTTAGTAAATTTACCCCCATGTGTCAATGCAGCAGGCACGCAGACTGAAATAACAAGCCAAAAGTAAAGAGTTTCAAGGGAATGTAAAAGACTGTGGGGCTAATTCAGAGTGGGTATCTGCCGCAGTCTGAATCCTTTAGCACGTGCGCACCTCGGGAGCCCAGTGAGATGCTAAAAGCATTTCAGGGCTGTGATTGCCTCTGCCTGATTGACAGGCAGAGGCGGTTGCGGGGTGGGAGGGGGCGTGCCAACGGCGTTAGAACGCCACTGTCGGGGCACATTCCGGACAACAGAGGCGTGTCTGGACCGTTGGGGGGGGAAGCGAGCCGCGGCGGCTGTGTGACATCATACGCAGCCACTGCGACCCGTGATGCAGCGAGTAGCGGTCTGCCAGCGTGCAGGAGCTGCACCGGCAGGGAGCTACTCGCCAGGTACAAAAGCATCACCGCCGTGCAATGCTTTTTACCTGGGGGGGCCTTACATGCTGGGCGGACTAGCCCTGTGCTGGGCGTCCCGCCGTATGTTAGAGTTAATTATCGTAGATGTTCTAAAGTTAGCACATCTACGATCAGATCTGAGTGACCCCCTGAGCCACAACCAACATCTTCTGTTTTCCAGCTGACGTGTGGCAGATCTTTTTGGCGTAAGATAAGCATCTCTGTACTGCATGTGTGCTCCAACAATGTGTACACATACATCCGTACAGTACATATTGTAGACTTAAGGGTATACGTGAAGGGTTACCGGAGTGAGCAGGACCGGTCAAGTAAAGGCTCGATACATTAGTTGTGACACAATTAGATGTGACACATCCAAGAATCTGCATTTTAGCAGCTGCATTGCTGGCAGATCCTGGCGGCCTAACACAATGATACACAGTTCTTCTGAGAACTATCTGAAACGATGTTCGGATTGCTGACTGACCCCTCCGGCTGACAGTACTTAAGCCATTAGTGTAACAGCTATGAAGTACCGGACATCCATTTACATTACTAAATTGACATTTCCAATTGGACTACTGCAGGACAGAAGATTCCCACTGGGGTGTTTCTATTTCATTCAATTTTATATGGAAAATGCGAAAATTGCGTTTTTTACTAACATTGTCATGATACTGTTCTCTCTTGTATATATGGCACGTCATTATATTACGTATGAATAGGGAAATGCAACTTTTGCATTTATTATTAACACTGTCCAGCTGCATCTCTGCGCAATTATGGGCCGTGGGTGTCCAGCGTAGAGATGCTTCTGTTTTTGAGTCAGACATGTCTTGAGCTCTTTTCTAGAAACATCAGTTTCAAGTGTACAGAATGCGTCCAACTTTGAATGATGCCCTACAGTATGGTTGGGCATGGGTGACGGCGTTTGGGATCCCCCCGGTCACCATACCGATGCCCGCATCCCAAGGTTTAGATTTCCGGCGGGGCAAGCACAACAAAGCCGCTTGCAGGCTTGTTGTGCTCGCCACAGGTTCCATTCCCACTCCCACGAGTGGTAATAGTCCCTGTTAGTTGGCATGCCGACTATCGGGCTGTTAATTGGTCGGGATCCCGGCGTCGGTATAGTGACCGGCAGTTGGGTCACATAACTACATCCCCTACAGTATATGTTTTGGGACTTTCATCTCTGCTGCTGCGGAGTTAACAATATTTGTGGGCAATGAACTCCCGTTGTTCAGCTCAGAGAATAGAGTCTTTACCTTCAATGTGTGGGCGCCATCTTCCCAAAGATATCACTGGGAGGATGGTGCCGGCCTTAATTACAGGTATATTCACAAAGGGGAGGGGGGCAGCGGAACTGGGCCTGTTAAGTAGTACCCCCCCTCTCTGCGCCACAGAAACAGAAAGTATGGAAGGGGCTGTTAGTGCACAATACCCACCCCATCATAAATTATTAAGGGGAATATTCATGAAGCAGGGAAAAGTGTGAAAGAAGTGAGCCTGTGGAGAAGTTGCCCATGGCAACCAATCAGCATTGATGTAACATTTGTCATTTGCATACTATAACATTATACAGAGCAGCTGATTGGTTGCCATGGGCAACTTTTCCACTGGCTCACTTTTCCACTCTTATCACTGCTTCATACATTTACCCCTCTGTTTGAAAAATGAGTTACAGTAGGAGCTGGTTGGCAGCTACTTTGGGCATTCATGAAGCAGTGAAAAGAGTAGAGAAGTGAGCCTGTGGAGAAGTTGCCCATGGCAGCCAATCAGCTGCTCCATACAATTGTATAGTATGTAAATTATAAATGTTACTTCAAAGCTGATTGGTTGCCATGGGCAACTTCTCCACTGGCTCACTTCTCCACACTTTTCACTGCTTCATGAATCTCTGACAAGAACATTGCTATCTGTTTTCGTGCTCAAATGTGCTATCAGGTGCCCACTGCCATCACTGCAGTTAATGTACACATACGCAGCAATGACACAGAGATAGGGAACATCGACTCCCCAAGTGTGTCTATGGTTATACAGACTGGCTGTGGCAGTAGCGACGCTGGTGCCATGTTTCTTTACATACATGATACGAAAACGTCCGTGACACATCTGCTTTTTTACCGCCGCTTACCATTACCTCCCCAAAACGGTCACTTCCTGTCACTCACACTGCGAATAACACCTCACTGCGGGCGGTATCGCAAAAGTACCTTGGCACGTGCACAGTGTGATCGCGGCGCATGACAGTCTGATGATAATCAATCAGTTGCCAGAACATCGGCACTGCGTACAAATCGGGGCCCAGCATGCAATTGTGCACATCACTATTATTTGCAGTAACCCAACATCACAGGTTTTCTTGCGTGCATTCCTAGGATGCGTGGAGAGGTCCACATTGACGGTGGTCACGCAGAGCCGGAGAAATTATCAGAACCAGTGGCGGCTGTAGAGGTGGGGCTGCAGCGCCATCCAAAATTCAAATATGGGAGAAACACCAACTGCCAGTGAGTCCTGGCCGGCGATGTTTGGAGTGGCAGTTGGTGTGGATCGGAGATTACGTAAATATCGGATTTATGTAATTCCCTGAATCAAGGCCCAATGTACCCAACAGTACTGTAGGAAGGCACTTAAACTTCCTGAGAAAAGGACTTTTCATTTGATATAACAGTAGAGTATAAGAGGTACATCGTGTATAAACCTATTCTTTTTTGAAGCTCTTAATTTCTCTTTAGAGTGTTGAGATAAGCGTTTCACATACAGCATGATTCATTGCTCCTGGCAGAAGCAGGATTTGTTGTGGTGTGGGTGTTTTAGCAAATAAATTGCTAAGAACAATACACATCTTTCATATCTACGTTTATCATGCAGAATGCATATAATAGAGGTGTGGGAAGGATAACTTTTTTTTTTTTTATTCAGCTGGGATATAACTTGTAACAAATAAAGTTTGCAGGAGGAAAAACACATGACGTTAGGAAACAAAATGGGTTCATAAAATAGGAATTTATTTACTTAAATGAAGACTGGCAGACGGGAAGCAGTTAGCTTCACGACAGTTGGGATCCCGGCGATCTATATACCGACGCTGGGATCCTGAAGTAGTAGCTTTTACCGACACCCGGCATCCCGATCGTCCGGACAGGTTGGGAGGGGGGGGGGGGGGGGGTTAGGTTTAGGCACATACAAGGGGAGGTGTCTTAGTGCACGGCCAGAGTCTCATGGGTATGTTAGGGGAGCGTCAGGGGTATGTGGGGGAAATAGTTGGGTACACAGATGCGTGATTGCTCACATAGGAGGCAATGCTCGGCTGGAGAACTGCATCTGCCTTGGGCTGGTGAAAGTTTTGATGGTGGGAACAATGATGGCGTCTAAGGATGCACCAATTGGTATTACAGCATCTACGGATGCCGAAAGAGGATGTCTCAGGCCTTACGCAGTTGGGCAAAACCGTGGGGTCATTCCGAGTTGATTGCATGTAGCAACTTTTTGCGGCACATGCGATCAACCAGACGCCGCCTATGGGGAGTGGGTTTTTTTGCATAGCAAGGCTGCGATCGTTTGTGCAGCTCTGCTATGCAAAAAAAGTTTTGTGTAGAACAAGACCAGGGTAAGAGTTACTTACCCTGTGCGATTGATCCAGCGTTGCAGGTCCCGGAATTGACATCAGACATCCGCCCTCAAAACGCCTGGACACGCCTGCGTTCACCGCACCACTCCCAGAAAACGGTCAGTTAATGCCCCGGAACGCCTTCCTCCTGTCAATCTTCTTGCGATCGCAGCAGCGATCGCTTTCTTCGTTCTTCTTGTCGTTGCCCAGCTACGGACGTCACTGGGCAACGACGGGCCTGCGCATTGCGGCCGAACCGACCCGTTCGCACCGCTGTGAAAAACAGCAGCACGCGAATTGGTCGGAATGACCCCCCATGTGCACTGCAGGTGGAGCGGATATTACATGTGCAGAGAGAGTTAGATTTGGATGGGGTGTGTTCAAACTGAAATCTAAATTGCAGTGTAAAAATAAAGCAGCCAGTATTTACCCTGCACAGAAACAAAATAACCCACCCAAATCTACCTCTCTCTGCACGTGTTATATCTGCCCCACCTGCAGTGCACATGGTTTTGCCCAATTGCTAACAAATTTGCTGCTGCGATCAACTCTGAATTACCCCCCAAGACCGATCTCACTTTTGTTTAGTTTTTCTTAGCAAATCAGTGAACAGCCCAGTAAGAACCAGTGAAATGCTTTATTCTGCAGTAATGTGATTTGTGAAGCTGTACAGTCATGCATGTTACAGACTCTGAGCATGGCATTCAGGTCAGGTCATCAGCCGGTGACTGCAAGTGTGTAGCGGGATGCAAGTGCTACCAATGGTTGTAGCTGGATAGATCAGCGGTAATTATCAGTGTTTCTCTGGAGCTGGATGGAACAAATCCATGTCCCACTGTAGCGCACAGTAACAAGATGGCGCCACGCAAGCGCAGAAGTACAGACAATGGCTGTCTTAAGGAAGGAATCAGTATGGAGTATGTGCAGTAGCGCTCTCCAGCTTCAACAGAAGTGTCCTTTGGGCATGCAGACAGTTACATAGACACATTGGGCTGGATTCGATGTTCCCCGCCCCCTCCCACCTGAGATCGCGCCCACCGGCAGCTATTTAAATGTTGCTGCCGACGGGCGCGACTAGTTAATTTCAGCTGAAATGCTCATAAAGAGACCCAGTTGGGCGCCCAAAGGGACTTTTCACGCTCGCGCCCATTACTTTAGCTGGATTTAGGTGCTTTGCGCGCCTAAATCAGAGTGTAATGGGCGCGATCAGCGGGATAAGTGGAGGCATTTGAATATCGCCCCGCGATCTTCCGTCACTTTAGAAGGGAGATAATGGGTGTGATAACATGTAAAATCCCCCCATAGAATTTGACGGCAGATAAGTCTGCCCAGTCACTCAGCGGCCGATGGTGTCGCAGAGCGATCCGATGCTGCAGCCTTATATCAGACGCCTCCTGCTACAGTAACATATCTGTGCATCACTGCTGCTTCCAAGTTAACAGCAGCGATGTTATTTCCGTCCACATCAGAACCAGGCCATAAGTGCAAAGTAGGCCCGTCCTCTTCATCTCCACTACTCAAAGCTGCCTGCATTCACTGGCACTGCTCTCATGCCAGGTACCAACTCTCTGTCTGCTTCATATAACATTTCTCCAGTATCCCCAACCATGTTACCAGCTGGCATCACGTCTAACGTGAAATGCTGCTCCAGCAGTACAACAGTATGCTTGTTCAGTCCGAGCTTAGGGGGAGATGTATCAAGCCTTGGAGAGAGACGCCAACCAATCACCTTTTAACTGTCATTTGCTAGCCCAGTCTGTAAATGACAGAAGCTCATCGGTTGTTATGAGCAACTTCTCAACTTTATCACTCTCCAAGGGGTAAATTTACTAAGGTGGGAGTTCTATTTAAGATGGGATGTTACCCATAGCAACCAATCAGATTATACTGTACTTCTTATTTATCTAGCACCTTCTAGAATATAATACCTGGAATCTGACTGGTTGCTATGGGCAACATCCCATCTGAAATAGAACTCCCATCTTAGTAAATTTACCCCCAAGATTGAAACATCTCCTTAACATGGAATATAAGTGCAAAATGAGTATCTAGCATGAAATAATAAAAACTCCCTAATCATATGTATAAGCCGCTGAATAGAGCTGCTCTCCGTCCTTACTTCCTTTATGTAGCTGACTGAAATATTATTATTATTATTATTATTATAATTGTCATTTTTTGTGTTATAGTCAGTGCCTGATTAAACGCTGTGGAGACCCCTATGCTGTCGAATTCTCGGGGCGCCCCTCGCAAATTATCTCCTAATACATTTTTCATTTTACCAACTAAGGTCCAGATTTATCAAGCCTTGGAGAGTGACAAATAGCACGGTGATAAAGGGGTCTATTTACTAAGCTTTGGATGGAGATCAGTAGCGGATCTTGCCACGGGCAAGCAGGACTTTTGCCCGGGGCGCCACCTTCCGGAGGGCGCCGGCGCCATCCGTAGGGCTCCGCACCAGGGCAAGATCCGCTGCTGCTGTGCCCCCCGCTGCCCGCTGTGAAGGGAAACTAGAGTTTCCCTTCGTGGAGAGGTCCTTTACATCGAGCACCGCACATTAAAGGACCTCTCCACGAAGGGCTTCACAGCGGCCAGTGGCAGCGGGGGGCACATTTCAGAGCGCTACAGTAGTCTGTACAGGGGGCGTAAATGACCACGCCCCCTGTACGAAGCCACGCCCCCCATTGCCGCCCGGGGCGCGCAAAGCCCCAGAACCGTGCCTGATGGAGATACAGTGGACGGAGATAAAGTACCAGCTCTGCCAATCAGCTCCTAACTGTCATTTTTCAAACACAGCCTGTAACACGGCAAGAGCTGATTGGCTGGTACTTTATCACCGTGCAGTTTATCACTCTCCAAGGTTTGATAAATCTGTGCATAAGAGTCTACGATCTGGAAACTGTGATGTGAATCTGATGTCTATGGTTTATGAACTTTAAGTTGTTAATGGGTACATTACAGTAATACGGTATTTTCTGTCGCGCCCGTCGGCAGTCCTTAATGTAAAGTTTTTGTTTCTTTGAGTTGATTAATTTGTCAGTGACGTCACAAGGGGGGTGCGGCCTGCACCAGGGTGTCAGCTGCCGGCTCCTACTCAGTGACAGGAGCCGAGTGCTGCACTGTAACATTATGTGCAGCACTCGGCTCATGTCACTGTGTCGGAGCGAGCACTGCACTCCCCGGAGGCAGCTCGCATCTCCTGAACCCCCGGAGTGACGAAAACAGGGGTCGGAATGCGAACCTCCCTATGAAGCCCCAACCCTTCTCGCTAAGACCCGTCCCCTTTGTGCGGCGCTGCACCAGGTGTTACTTTAGTAAGTGACGCCTCTGTCATTTGTTAAGAAAGCTTGATTGTCAAGATCAAATCAATATTACTTTGATCCATTGTTGCGGGGCCCCTTAAAGGCGTGGGATCCATAGGCCGGTGCCCACTCTGCCTACAGTGTTGATAATTGTAATTGTGCTTTTATATAATCTATCGGTTTAAGCAGTTTATACACCCTCTGAACTCCTTTACCATCTTCTCTGTGTAACATACATGTGTCACTCTCTTTATGGTTCTACAGCTGACAAATGCTGTAGAACGTATTTTCTTTATCACGCTGATTCTTTAATTGTGTAACCTACCATTTTACCTCTGGACAGTGTTGCATAGCATAGTAAAGCAGTGAATATAGAAACGACATTCCGTTACTGTTGCATTGCTGGCCTGCACCCTAATTGCAGGTGACTCTGCTACGAGCTCATTAACGGTTTGCCTTTGACTTGTCACAGCGGTGAGTTATTGCCTCGCTGCGAAGCCATAATGAATATATGGTCCACTGTCTTCGGGGAGAAAGTGAGGCTTGCATTTGGCTTGCCAGCTGGTCGGCGTCCAGACATAATATAATCATGCGAGAGACACACTTTGGCACTGTAAGAGCCAAAAATTGTGTTTATGAAAGGAATAAAATATTAGCCACATATGTCTCTTCAAGGAGGATGTCTGCAAAGTCTTCATTTCATTTTACAAAGCAAACAAAGCCCCTCTGCACCACTTCCTCTGGCGTCCTAGTATGCACCAGAACAAATGGCGGGAGCATTCGGCATCACCTGCATACTGGGTGCTGGGTGCTGCCGGCTCGGCAATAGGGAGTCATTAGATTTTATTTCTTTGCAATAAGTGACTGATTTAGCATTGCTTGTTCTCTGTTCCTCTGCAGATACCCGTTCCCCACAGTGTTCAGCAGCTGCAGTAAAAAGGACTTGGACACCAGCCTGGAGAAGGGAGTAGGCATGTGTCTCTATAACATGCCTGAAGTTACAGAATCATTTGGAGAGCATAAGTGTGGAAATGGATACGTAGAAGAAGGAGAACAGTGTGATTGCGGAGAACCAGAAGTAAGGAATTAGCACGCTGTTTATAATACAGGTTATAAAACTTGGGGGTATATTCATCAACGGCAATGGGTCAAACACGCAGAAACGGTCGTTTTTCACATGTTTAAGCAACAGAACATTCATGAAAGTGGAAACGCAGGAGATAACGTGGATATTGGCGGATAAGCTGTGCTCCTTGCCACGTCAGATAGTCACACATACAGTACCTCCAGGTCCACAGATGACGGAAAAGGGGCAGAGTTGAAACCAAAAGCGGGTTTTAGCTGATTGACTGCGGGTTTAGGGTGGTGTTAGCCCTCTGACCCCCAGTCCTCCCTATTGGGGGGTGATACAGAATGCAAAGGGGGATCTATCCTTGCTGACACCTATACTTCCTCTGTCTCTCTCAGTGCACATGTGCAGTAACACTGCTAGGTCACATAAGCCACGCCCCAATTTGGCCGAAGCCACCTGATCCGCCCAAGCCCTGCCCCTACGAGCACAGAATAAAACACATCTGGCGTAAACTGTGCCAATTTACTGTGGATCAGGCGGTACAGTGAGTATCACTATCTCATAGGGTAAGTAACAAAGCCTAACCACTCCTACAGATGGAGCCTTGCTCATCTAGCCTTCTCTGCTGTGCCTAGGTGCACCATGGTTTATTAGCATAAACCTTTCATCTATTGTTCTCAGCTGCAATACAATACAGAGATAACAATACAGCAGGGGATTAAGTCATTACAGCAGGGGATTAAGGGGGTCATTCTGACCTGATCGCACGCTGCAGTTGATCGCAGCGGTTCGATCGGGTCAGAACTGCTGAACGGTTCGATCGGGTCATACCAGACGGCCGAAGGCCCTCTGACCGCTACGATCACCTCGTCGGGGGGGGAGAGGGGGGGGGGGGGCGAACGGCGGTGTTTGGCCGCCGCTTTGCGGGCATGGCCGGACCGAACGGGGGCAGGCCGCAGTGGCTGCGTGACATCACACGCAGCCTTTGTGGGACGGGGAGCGACGAGTAGCTCCCGGCCAGCGCGCTAAAGCTGCGCTGGTCGGGGGCTACTCTTGAAGTGCAAAGGCATCGCCGCTGTGCGATGCCTTTGCACTTCTGCGGGGGGGGGGCTGGCACTGACATGCGGGGCGGGATAGCCCTGTGCTGGGCGTCCCCCCACATGTCAGTGTGAATGATCGTAGCTGTGCTAAATTTAGCACAGCTACGATCATCTCGGAATGACCCCCTAAATCCGACAGCACTGGCTGAATTAATCCTATTAAATGGTTAGATGAGCAGGGCTCCATCTGCATGTTCATAGTGAAACAGTCTGTATTCCATTCGCCATTGATATAACCCCCTCATCGGTATGGCCCATCATAGGAAAACTTTGTTACATGAATCTTTGTCGTGACCTTGAATATATTTATACACAGTGATTAGAGCACCTCTTATGACCCGTTTTTGAATATGGTTCATTTATATTCTATCCTTTGATGATTTCTCTGCCATATACATCCTTCTCCCCTAAGATGTGGTGCTCTCATCTCATATATCAGACTGTTATGTGGAAGAGTATCAAATGCTTTTGCAAAATCCAAATATACCACATCAATTACACTACTAAGATCAAGGCAAATACTTCATTAAAAACCAGCTCACAGTGTGTTGTCAAATAATTAATTAAATTTTTTTTCAAAATCCAGAATTGTGAAGGTCGCCAGGTATCGTTATAGTTTATTGCAATAATGCCTCCCAATACAGCATGATTACAGGGAGACATGTACTCTATGCATCATTGGCGTTTCTAGAATGGATGCCATTTGTGCGTTGCACACGGGCCCCACACCGCACATGCTGCACTCATGTTTTATTACTTAACTTTCCGGATACCCGCGACGGGTGCTGCAGCCGCAGCAAAAATCGCAGCCAAAATGGCCGCCTTGCTTACTCAGTAGTGGCACCATGATTCCGGAGACCTGCGCATGCACAGTTGACTCTGACACAATTCTGGAGCCTACTGCACCGTGCAGAGGAGGGGGCCCACCCGGAGTCTGCTTACGGGCCCCCTCCTCTATTAAGACGCCCCTGGTATGCATGGCATTCCTATATAATGAATTATTAGACTGAGGCATGATGTAAAGTTATATACTCTAATAGGACACTAACTAAAGATGAAGATGGTGAATGCACTGCATATGATATATTATATTATATGGACTGGGGGCCGAAATCGGCCCTGGCATGTGCGTGCACATGCGCACTGAAGACAGGGGCATTCCATGAGTCGGGGGGGGGGGGGGGGCATGGACCTCCCATACGCTCCCATTTCCATGGAGATGGGCAGGGGAGTGGGGGCGCACGACATGCACAGGTGGGCTTGCCGCGAGTCAGAGGGGCGTGGACTCGTAGCATGCATCCATTTCTATGGAGACGGGAGGGGAGGCGGGGGAGCGGCCAGACCAGAGAGCTGGCCATCAGCCCTTCTGGCATTTGCCAGAAGTGCCAGATGTGCAGTCCGGCCCTGCATTTGATGCTACAAGATGACATAGGGACACATTCTAACCTGGAAAGACACATTCCTTTTTACTTGAAGCCCTCAGAGATTCTGGCATCCAAACCTATAAGCTACTAATAATAGCCGACTTCCCCAATACAGAGGAAGTACAATAAGATTTTACTGTATTGTAATATCGCTGCATCAATCACAATGCAGAGTGATTGGCACTTTCACACTTTAGGTTAGCAATGTAGTCAGAATGAAATACCTAAATTAAATGTGAAATTGCCTGCCACAGCTATAACTACGCCCAGGGCGAGAGAAAACACCAGCGACCCATCATCTTAATGTTAGTGATAGTTTGCGCAAGAAGGTACACTTGTGTCAAGTTTTTTTTTTTTATACTACAGTATATTACTTTTTGACATTATTTTTAAACAATATATACAAGACATTGATGGACCGTCCTTCTCTCTGTGATGGGCTGACAGAAGAACTAATATTCTGTCCAGTGTACGGATGGTGTAATGGTTAGCATTACTGCCTCGCAGCACTGATGTCATGGGTTTGATTCTCACCATGGTCCTCATTGTGTGGAGTTTGTATATTCTCCCCGTACTTGCATGGGGGTGCTCTGGTTCCTCCCACAATCCAAAGATATACTGGTAGGTTGATGGCTTCCAACAAAAAAATGAACCTAAGTGTGTGCGTGTACATGGGCAGACTAGATGGACCAAATGGTACTTACAGTTTCTGCCATCTAATTCTATGTTTCCAAGTAAGAATAAAGTGGTACTTACAGTATCTGCCATCTAATTCTATGTTTCCAAGATGTAGAATAAATACTCTCTGCATGGCGGAAAAACATTACTATAATCTGTGCTAATGCTCAGACTGTCAACCACACTAGGATAATATTACAAGTCAGGAGATATTATTCAAGGGAAGGTGCTGATAAAGAAGCATGTGGAGGAGTCTGATGGCACATAAGGATCATCTGGAGGGATCAGATGACATATAAGGGGAATAAAAGGGATAAGTGGTTGTCTGACGGCATATAAGAACCATGTGGATGTGTCTGATGGTACTTAAGGGGCATGTGGAGGGGACTGATGGCACATAAGGTCCAGGTGGAGGGCACTGATGGCACATTAGGGGCATGTGGAGGGATCTGTTAGCTTATAAGGCACATTTGAAGGGGTCTTGGAACTTAAGGGGCATATGGAGGGGTCTGCTTGCACATAAGAGGCATGTAAAGGAGTCTTATGGCATATAAGTATCATGTGGGACAGTCTGATGGCATATAAGGATTATGTGGTTGTGTCTAATGGCACATAAGGGGCATGTGGAGCGGACTGATGTTGCATAAAGTGGCATGTATAGGGGTGTTATGATGCTTAATGGTCATGTAAATGGGTTTCATGACAAAAAGGGGCATGTGGAGGGGTCCCATGGATTAAAATGGGTATGTAAAAGGGTCTGATGGCAAATAAGGTACATGTGGAAGGTTGTGATGGCACATAAGGGCATGCAAATGGGTCTGATGACACAGAAATGGCATGTAAAGGGGTCTGATGGCACATAAGGGGCATGCAATGGGGTCTGGTGGCATATAAGAGGCATGCAATGGGGTCTGATGGCACATAAGGGGTATGCATTGGGGTATGGTGGCATATAAGGGGCATGCAATAGGGTGTGATGGCACATAAGGGGCATGCAATTGGGTCTGATGGCATATAAGATGCATGCAATGGGGTCTTATGGGACATAAGGGGCATGAAAAGGGGTCTAATGGCACATAAGGGACATGCAATGGGGTCTGATGGCATATAGGAGGCATGCAATAGGGTCTGATTGCACATAAGGGGCATGCAGTGGGGTCTGATGGCATATAAGGAGCATGCAATAGGGTCAGATGGCACATAAGGGGCATGCAATTGGGTCTGATAGCATATAAGATGCATGCAGTGGGGTCTGATGGGACATAAGGGGCATGCAGAGTGGTCTGATGGGACATAAGGGGCATGCAAAGTGGTCTAATGGGACATAAGGGGCATGCAAATGGGTCTGATGGCACAGAAAGTGCATGCAAAGGGGTCTGATGGGACATAAGAGGCATGCAAAGGAGTCTGATTCCACATAAGGGGCATCTGGAGGTATCTAATAGTATAAAAGAGGCATTTGGGGAGGTCTGAGGGATATCTATATAAAATAAATAATCAACGTTTTTCTCTTACGTCCTAGAGGATGCTGGGGACTCCGTAAGGACCATGGGGTATAGACGGGCTCCGCAGGAGACATGGGCACTCTAAAGACTTTAGAAGGGTGTGCACTGGCTCCTCCCTCTATGCCCCTCCTCCAGACCTCAGTTAGATCCTGTGCCCAGAGGAGACTGGATGCACTGCAGGGGAGCTCTACTGAGTTTCTCTGAAAATACTTTTGTTAGGTTTTTTATTTTCAGGGAGCACTGCTGGCAACAGGCTCCCTGCATCGTGGGACTGAGGGGAGAGAAGCAGACCTACTTAACTGATAGGCTCTGCTTCTTAGGCTACTGGACCCCATTAGCTCCAGAGGGTCGGAACACAGGTCTCATCCTCGCTGTTCGTCCCGGAGCCGCGCCGCCGTCCTCCTCACAGAGCCGGAAGATAGAAGCCAGGTGAGTATAAGAAGAAAGAAGACTTCACAGGCGGCAGAAGACTTCAGATCTTCACTGAGGTACCGCGCAGCGGTAACGCTGCGCGCCATTGCTCCCACATTCACACACACTGACGGCACTGTAAGGGTGCAGGGCGCAGGGGGGGGCGCCCTGGGCAGCAAGAATTACCTCAAGGGACACTGGCTGACATATTATATACTGCGGAGGCTGTATATTAAAAAAAACCCGCCAGTATAAAGAATTTGAGCGGGACCGATGCCCGACGTTGAGGGGGCGGAGCTTAATCCTCCAGCACTAACCAGCGCCATGTTCTCCACAGCACGCTGCAGAGAAGCTGCTCCCCGGACTCTCCCCTGCTGAGCAAGTACAGAAGGCAAAAATGAGGGGGGGGGGGCACATATAATTGGCGCAGTGAGTGTATTATTGATCTATAAAAGCGCTGTACAGACTGGGATTTTGTTTCAGTGTCCAGTGGCGCTGGGTGTGTGCTGGGTGTGTGCTGGCATACTCTCTCTCTGTCTCTCCAAAGGGCCTTATTGGGGGACTGTCCCCATATTTATTTATCCCAGTGTGTGTGGGGGTGTCGATACGTGTGTGTCGGCATGTCTGAAGCGGAAGGCTCATCTAGGGAGGAGGTGGAGTAGATGATTGTGGTGTCTCCGTCGGCGCCGCCGACACCTGATTGGTTGGATATGTGGAATGTTTTAAATGCAAATGTGACGTTATTACATAAAAGATTGGACAAAGCAGAGTCCAGGGAAAAAGCAGGGAGTCAATCCATGGCTTTGACTGTGTCACAAGGCCCTTCGGGGTCTCAAAAACGTCCCCTTTCCCAGGTAGCAGACACTGGTACCGACACGGATTCTGACTCCAGTGTCGACTATGATGATACACGGTTACACCCACGGGTGGCCAAGAGTATTCATTATATGATTATGGCTATAAAAGATGTTTTGCATATCACAGAGGACCCCTCTGTGCCTGACACGAGGGTATGCATGTTTAAGGAAAAGAAACCTGAGGTAACGTTTCCCCCATCTCATGAGCTGAATGCCTTATTTGAAAAAGCTTGGGAAACTCCAGACAAGAAACTGCAGATTCCCAAGAGTAAATTTAAATAAAATTGGCCACACGTGGCGCTCCTGTTTAAAAATTCATAAAATGGCTTACACAATGGTAACTGGCAGTGAATCTCACTCTTAAATCAGATCAGAAATCCATCACAATGTGGATCATTAGTCCTAAAATTAGAAAAAATCCAATAGTGCAAATAAAAGATGGCACCATAGAGAGAAAGACTTGCTTTATTGGTCCCACTCACATGGATATAGACGAATCAATGCATATCACCCTCATAGGGTTATCACGAACATCAATAAGGTCTTTATCATCCTCATACGATCAGCACGACAATGTTCCTTATGCAGCTAAAACTTAAAAAGAGCAATATAGTGCAATTCTGTTGGTTTTAAAGAATGAGTATTTAATATGACATTGCACTCACATAAAAGAATAACATAAAAGCATGTATCACCAGTTCCCTGGTATTGGATTCCCCAACAGTCACGCTAGTCCTGATGTACTTGGAGCTCCTCACAAGATCAGATGTATCACCCAGTGTTGGGAAAATCAGTGGAGAGACTCCAGGATCCGCTGTGGCTGCAAGGTCCAGTGGTTACAAAGTCCCCTTTATCCTGCTTAAACGCGTTTTCGGATTATACAATCCTTCCTCAGAAGATTCCCAAGAGAATTATTATGGCGTATCCTTTCCCCTCACAGGACAGGTTACGGTGGGAATCCTCGCCCACGGTGGACAAGGCTTTGACGCGCTTGTCCAAAAAGGTGGCGCTATCGTCTCCAGACACGGCAGCCCTCAAGGATCCTGCTGATCGCAGACAGGAAACTACCTTGAAATCGATTTATACACATACGGGTGCCTTGCTCAGACCGGCAGTAGCGTCGGCATGGGTGGGTAGCGCAATTGCAGCATGGGCAGATAACTTGTCATCTGACATTGACACCCTAGATAAGGATAGCATTTTATTGATCTTAGGTCACATTAAAGACGTAGCGTTATATATGAGCGAGGCTGCGAGAGACATTGGGCTGTTGGGTTCAAGAGCTAATGCCATGGTAATTTCTGCAAGGCGGTCCCTGTGGACCCGCCAATGGACGGGTGATGCCGACTCAAAGAAGCATATGGAGGTTTTGCCATACAAAGGTGAAGTTTTATTTGGGGAAGGTCTCGCGGACCTGGTTGCCACAGCTACCGCGGGTAAATCTACCTTTTTGCCTTTTGTTCCCCCGCAGCAAAAGAAAACTCCAAAATATCAGATGCAGTCCTTTCGGTCGCATAAGTCCAGAAGAGGTCGGGGCTCATCTTTCCTCGCCAGAGGTAAGGGTAGAGGAAAGAGAGCTTCTGCTCCGGCTACTTCCCAGGACCAGAAGTCCTCCCCGGCTTCTACAAACTCCACCGCATGACGCTGGGGCTCCACTGAGGGAGTCCACACCGGTGGGGGCACGTCTTCGACTCTTCAGCCAGGTCTGGGTTCAGTCAGATGTGGATCCTTGAGCGATCGAAATTGTATCCCAAGGCTACAAACTGGAATTCGAAGAAGTGCCTCCTCGACGATTTTTCAAATCGGCTTTGCCAGCTTCTCCCCCAGAGAGGGAAATAGTTTCAGCTGCCATACAAAAGCTGTGTCAACAACAAGTGATTATCAAGGTTCCCCTGATGCAACAGGGGAAAGGGTACTATTCAACCCTATTTGTGGTACCGAAGCCGGATGGCTCGGTCAGACCCATTCTGAATCTAAAATCCCTGAACCTGTATTTGAAAAAGTTCAAATTCAAGATGGAATCTCTCCGGGCAGTGATCTCCAGCCTGGAAGGGGGGGATTTTATGGTATCACTAGACATAAAGGATGCATACCTTCATGTACCCATTTATCCCCCTCATCAGGCGTATCTGAGATTCGCTGTACAGGACTGCCATTACCAGTTTCAGACGTTGCCGTTTGGGCTTTCCACGGCCCCGAGGATTTTCACCAAGGTAATGGCGGAAATGATGGTGCTCCTGCGCAGGCAAGGAGTCACAATTATCCCATACTTGGACGATCTCCTGATAAAAGCGAGATCGAGAGATCAATTGCTGAAAAGCGTGTCGCTCTCCCTGAGAGTGCTGCAGCAACACGGCTGGATTCTAAATCTACCAAAGTCGCAGTTGATTCCAACGTCTCGGCTATCATTTTTGGGCATGATTCTGGACACGGAAGAGAAGAGGGTTTTTCTCCCAATGGAAAAAGCCCAGGAACTCCAGAACATGGTCAGAGACCTGCTAAAACCAAAAAGAGTGTCAGTTCATCAATGCACTCGTGTACTGGGAAAAATGGTGGCGGCCTACGAGGCCATCCCCTTCGGCAGATTCCATGCGAGCACGTTTCAGTGGGACCTTCTGGACAAGTGGTCGGGGTCCCATCTACAAATGCATCAGAAAATAAGCCTGTCCCCCAGGGCCAGGGTGTCTCTACTGTGGTGGCTGCAGAGTGCTCACCTTCTAGAGGGTCGCAGGTTCGGCATTCAAGACTGGGTTCTGGTGACCACGGACACGAGCCTCCGAGGATGGGGAGCAGTCACACAAGGAAGAAATTTTCAGGGACTATGGTCAAGCCAGGAGGCTTGTCTACACATCAACGTACTGGAATTGAGGGCCATATACAACGGCCTACGACAAGCGGAGAATCTTCTTCGCGACCTACCGGTTCTGATTCAATCAGACAACGTCACAGCCGTGGCTTATGTAAACCGCTAAGGCGGGACAAGGAGCAGAGTGGCAATGGCGGAAGCCACCAGGATTCTTCGCTGGGCGGAAAATCACGTAAGCGCTCTGTCAGCAGTCTTCATTCCGGGAGTGGACAACTGGGAAGCAGACTTCCTCAGCAGACACTATCTCCAGCCAGGAGAGTGGGGGCTTCATCAAGAAGTTTTTGCACAGATAACAAGTTTTTAGGGAATTCCTCACATAGACATGATGGCGTCACGCCTCAACAAGTAGCTTCAGAGGTATTGTGCCAGGTCAAGGGACCCTCAGGCAGTAGCGGTGGACGCCCTGGTGACACCTTGGGTGATTCAGTCGGTCTATGTGTTCCCCCCTCTTCCTCTCATCTCAAAGATATTGAGAATCATAAGACAAAAAGGAGTGAAAACAATCCTCATTGTTCCAGATTGGCCTCAAAGGGCCTGGTATTCAGATCTTCAGGAGATGCTCACAGAAGATCCGTGGCCTCTTCCTCCCAGGGAGGACCTGTTGCAGCAGGGGCCCTGCGTGTTCCAAGACTTACCGCGGTTACGTTTGACGGCATGGCGTTTGAACACCATATCCTAGCTAGGAAAGGTATTCCGGGGGAAGTCATCCCTACTCTAATCAAAGCTAGGAAGGAGGTAACGGCGAAACATTATCACCGTATCTGGAGGAAATATGTATCTTGGTGTGAAGCCAAGAATGCTCCTACGGAAGATTTCCACCTGGGCCGTTTTCTCCACTTTCTACAGACAGGAGTGGATATGGGCCTAAAGTTAGGCTCCATTAAGGTGCAGATTTCGGCCCTATCAATATTCTTTCAGAAGGAATTGGCTTCTCTCCCAGAAGTCCAGACTTTTGTAAAGGGAGTGCTGCACATCCAGCCTCCTTTTGTGCCCCCAGTGGCACCATGGGACCTTAACGTGGTGTTACAGTTCCTTAAATCACACTGGTTTGAACCTCTTCAAACGGTTGAATTAAAGTTTCTCACTTAGAGAGTAGTCATGTTGCTGGCCTTGGCATCTGCAAGGCGGGTGTCCGAATTGGCGGCTTTGTCTCACAAGAGCCCCTATCTGATTTTCCATGTGGATCGAGCAGAATTGAGAACTCGTCCGCAATTTCTGCCTAAGGTGGTTTCGTCGTTTCATATGAACCAACCTATTGTGGTACCGGTGGCTACGGGGGACTTGGTGGATTCCAAGACTCTTGATGTAGTCAGGGCCTTAAACATTTATGTAGCTAGGACGGCTCGAGTTCGAAAAACAGAGGCACTGTTTGTCCTGTATGCGGCCAACAAAGTTGGCGCTCCTGCTTCTAAGCAGAATATTGCTCGCTGGATCTGTAACACAATTCAGCAGGCTCATTCTACCGCTGGATTGCCGTTACCTAATTCGGTAAAAGCCCATTCCACTAGGAAGGTGGGCTCTTCTTGGGCGGCTGCCCGAGGCGTCTCAGCTTTACAGCTTTGCCGAGCAGCTACTTGGTCGGGTTCAAACACTTTTGCTAAATTCTACAAGTTTGATACCCTGGCTGATGAGGACCTCATGTTTGCTCAATCGGTGCTGCAGAGTCATCCGCACTCTCCCGCCCGGTCTGGAGCTTTGATATAATCCCCATGGTCCTTACGGAGTCCCCAGCATCCTCTAGGACGTAAGAGAAAATAGGATTTTAAACCTACCGGTAAATCTTTTTCTCCTAGTCCGTAGAGGATGCTGGACGTCCGTCCCAGTGCGGACTAATTTTCTGCAAGGCTTGTATATAGTTGTTGCTTACATAAGGGTTATGTTACAGCTTAGATCAGTCTTTGGCTGATGCTGTTTTGTTCATACTGTTAACTAATTCGTATATTCCATGTTGTACGGTGTGGATGGTGTGGGCTGGTATGTATCTTGCCCTTAGATTAACAAAAATCCTTTCCTCGTACTATCCGTCTCCTCTGGGAACAGTTCTCTAACTGAGGTCTGGAGGAGGGGCAAAGAGGGAGGAGCCAGTGCAAACCCTTCTAAAGTCTTTAGAGTGCCCATGTCTCCTGCGGAGCCCGTCTATACCCCATGGTCCTTACGGAGTCCCCAGCATCCTCTACGGACTAGGAGAAAAATATTTACCGGTAGGTTTAAAATCCTATTTTTTTGTTGCAAATTTGGTGAGTTTTGACTATAAAAATTATCAGAATAATACAAAGATGATATAAGCTATAAATATCTTATTCTCATAATTTTTATACTCAAAACTTTAGTGTATTGGAGTATGACAGGTGAAGCGGCACAGTGGTTGAAAAACATTACTCTAGGTACTAGGAACCCAATTTTTTTTAACTATAATTTTGGTACGATCACTGAAACCCTCCCCTCTTTTATATATTGTGTGTGTCCTTTCAACTCCCTCCATGTCAATTTTAACAATGATTTGGTGTCATTTTCTTTCCTCCATCCCCAACTATATTTTTTATTGCTTTTGTGCATCAGAGTTGAACGGGTTCGGTATGTAATACCGCCGCCCAGGATGTCGAATGTCAGTATCCTGACATGGGCATCCCTAGTGGAATAATTCCGGCAGGGGGGTGAGCCACAGGTTCTATTCCCCCTCTATGGGTGGGGTCTGGGACTCCAGGTCGACACACCTTAGGTCGCCGCCAATTGGTCGACATGGACAAAAGGTCGACATGGACAATAGGTCGACAGGAACAAGGTCGACATGGAAAAAGGTCGACATGAGTTTTTTATGGGGGGTTTTGTGTCGTTTTCTTCATAGAGTGACAGGGAACCCCAATTAGTGCACCGCGTCCCCTCGCATGGCTCGCTTCGCTCGCCATGCTTCGGGCATCGTGCCTTCGCTCGGCACAGATTACCGTTCCAATCGTAGTCCACGTGGATCGTTAAGTATGAAAAGGTTCCAAAAAAGAAAAAAAATGTAAAAAACTCATGTCGACCTTTTTCCATGTCGACCTTGTTCCTTGTCGACCTTTTGCCCATGTCGACCTAAGGTGTGGCGACCAATTGGCGGCGACCTAAGGTGTGTCGACCTTTTTGTTGTCGACCTGGAGTCAGGATACCTATGGGTGTCGTGGACACATTTGGATTAAATAGAACTAAAGTAATTTCTGATATTTAAAAAACATTTTTTGTAAAACTTGTGCATAAATGCTATGCGCCCAGTTTGATACTTTTTGTGATATTTTCACCTTAGTATATTACAGTACGTTGTACGTTTAGTAGTGATGAGCGGGTTCGGTTCCTCGGAAACCGAACCCCCCCGAACTTCACCCATTTTACACGGGTCCGAGGCATACTCGGATTCTCCCGTATGGCTCGGTTAATCCGAGCGCGCCCGAACGTCATCATCCCGCTGTCGGATTCTCGCGAGATTGGGATTCTACATAAGTAGCCGCACGTCGCCGCCATTTTCACTCGTGCATTGGAAATGTTAGGGAGAGGACGTGGCTGGCGTCCTCTCCGTTTATTAATAATATTTGTGCTGCTTATTGCTTAATTGTGGGGACTGGGGAGCAGCTGTATTATATAGGAGGAGTACAGTGCAGAGTTTTGCTGACCAGTGACCACCAGTATACGTTGTCTGCCTGAAAAACACTCCATATCTGTGCTCAGTGTGCTGCATATATCTCTGTGCTCACACTGCTTAATTGTGGGGACTGGGGAGCAGCTGTATTATATAAGAGGAGTACAGTGCAGAGTTTTGCTGACCAGTGACCACCAGTATACTTTGTCTGCCTGAAAAACACTCCATATCTGTGCTCAGTGTGCTGCATATATCTGTGCTCACACTGCTTAATTGTGGGGACTGGGGAGCAGCTGTATTATATAGGAGGAGTACAGTGCAGAGTTTTGCTGACCAGTGACCACCAGTATACGTTGTCTGCCTGAAAAACACTCCATATCTGTGCTCAGTGTGCTGCATATATCTGTGCTCACACTGCTTAATTGTGGGGACTGGGGAGCAGCTGTATTATATAGGAGGAGTACAGTGCAGAGTTTTGCTGACCAGTGACCACCAGTATACGTTGTCTGCCTGAAAAACACTCCATATCTGTGCTCAGTGTGCTGCATATATCTGTGCTCACACTGCTTAATTGTGGGGACTGGGGAGCAGCTGTATTATATAGGAGGAGTACAGTGCAGAGTTTTGCTGACCAGTGACCACCAGTATAGGTTGTCTGCCTGAAAAACACTCCATATCTGTGCTCAGTGTGCTGCATATATCTGTGCTCACACTGCTTAATTGTGGGGACTGGGGAGCAGCTGTATTATATAGGAGGAGTACAGTGCAGAGTTTTGCTGACCGGTGACCACCAGTATACTTTGTCTGCCTGAAAAACACTCCATATCTGTGCTCAGTGTGCTGCATATATCTGTGCTCACACTGCTTAATTGTGGGGACTGGGGAGCAGCTGTATTATATAGGAGGAGTACAGTGCAGAGTTTTTCTGACCGGTGACCACCAGTATACTTTGTCTGCCTGAAAAACACTCCATATCTGTGCTCAGTGTGCTGCATATATCTGTGCTCACACTGCTTAATTGTGGGGACTGGGGAGCAGCTGTATTATATAGGAGGAGTACAGTGCAGAGTTTTGCTGACAGTGACCACCAGTATACGTTGTCTGCCTGAAAAACACTCCATATCTGTGCTCAGTGTGCTGCATATATCTGTGCTCACACTGCTTAATTGTGGGGACTGGGAAGCAGCTGTATTATATAGGAGGAGTACAGTGCAGAGTTTTGCTGACCAGTGACCACCAGTATACGTTGTCTGCCTGAAAAACACTCCATATCTGTGCTCAGTGTGCTGCATATATCTGTGCTCACACTGCTTAATTGTGGGGACTGGGGAGCAGCTGTATTATATAGGAGGAGTACAGTGCAGAGTTTTGCTGACCGGTGACCACCAGTATACGTTGTCTGCCTGAAAAACACTCCATATCTGTGCTCAGTGTGCTGTATATATCTGTGCTCACACTGCTTAATTGTGGGGACTGGGGAGCAGCTGTATTATATAGGAGGAGTACAGTGCAGAGTTTTGCTGACAGTGACCACCAGTATACGTTGTCTGCCTGAAAAACACTCCATATCTGTGCTCAGTGTGCTGCATATATCTGTGCTCACACTGCTTTATTGTGGGGACTGGGGATCACCAGTATATTATATAGGAGTAGTACAGTGCAGAGTTTTGCTGACCAGTGACCACCAGTATATATAGCAGTACGGTACGGAAGGCCACTGCTTTACCTACCTCTGTGTCGTCAAGTATACTATCCATCTAGATTCTATACCTGTGGTGCATTTTAGTTTTGCAATTTGCTGACAGTGACCACCAGTATATATAGCAGAACGGTACGGAAGGCCACTGCTCTACCTACCTCTGTGTCGTCAAGTATACTATCCATCTAGATTCTATACCTGTGGTGCATTTTAGTTTTGCAGTTTGCTGACAGTGACCACCAGTATATATAGCAGTACGGTACGGAAGGCCACTGCTCTACCTACCTCTGTGTCGTCAAGTATACTATCCATCTAGATTCTATACCTGTGGTGCATTTTAGTTTTGCAGTTTGCTGACAGTGACCACCAGTATATATAGCAGTACGGTACGGAAGGCCACTGCTCTACCTACCTCTGTGTCGTCAAGTATACTATCCATCCATACCTGTGGTGCATTTCAGTTGTGCGCAGTATATATAGTAGTAGGCCATTGCTATTGATACTGGCATATAATTCCACACATTAAAAAATGGAGAACAAAAATGTGGAGGGTAAAATAGGGAAAGATCAAGATCCACTTCCACCTCGTGCTGAAGCTGCTGCCACTAGTCATGGCCGAGACGATGAAATGCCATCAACGTCGTCTGCCAAGGCCGATGCCCAATGTCATAGTAGAGAGCATGTAAAATCCAAAAAACAAAAGTTCAGTAAAATGACCCAAAAATCTAAATTAAAAGCGTCTGAGGAGAAGCGTAAACTTGCCGATATGCCATTTACGACATGTAGTGGCAATGAACGGCTGAGGCCCTGGCCTATGTTCATGGCTAGTGGTTCAGCTTCACATGAGGATGGAAGCACTCATCCACTCGCTATAAAACTGCAGTGCCACTCCTAGATGGGCCAGGTGTTTGTGTCGGCCACTTGTGTCGCTTAGCTTAGTCACACAGCAACCTTGGTGCACCTCTTTTTTTCTTTGCATCATGTGCTGTTTGGGGACTATTTTTTTGAAGTGCCATCCTGCCTGACACTGCAGTGCCACTCCCAGATGGGCCAGGTGTTTGTGTCGGCCACTTGGGTCGCTTAGCTTAGTCACACAGCTACCTCATTGCGCCTCTTTTTTTCTTTGCATCATGTGCTGTTTGGGGACTATTTTTTTGAAGTGCCATCCTGTCTGACACTGCAGTGCCACTCCTAGATGGGCCAGGTGTTTGTGTCGGCCACTTGGGTCTTTGTGTCGGCCACTTGGGTCGCTTAGCTTAGTCACACAGCTACCTCATTGCGCCTCTTTTTTTCTTTGCATCATGTGCTGTTTGGGGACTATTTTTTTGAAGTGCCATCCTGTCTGACACTGCAGTGCCACTCCTAGATGGGCCAGGTATTTGTGTCGGCCACTTGGGTCGCTTAGCTTAGTCACACAGCTACCTCATTGCGCCTCTTTTTTTCTTTGCATCATGTGCTGTTTGGGGACTATTTTTTTGAAGTGCCAGCCTGTCTGACACTGCAGTGCCACTCCTAGATGGGCCAGGTGTTTGTGTCGGCCACTTGGGTCGCTTAGCTTAGTCATCCAGCGACCTCGGTGCAAATTTTAGGACTAAAAATAATATTGTGAGGTGTGAGATGTTCAGAATAGACTGGAAATGAGTGAAAATTATGGTTATTGAGGTTAATAATACTATGGGATCAAAATGACCCCCAAATTCTATGATTTAAGCTGTTTTTGAGGGTTTTTTGTAAAGAAAAACAGAATCCAAAACACACCCGAATCCGACAAAAAAATTTCAGGGAGGTTTTGCCAAAACGCGTCCGAATCCAAAACACGTCCGCGGAACCGAATCCAAAACCAAAACACAACACCCGAAAAATTTCCGGTGCACATCACTAACGTTTAGTATTTACAAAATGCAAAAATGTTATTTCTTTTTGTTAACTCGAACATGCGTCCTTAAATTGACACCTTCTCTCAATTCCTAATCTTATTACTTGTAATTTCCAGAAATCTTCCGAGGTTTTTCTTGTCCTGCTCCGTTGAACAGTATCATTTGTAGGCTCTTTTGGAATACCAGTTAAAATATAAATTTCAATGATCTTTTCAGGGGCTTAGCAACATGAGAATATGTCTGTGAACTAGGAATTGATGAACAAAGTTAATTTCTTGACGAAGGTCCCTGGTTATTGTGTGGGTGTATTACATTATTATGTGGTCAATGGCTTTCTGCAGTTTAACTCTAGCCTGCAACATCAAATTTGGGTCAATTTGACATGTACATGTAATTCTTTGGGGCGGCAGTGGCTGGTGTATACTATAAATTGTTTATATTATGAAGTTGAAGCCTTCAACCATAATTCCTCTGTGCGGGCCTTTAATCCTGTATACGCTGGCTTGCAGTGGCTGGGAACACGCAAAAGAGCTCTTGATTTAAAAAGGCTCTAACATGCATCAACAATCAAAACTCCTGTCGTTAAGTTGTAACGGGAACTATTCCCTTGGATATAAAACAAATTGGATGCAGTGTTTAAACAGTTTAAATGGAACTAATGTACAATGAATAGGAAACAATTTGTATTTACCCACAATTCCTTTGTGTTTTTAAAACTTTAATTTCAAATATTTTGTCTGAATGCTGATAATTGCTTTTCCTGAGATGTCATTACTTTAATTCATACCTGCCATTCACACTAGAGCCGAATTAAGGGCCACATAACCTGTTGCTTGAAATGATCATGGGCCAATTGTGGGAAGTGGAGGAAGTGTCACCGGCGCTGTGTGAGTGTGGCCAGTGCTGTGTGGATGTGGCCAATGCCCAAGTGTGTGTGGCCAGTGCTGTGTGGGCAGGGGCGGATAAAGCCTTGGGGGAGGCCTGGGGCACTTAGGACAGGGGGGCCTTGGTGGAGGGGGAGGGCGTATATTAGATTTTGCATACCTCTCAACATGACCCATGCCAGGAGGAACAAAATGCTCTCTACCTGGACTTCGCTTTTAATGTACAGTATGATTGGCATCACATGTGTTGAACTATTTAACTACTTTAGCTACTTGAGAGACTTGCCTACACTCGCCTTACACACTTTCTTAACTCCCACAACTTACTGGACCCACTTCAGTCGGCCTTTCATGCCCAACACTCCACGGAGACGGCACTGACCAAAGTAGTGAATGATCTGGTCACTGCTAGATCAAAAGGCCATTACACACTACTTATTCTTCTAGATCTCTCTGCTGCTTTTGACACTGTTGACCACTCTCTTCTCATACAAACACTACAATCCCTAGGTCTTCAGGACACAGCCCTTTCTTGGTTCTCATCCTACCTATCTAATCGCTCCTTCAGTGTTCGCTTCTCTGATTCTACCTCCTCTTCTCTACCTCTATCAGTTGGAGTACCGCAAGGCTCAGTCTTAGGTCCTCTGCTTTTCTCAATCTATACCTCCTCTCTTGGTAAACTAATCAGCTCCTTCGGATTTCAGTATCATTTGTACGCTGATGATACTCAAATCTACCTATCCTCCCCAGATTTATCACCATCTGTATTGGCTCGTGTCACTGGATGCCTGTCTGCCATTTCATCTTGGATGTCATCTCGCCACCTCAAACTCAACATTTCCAAAACAGAATTAATTATTTTCCCACCAGCTAAGGGTAGTTACCAACCTGATATTGCCATAACTGTTGACAATGCAACTATCCACCCTACCCCACAAGCTCGCTGCCTAGGTGTCATCCTTGACTCTGAACTGTCGTTTGTTCCACACATTCAGTCTGTCTCTAAATCATGTTACATGCACCTTAAAAACATATCCAAAATTCGCCCTTATCTTACACAAGACACAGCAAAAACTCTGATCCATGCACTCATCATCTCCCGCATTGATTATTGTAATAGTCTCCTTACTGGTCTTCCCAAACATAGGCTCTCACCACTTCAATCCATTTTAAATGCAGCTGCGAGGCTAATCTTCCTCGCCAGACGTTCTTCGTCTGCTGATCCGCTCTGTCAGTCCCTCCATTGGTTACCGGTATTCTACCGTGTCAAATATAAAATACTTTTACTTACATACAAGGCTGTTACCCAAACTGCACCATCATACATCTCCTCGCTCATCACAAAATATCTCCCTACCAGACCCCTCCGCTCTGCACAAGATCTGCGTCTCTCATCCAGATGTATTACCTGTTCCCACTCAAAATTACAGGACTTTACCCGGGCTTCACCCACTCTGTGGAATGCCCTCCCACGCACAATAAGACTCTCCACTAGTCTCCAAACCTTTAAACGTTCCCTGAAAACTCATCTCTTCAGACAAGCCTACCAAATTCCTGACCCACACACATAACCCTCAATGCTTCCCTATCCAGTTACATTCCCTCTGCACAGTCCCCATAACCTCACATTTTGTCTTCCAACATTGCTGGGTGATCATATTATACAACCCACTAAGAGCCTAGCAATCTGGGGAAACATTATGTAACAGGTTGCATCTATCCTTGTGTATCAATGCCTATTTCCCTTTAGATTGTAAGCTTGCGAGCAGGGCCTTCCTACCGCTATGTCTGTCTTTGCCCTGTTTTGTTCTATAACTGTTGTTCTAATGGTAAAGCGCAACGGAATATGCTGCGCTATATAAGAAACTGCTAATAAATAAATCAATAATAAGAAAAAGGTATTTCAACAAAAATTATTACAATTATAAATTAAGAGGGAAGTCCAGGTAGAGAGCATTTTGTCCCTCCTGGAATGGGTCATGGTGGGAGGTATAGATTGTGTATATTAAATATAAACCAATGGTGTATATTACATTTAATCTAATAGTTTAATAATGCCTGGGTACTGTTATAGCTCCACCTAATTGAGAGACAACTACTTTATAAAATTATTGTAGTGGAACAAAGACAACTTAACCTTAAAATACATATAGAAAAATAAAATCTATAATTTATCTTATCACATGCAAAAATAGCAGCAGCCTCTGTACTACTAACACACTGGGACAGGACTCAGGAAGACTCTCTGTGTGTCTCTATACATGAACGCTCTCATTAGATAACAAGTTACACAGGACCCTGACACCCAGGTGGGGAGGAGAAGCTGGGATCCCTGGGTCACTTACAGCTCTCTCCCCTCTGCTATCTCTCCTCTGGTCAGGAAGATCCATCGGTATCTCTTGAAACCTGTGTCTATGCCTGCAATGCATACTGTCCTGCTCACATTCTGGCAGCTTGGTTCTGCTGCTGCACAATAGGGAGAGCTAGTGATGTCAGTATGCTCTGGCTGAGGGGGCCCTTGACAGAGGTGGGCCCGAGGTACAGTATGCCTTGCATGCCTCCCTTAATCTGGCTATGTGTGTGGGTATGGCCAGTGTCCATGTTGGTGTGACCAGTGCTGTGTAGGTGTGACCAATGCTGTGTGGCCAGTGCTCGTGTGAGTGTGACCAGTGATGTGTGGGTGTGGCCAGTGCCCATGTGTGTGTGGCCAGTGCTGCATAAGTGTGACCTGTGCTGTGTGGGTGTGGCCAGTGATGTGTGGGTGTGGCCAGTGCCCATGTGTGTGTGGCCAGTGCTGCATAAGTGTGACCTGTGCTGTGTGGGTGTGGCCAGTGATGTGTGGGTGTGGCCAGTGCCCATGTGTGTGTGACCTGTGCTGTGTGGGTGTGACCAGTGATGTGTGGGTGTGGCCAGTGCTCATGTCGCATGTACAAGAAACTGTTAATAAATGTACACGCCTACACTATAAGCCCCCAATTTCTCATTAAGGGGTATATTCAATTAGCAGCGATAACGGACTTTTCGCGTGAAAAGTCCGGTTTTCGCGCGAAAAAACGGACTTTTCCTGCGAAACGCAATTACAGCCTATTCAATTTTCCTGGAAAATGTATCGGTGATCATTTTTTCACTAATTTCACTTCACCTACTCTGAAGCAGGTGAAAAGTTGGGAAAAGTCACTATTTTAAGGTAAAAATGTTTGGATATGGTACAGAACTCCTGGGACACCCCCCTTAATGACTAATTAGGCACGTTGAGGTTTTTAATTATTTTTAATTGGCCAATAATGACATGTCATTTTTGCGGTGAAAAAGTACAAAGTGATGGAAATTGGGGTTCAAGGTTTGGGACAGGTATATTGGGGTGCTTTATGAGTGGGACAGGTGTTTTTAGGCTTGCAGATGGGAGTAATCAGTCTGTTTCCACTTTTTTTTAAAGTACCCTAAAATGACCCAAATATATACTTATACCCATTTTCATGTACCCCAAATTTAATGAGAGCATTTATTTTGCTCAAAAAACTTGCTTTCTATCATTTTTTTTTTGCATTTTTAAAAAAAATGCATACAACAGCCATTTCACACAATTTAAGTCCCCAAAAACTCTCTAATGTGATCTCTAACACACTTCTCTTCTGTTTCCCTATGTTAGTTTAGCATTTTTTGGGATACAGGATGATTTCCCCATTTTCACCTGCACTTTTCACTGCAAGAATTTTCATGTGAAAACCGTTTGGAATTAAATAGGTTGGAAAACGGAGCATTTTCGCAGCAATTTTCGCCCGATTGGCGCAAAAAAATTGCGGGCGAAAAATTGCCGCAAATTTATGGATAATTGAATACCCTAGTACACAGGTTCTCAAACTCGGTCCTCAGGACCCCACACAGTACATGTTTTGCAGGTCTCCTCACAGAATCACAAGTGAGATAATTAGCTCCACCTGCGGACCTTTTAAACTGTGTCAGTGAGTAATTAATACACCTGTGCACTTGCTGGGTTACCTGCAAAACATGCACTGTGTGGGGTCCTGAGGACCGAGTTTGAGAAACTATGCCCTAGTAAATATGTAAAAGTCTAAACATTGCATCATTTTGTGAGGACAATAGAAATACAGACCATGTGGTCAACTTGTGGCCGGTCTTCATCATGCTGTCTTGATGATGGGCCCGTTTTTATGTAGGGGCCTGGAGCTCTAGTCCCATCTGCCCCATTGTTAATCTGGCATCGGTTCCACCATATCAAATGAACAATCCATTCGTCACTATGAAGACCAACAAAGGTTGAAACAGGCTTTTTGTTTTGTGTTATACCAACCCCCTTGACATGCTATAAAAACCCAGTTGATGAAACACCGAATAAATTGGCATTTCCAGGTAGTTACAGTGGTTCATATTGCTCAGAGCATTGGGGTTCAGAGTATGATTATGACAAGGGTGTGATTTGTGTGGAGTTTGTGTGTCTCCCCAGTGTTTGCACAGGTCTCCTCCTGGTGTTCTGGTGCCCTCCCACACTCATAACTTACTGATAACTTAGAGGGACATGTACTAAGCAGTGATAAAAGTGGAGAGGTGAGCTAGTGGAGAAGTTGCCCATGGCAAACAATCATCTGCTCTGTATACTTTTATAGTATGCAAATTATATATGTTACATCATTGCTGATTGGTTGCCATAGGACACTTCTCCACCGACTCTCTTCTCCACTTTTATCAGTGCTTAGTAATTGTCCCCCTTAATTGGCTGTGGGAGTTTCTGCTTGTGTAGATGGTAAAATCCGATATGGCATGCCAGTCACTAATGTGATTAATATTCCCTGTGCAGTGCGCTCTAATATAAATAATAATAGTCCATTTTCCTTTTTGATTGACTTATTTACTAAACAAAAACGTCAATAGTTGTTGGAAAACTATGTCTATACAGACAAAGAAGTGGATAATTCTGAACAGATGTCATAAGTTTATTCTCGCTAAGGGAATCTGTGCTCTGCGAAATTAAAAATAAATCTTGTGTTAATCTGCAGATCAGCACAGTCATTTGTCTATTTCATAAATACACACAGTATGTTCTATGTGTATATACCGATCCAACAATATTGAAGGCCAGACAATGCAACAGCTGGGTACACACTAATAGATATATCTGCAGATCAACTGATCTGCAGATATATCTACGGACGGACCGGGCAGTGTGTTATGTATACACACTGACCAATCCGTTGGGATTGGCGTCATGAACTGGGCGGGCATTTACACACGCCCGCCCAGTTCAGCCGTCAGTCTCCGCCGGCGTCTACAGCATGTGTACGGGCGGTCGGCACACATTGATGCGCCAATATATCGTTAGATATAGAGGGTGATTCAGACCCGATCGCTGCTTTTGCACAGCAGGCAATCAGGTAATAACTGCGCATGCGTATGTACCGCAATGCGCATGCGTGCCGGCCAGCAACAACGGGCATCGTCGGTCAGCGTCAGGATGGTGCCAAAATTCAGATTGCACGGGCGTTGGCAAGGTGATTGACAGGAACAGGACGTTTATGGGTGGTAACTGACCGTTTACTGGGAGTGCCAGGAAAAACGCAGGCGTTCCCAAGTGTTTTCAGGGAGGGTGTCTGACGTCAGCTCCGGCCTCCATCAGCCTGTCCTCATCGCACTGTAGGAGTAAGTCCTTGGCTACGCACAGACTGCACACACTGAGTCAGCTGTGTACGGATTTGCAGCTGCCTGAATGCGATCGCACACTTGCACCGGCGAATTTCCACCCCACCTTGGGCGGCAACTATCCGATCGCAGGACAGCAACATTCGCAGCACAGCGATCAGGTCTGAATCACTCCCATATTGGCCGTCGGCTGTGCTGCAGGGCCGACGCGATATGTCTGTGAACGACGGCATTAACAGACATATCACTCGTACACACTGGCTGGCTGGCCAGCGATATATCGGCCTTCAATAGAACGGCAGTCATTTAGAAGGCAAAACCAGGTTGGTTTAAAAAAACGTACGAGTTTGCCGGAATCTCGGAGCTAGGGACGTTTTGCGCTGCAGTACGTCCGGCCCATGTTATCTTAGGGACTGCATTCATTTACTATCTTCAAGCACGTGGATTGTTACGAGAGATGTAGGGATAACAGTGGCTGATTACTCGCAGTTGGTTGTTGAGTGAATATATAGGATAGGTCTGACGGCTCTTGTTCTGTATGTGAGAGTGTTTGGACAGAGTGAGCTTATCATTAATGTGAAAGGGCTCTTTAAAGTCAATAAATGTGCAGAACAGAGCTTGCAGATTTCTGTGTAACTATTATCTTCCTTATCCCGGCTCTCAGATGTTAGTGATCCCTTGCAGAGGCGTAGCCAGAACTTTCCCTTGTTAGCCGAACCCAGGAACATTTGTAATTGTTGCTTCTGCTCAAAGCATTTGAGAAAAGAGCAGATGGAATTCAATTACACGACTCGGAACTCTTGCACAGTTATTAGCAGTGTGGAACAACGAGTGCCTTTAGTTATACAAAACACATATATAGCTGTGAATGGTTCTGATTTTAACTGAAAATGTGTATAATGGACCAGTCTATCTAGTGTTTCAAGCAAACATTTCTAAATACGAACTTTATACATTTACTATTTTTCCCATTCCGCAACAGTTTTCTGTGGAAGTTTATGGAAGTCAGAGTTCACAATGCATGGGGGGATAAATAGGATATCTATTGAAGAATAATGCTTGCTTGTAATGATGCCTGATTTCCTTGAGTTTTTAAGACGTTTTTGACTAGGATCAGAGCACCAGAGGCAGAACTCTGGGAGGCAATGGAGTCATCTGCCTCCGGGCTCCTGCTCTGAAGGGGACACCTCTCCTCCCATTCTGTGACATCATTCAAGTAAGTTAATTGATAGCTGCCATTATCTTTTCACTAAATTAAGTTACTTCTCTGACAATGGGGGTCATTCCGATTCGATCACTCGCTGCAGTTTGTCGCAGCGCAGCAATCGGGTCGGAACTGCGCATGCGCCGGAGTGCGCCGGCGCATGGCAGCTTTCATTAACTAAATGATCGCCTCTGAGACAGAGGCGGTCGCTAGGCGGGAGGGGGCTGAACGGCGGCGTTAAGCCACCGTTTAGGGGGAGCGGCCCGGCCAACGCAGGCGTGGCCGGATGGGAGGGCGGGCCACGTCGGCTGCGTGACGTCTCACGCAGCTGCTGCGGCCAGCAGGAGAGACGAGCAACTCCCGGCCAGCCGCAGGAGCTGCGCTGGCCGGGAGTTACTCCTCAAATACAAAGGCATCGCCGCTGTGCGATGCATTTGTATTTGTGTGTGTGTGGGGGGGGGGGGGGCGGACTGACATGCGGGGCGGACTAGCCCTGTGCTGGGCGTCCCCCCGCATGTCAGGGAACATGATCGTAGCTGTGCTAAATTTAGCACAGCTACGATCAACTCGGAATGACCCCCCATAACACACAACTTTACATAGTTACAATTCTCATGCTTCCTGTACAGGAGCAAATAGCTCCATCAGTAAAGGGTCTGCTGTCAGTGTAACAGGTTATGGGGTTCTAATCCTGGGTATGACTGGTAAGAAATGTGTGATTTAAAATAAAAGACACACACATATATTTGCACACATACATACATACATACATACATACATACATATATCTATCTAAATATAGGAGGGGTGGGGGGGGGCACCTGGGTTGAACTTGCCTCCGGGCAACTGGGATGAACTTACGCCACTGCAGAGCACCTATTTCTAATCAGTCTTTTTACTGCTGTTCATGTGTTAAAGTGGGTGGGTATATAATAACCAATCAGATCACTGGAATTTTTACAGCAGCACCGAATATTTCAGGAGGAACAGGCTGCTTGTTGAAGAGCTAGTGACATGATGGTTAGAAGGGAATGAAGGTGGTCCCTGGAGGTGCTTCCCAACCTTTGTGCAGAAGGTATCCCAGATGGGGCACAGAAATATAGGAAGACTACAGGGTAGAGACCACGGTTAAAGCAGAATGGGGCCATGCACCAGGTTGTTCAATGAGAATTAGTGGAAGTAATCATCCTGGGTGTACGAGACAAAGCCTCTTATAAACTGCTGAAGGATTGTTTGGTATACTCTGTTTATTTGACTTGGGTTGGAGGTAGGGTTGCCACCTCATCCCTTTAATTCTGGACACATTAATTACACAGGTTCTGTGGCTGATTAAAACCAGGTGAAATGGAGTCTTGAAGTCAGCCAGCCACAGAACCTGTGTAATTAATATGTGTCTGGAATTAAAGGGATGAGGTGGCAACCCTAGTTGGAGGTGATCTCTAACTGTGTGCCATGAATCCCCTTTGGTGAATATCTCTTAGGGATAGAGTGCCGCAGACAGCTTTTCAAGCCTGGAAATTGTGCTTGTTTGGAGAAGTAATTCACTACACCAAGGACTAGTAGAAGCTCTCAAGGTAGTATCACCTAGCAAGCTATGGAGCTTATGAACATCGGTCCATGACCTCTGAGTTGGGCAAGGACATCTGGAGTCTGAAGGAAAGGGTCCAATGCACCTTGTTTACCTGATAACTGAATGTCCTACCAATGTGTCTATTCCTCCGCCAGTATCATCTTTGTTTATGTTCATACTTACATTTTATTATACTTTGCTGCAAAAACAAACAAACCATGAACCATGAGTTTTCCTAATTGTACTTATAATAATTTTATTTGTGTTCTTATTTATGGTACATATCCCAAGCCAGTATACACCCATAGATTTATCTACCTGTGCTTCATTCATACTCTTATGGATGCTAAGCACCGATGCAGTGACAGAGCAGGTTTGGTCGAAAGTGAACAAGGTTTTCCACATTCGTGCGATTTTATCAGTTTGTACATGCATACACCTAACATTTCATCATTTCATCAATTCATTGCTTACTCTTTCTGACTTCCTTCACTGGTTTTCCTCCAGCCTCTATATCTGCTGGGTACAGTTATTATTTCCATTACCCTTGGATATGACACAGACCCTTCCCGTGGATATAACTATATACAATGCACTTAGCTGGACTGACCTAGCAAACAAAAGCAACAAAATAATAAAACTCTGCCAGACTGTAATACTCATTTCAGATATATTATAAACCCCTGTTTAGCTTGGCTCAGACCCAGGACATGGAGGGTATCAGGTCTTTAGGTCGATCTCAATTAGGTTGACAGTCATCAGGTCGACTCCTATTGATCGACATGGTCTTTAGGTCAACATTACCAGGTCGACATTTTAAAGGTCGACACAAGGTTTTTTTATTTTGTTTTGTTTTTTTTTAAAACTTTTTCTCACTATACGATCCACTTGCACTACGTTTAGGAATAGTAACCTTGCCCAAAGCCTGGCGGTCAAAGTGAGCCACGCAAGGGGACACGGTGCACTAATTGGGGTTCCCGGTCACGTTACTAAGAAAACACAACCCCCCCCCCAAAAAAAAAACCACTAATGTAAACCTTTTTCCACGTCAACCTTTTCCGTGTCGACCTCATGACCATGTTGACCTCATGTAGGTGTCGACCTACTTACAGTCAACCAATAGTGGTCAACCTAATGACTGTCGACCTAGTTAGAGTCCACCCAATGCACCACACCCGACATGGAGCACGAGTTGAAACGGGGTTTCAGTACTTACCCACCCTCCTGTTCACAAATGGGGGACAAACCCGGGTTATTCCTGAGTTGTCACCCTTCCCACCAGAAGACCCGGGTCTTCCTTCTAGCAGTGGACATACCTTTTACACATAAGCCGGGGCAATGACCTGGGTTGCAAATTCCAGAAGTAATCATAGTCAGTTGCAGGGTCTGTCAATCCAGGTCACACCCTTTCAGACATAAGTACTGTACGTACCGTGTCGACACGCTTTGCCCTGGCAATATCCCAGGTTTTTGCTTATGCCTGAACGGGGTATTTCGATGGAAAACGCATAAAGAGATTAAAACAGTCCTTGCCTGATCTCAGCTGGTGCCGTGTTTTGTAATTGTGTCATTATAAGCTGCAATAAGTTACTAGTTTGAATCATTGCGATTGCACAGAACTATGTAACATACGAAAGTCACCTATTACAAATATTTAAAAGTCAAAGAGATGTACAGTAGCCCTTACAATATATATATATATATTTTATTTATTAACAGTTTCTTATATAGTGCAGCACATTCTGTTGTGATAAACAGTGATAAAATAAAAAACAATTGGAAACAACATGAAAAAAAACAAACTGTTTAATAGCAGACAGTTATAGAGGTAGGAGGGTCCTGCTCGCAAGCTTCCAGTCTATAGGGAAATAGGCATTGGTACACAAGGATAGGTGCTATCTATTGCATAATGGTCCACCAGATTGCTGGGTTCTTGGTGGGCTGTATGATATGATCACCCAGCAATGTTGGCCTGGGGTTAGGAGGATGGGAAAGTGGAGAAAGCGAATATATGTAAGTATACAGTATGTGTGGACTCTATAGTAGGGATGTAATCAGATAAGATAAATTTGTGAGAAGGACTAAACATGGGCATCTAAAATTAAAATACAAGTTATTTCTGTATGGAACAACAGTTAGCAGCATAAATGTACATTTATCGCTCTGTTATCTGTCATCAGATTCTGATTGTGTACAATCTGTGTCCAGCAGACTTCCTGTTAAGAGACTTAACAAGTGAGTACAGAACAAAGGGGGTAATTCCAAGTTGATCTCAGCAGGAATTCTGTTAGCAATTGGGCAAAACCATGTGCACTGCAGGGGAGGCAGATATAACATGTGCAGAGAGAGTTAGATTTGGATGTGGTGTGTTCAATCTGCAATCTAATTTGCAGTGTAAAAATAAAGCAGCCAGTATTTACCCTGCACAGACATAAAATAACCCACCCAAATCTAACTCTCTCTGCACGTTATATCTGCCTCCCCTGCAGTGCACATGGTTTTGCCCAACTGCTAAAAAAAATTCCTGCTGCGATCAATTTGGAATTACCCCCATGATATGACTGATAACGGAGGATAATAGCTTTACATTTCATAGCATTAAATCTCTGAGTCATAGGGGCAGATGTATTAACCTGGAGAAGGCATAAGGAAGTGATAAACCAGTGATAAATGCAAGGTGATAAACACACCAGCCAATCAGCTCCCATATGTAAATTCACAGTTAGGAGCTGATTGGCTGGTGCATTATCACCTTGCACTTAACACTGCTTTATCACTGGTTTATCACTTCCTTATGCCTTCTACAGGTTAATACATCTACCCCATAGTATGACTTCTGGTGGGCCCTTCTCCCTGAGGGCCCACCTCCTGCTCTAGGAACCAGTGCCCTTATTTATCAATGAGTGATACATTTCACTGCGAGTGATAAATTGCACCAGCCAATCAGCTCCTAACTTCCATGTCACAGGCTGGGTTTGAAAAATGACAGTTAGGAGCTGGTGCAATTTATCACTCACAGTGAAATTTATCACTCATTGATAAATAAGGGCATAGGTTCCTCTGTGGCGGCTGGCCACAACCCTAAGCATGGGCCTCTACCACTGTATTTCCCTGGCGGGCCCATCATGCTCCAGTCCGACACTGGCCTCACCCCTGCTACACAGTGCCGCAATTACTTCCACTGTGAACTGGGGCATGGGGTCACGATGATACAACATGCGTCAGCATTAATTGCATGAATAGCCACCTGAACCGCTCACTTTGCTATGGGCAGGTAGCTCCAAGTGACTTGCCCCCTCTTTCAAGTGCCAATCCAAGGGGCTTGATATCAAGATGTACACAAATGCAGTTGTAGCTGAGAATGTGTACGCTGCGGCTGTGGAATAATATGCAAATGTTGCAGCCACCTGGATTTGTATTGAGACCCCCATCGGTGGCTTTGTGAGTTTCAGCGGCTGCATACAAAGATGCAGCATTGCTCGCAGGGCAGTCAATGATCAAAGTTCTAAGTGGCCTACTGTTATGCAGCACGGCTGCAGGAAGTAAATCGCTGGAGACATTGCAGCTGCATACAGGATCACAGTAGCATGGTCAAACACGTCCCCAAAACGGTTGCGACACTCCTGCGTTTTTGCGGCACTCCCTGTTACCTCCCCCAAACTCTCCTTGATTGTTAATCACTTTGCAAATTAATCCCCTCTACAAACGCCATCACAAGACCATCGCGACAGTTGCGCAGTACGACTTAGATATGTGCGCAGACCGCCGATAATCGCTCTACTGCGAAAAACAAGGTTTGCGTCTATCTCTGAATTAGGCCCAAGATTCGGGAGTCACCCAGACGTTCCGAGAGAGAAGACAAGTATAAGTCTATTGTTTGCGTTTAGTTTTATTTTTTAGCCAAGTGTGAATTCACTAGATAGTAAATCTGGAGTTAAGTGAATCAATAAGATAGATTGCAAATGGTTATATGCAAGGTTTTGGATATATAGCCGATGCTCATTACATTATATAGCTTCTGCCGATGCCTGCTACTACTACATGCCGTGATGGTGAGTTACGAGCAATCATTTTCCTTGTATGTGAATGTTGAAATTGTATTTCATTTTAGCGATCGCGCACTAAACAGCCATCATTTACACGCACAGGATCATCGCTCTTCTCTAAAACGCACCAGTGTTTCGGGAAACAACTCCTAAAGCCAAATTGGGTGAATTATTTCCGATTGCGATAAAATGTTCAGGTTTCAGCAGAGTGTGAAATACGGGGGGTAATTCCAAGTTGATCGCAGCAGGAATTTTGTTAGCAGTTGGGCAAAACCATGTGCACTGCAGGGGAGGCAGATATAACGTGCAGAAAGAGTTAGGTTTGGGTGGGTTATTTTGTTTCTGTGCAGGGTAAATACTGGCTGCTTTATTTTTACACTGCAAATTAGATTGCAGATTGAACACACCCCACCCAAATCTAACTCTCTCTGCACATGTTATATCTGCCTCCCCTGCAGTGCACATGGTTTTGCCCAACTGCTAACAAAAATCCTGCTGCGATCAACTTGGAATTACCCCCAGAGAACGAAGGAATAGAGAGAATAGGAGGAAAGATGCGAGGAAAGGCTTTCCTGATAACACGACGAGCGCTCGTTTTTCTGTGCACCAGCTTTCTGTCTGAGAATGTGATTTACTATGACGAAGCGGGATATCTTTCTGTTGCATGGATGCCCAACAGTGTGAGCCCAACATTGTGAAAGGCACTGCAGGGACATACATCTCAGCCCGTGTAGCGCAGTCTGGGCCGCCTCTTACCCTGATTACATCTTAGAGCGTTGTTTTTCTTTTTGTTGCCGGTGCACTTAGGGTTTTAGGAACCTTAAACTTCTCAAAAATAAAAGCAGCCGTTTAAAAAAAACAACATAAACGGAGACGCAGCAGAAAAATCGCTGGTTTATGCAGTGGCGTTATTCCTGCTCTGATATTCCTGCCGTCATCCGCCCTCCACGGAATGACAGTAATCAAAGAGCCCATCTGACTCTCCCCTAGTTATCTGCATTTAATCAGCAGTGGAAAAATGTACTTTATGTCCCTAAGGAATTGGGAAGGTCTCAGCATGGCTGCCTCTGCTGCAATAATGAATCAAATGTGTCATTTAACTGGCTGATTATATATCACTGCTGTGTAGATCTGGTGCATTGGGTTCGTCCCGTCTGAGGGGGAACGACTTAAGTGATAATTGGTTTAGGTTTGTAAAATACACCCGTGTTAATTACATCTCAGCAATTGGGAGAGTTGTTAGGCAGGTATGTTACACTTATTCAACGTACGGATGAGTCGGATTTAGTATGAAATACCTACAATCAAATTAAGGGCCGCTTCTACACCTTGTGGCGTCCAGTGCGAAAGTTTCCGCTGGCGCTCCCCTCAATGGCAAAACATTTAGTACGCGCTGAAGGCACGCAGCAAAAGATAGGGGCATGGCTTCATAGGGGAGGGGTGTGGCCACAGTTATGCCCCCAGTAGCTGTGCCCCAAGTAGTTGTGCCCCCAGTTGATTTGTCCCCCAGTAGATTTGCCCCCTGTAGATTTGCCCCCTGTAGCTATGCCCCCAATAGCTGTGCCCCCAATAGCTGTGCCCCCAGTAGATATGCCCCCAGTAGATTTGCCCCTGTAGCTATGACCCCAGTAGATTTGCCCCAAGTAGTTGTGCCCCCTGTCGCTGTGCCCCTTAGTAGCCGCTTACAAACACACACACAAAAAAAAATACCAACCCCGCTCCTGCTTCCCGACCGCTGCTGTTGCTGCTACTCGTCTGTCCGCAGCCGGCTCCTCTCTATGGGAGAGACGTCATGACGTCTCTCCCATAGCAGCGCCGCAAAGACACCAGAGGTCAATAATGACCTCTAGCGTCTGACAGGTGCGCCGGCTGCAGCAGACGCCCATACAGCGGGGTGCGGGTAGGCGGCGGGCGCCTGCGGGGTGACTGTGGCCGTGCCCCCAGGCCGCAACGCCCTGGGCGCAGGCACTTCTTGCCCGCACCAAGAACCGCTCCTGATCAAAATCCCAACGGTCAAAATACTGACAACAATTGACCGATGGTCAAAATACAGACAAGATCAAAATACAGACATTTAAAATACTGACAAGGTCAAAATACCGACATTTAAAGTGTTGACAGGTCAAGAAGTCGACACTAGTTTCTCGTTGTTGTTTTTTGGTGTATGTCGACATAGGTCGACATGGACACCGTATAAGTGTACCGCGTCCCCTAACATGGCTCGCTGCGCTCTCCAAGGTCGTGCACTATTATATTCCCCCTCCAGGTGTACTGGGATGGTAAAGTATGAACAAGTCCGTTTCAATGAAAAAATCATGAAAAACTCATGTCAACTTTTTGACCTGTTGACATTTTAAATGTTGGTATTTTGACCGTGTCGGGATTTTGACTGTCGGTCAATGGTTGTCGGTATTTTGACCGTCTGGATTTTGATTATAGGTTAATTAAATAGCCACCGGAGCCTCTATATTCAATTACTGTGTATCAAATGCTGTATATCAGTGAGCTAAATTACAAACCTGATACAACGGAGACCTAGCTAAGGGGCTGATTCTGCATCAGCGCAGTCGCCTCTTTTCCTGCAGTAGCGTCTATGACCCTATGCTATTGCTGCTATAAAACCCTTCACAGCTGAATGTGCAAGTACCAGTGTTAGTAAAAAAAATAATTAAAAAAGCAGATTTTTAAAAAGAAACGCAAAAAAATTGCATAATTTTTTAGGTTTAAACCAGTTTTTTGGGGGGGTTTTGCATTAATGTTTTAATGAGAATTTTTTTTTAATTTTGCTTATATTAATACTGTAAAACATTGCTATGTATTAGACTCCTTGATCATGTTTTAATGACTTCTAACATTTACGATCCAAAGACGCAGTTGCACCTAGCCATAGGCCAGGACCAATCATTAATGTTGAGGCCGATCGTGCGTCTTAATACGTGCCGCAACAGAATAGCGCCTCGGCCAGTGGGTTTCTAGGTTGCATAAAGATGCAGAGGCTGCTGCTTAAAATAGCTGCAGTCGCATCTGCAAATGTAATCATTCCCAGAGCCACTGAATTCACAGTATCTTAACTGACCAAAATTTCCGCTTTATGGTCTGTTTGAGGTGAATTTATAACTGTATCCTAAAGATGTTAGATGTGGTTTCAACTGTCTGTGATGGGGACACTCTATCACATAGCAAACACAACTGTCTGTTATGGGAACATTCTATCACATAGCAAACACAACTGTCTGTGATGGGGACAGTCTATCACATAGCAAACACAACTGTCTGTGATGGGAACACTCTATCACATAGCAAACACAACTGTCTGTTATGGGAACACTCTATCACATAGCAAACACAACTGTCTGTGATGGGGACAGTCTATCACATAGCAAACACAACTGTCTGTGATGGGAACACTCTATCACATAGCAGACACAACTGTCTGTGATGGGAACACTCTATCACATAGCAGACACAACTGTCTGTTATGGGGACACTATCACATAGCAAACACAACTGTATGTGATGGGGATACTCTATCACATAGCAAACACAACTGTCTGTTATGGGAACACTCTATCACATAGCAAACACAACTGTCTGTGATGGGGACAGTCTATCACATAGCAAACACAACTGTCTGTGATGAACACTCTATCACATAGCAGACACAACTGTCTGTGATGGGAACACTCTATCACATAGCAGACACAACTGTCTGTTATGGGGACACTATCACATAGCAAACACAACTGTCTGTGATGGGGATACTCTATCACATAGCAAACACAACTGTCTGTGATGGGGACACTCTATCACATAGCAAACACAACTGTCTGTGGGAACACTCTATCACATAGCAAACACAACTGTCTGTGGGAACACTCTATCACATAGCAAACACAACTGTCTGTGATGGGAACACTCTATCACATAGCAGACACAACTGTCTGTTATGGGGACACTATCACATAGCAAACACAACTGTCTGTGATGGGGACACTATCACATAGCAAACACAACTGTCTGTGATGGGGACACTCTATCACATAGCAAACACAACTGTCTGTGATGGGGACACTCTATCACATAGCAAACACAACTGTCTGTGATGGGGACACTATCACATAGCAAACACAACTGTCTGTGATGGGGATACTCTATCACATAGCAAACACAACTGTCTGTGATGGGGACACTAACACATAGCGAACACAACTGTATGTGATGGGGACACTATCACATAGCAAACACAACTGTCTATGATGGGGATACTCTAACACATAGCAAACACAACTGTCTGTGATGGAGTGGGGACACTAACACAACGCAAACACAACTGTCTAATGGAGTGGGTACACTAATACAACGCAAACACAACTGTCTGTGATGGAGTGGGGACACTCTAACACAACGCAAGCACAACTTTTTAGCATAGCTACAATAAAGTGTCTGGGTAATACTGAATATAATTTCTACCTCCATACATGAAATGTGTAATTTACTGGTCTTCTACGTGATTCTCAGCTGAAAATACTGTGATCTAAGGAGGATATTTAATTAGTTCTGTCAAAACCTCTGACTTTTATACCGGGTGTTATGCAATTATTATGCTCTTCACAGTCTTTCTGGGCTGCAAGTAAACATTCCCCATTCCGAGCTATTAAATATTAATATAGCCGCTGATATTTTCAGTTCTGTTGTGAAATTAAATCATTTCCAGACAACTTATATTACATTTCAAATCAAGTATTTTCTAAAGCAAAATGTCATTGGCTCATTATACAGTATATGAATGTATAATACACATGCTTCTTATCTTTCTTGCTTTGAATATTAATTGTGCATCAACATTTTTAATTTCATTAATGCTAATTTAACATAAATAGTTATACAAATTATTATTATTTTTTTCTGATGTCAAAAACACGTTTTACCACATCCACTGTGGCAGCGTGAATATTGTGCCGCCAGCATGAGCTATAACGAGGGGCGTGCGACCAGCGCCACCATGCAAGGCGCAAAGGCCAAAGGGAGCTGCCACCATCTCCCGATGCAGATCTGTGATGTTATGATGTCAGATGCGTCTGAGGCGTCGGCCCAGGGATGCTCTTGCGCCCTGCTATGGTTCTGCAACCTGTAGATAATGTTGCTACACGGCCTTTAACAAGCCACCATATTACTGGTCTGACTAACACTGAATTGAATGCACCAGTGCCTGCTGACTATGAAGCAGCGCAGACTCCATCTGACCAGCATGCATTGCAAAACCCATGTGACCAGTGTGTCATACTAGGCTGGAATGACCAACATAAAAACATGGGCGATGCTGGTGCAGTTGTAAAGCTCGGCATATGGAGGAAAATTCCCATTTGATTTCATGCAAGCAAAGTGCATAGGTGTATTTGCTATGGGTGCATGCTGTGCAGTGCACAGGGGGCCCTGCTTCCATGTGGGCCCTGCACCGCATGCCATGCACCAAGAGTACTGCATACTTACTGTGTACCAGGCAACACGGAGGACGGACACGCTAGCCAACACAGTGTAAGATATGTGGGGAATGGAGGGGCCCACAGAGTTGGACACGGGCTCCCCCTCACGGGTGTTAATACGTCCCTGGCAATGAACGCGTCATTGCAGTCAACTTGCAGGGTGTGTATGTGTCAGCCGCTATATTTTAATAACAATTATTGGTCGTACACTAGTATAAAGTAAATGCATTGAAGATGAAATCCCACTTTGTATTAGCAAATATATAAAACCAGAACTTTGGGGGGATATCCAATTAGCCCCGGTTAAATATCAGGTGCGAAAAACGGATCGTGATTTTTTCCAATGTTTCACTGATTTTTATTTTTTTATTTATTTTTATTATTTTTATTTATTTATTTATTTATCTTTTACAGGCTATCCTAATAGATCGCCTGTAAAAAAAAAAAATGCCCTTTCTCCCGAAAACAGACAGGTTCAGTGAAACCTGTGTATGTTTGTGAGAAACAGTGCCGGGGATTTGTTTTTTGAGGCAGGCGAAACAAAATCTCCGATAACCGCGGCGACCTGCAGTGTCCCTTGCCTGCCGCAGCAGCGGCAGGCTGGGACCACAGGGAGGGCGCCGTGGCGCAGGAGCCGGCACTTGGCGTTTAACCCCAGGCAGGGAAGCCGGGGCAGCGACACGACCCAAATCTCTGATCTTCTCTCGCCCCCGGTCACATGGGGAGCGGTCATGTCACCGGAGGGAGCCGGAACTGCAGCGCTGCATCGGGAGCTGTCAGGAGCCAGCACCCGGTGCAGCATCAGGTAACCCCCGATAAGCCGCTGCTCGTGCAAACTACCGGGGCTAATTGGATATCCCCCTTAATATTTACAGCCCCAGTGATTTATGGCGGCGGCTGTTATTTAGGACAAATGTTTCATTTTAAAATTTAATTTGGTATTTGGCCAAATCTTTTATGCATGATTCACTATGTGTCAAAGCTGATAACGTTTGGATGGGAGGAATTCCTATTACACATACCGTAGAGATAATAAATAGCATCTTTACTGGCAAGGTCACATATTCTGTCATTTACAGCGTTGCAGAGCCTGAGGTCAGAATGTACTGGCCCTTTAATGACATTCCCATTAATTACCTCCCTATCCCAAGGGTCCCTCCTTTAACTCTGGCCACTTTTCTAAGCTGAAACACATACAGTACAGTTGGCAACGTAAAGAAGACGAGAATTTCTGTTTCTCTATCGTCCTAGTGGATGCTGGGGTTCCTGAAAGGACCATGGGGAATAGCGGCTCCGCAGGAGACAGGGCACAAAAAGTAAAGCTTTAGGATCAGGTGGTGTGCACTGGCTCCTCCCCCTATGACCCTCCTCCAAGCCTCAGTTAGATTTTTGTGCCCGGCCGAGAAGGGTGCAATCTAGGTGGCTCTCCTAAAGAGCTGCTTAGAAAAGTTTAGCTTAGGTTTTTTATTTTACAGTGAGTCCTGCTGGCAACAGGATCACTGCATCGAGGGACTTAGGGGAGAAGAAGTGAACTCACCTGCGTGCAGGATGGATTGGCTTCTTTGGCTACTGGACATTAGCTCCAGAGGGACGATCACAGGTACAGCCTGGATGGTCACCGGAGCCTCGCCGCCGGCCCCCTTGCAGATGCTGAAACAAGAAGAAGGTCCAGAATCGGCGGCATGAAGACTCCTCAGTCTTCTTAAGGTAGCGCACAGCACTGCAGCTGTGCGCCATTTCCTCTCAGCACACTTCACACGGCAGTCACTGAGGGTGCAGGGCGCTGGGAGGGGGACGCCCTGGGAGGCAATGAAAACCTATTTTTGGCTAAAAATACCTCACATATAGCCTCCGGGGGCTATATGGAGATATTTAACCCCTGCCAGAATCCGTTAAGAGCGGGAGACGAGGCCGCCGAAAAAGGGGCGGGGCCTATCTCCTCAGCACACAGCGCCATTTTCCCTTACAGAAAGGCTGGAGGGAAGGCTCCCAGGCTCTCCCCTGCACTGCACTACAGAAACAGGGTTAAAACAGAGAGGGGGGGCACTAATTTGGCGTTAGAAATATATAAAAAAGATGCTATAAGGGAAAACACTTATATAAGGTTGTCCCTATATAATTATAGCGTTTTTGGTGTGTGCTGGCAAACTCTCCCTCTGTCTCTCCAAAGGGCTAGTGGGTCCTGTCCTCTATCAGAGCATTCCCTGTGTGTGTGCTGTGTGTCGGTACGTGTGTGTCGACATGTATGAGGACAATGTTGGTGAGGAGGCGGAGCAATTGCCTGTAATGGTGATGTCACTCTCTAGGGAGTCGACACCGGAATGGATGGCTTATTTAGGGAATTACGTGATAATGTCAACACGCGGCAAGGTCGGTTGACGACATGAGACGGCCGACAAACAATTAGTACCGGTCCAGACGTCTCAAAAACACCGTCAGGGGTTTTAAAACGCCCGTTTACTTTAGTCGGTCGACACAGACACAGACAGGGACACTGAATCCAGTGTCGACGGTGAATAAACAAACGTATTCCTTATTAGGGCCACACGTTAAGGGCAATGAAGGAGGTGTTACATATTTCTGATACTACAAGTACCACAAAAGAGGGTATTATGTGGGATGTGAAAAAACTACCGTAGTTTTTCCTGAATCAGATAAATTAAATGAAGTGTGTGATGATGCGTGGGTTCCCCCCGATAGAAAATATGGGCGGTATACCCTTTCCCGCCAGAAGTTAGGGCACGTTGGGAAACACCCCTTAGGGTGGATAAGGCGCGCACACGCTTATCAGAACAAGTGGCGGTACCGTCTATAGATAGGGCCGTCCTCAAGGAGCCAGCTGACAGGAGGCTGGAAAATATCATAAAAAGTATATACACACATACTGGTGTTATACTGCGACCAGCGATCGCCTCAGCCTGGATGTGCAGAGCTGGGGTGGCTTGGTCGGATTCCCTGACTAAAAATATTGATACCCTTGACAGGGACAGTATTTTATTGACTATAGAGCATTTAAAGGATGCATTTCTATATATGCGAGATGCACAGAGGGATATTTGCACTCTGGCATCAAGAGTAAGTGCGATGTCCATATCTGCCAGAAGATGTTTATGGACACGACAGTGGTCAGGTGATGCAGATTCCAAACGGCACAAAGGTGTATTGCCGTATAAAGGGGAGGAGTTATTTGGGGTCGGTCCATCGGACCTGGTGGCCACGGCAACTGCTGGAAAATCCACCGTTTTTTACCCTAAGTCACATCTCTGCAGAAAAAGACACCGTCTTTTCAGCTTCAGTCCTTTCGTCCCTATAAGAGTCATATCTGCCCAGGGATAGAGGAAAGGGAAGAAGACTGCAGCAGGCAGCCCATTCCCAGGAACAGAAGCGTTCCACCGCTTCTGACAAGCTCTCAGCATGACGCTGAGACCGTACAGGACCCCTGGATCCTACAAGTAGTATCCCAGGGGTACAGATTGGAATGTCGAGACGTTTCCCCTGCGCAGGCTCCTGAAGTCTGCTTTACCAAGGTCTCCCTCCGACAAGGAGGCAGTATGGGAAACAATTCACGAGCTGTATTCCCAGCAGGTGATAATTAAATTACCCCTCCTACAACAAGAAAAGGGGTATTATTCCACACTATATTGTGGTACTGAAGCCAGAAGGCTAGGTGAGACCTATTCTAAATCTAAAAAAAAATAAAAAATTTTGAACACTTACAAAGGTTCAAATCAAGATGGAGTCACTCAGAGCAGTGATAACGAACTGGGAAGAAGGGGACTATATGGTGTCCCGAGACATCAGGGATGCTTACCTCCATGTCCCAAATTTGCCCTTATCACTAAGGGTACCTCAGGTTCGTGGTACAGAACTGTCACTATCAGTTTCAGACGCTGCCGTTTGGATTGTCCACGGCACCCCGGGTCTTTACCAAGGTAATGGCCGAAATGATGGTTCTTCTTCGAAGAAAAGGCGTCTTAATTATCCCTTACTTGGACGATCTCCTGATAAGGGCAAAGTCCAGGGAACAGTTGGAGGTCGGAGTAGCACTATCTCGGATACTGTTACAACAGCAGGGGTGGATTCTAAATATTCCAAAATCGCAGCTGATCCCGACAACAAGTCTCCTGTGCTTAGGGATGATTCTGGACACAGTCCAGAAAAAGGTGTTTCTCCCGGAAGAGAAAGCCAGGGAGTTATCCGAGCTAGTCAGGAACCTCCTAAAATCAGTGCATCATTGCACAAGGGCCATGGTAAAAAAATGGTGACTTCCTTCGAAGCAATTCCAGTCGGCAGATTTCATGCAAGAACTTTTCAGTGGGATCTGCTGGACAAATGGTCCGGATCGCATCTTCAGATGCATCAGCGGATAACCCTATATCCAAGGACAAGGGTGTCTCTCCTGTGGTGGTTACAGAGTGCTCATCTTCTAGAGGGCCGCAGATTCGGCATTCAGTTTTGGATGTTGGTGACCACGGAGGCCAGCCCGAGAGGCTGGGGAGCAGTCACACAAGGAAAAAATTTCCAGGGAGTGTGATCAAGTCTGGAGACTTTTCTCCACATAAATATAGCTAAGGGTAAATTTATAATGCTCTAAGCTTAGCAAGACCTCTGCTTCAAGGTCAGCCGGTATTGATCCAGTGGGATAAAACATCACGGCAGTCGCCCACGTAAATAGACAGGGCGGCACAAGAAGCAGGAGGGCAGTGGCAAAAACTGCAAGGACTTTTCGCTGGGCGGAAAATCATGTGATAGCACTGTCAGCAGTGTTTCATTCCGGGAATGGAAACTGGGAAGCAGACTTCCTCAGTAGGCACGACCTCCACCCGGCAGAGTGGGAACTTCATGGGGAAGTTTTCCACATGATTGTAAACCGTTGGGAATTACCAAAGGTGGACATGATGGCGTCCCGTCTGAACAAAAAACGGGACAGGTATTGCGCCAGGTTAAGAGACCCTCAGGCAATAGCTGTGGACGTTCTGGTAACACCGTGGGTGTACCAGTCGGTGTATGTGTTCCATCCTCTGCTTTTCATACCTAAGGTACTGAGAATTATAAGACGTAGAGGAGTAAGAACTATACTCATGGCTCTGGATTGGCCAAGAAGGACTTGGTACCCGGAACTTCAAGAGATGCTCACAGAGGACTTATGGCCTCTGCCGCTAAGAAGGGACTTGTTTCAGCAAGTACCATGTCTGTTCCAAGACTTACCGCAGCTGCGTTTGACGGCATGGCGGTGGAACGCCGGATCCTAAGGGAAAAGGCATTCAGGAAGAGGTCATTCCTACCCTGGTCAAAGCCAGAAAGGAGGTGACCGCACAACATTATCACCACATGTGGCGAAAATATGTTGCGTGGTGTGAGGCCAGGAAGGCCCCACGAAGAAATTTCAACTCGGTCGATTCCTGCATTTCCTGCAAACAGGAGTGTCTATGGGCCTCAAATTGGGGTCCATTAAGGTTCAAATTTCGGCCCTGTCGATTTTTCTTCCAGAAAGAATTGGCTTCAGTTCCTGAAGTCCAGAAGTTTGTCAAGGGAGTATTGCATATACAACCCCCTTTTGTGCCTCCAGTGGCACTGTGGGATCTCAACGTAGTTCTGGGATTCCTCAAAACACATTGGTTTAAAATCAGTCAAATCTGTGGATTTGAAGCATCTCACATGAAAAGTGAACATGCTCTTGGACCTGGCCTGGACCAGGCGAGTGTCAAATTGGTGGTTTTTTTTCTCAAAAAAGCCCATATCTGTTTGTCCATTCGGACAGGGCAGAGCTGCGGACTCGTCCCCAGTTCTCTCCCTAAGGTGGTGTCAGTGTTTCACCTGAACCAGCTTATTGTGGTGTCTTGCGCCTACTAGGGACTTGGAGGACTCCAAGTTGCTAGATGTGGTCAGGGCCCTGAAAATATAGGTTCCAGGACGGCTGGAGTCAGGAAAACTGACTTGCTGTTATCCTGTATGCACCCAACAAACTGGGTGCTCTTGCTTCTAAGCAGACTTTTGCTAGTTGGATGTGTAATACAATTCAGCTTGCACATTCTGTGGCAGGCCTGCCACAGCCAAAATATGTAAATGCCCATTCCACAAGGAAGGTGGGCTCATCTTGGGCGGCTGCCCGAGGAGTCTCGGCTTTACAACTTTGCCGAGCGGCTATTTAGTCAGGGGCAAACACGTTTGTAAAATCCTACAAATTTGATAACCTGGCTAAGGAGGACCTGGAGTTCTCTCATTCGGTGCTGCAGAGTCATCCGCACTCTCCCGCCCGTTTGGGAGCTTTGGTATAATCCCCATGGTCCTTTCAGGAACCCCAGCATCCACTAGGACGATAGAGAAAATAAGAATTTACTTACCGATAATTCTATTTCTCGGAGTCCGTAGTGGATGCTGGGCGCCCATCCCAAGTGCGGATTATCTGCAATACTTGTACATAGTTACAAAAATCGGGTTATTATTGTTGTGAGCCATCTTTCAGAGGCTCCGCTGTTATCATACTGTTAACTGGGTTCAGATCACAGGTTGTACAGTGTGATTGGTGTGGCTGGTATGAGTCTTACCCGGGATTCATAAATCCTTCCTTATTGTGTACGCTCGTCCGGGCACAGTATCCTAACTGAGGCTTGGAGGAGGGTCATAGGGGGAGGAGCCAGTGCACACCACCTGATCCTAAAGCTTTACTTTTTGTGCCCTGTCTCCTGCGGAGCCGCTATTCCCCATGGTCCTTTCAGGAACCCCAGCATCCACTACGGACTCCGAGAAATAGAATTATCGGTAAGTAAATTCTTATTTTTTTAAACATTTCAATTTCCCCCTTGTCTTTTTTTTTTTTTTCACAAAACTTACAAAATTGCTACTTATTCCTTTATTTTTACTTTTTTTTATGTTTTATTTTATATTTTCAACTGTACAAAAATGTTTGTTTTTTTTTATAGGGGAATAAAGATTTTATTTTATATTTGTAAATAAATTGAGTTTGTGTTTTTGTTATCTAAAAACAACCCTCCACCCATGTTGTACAGTAGTTGCATACGCAGGTGTGTTATGTCCAGCCACCAGCAGGTGTGTTCCTGGTTGCTAGTGAACAATACAGGGGACCCTTTCTCATTTCAGGTCATGTAGGAGAGGGGGAAGTGTCCTATGTCTGTTTAATAAAACTTATAAAATTGAAAAGTGATGATGTTGCCCATAGCAAAATAATGTCATTACAACTGGGGAGAAGTGGCAGGTTAGGCTGATAAAGTACATTATTATTCCATGCAGCTCATTGCTACAGGACAGCCCCTCCTCCCCTAGTTGGCGCCACCCCTTCACAGCAACGTTAGGACCCGCTTCCCATAAACTGTGAACTGTCTAGGAGAGGAACATCACTTCAGCAATAGTAGAAATGGTTATAGTTTGAATCGAGGATAACCATAGGGTTTTAGTTATTAATGAGTTTTATTATAAGGTGAAGGAGTTAATGTTAAGCGGATTTGTCACGAGGATGATAAAAAAAATGTAATGCAATCTAAGAAAGGGTTAATTAATGAGGTGCTGATATTGTGTAGTGGTCATAAAAATGCACTGACGATCACTGAGATACTGTCTGTGTTCTATGTTGATCACAAGGATGCTCTCTGTATTGAATATCAGTAATTAGGAATCTATTGTATGGTGGTCACTAGGGTGACCTTTGTACTGTGTAGTGGTCACTAGGGTGACCTTTGTACTGTATGGTGGTCACTAGGGTGACCTTTGTACTGTATGGTGGTCACTAGGGTGACCTTTGTACTGTATGGTGGTCACTAGGGTGACCTTTGTATTGTATGGTGATCACTATGAAGTTTTCTTTATTATATAACATTACCTAGGCTCTTAATTGCTCTTTATCATATGGCTGGCACTAGGATGTGCCCTGTATATCAGTAACTAGGATGTTCTCTATATTTTAAAGCAGTCACTAGGATGCATCCTGTTTTGTATGGTGATCAGTGGGATGCTGTCTGCATTTAATAACAGTCACTAAAATGCTCTCTGTATTGTATGGTGTCACTAGTATGCTCTATGGGTTGTGTGGCGGTTACTGGGATGCTAGTATGCTCTGTATATTGTATGGCAGTTACCAAGATGATGTCTGTATTATAAAGCATTAACTAGGTTTATCTCTGTATTGTATGACTGGTATGCTCTTTGTATTGTATGGTGGTCAGTAATAAGCTCTCTGAATTGTATGGTCATCTATAGAATGCTTTCTATATTGTATGGCGGTCACTGGAAAACTCTATTGTATCATGGTCACAAATAGGCTCCCTGTATTAGATGGTGGTCACTAGGTTGCTCTCTGTATTGTATGACTGGAATGCTCTCTGTAGAGGTTTGTGTCCGCAGCTTACATAACATACTCTCCCCTGGGGGAGCCCTGTTGCTTTTCCTACTTCGTATATGGGAACAAATCATCATGATAGTAAAGCTGGCAACAAGTCCATTTTACATGTGATTCAATTTGGGAATGACTGTAATAGTGGTGAAACCTACACTATAGTATTTGTGTACAGTAGCACAGAAACTTCATATACAAATTATATTTCTTCATATGAATCTTCCAGTCCCACTCACCATCCTCTAATGGTTTGCATAAACTCCAGTCAACTTAACCACCTTGATCTTATGCTCCATCGTTTCATCTTGAAATTACGTATTAGAGCCGGGGCCATACTCTGAGTAAGTGTAAAATCAGTTATTATGGGGTCTATTCATGTAGCAGTGAAAAGCATGAAGAAGTGAGCCAGTGGAGAAGTTGCCTATGGCAACCAATCAGTGTTGAGGTAACATTTATAAAGTGCATTCTATAAAACTATACGTAGCAGCTGATTGGTTATTTCTCCACTGGCTCACTTCTCCACACTTTTCACTGAATCAGGAAGAAGGAATGACTCTTCTTTGTAGGCAGTAAAGAAACATTTCCTGCTGAACTTATTTATTAATAGATATTTACAGTATATAGCACACACATATTACGCATCTGTCCGCAGAGAATGTGTAGTCCTCCACATCACAGTCCCTGTCCCAAGTGAACTTATAATCCATATTCCCTACCACACACACACTAGGGTTATATTTTGTCAAAAGCCAATTACACTACCAGTATATTTTTGAATTGTGGGAGGATACCGGAGTACCCGTAGGAAACCCACGCAAGTACAGGGAGAATATACAAACTCCACATCTACGCACTGAAGAGGACATGTCCCGTCAGCCCAGGTTCACAATCAGGACATGCAAACTCCACACAGACAGTTCCCAGGATGGAACCAAACACATAACCTCAGTGCAGTGACAGATCTATGCTAATCACTGTGCCACTGTGCTGCCCATATAAACGAAACCATTACAGTATTTTCTCTGATTCTGTTTGCAGGAATGTATGAATCCGTGCTGCAATGCCAGCACGTGTCTGCTCATCCCAGGGGCTGTGTGTGGATACGGACTCTGCTGTGAAGACTGCAAGGTGATCCTCAGTAGATACTTACTCATATTTGCATGTCTGTGTGTCTTGATGATGTAGGAATAATTTTATAGCGCAAATCATTTTATGCAGCACTCTATAGAGAATATCTGATCAGTCATCTGATCATTCTCTCCAACGGCGGGATGTAATAAGGGCTGAGATCGCCAGACATGCAGGATGTAGGCCGATCACTGACTTTTTTTTTTTTTTTAAAGGGGCAATCACTTACATAGCAAAACCATGCCTTGTATGGAACTGCTCCTTTAAAAAAAATGTCAGAGATTGGCCGGCGTATCGCATCTCTGGCGATCTCAGACTCCACTACATCCCGCTGTTGGAGAGAGATAAAGTATCAGCCAATCATCTTTTACCTCTCATGTTACAGGTTGTCATTTTTCAAACACAGCCTGTAACATGACAGTTAGGAGCTGATTGGCTGGCACTTTATCTCCATCCACTTTATCTCTATTCAAAGCTTAGTAAATAGGCCCCTCTTTCTATCTCCGTCTGCTTTATCTCTCTCCAACCTTTGATACATCTGCCACATTACACTGTTGCGATGGGGCAGATGTATTAAGCCTGAAGAGGTGATAAAGCAGCGATAGGTGCAAGGTGATTGGCACCAGCCAATCAGCTCCAATATGTAAATTGACAGGAGCTGACTGGCTGGTGCGTTATCACCTATCATTGCTTTATCACTTCTTTATCACTTCTCCAGGCTTAATAAATCTGCCCTTATATATATTTTTGGTTTAAGCTATATAACCTTGGTGGCGTCTTAAAAATAAAAGATGATAATAATAAAAATTGCAAGGCTGTACCTTTTAAAGGCTATTTGTGAAATGGAAACGATATTTTGTAAAACTAAATTCCAGCAAAAGATTGGTATAAAATAAGATTTAACTATGCTGTAAACCAAACTGAAATGTCACAGTATTTCTTATGTATATCTGGTCTGAGGAGGTGCTGTTTTTTTTTTTTTTTTTGCCATAATTTTCAATCGCCTAGAAGATTTGGCCATTAAAAAGAAATTATTATTATCATTATCATCATCCTTTTTTATATGGCGCCTCAAGGGATCCGCAGCGCTCATAGTACTTAAACGAATAACCAACACAGGAAAATAGTGACTTACAGTTGAAGACAATATAGGACAAGTACAGAGTAAATAAATATATCTACATCAGCAGATGACACTGACATAAGTATCAGGGTGCCAGAAAACTGCGGGATAAGGTGCAGTCGAAGATGGTTTAAGCAAGAAAAGGATAAGCACATGAGGGTTGAGGGACCTGCTCGTGAGAGCTTACAATAAATGCAACAAAGTATTATATTGACTTTAACACCTTCTTAGGGAGTACGAAGAATTGTGTAAAGTAAGATTTTATCACATGAACAGTAAAACGTCACAGATTTGTAAACAGGCAACAGTGTAAAAAATTTTAGAATTGTAAAACATAAATATGTCTCCAAATGTGTTGTACATTGAAAAAGGTGCACCAACAAAGCAATCCTTTGAATTATTGAATATCAGTCTTGATGGATCAAAATTGATCATCCAGAAATCCAGTTGGCTGATGCCAGGAACCAGATCTGCATATTTCAGGGTCCTACCCCACCTGTTTCTCTCCGTAACCTCTCACCATCCCATCCATGGCATCCACTTGGCCTTGAACCCTGGGTGGCGGCACCAGTCGCATTGCCCTCAATACAGCCCAGGCTGTGGCTTCCCTCCATAGTATGTACAGTAGGGAACTCCAGCAGTGCCCTTTCTGTTTAAGGATTAGACCAATTGATTTTATTTGTCCCTGCATTAGAAAGAACGACTCCAACCTCTTATTTTGTTGACTAGTTTTTTTAAACGGTTGATCATATTCCCAATGCTTAATAGCGGATAGATATAGTGTTTGTGATTAATGTCTAAGCAGGTCCAATGTTTTGAGTAATTACATCTTCCTGATTGGATTTTGGCCTTCATGCAGTAGTTACACAATAGCTGTTCTTTTTCTCACATACATCTATTTTCTACAAATTGTATTCCCTCTGTCACAGTAATGCTATTTGCTGGTGCGAACGTGGGAAGAGTTATATTCATGACAGACAAATAAGCTCCAAATAAAGTCAAGGCTCTAATGGATTCTTCTCCCCCTTAAACCCCTTTCACATCGCACAAATAACCCGGTACCGACACGGCATATTGCCGTGTCAAACCGGGTCAGTGTGCGATGTGAAAGCACACTGGGCGATTTAGCGGGTCGCCTGACCCGGTAAATCAACCCGGTAAAAAAGAATGGTTTTACCCGGGTTGATTACCGGGTCAGGTGCGGTGTGAATGGGAGCCGTGTCGATGCGACACGGTTCCCATTCACAAGATAGGGAGAGGCGGCGCTGGAGATGAGCTCATCTCCCGACGCCGCCTCCACCCCCGCCCCTGCTGCTGCTGCGGCCTCCGTTGTCATGGCAACCGACCCGGTATATTGCCGGGTCGGGAAGCCTGCAACGGAGCGCAAATGCCGGATCCCACCCGGTAAGTACACGTTTGTCTTACCGGGTAGGACCCGGCATTTGCGGTGTGAATGCAGCATTAGTCATATCGCTCATTGTCTTCATGTTGACAGATTAACAGACATCACTTTCACCATGTGGTTTATTTTCACTTCATAGGCTGCGGCTTTGGCCCAAGATGTACAGTTTTGTCCATTTCGCACATAGAGCTTGTTTATGTGTATATATGTATAACAGCTGCTGCGTTGATTGTTGGACCACATTAAATACAATTAAGAATATAGAACCTGATTGGATCTAAACCCATGATAGAAGCATACTGTGTAATCCATGTGATGCCTGAGCCAGAGCAATGCTAATTTCTGCAGCGGGGTAACACTGGTATTCCACAGGGAATAACATCGGGGTGTAGAGTTGGATCTTGATCCAAGGCACCAACAGGCTAAAGCTTTGACTGTTCCCAGGATGCACTGAACCGCCTCCTCTATAGCCCCGCCTCCAGGCACTGGAGCTCAGTTTGTAAGTTGGTGCACTTTATAGTATTTCTTACGTACATCTGGTCTGAGGAGGTGTTTTTTTTGGGGGGGGGGAAGGTTTGCGTAATTTTTAATCGCCTATAAGTTTTGACCATTAAAAATAGATTATTATTATTATTATTATTATACTTTATTTATATGGCGCCAGAAGGGATCCGGAACCTGGGGGCGGATTTAGGGGTAAAGGCGCCCCGTGTCATAACAGTAACGGCTGCCCCCCACCAGCCTAATTTTATTATTTTTATTGATTGGTTATAAGTCCTCATTTGATGCTATCCAATTTAATAGAATAATTTAATAAAACTACTGACTATAAAAAAAATATATTTTTAATTAGATGCAGGGTTGGATTAACAATGGGGCGGGTGGAGCTGCAGCTCCAGGCCCCCCCCCCCCCCCCCCCCCCCATCACAATAGGCCCACTGCATCTGCATTGCTGCTGCAGCAAGGAAATAAATTTCCCTGCTTAACAGCTTGCCAGTGACAGTGTGAAGCACCGCCCCTGTAGCTGGTACTAGTAGTACATTGAGTCATACTGTCGGTCGAGTGGCTCCAAATGCCAGCGGCCAGAGGGCAGTGACAGGGGATAAAGGAACTCGGCAGGGGGCGGGGCTACACGGGACCCAGGGGGCGGAGCTATGCGGGACTCAGCACTCAGGCTGCCAGGGCTTGCTGCTGCACATGGCTGGAGTAGAGGAGATCTGCCTGCTGCACACTAGAGATGAGCGGGTTCGGTTTCTCTGAATCCGAACCCGCCCGAACTTCATGTTTTTTTACACGGGTCCGAGCGACTCGGATCTTCCCGCCTTGCTCGGTTAACCCGAGCGCGCCCGAACGTCATCATCACGCTGTCGGATTCTCGCGAGGCTCGGATTCTATCGCGAGACTCGGATTCTATATAAGGAGCCGCGCGTCGCGGCCATTTTCACACGTGCATTGAGATTGATAGGGAGAGGACGTGGCTGGCGTCCTCTCCGTTTAGAAATTAAAATAGATAGGAGAGTGAGAGTGAGACACTTCATTTACTTACTGGAGCTTAGGAGGAGTTATACTAGTGACTGATGACCAGTGACCTGACCACCAGTGCAGTTTTAGAATTTATTATTATTTAATAATCCGTTCTGTTCTTGTTCTCTGCCTGAAAAAAACGATACACAGTGACTCAGTCACACTCACATACCATATCTGTGCTCAGCCCAGTGTGCTGCATCATCTATGTATAATATCTGACTGTGCTCACACAGCTTAATTGTGGGGGAGACTGGGGAGCAGTTATAGGTTATAGCAGGAGCCAGGAGTACATATTAAACAGTGCACACTTTTGCTGCCAGAGTGCCACTGCCAGTGTGACTGACCACTGACCACTGTGACCAGTGACCTGACCACACTGACCACCAGTATAGTATATTGTGATTGAATGTCTGCCTGAAAAAGTACACTCGTCGTGTGACTTGTGTGGTGTTTTTTTATTCTATAAAAATTAAAAAACTCATTCTGCTGACAGTGTCCAGCAGGTCCGTCATTATATAATATATACCTGTCCGGCTGCAGTAGTGATATATATATATTTTTTATATCATTATTTATCATCCAGTCTATACTAGCAGCAGACACAGTACGGTAGTTCACGGCTGTAGCTACCTCTGTGTCGGCACTCGGCAGTCCATCCATAATTGTATACCACCTACCCGTGGTTTTTTTTTTCTTTCTTCTTTATACATACTACATCTCATTATCATCCAGTCTATATTAGCAGCAGACACAGTACAGTACGGTAGTCCACGGCTGTAGCTACCTCTGTGTCGGCACTCGGCAGTCCATCCATAATTGTATACCACCTACCCGTGTTTTTTTTTTTCTTTCTTCTTTATACATACTACATCTCATTATCATCCAGTCTATATTAGCAGCAGACACAGTACAGTACGGTAGTCCACGGCTGTAGCTACCTCTGTGTCGGCACTCGGCAGTCCATCCATAATTGTATACCACCTACCCGTGGTTTTTTTTTTCTTTCTTCTTTATACATACTACATCTCATTATCATCCAGTCTATATTAGCAGCAGACACAGTACAGTATGGTAGTCCACGGCTGTAGCTATCTCTGTGTCGGCACTCGGCAGTCCATCCATAATTGTATACCACCTACCCGTGGTTTTTTTTTTTCTTTCTTCTTTATACATACTACATCTCATTATCAACCAGTCTATATTAGCAGCAGACACAGTACGGTAGTTCACGGCTGTAGCTACCTCTGTGTCGGCACTCGGCAGTCCATCCATAATTGTATACCACCTACCCGTGGTTTTTTTCTTTCTTTCTTCTTTATACATACTACATCTCATTATCATCCAGTCTATATTAGCAGCAGACACAGTACAGTACGGTAGTCCACGGCTGTAGCTACCTCTGTGTCGGCACTCGGCAGTCCATCCATAATTGTATACCACCTACCCGTGGTTTTTTTTTCTTTCTTCTTTATACATACTACATCTCATTATCATCCAGTCTATATTAGCAGCAGACACAGTACAGTACGGTAGTCCACGGCTGTAGCTACCTCTGTGTCGGCACTCGGCAGTCCATCCATAATTGTATACCACCTACCCGTGGTTTTTTTTTTTCTTTCTTCTTTATACATACTACATCTCATTATCAACCAGGCTATATTAGCAGCAGACACAGTACAGTACGGTAGTCCACGGCTGTAGCTACCTCTGTGTCGGCACTCGGCAGTCCATCCATAATTGTATACCACCTACCCGTGGTTTTTTTTTTCTTTCTTCTTTATACATACTACATCTCATTATCATCCAGTCTATATTAGCAGCAGACACAGTACAGTACGGTAGTCCGCGGCTGTAGCTACCTCTGTGTCGGCACTCGGCAGTCCATCCATAATTGTATACCACCTACCCGTGGTTTTTTTTTTCTTTCTTCTTTATACATACTACATCTCATTATCAACCAGTCTATATTAGCAGCAGACACAGTACAGTACGGTAGTCCACGGCTGTAGCTACCTCTGTGTCGGCACTCGGCAGTCCATCCATAATTGTATACTAGTATCCATCCATCTCCATTGTTTACCTGAGGTGCCTTTAGTTGTGCCTATTAAAATATGGAGAACAAAAATGTTGAGGTTCCAAAATTAGGGAAAGATCAAGATCCACTTCCACCTCGTGCTGAAGCTGCTGCCACTAGTCATGGCCGAGACGATGAAATGCCAGCAACGTCGTCTGCCAAGGCCGATGCCCAATGTCATAGTACAGAGCATGTCAAATCCAAAACACCAAATATCAGTAAAAAAAGGACTCCAAAACCTAAAATAAAATTGTCGGAGGAGAAGCGTAAACTTGCCAATATGCCATTTACCACACGGAGTGGCAAGGAACGGCTGAGGCCCTGGCCTATGTTCATGGCTAGTGGTTCAGCTTCACATGAGGATGGAAGCACTCAGCCTCTCGCTAGAAAACTGAAAAGACTCAAGCTGGCAAAAGCACCGCAAAGAACTGTGCGTTCTTCGAAATCCCAAATCCACAAGGAGAGTCCAATTGTGTCGGTTGCGATGCCTGACCTTCCCAACACTGGACGTGAAGAGCATGCGCCTTCCACCATTTGCACGCCCCCTGCAAGTGCTGGAAGGAGTACCCGCAGTCCAGTTCCTGATAGTCAGATTGAAGATGTCAGTGTTGAAGTACACCAGGATGAGGAGGATATGGGTGTTGCTGGCGCTGGGGAGGAAATTGACCAGGAGGATTCTGATGGTGAGGTGGTTTGTTTAAGTCAGGCACCCGGGGAGACACCTGTTGTCCGTGGGAGGAATATGGCCACTGACATGCCTGGTGAAAATACCAAAAAAATCAGCTCTTCGGTGTGGAAGTATTTCAACAGAAATGCGGACAACAGGTGTCAAGCCGTGTGTTGCCTTTGTCAAGCTGTAATAAGTAGGGGTAAGGACGTTAACCACCTCGGAACATCCTCCCTTATACGTCACCTGCAGCGCATTCATAATAAGTCAGTGACAAGTTCAAAAACTTTGGGCGACAGCGGAAGCAGTCCACTGACCAGTAAATCCCTTCCTCTTGTAACCAAGCTCACGCAAACCACCCCACCAACTCCCTCAGTGTCAATTTCCTCCTTCCCCAGGAATGCCAATAGTCCTGCAGGCCATGTCACTGGCAATTCTGACGAGTCCTCTCCTGCCTGGGATTCCTCCGATGCATCCTTGCGTGTAACGCCTACTGCTGCTGTTGTTGCTGCTGGGAGTCGATGGTCATCCCAGAGGGGAAGTCGTAAGACCACTTTTACTACTTCCACCAAGCAATTGACTGTCCAACAGTCCTTTGCGAGGAAGATGAAATATCACAGCAGTCATCCTACTGCAAAGCGGATAACTGAGGCCTTGGCATCCTGGGTGGTGAGAAACGTGGTTCCGGTATCCATCATTACTGCAGAGCCAACTAGAGACTTGTTGGAGGTACTGTGTCCCCGGTACCAAATACCATCTAGGTTCCATTTCTCTAGGCAGGCGATACCGAAAATGTACACAGACCTCAGAAAAAGAGTCACCAGTGTCCTAAAAAATGCAGCTGTACCCAATGTCCACTTAACCACGGACATGTGGACAAGTGGAGCAGGGCAGGGTCAGGACTATATGACTGTGACAGCCCACTGGGTAGATGTATGGACTCCCGCCGCAAGAACAGCAGCGGCGGCACCAGTAGCAGCATCTCGCAAACGCCAACTCTCTCCTAGGCAGGCTACGCTTTGTATCACCGGTTTCCAGAATACGCACACAGCTGAAAACCTCTTACGGCAACTGAGGATGATCATCGCGGAATGGCTTACCCCAATTGGACTCTCCTGTGGATTTGTGGCATCGGACAACGCCAGCAATATTGTGTGTGCATTAAATATGGGCAAATTCCAGCACGTCCCATGTTTTGCACATACCTTGAATTTGGTGGTGCAGAATTTTTTAAAAAACGACAGGGGCGTGCAAGAGATGCTGTCGGTGGCCAGAAGAATTGCGGGACACTTTCGGCGTACAGGCACCACGTACAGAAGACTGGAGCACCACCAAAAACTACTGAACCTGCCCTGCCATCATCTGAAGCAAGAAGTGGTAACGAGGTGGAATTCAACCCTCTATATGCTTCAGAGGTTGGAGGAGCAGCAAAAGGCCATTCAAGCCTATACAATTGAGCACGATATAGGAGGTGGAATGCACCTGTCTCAAGCGCAGTGGAGAATGATTTCAACGTTGTGCAAGGTTCTGATGCCCTTTGAACTTGCCACACGTGAAGTCAGTTCAGACACTGCCAGCCTGAGTCAGGTCATTCCCCTCATCAGGCTTTTGCAGAAGAAGCTGGAGACATTGAAGGAGGAGCTAACACGGAGCGATTCCGCTAGGCATGTGGGACTTGTGGATGGAGCCCTTAATTCGCTTAACAAGGATTCACGGGTGGTCAATCTGTTGAAATCAGAGCACTACATTTTGGCCACCGTGCTCGATCCTAGAATTAAAGCCTACCTTGGATCTCTCTTTCCGGCAGACACAAGTCTGCTGGGGTTGAAAGACCTGCTGGTGAGAAAATTGTCAAGTCAAGCGGAACGCGACCTGTCAACATCTCCTCCTTCACATTCTCCCGCAACTGGGGGTGCGAGGAAAAGGCTCAGAATTCCGAGCCCACCCGCTGGCGGTGATGCAGGGCAGTCTGGAGCGACTGCTGATGCTGACATCTGGTCCGGACTGAAGGACCTGACAACGATTACGGACATGTCGTCTACTGTCACTGCATATGATTCTCTCAACATTGAAAGAATGGTGGAGGATTATATGAGTGACCGCATCCAAGTAGGCACGTCACACAGTCCGTACTTATACTGGCAGGAAAAAGAGGCAATTTGGAGGCCCTTGCACAAACTGGCTTTATTCTACCTAAGTTGCCCTCCCACAAGTGTGTACTCCGAAAGAGTGTTTAGTGCCGCCGCTCACCTTGTCAGCAATCGGCGTACGAGGTTACATCCAGAAAATGTGGAGAAGATGATGTTCATTAAAATGAATTATAATCAATTCCTCCGCGGAGACATTGACCAGCAGCAATTGCCTCCACAAAGTACACAGGGAGCTGAGATGGTGGATTCCAGTGGGGACGAATTGATAATCTGTGAGGAGGGGGATGTACACGGTGATATATCGGAGGATGATGATGAGGTGGACATCTTGCCTCTGTAGAGCCAGTTTGTGCAAGGAGAGATTAATTGCTTCTTTTTTGGTGGGGGTCCAAACCAACCCGTCATATCAGTCACAGTCGTGTGGCAGACCCTGTCACTGAAATGATGGGTTGGTTAAAGTGTGCATGTCCTGTTTATACAACATAAGGGTGGGTGGGAGGGCCCAAGGACAATTCCATCTTGCACCTCTTTTTTCTTTAATTTTTCTTTGCGTCATGTGCTGTTTGGGGAGGGTTTTTTGGAAGGGACATCCTGCGTGACACTGCAGTGCCACTCCTAGATGGGCCCGGTGTTTGTGTCGGCCACTAGGGTCGCTTATCTTACTCACACAGCTACCTCATTGCGCCTCTTTTTTTCTTTGCGTCATGTGCTGTTTGGGGAGGGTTTTTTGGAAGGGACATCCTGCGTGACACTGCAGTGCCACTCCTAGATGGGCCCGGTGTTTGTGTCGGCCACTAGGATCGCTTATCTTACTCACACAGCTACCTCATTGCGCCTCTTTTTTTCTTTGCGTCATGTGCTGTTTGGGGAGGGTTTTTTGGAAGGGACATCCTGCGTGACACTGCAGTGCCACTCCTAGATGGGCCCGGTGTTTGTGTCGGCCACTAGGGTCGCTTATCTTACTCACACAGCTACCTCATTGCGCCTCTTTTTTTCTTTGCGTCATGTGCTGTTTGGGGAGGGTTTTTTGGAAGGGACATCCTGCGTGACACTGCAGTGACACTCCTAGATGGGCCCGGTGTTTGTGTCGGCCACTAGGGTCGCTTATCTTACTCACACAGCTACCTCATTGCGCCTCTTTTTTTCTTTGCGTCATGTGCTGTTTGGGGAGGGTTTTTTGGAAGGGACATCCTGCGTGACACTGCAGTGCCACTCCTAGATGGGCCAGGTGTTTGTGTCGGCCACTAGGGTCGCTTAGCTTAGTCATCCAGCGACCTCGGTGCAAATTTTAGGACTAAAAATAATATTGTGAGGTGTGAGGTATTCAGAATAGACTGAAAATGAGTGGAAATGATGGTTTTTGAGGTTAATAATACTTTGGGATCAAAATGACCCCCAAATTCTATGATTTAAGCTGTTTTTTAGGTTTTTTGGAAAAAAACACCCGAATCCAAAACACACCCGAATCCGACAAAAAAAATTCGGTTAGGTTTTGCCAAAACGCGGTCGAACCCAAAACACGGCCGCGGAACCGAACCCAAAACCAAAACACAAAACCCGAAAAATTTCCGGCGCTCATCTCTACTGCACACAGTGCACAACATCCAGGGCCGACCCAGCCATTGACACTGCAGTGATCTCTGCTGTAGTGGAAGGTAAAGAGTGAGTGGAAGGAATTGTATGTGTGTATGTGACTTGTGTATCTGTGTGAGCCTCTTTGTGTGTGTGTGTGTGTGTGTGTGTGTGTGTGTGTGTGTGTGTGTGTGTGTGTGTGTGTGTGTTACTTTCATGTTAACTTCTGTAGTGTGTGTGTGTGTGTGTGTGTGTGTGTGTGTGTGTGTGTGTGTGTGTGTGTGTGAGCTTCTGCAGGGGATAGAGTTCAATACAGAGCATGAGTGAGGAAGTGTGTGAGTGTGATACAGTGCCAGGGGAGGGAGCGCGTGAGTGTGATACAGAGCAGGCCTCGGGGGGAGGGAGTGTGTGAGTGTGATACAGAGCAGGCCGCGGGGGGGAGACGATGCTGAAGTTAGCTTCTTATTCGGCCAGCTTCTTGTGTGAGTGTGATACAGGGCAGGCCGCGGGGGAGGGAGTGTGTGAGTGTGATACAGAGCAGGCTGCAGGGGGAGTGAGTGTGATACAGGGCAGGCTGCAGGGGGAGGGAGTGTGTGAGTGTGATACAGGGCAGGCTGCAGGGGGAGTGAGTGTGATACAGGGCAGGCTGCAGGGGGAGGGAGTGTGTGAGTGTGATACAGGGCAGGCTGCGAGGGGAGGGAGTGTGTGAGTGTGATACAGGGCAGGCTGCAGGGGGAGGGAGTGTGTGAGTGTGATACAGGGCAGGCTGCGAGGGGAGGGAGTGTGTGAGTGTGATACAGAGCAGGCCTCGGGGGGAGGGAGTGTGTGAGTGTGATACAGGGCAGGCTGCAGGGGGAGGGAGTGTGTGAGTGTGATACAGGGCAGGCCTCGGGGGGAGGGAGTGTGTGAGTGTGATACAGGGCAGGCTGCAGGGGGAGGGAGTGTGTGAGTGTGATACAGGGCAGGCCGCGGGGAGAGGGAGTGTGTGAGTGTGACATACCTCCCAACTGTCCCGATTTTGGCGGGACAGTCCCGTTTTTCACGGTCTGTTCCGCTGTCCCACCTGCGGGTCTCAGTGTCCCACTAGTGGGGGGGGGGGGGGGGGGCAGTTGAGAAATCCCTCCCTGTCACTCGCTGCTCTGAGGAGAACAGCGGTCTATGCACAGCGTCTATTCCTGGCAGAGAGGGACAGGGGGCATGGCCAGCAGCTCTCACAGGGCTGTCCATGCCCCCATAATGACGAAAACGGGGGCGTGACTTGCGATCGCGGCACTTACCGTGAGGCCATCCCCCTTTTCTGTAGACCACGCCCCCTAATTCCGGGCAGCGCGCGAAGATGTCCCTCCTTCAATTCAAGCAAAGTTGGGAGGTATGGTGTGATACAGGGCAGGCTTCCGGGTGGAGGGAGTGTGTGAGTGTGATACAGGGCAGGCCGCGGGGGGAGGGAGTGTGTGAGTGTGATACAGGACAGGCTGCGGGGAGAGGGAGTGCCCACGGGGGCAAGGAGTGTGATAGAGGGCAGGCCGCAGGAGAATGGAGTGTGTCAGTGTGATAGAGCGCAGGCTGCGGGAGGATGGAGTGTGGGGCCAATGTGTTTAATCCACAGGTTCTCAAACTCGGTCCTCAGGACCCCACACGGTGTATGTTTTGCAGGTCTCCTCACAGAATCACAAGTGACATAATTAACTCCACCTGTGGACCTTTTAAAATGTGTCAGTGATGAATGAATACACCTGTGTACCTGCTGGGTTACCTGCAAAACATGCACTGTGTGGGGTCCTGAGGACCGAGTTTTAGAAACACTGGTTTAATCTATTGAGGCCATTAAGTTTACTCCCCCCTTCCCCTTTGGGTCCAGTGTGTTTGTATTTTCCTGTCGGGTTCCAATATATCTTGAGAATGACGACCAGCTCAGTGGTATGAATATGAAAGTCCGCTGTTTTCTCATAACTGTTTGGAGATTCCTTATGGAGATATAAAATTAAACAGTGGTTATACCAATTGTGTATTGGTGAGTGCCCTGTTATTTTGAAAACGGACTGCATGTGGTCCCTGTTGGTGACATTACAGGTAGCACCCTTGGGAGGAGTGCATATTGCTTTAATTTGCTGAGAATTTGCTTTTTTAAAACAAGAGGGTCTCAGGAGATACGCCAATCACTGACTGCATGCCTGTGACTGTGGCCAATCTCTATCACCCCACGACGCACTGCAGCTTATACTAACATGCTGCTCTATGCTATGGCCAATAGATTTCCACCACGTCTCCCTCCCCCCGTAGCTGCCAGTAAGTCAGCAGCTGCAGAGGCGTCTCTTCACATCATCTGTGCGAGGGATCGGTAATGACATCACCAACCCAAAGAGCAGGTGAAAAGGCGTCCACCTCTAGCATGCGCACAGCGTCTATTCACCTAAGCAGAGCAGCGAGTGACAGGAGCCTCCTGAATGCCCCCCACTGCGGGATACTGCGACCTGCGGGTAGGACAGCGGGACAGTCCCCAAAAAAGGGACTGTCCATGAAAATAGGGACAGTTGGGAGGTATGCTATATGCTGGGTCACCTTAGTGTTACCCCTGTTCTACCCTGTCCAGACGACACCCTCTCTCCAACCCTACCCCATCTATCCACCATTCCTGATATATCTTCTCAGTACAGCTAATGTTAAAAAAAAGTAGTCTTTTTCTTTATTCTCTTACATCCTAGTGGATGCTGGGGTCCATTTTAGTACCATGGGGTATAGACGGTTCCGCAGGAGCCTTCGGCACTTTAACACTTTTTAACAGTGTGAACTGGCTCCTCCCTCTATGCCCCTCCTCCAGACCTCAGTTTAGAAAATGTGCCTGGGAGACTGGATGCACACCAGTGGAGCTCTACAGAGTTCTGCTGGAAAAGACTTTGGGGGTCATTCCGAGTTGTTCGCTCATTGACGATTTTCGCAACGGAGTGATTAAGGCGAAAATGCGCATGGTACGCAGTGCGCATGTGCTAAGTATTTTTGCTCAAAACTTAGTAGATTTACTCACGTCCAAACAAAGAATTTCCATCGTTGAAGTGATCGGAGTGTGATTGACAGGAAGTGGGTGTTTCTGGGCGGAAACTGGCCATTTTCTGGGAGTGTGCAGAAAAACGCAGGCGTGCCAGGATAAAACGCGGGAGTGTCTGGAGAAACGGGGGAGTGGCTGGCCGAATGCAGTTTGTGACGTCAAACCAGGAACGAAACGGGCTGAGCTGATCGCAGTGTAGGAGTAAGTCTGGAGCTACTCAGAAACTGCTAAGAATTTTCTATTCGCAATTCTGCTAATCTTTCGTTCGCTATTCTGCTAAACTAAGATACACTCCCAGAGGGCGGCGGCCTAGCGTGTGCAATGCTGCTAAAATCTGCTAGCGAGCGAACAACTCGGAATGACCCCCCTTGTTAGGTTTTTTATTTTACAGGGAAACTGCTGGCAACAGCTTCCCTGCTTCGTGGGACTTAGGGGGGAAAGTAGGAACCAACTTCTCAGTTAGTTTAATGGCTCTGCTTCCGCTGACAGGACACCATTAGCTCCTGAAGGGTATTGAACACAGCCCTTGCCTGGCTGCTGCTCACTCCCACAGCGCTGCCGCCACCCCCTAACAGAGCCAGAAGTCAGAAGGTTGGTGAGTATTTACCGGAGACCTGCAGAGAGGAACCCTCCGGTCATCATGGCGGCATAAAGGTACCAGCGCAGCGCGGTCGCTGCGCAAAAACATGTCTCTCAGCACAGGGTGCAGAGCGCGCGGGGGGGGGGGGCGCGCTCTGAGGGACATGATAAAATTTTTACTCTCACTGGCATTAAAGTACACACAAGGGAGTCGCTGGTGTACATACCCCTGCCAGTATAAATATTATATTACTGTGGCTGAACCGCACCATTACAGGGGTCGGGGCTTCTCAGAATTGCTGGTAACACTTAATTGGCGCCATTTTCTCCTCACAGAGACGCTGGAGCGCTGATCCGGCACGCTGCTTCTCCTCACACATCGCTGATACAAGTACCAGGGTGTTATAGAGGGAAGGGGAGCACATACTTTATTGAAGTCTGCGGGCTTCATATTGGATATAAAGCGCTGTGTTTGTATATATATATTCATTGTATGCAATACATATAGGGCGCGTGGTGTGGACTGGCAATTCCCTCTGGGTCCCTCTGACAGACATTAGTGTAGGTTTGTCCCCATTAGCACCCCTGTGTGTGAGTGGTGTGACTGTACACGTGTGTACCATGTCTAGAGAAAGCTCTTCCCCTGAGGAACCCATTTTGGAGGCACAAGAGTGTTCTGAGCCTGTGTGGGTGAGAAAGCTGCAGAGTAATATGTCTAAACTAGCAGGGAAATTCTCTGAGTCTGAAGAACAGACAAAGCATTGGAGACAGTCTGTGGAAGATGCTCTATTTGCTGATTCCTCCACATCATTCACTCGGGACCCCTCCAGTTCCCAGAAAAGGTCCCTGGCCCAAATTATGCAAAGGAACACTGACACAGATTCCGACACTGACGTCGACACTGGGGATTTGAGGGGGGTAGACCCCAAACTGGCTAAGAGCATTCAATGTATGATAGTCGCTATAAAAGAGGTGTTGGAATTTCCTGACACAACACCTCCACCTGAGGAAAAAGATTATTTTAAATTAAATAAAAAACAGGTGGTGAGTATTCCTCCGTCTAAGGACTTAAATACATTTTTGGAGGAATCCTGATCTAACCCCGAAAATAAATTTGCTATCCCTAAAAGGTTGCGGGTAGCGTACCCTTTCCCTGAGGATAGGTGTAAGTGGGAGTCACCCCCAATGATAGACACCTCAGTCTCTAGGTTGTCAAAGAAAATAATTTTCTCTGACGTCCTAGTGGATGCTGGGACTTCCGTAAGGACCATGGGGAATAGCGGCTCCGCAGGAGACTGGGCACAAAAGTAAAAGCTTTAGACTAGCTGGTGTGCACTGGCTCCTCCCCCTATGACCCTCCTCCAAGCCTCAGTTAGATTTTTGTGCCCGAACGAGAAGGGTGCATGCTAGGTGGCTCTCCTGAGCTGCTTAGAAGTAAAAGTTTAAATAGGTTTTTTATTTTCAGTGAGTACTGCTGGCAACAGGCTCACTGCATCGTGGGACTAAGGGGAGAAGAAGCGAACTCACCTGCGTGCAGAGTGGATTGGGCTTCTTGGCTACTGGACATTAGCTCCAGAGGGACGATCACAGGTTCAGCCTGGATGGGTCCCGGAGCCGCGCCGCCGGCCCCCTTACAGAGCCAGAAGAGCGAAGAGGTCCGGAGAAAGCGGCGGCAGAAGACGTTCCTGTCTTCAAATAAGGTAGCGCACAGCACTGCAGCTGTGCGCCATTGCTCTCAGCACACTTCACACTCCGGTCACTGAGGGTGCAGGGCGCTGGGGGGGAGCGCCCTGAGACGCAATAAAACACTATAAAAACCTTATATGGCTAAAGAAATGCATCACATATAGCTCCTAGGCTATATGGATGCATTTAACCCCTGCCAGTTTTCCTGAAAAAAAGCGGGAGAAAAGGCAGCCGAGAAGGGGGCGGAGCCTATCTCCTCAGCACACAAGCGCCATTTTCCCTCACAGCTCCGCTGGAAGGACGGCTTCCTGACTCTCCCCTGCAGTCCTGCTACAAGAATCAGGGTAAAACAAGAGAGGGGGGGGCACTATTGGCAGCTAATATATAATACAGCAGCTATAACAGGGAGTAACACTTATATAAGGTTATCCCTGCATATATATAGCGCTCTGGTGTGTGCTGGCAAACTCTCCTTCTGTCTCCCCAAAGGGCTAGTGGGGTCCTGTCCTCTATCAGAGCATTCCCTGTGTGTGTGCTGGGTGTCGGTACGATTGTGTCGACATGTATGAGGAGGAAAATGATGTGGAAGCAGAGCAATTGCCTGTGTTAGTGATGTCACCACCTAGGGAGTCGACACCTGACTGGATGGTCGTATTTAAAGAATTACGTGACAATGTCAGCACTTTGCAAAAAACTGTTGACGACATGAGACAGCCGGCAAATCAGTTAGTGCCTGTTCAGGCGTCTCAGACACCGTCAGGGGCGCTAAAACGCCCGTTACCTTAGATGGTCGACACAGACCCAGACACGGATACTGAATCCAGTGTCGACGGTGAGGAGACAAACGTAATGTCCAGTAGGGCCACACGTTACATGATCACGGCAATGAAGGAGGCATTGAACATTTCTGACACTACAAGTACCACAAAAAAGGGTATAATGTGGGGTGTGAAAAAACTACCAGTAGTTTTTCCTGAATCAGAGGAATTAAATGAGGTGTGTGATAAAGCGTGGGTTTCCCCCGATAAAAAACTGCTGATTTCTAACAAATTATTGGCACTATACCCTTTCCCGCCAGAGGTTAGGGCACGTTGGGAAACACCCCCTAGGGTAGATAAGGCGCTCACACGCTTATCAAAACAAGTGGCGTTACCGTCTCCTGATACGGCCGCCCTCAAGGAACCAGCTGATAGAAGGCTGGAAAATATCCTAAAAGGTATATACACACATACTGGTGTTATACTGCGACCAGCAATCGCCTCAGCCTGGATGTGCAGCGCTGGAGTGGCTTGGTCGGATTCCCTGACTGAAAATATTGATACCCTGGATAGGGACAGTATTTTATTAACTATAGAGCATTTAAAGGATGCATTACTATATATGCGTGATGCACAGAGGGATATTTGCACCCTGGCATCAAGAGTGAGTGCGATGTCCATTTCTGCCAGAAGGGCGTTATGGACGCGACAGTGGTCAGGTGATGCAGATTCCAAACGACATATGGAAGTATTGCCGTATAAAGGGGAGGAGTTATTTGGGGTCGGTCTATCAGACCTGGTGGCCACGGCAACGGCTGGAAAGTCCACCTTTTTACCCCAGGTCACCTCTCAGCAGAAAAAGACACCGTCTTTTCAAACTCAGTCCTTTCGTTCCTATAAGAACAAGCGAGCAAAAGGCCACTCATTTCTGCCCCGGGGCAGAGGAAGAGGAAAAAGACTGCACCAGGCAGCCTCTTCCCAGGAGCAGAAGCCCTCCCCCGCTTCTGCCAAGTTTTCAGCATGACGCTGGGGCTTTACAAGCGGACTCAGGCACGGTGGGGGCCCGTCTCAAAAATTTCAACGCGCAGTGGGCTCACTCGCAAGTGGACCCCTGGATCCTGCAGGTAGTATCACAGGGGTACAAATTGGAATTCGAGACGTCTCCCCCTCGCCGATTCCTGAAGTCTGCTCTTCCAACGTCTCCCTCCGACAGGGAGGCAGTATTGGAAGCTATTCACAAGCTGTATTCCCAGCAGGTGATAATCAAGGTACCCCTCCTACAACAGGGAAAGGGGTATTATTCCACGCTGTTTGTGGTACCGAAGCCGGACGGCTCGGTGAGACCAATTTTAAATCTGAAATCCTTGAACACTTACATAAAAAGGTTCAAATTCAAGATGGAATCACTCAGAGCAGTGATAGCGAACCTGGAAGAAGGGGACTATATGGTATCTCTGGACATCAAAGATGCTTATCTCCATGTCCCAATCTTCCCTTCTCACCAGGGGTACCTCAGGTTTGTGGTTCAAAACTGTCATTATCAGTTTCAGACGCTGCCGTTTGGATTGTCCACGGCACCCCGGGTCTTTACCAAGGTAATGGCCGAAATGATGATTCTTCTTCGAAGAGAAGGCGTCTTAATTATCCCTTACTTGGACGATCTCCTGATAAGGGCAGGATCCAGGGAACAGTTAGAGTTCGGAGTAGCACTGTCTCAGGTAGTGCTATGTCAGCACGGGTGGATTCTAAATATCCCAAAAATCACAGCTGATTCCAACAACACGTCTACTGTTCCTGGGGATGATTCTGGACACAGTCCAGAAAAAGGTGTTTCTCCCGGAGGAGAAGGCCAGGAAGTTATCCGAGCTAGTCAGGAACCTCCTAAAACCAGGCCAAGTGTCAGTGCATCAATGCACGAGAGTCCTGGGAAAAATGGTGGCTTCTTACGAAGCAATTCCATTCGGAAGATTCCATGCAAGAACTTTTCAGTGGGATCTGCTGGACAAATGGTCCGGATCGCATCTTCAGATGCATCAGCGGATAACCCTATCTTCAAGGACAAGGGTGTCTCTCCTGTGGTGGTTACAGAGTGCTCATCTTCTAGAGGGCCGCAGATTCGGCATTCAGGATTGGATGCTGGTGACCACGGATGCCAGTCTGAGAGGCTGGGGAGCAGTCACACAGGGAAGAAATTTCCAGGGCTTGTGGTCAAGCATGGAAACGTCTCTTCATATAAATATCCTGGAACTAAGGGCCATTTACAATGCCCTAAGTCAAGCAAGGCCTCTGCTTCAGGGTCAGTCGGTATTGATCCAATCGGACAACATCACGGCAGTCGCCCACGTCAACAGACAGGGCGGCACAAGAAGCAGGAGGGCAATGGCAGAAGCTGCAAGGATTCTCCGCTGGGCGGAAAATCATGTGGTAGCACTGTCAGCAGTGTTCATTCCGGGAGTGGACAACTGGGAAGCAGACTTCCTCAGCAGACAGGACCTCCACCCGGGGGAGTGGGGACTTCACCCAGAAGTCTTCCAAGTGATTGTAAACCGTTGGGAAAAACCAAAGGTGGACATGATGGCGTCCCGTCTCAACAAAAAACTGGACAGATATTGCGCCAGGTCAAGGGACCCTCAGGCAATAGCGGTGGACGCTCTGGTAACACCGTGGGTGTACCAGTCGGTGTATGTGTTCCCTCCTCTGCCTCTCATACCCAAAGTACTGAGAATCATAAGAAGGAGAGGAGTAAGAACTATACTCGTGGCTCCGGATTGGCCAAGAAGAACTTGGTACCCGGAACTGCAAGAGATGCTCACGGAGGACCCGTGGCCTCTACCTCTCAGAAAGGACCTGCTCCAGCAGGGACCTTGTCTGTTTCAAGACTTAGCAAACAGGACTATCTATGGGCCTAAAATTAGGGTCCATTAAGGTTCAAATTTCGGCCCTGTCAATCTTCTTCCAAAAAGAACTGGCTTCAGTGCCTGAAGTTCAGACGTTTGTCAAAGGGGTACTGCATATACAGCCTCCTTTTGTGCCTCCAGTGGCACCTTGGGATCTCAATGTAGTGTTGAGTCTCCTAAAATCACATTGGTTTGAACCACTCACCACTGTGGAATTGAAATATCTCACATGGAAAGTGGTCATGCTGTTAGCCCTGGCTTCAGCCAGGCGTGTCTCTGAATTGGCGGCTTTATCATATAAAAGCCCTTACCTAATTTTTCATTCAGACAGGGCAGAACTGAGGACTCGCCCTCAATTTCTCCCTAAGGTGGTTTACAAATTCGATACCCTGGCTGAGGAGGACCTGGAGTTCTCTCATTCGGTGCTGCAGAGTCATCCGCACTCTCCCGCCCGTTTGGGAGCTTTGGTATAATCCCCATGGTCCTTACGGAAGTCCCAGCATCCACTAGGACGTCAGAGAAAATAAGAATTTACTTACCGATAATTCTATTTCTCATAGTCCGTAGTGGATGCTGGGCGCCCATCCCAAGTGCGGATTGTCTGCAATACTTGTATATAGTTATTGTTACAAAAAAATCGGGTTGTTTATTGTTGTGAGCCATCTTTTCAGAGGCTCCTACGTTTATCATACTGTTAACTGGGTTCAGATCACAGGTTGTACGGTGTGATTGGTGTGGCTGGTATGAATCTTACCCGGGATTCAAAATCCTTCCTTATTATGTACGCTCGTCCGGGCACAGTATCCTAACTGAGGCTTGGAGGAGGGTCATAGGGGGAGGAGCCAGTGCACACCAGCTAGTCTAAAGCTTTTACTTTTGTGCCCAGTCTCCTGCGGAGCCGCTATTCCCCATGGTCCTTACGGAAGTCCCAGCATCCACTACGGACTACGAGAAATAGAATTATCGGTAAGTAAATTCTTATTTTACCTGCCCCAGGGTCAGCTTCATTAAAAGAACCTGCTGACCGCAAATTAGAGACAACTTTAAGGTCCATCTATGTTGCTACGGGTACGTTACTCAGGCCCACAATTGCTTCTGCGTGGGTAGGTAACGCAGTCGAAAAGTGGGCAGATAACTTGATTGTTAATATTGACACGGTCGCTAAAGATGATATGACCTAGAATTTGCAGCATATCAAAGATTCTGCAGGTTACTTGGTTGAGGCTATGAAGGACGTAGGCTTACTGGGCTCACGAGCCTCTGCTATGGCGATTTCAGCCCGCAGGGCACTCTGGATCCGCCAATGGAATGCTGACGCAGAATCCAAGAGAAATATTGAGGCGCTCCCCTACAATGGTGAGGCCCTCTTTGGAGAGAAACTAGATGCCATGATATCAACTACTACATCTGGCAAGTCAGCATTTCTGCCGTCGGCAGCTGCACCGGCTAAAAAAGTATATCATTCTCATACTATGCAGTCCTTTCGGCCCAACAAGTACAAAAAGGCTAAGAGAACCCTTTTTTTCACAGGGAAAGGGAGAGGAAAAGGTAGAAAACCTACAACACCCTCAGGCTCCCAGGAGCAGAAGTCAGCAACTACTTCTGCAAAAGCCACAGCATGACGCTGGGCCTCCTCTGCGGGAGTGCGATCGGGTGGGGGCATGTCTACTATTTTTCAGCCAGGTCTGGCTTCGATCAGACCTGGATCCTTGGATTTTAACAGATAATATCCCAAGGTTACATGTTGGAATTTCAAGACCTTCCTCCATGCCGATTTTTCAAATCAGCCTTGCCAGTTTCTGCTCAAGACAGCACAAATGTCCTGAACGCAATACAAAAATTATGTCAAGACAAAGTAATTGCCTTGGTTCCTGCCGAATAAAGGAACCAAGGCTTTTATTCAAGCCTGTTTGTAGTACCGAAGCCGGATGGCTCGGTCAGACCAATTTTAAACCTAAAATCTCTGAATCTTTATTTGAAAAGATTCAAATTCAAGATGGAATCCTTGAGAGCGGTGATTTCCAGCTTGGAAGAAAAGGAATTTCTGGTGTCAGTGGACATCAAGGATGCTTACTTGCATGTCCCCATTTACCCGCCACATCAAGCATACCTGAGGTTTGCAGTTCAGGATTGCCACTACCAATTCCAGACATTACCGTTCGGGCTCTCCACGGCTCCGAAAATATTCACCAAGGTGATGGCGGAGATGATGGTTCTCCTTCGCAAACAAGGAGTCAACATAATTCCATACTTGGACGATCTCCTCATAAAAGCGAGATCCAGGGACAAGCTAATCCAAAACATAGCGTTATCCCTAACAGTACTTCAACAGCACGGTTGGATCATCAACTTTCCAAAATCTCAGTTGGAACCGACAATGAGGTTATCAATTTTGGGATTGATACTGGACACCGAGGTACAGAGAGTATTTCTACTGGTGGAAAAGGCTCAGTAGATCCAGAGCATGATCAACCAACTTTTGAGACCAAGAACAGTATCAATTCATCAGTGCATTCACCTGTTGGGGAAAATGGTAGCGGCTTACGAGGCGCTACAATATGGCCGATTCCATGCCAGGGTCTTCCAGTGGGACCTACTGGACAAGTGGTCCGGGTCGCATCTCCACATTCGTCAAAAGATAATCTTGTCAGCAAAAGCCAGAATTTCACTCCTGTGGTGGCTACAAATGTCTCACCTCCTGGAGGGACGCAGGCTCGGGATTCAGGCCTGGATCCTGGTGACCACGGATGCAAGTCTCCGAGGATGGGGAGCAGTCACGCAAGGCGAAAGCTTCCAAGGAAGATGGTCAAGTCAAGAAACTCGCCTTCACATAAACATTCTGGAGTTGAGAGCTGTGTACAACAGTCTTCATCATTCGGCACACCTTATTCAAGGTCGTCAAAAACAGATCCAGTCAGGCAATGTAACGCCAGTAGCTTACATAAACCGTCAAGGCGGAACAAAAAGCAGAGCGGCAATGGCAGAGGTGACAAAGATACTCCTCTGGGCAGAAAGACATGCAAAAGCTCTGTCTGCAATTTTCATTCCGAGAGTGGACAACTGGGAAGCAGACTTCCTCAGCAGACACGATCTCCATCCAGGAGAATGGGGCCTCCACCCAGAAGCCTTTGCGGAGGTGACAAGTCGTTGGGGCGTTCCTCAAGTGGATATGATGGCATCACGCCTCAACAAGAAGCTTCAGAAATATTGTTCCAGGTCGAGAGACCCACAAGCAATAGCGATAGATGCACTGGTGACCCAGTGGCTGTTGCAGTCGGTGTATCTGTTCCCTCCACTTTCACTTATTCCAAAAGTTCTTAAGATCAGAAGAACAAGAGTTCGAGCAATACTCATTGCTCCAGACTGGCCAAGAGGGCTTGGTATCCAGATCTTCAAGAGTTATTACTGGAAGATCCTCGGCCTCTTCCTCTTCACGAGGACCTGCTTCAGCATGGGCCGTTAGTTTATCAGGACTTACCGCGGTTGCGTTTGATGGCATGGCTGTTGAGCACCAGATCCTAGCCCGTAAGGGTATTCCCAATGAAGTCATTCCAACACTTATTCTGGCCAGGAAAGGGGTAACGTCCAAACATTTTATTTATTTATTTATTTATTTATTACCAGTTATTTATATAGCACACACATATTCCGCAGCGCTGTACAGAGAATATTTTGCCCATTCACATCAGTCCCTGCCCCAGTGGAGCTTACATTCTATATTCCCTACCACATGTACACCGACACATTCATACTAGTGTTAATTTTGTTGGGAGCCAATTAACCTACCAGTATATTTTTGGATTGTGGGAGGAAACCGGAGTACCCGGAGGAAACCCACGCAAGTACGGGGAGAATATACAAACTCCGCACAGTTAGGGCCATGGTGGGAAGCGAACCCATGACCTCAGTGCTGTGAGGCAGTAATGCTAACCATTACACCATCCGTACTGCCCAAACATTACCATCGTATTTGGAGGAAATATGTATCTTGGTGTGAATCCAAGAAGTCTCCTGCGGTGGAGTTTCAATTAGGACGACTTCTCCTATTTCTACAGGCGGGTGTAGATGCCCGATTGAGATTAGGATCTATCAAGGTTCAGATTTCCGCCTTGTCAGTTTTCTTTCAGAAACAATTGGCTTCTCTTCCTGAGGTCCATACGTTCGTGAAGGGGGTTCTGCGCATCCAACCTCCCTTTGTGCCTCCTGCGGCACCATGGGATCTTAATGTGGTGTTGCAGTTCCTTAAATCGGACTGATTTGAGCCTCTACAAGAGGTAGAGTTGCAGTTTCTCACTTGGAAAGTGGTCATGCTGTTGGCCTTGGCCTCAGGCAGACGAGTGTCTGAGTTAGGAGCTCTGTCACACAAGAATCCTTATTTAATATTTCATGAGGATAGGGCTGAACTGAGAACACGTCAGCACTTTCTTCCAAAGATTGAGTCTTCTTTTCATATCAACCAACCAACCAGTGGTGGTGCCAGTGGCTTCTGACACCTCAGCCGTCTCAAAGTCCTTAGATGTCGTCAGAGCGTTGAGGACTTATGTTGCAAGTCACTGCAGCAAAACGCGTCAAAGGGCTTGCTTGGTCACTATCTACTGGAATTATTGCAGCCTCTGTGTGCCCGGACCAGGACTGGATCTCAAATCTTGCAGAGAAACCGAGGTGAACAAATCCATCTGGAGTACCACCAATCTTCTCCACGACAGGAGGATACCGCGTTGCAGTGAGGACCCCTAAAAACCTTGCTTGGGTTTGAGTATATCAAAGAGCCATTCTCAAGGGACTACACCTCCAGCGGCTTAATGTGGTAATAACTTATGTAGGACGACATCTTTGGTCCACCTCCAGTCTTTTCACCTAATTCTCTACCAGTACATTTCAAATAGGAACGGACTACACTAGATAGGCAGCTATCTGACCAAAAAGTATACCGAATCAGTGGCCATTTTATGTGTTTTTTAATGTGTTTTAATATTATGTCTAATTAAATTGTGATCAGTTTTTTTCACTCAATCCTTCTTATTCACTAGTTAATTATTCCGTTAGCGCTGCTATTGTGTTTGTGTATTTGTATGTATTTTTGGGTGTGACTACCCCAAATTTTTAGCGGCAGCATTAGAAACACAACACCTATTAGCGCCTGATCCTTCTTTACCATTTGGTAAAAAATTCCTTGCTATTAGTCACACACAACATGGCACAGGCCACACCCCCTGTGCAGACCACACTCTCACAACATCAACCACACCCCCCACATTACTAGTCACATCCCCTCTGCGTTTTCACATCCCCTGGGGCACCATAAAATAGGCCCCTTACAAATTTCAGCTCTAGGCCCATGTGGACCTTAATATGGCACTGATTAGGTGTACATATATACTAAGAGGGACAGCTTACAGGGACAGTCTGTGCACGTCCTACCCGTTTACACTCCATTCAAGATGGAATATGGTTCAGTGCAGTGGAAATATTTTGCAGTTACTGGTACTTTTTGGTCTGACAGTACCAACACAAGCATCCAAGAACCGCCCCCAAACAAGTGCCACCCCTAGGCACGTGCCTCACGGGAAATTCACCACTGTCCGCAGCGCCCAATTACAGAGTAAATAAACGAATAACCAAAACAGGAAAATGGTGACTTACAGTTGAAGACAATATAGGACAAGTACAGAGTAAATATATCTACATCAGCAGATAACACTGACATAAGTATCAGGGTGCCAGAAAACTGCGGGATGTGGTGCAGTCGAAGATGGTTTAAGCAAGAGAAGGATAAGCACATAAGGGTTGAGGGCCCTGCTCGTAACATAGTATCTGAGGTTGAAAAAAGACAATTGTCCATCGAGTTCAACCTATTTGTGGTGTCCTCTGCATGATGATTTGACTAAATAGTAACTATAATGCATGACTATGCACCATACCCCTGGATATCCTTATCCAATAGGAATTTATCTAACCCATTCTTAAAGGTGTTGACAGATTCCGCCATTACAACTCCCTCGGGCAGGGAATTCCAAACACGTATTGTCCTTACCGTGAAAAAGCCTTTACGCCGTATTGTGCGGAATCTCCTCTCCTCTAACCTGAGCGAGTGTCCACGAGTCCTCTGTGTTGATCTAACCAAAAACAGGTCCCGCGCAAGCTCTGAGTATTGTCCCCTTATATATTTGTAGATGTTGATCATATCCCCTCTTAGTCTCCGCTTTTCCAATGTAAACATGCCTAGTCTTTCAAGACTTTCCTTGTATTCCATCGTCTCCATGCCCTTAATTAGTTTGGTCGCCCTCCTTTGTACCTTTTCAAGCTCCAGGATATCCTTTTTGTAGTACGGTGCCCAGAACTGTACACAGTATTCAAGGTGTGGCCTCACTAGTGATTTATATAATGGGAGTATAATACTCTCGTCCCTAGCATCAATACCCCGTTTTATGCATGCTAATATCTTATTAGCCTTCTTTGCTGCAGTCCTACTTTGGGTACTACTGCTTAGCTTGCTATCTATGAGGACACCTAAGTCCTTTTCCAGTACAGAATCCCCTAGTTTTACCCCATTTAGTAGGTAGGTGTAATTTTTGTTCTTGTTACCACAGTGCATTACCTTACACTTGTCTGTGTTGAAGCGCATTCTCCATTTGGCTGCCCATGCTTCTAATTTAACTAAGTCGTTCTGAAGAGACTCGGCATCCTCCTCTGTATTTATAGCCTTACACAATTTGGTATCATCTGCAAAAATTGACACCATGCTCTCTAGACCTTCTGTTAGGTCGTTAATGAAAATATTGAACAATAGCGGTCCTAATACTGAGCCTTGCGGCACACCACTTAGCACTTCAGTCCAAGTTGAAAAATATCCATTAACCACAACGCGCTGCTTCCTATTATCTAACCAGTTTTTGACCCAAGTGCATATTGTGCTTCCTAGCCCTGATTCTTGTAGCTTGTATATAAGTCTCATGTGTGGTACAGTATCAAACGCTTTGGCAAAGTCTAAAAAGATTACATCCACGTCTTTACCCTGATCTAGGTTTGCGCTTACTGTTTCATAAAAGCCAAGTAAGTTGGTTTGACAGGATCTGTCCTTCATAAACCCATGTTGATTCCTTTTAATGACCTTATTGGTTTCAAGGAACTTCTGAATACTATCTCTTAGAATACCTTCCAATACTTTCCCCACTATAGATGTAAGACTAACTGGTCTATAATTACCTGGTTCAGCTTTACTTCCCTTTTTGAATATAGGCACTACTTCCGCTATACACCAGTCTTTGGGAACCATACCTGATATAACTGAATCCTCAAAGATCAGAGATAGCGGTTTTGCCAGTTCAGAGTGAAGCTCCATTAGAACCCTTGGATGAATACCATCGGGCCCTGGTGATTTATTAATCTTTAAATGTTTTAATCAGTGACAGACTACTTCCTCGCTTAAATAAGTACCTATCAGTGTGATATTGTCCTTATTGAGATTGTGTGTCAGTCCCTGAATTGGGTCCTCTCTAGTGAATACTGTTGAAAAAAACTCATTTAGTGTGTTCGCTATGTCATTATCATTTTTGCTTAAGACTCCCAACGTGTCCTTCAAAGGGCCTATACTCTCCTTTTTTAATCTCTTGCTATTGATGTATTTAAAGAATTTTTTGGGATTTGCTTTGCTTTCCTTTGCTACTAGTTTTTCAGTTTCTACTTTAGCCGCTCTTATTTCCTTTTTGCAATTTTTGTTACATTCCTTATAGTGCTGAAATGACTCTGCTTCCCCGTCAGATTTGTATTTTTTAAATGCTCGCCTTTTCTTGCCCATAAGTTCCTTAATCTTTTTGTTAAGCCACATCGGTTTATGATTTTTATTCCCTTTTTTGCTACTCATAGGAATATATTTGAGTGTATTTTTAGCTAGCAGGAATTTTAGTACCTCCCATTTCTCCGTAGTATTTTTTCCTAAAAACAAACCTTCCCATTCAATATCCCTGAAAAATACCCTCATCATTTCAAAATTTGCTTTGCTAAAATTTAAAGTCCTAGTTGAGCCAGTATAGGGCTGTTTGTAGAAACTGATATTGAATGTGACCATATTATGGTCGCTGTTTCCTATGGGTTCCCCTACTATAATACCCGATACCAAATCCTGATTGTTTGTTAATACCAGGTCTAAGATTGCATTGTACCTAGTTGGTTCCTCAATTAGTTGGACTAGGTAGTTATCATTTAGTGTGTTTAAAAACATACTGCCCCTAGCAGTATCACATGAATCGTTTTTCCAGTTTATCTCTGGATAGTTAAAATCTCCCATCACTACTTTGTCTCCTACTCCTGCTGCTTTTTCAATTTGCTTTAGTAACAATTCATCATCAGATGCGTTGATACCAGGCGGCCTATAGCATACACCCAATACTAACTTTTTTGTTCCTTTTTCCCCGCATGCAATTTCTACCCATAGTGTCTCAACAGTGTCTACAGTACCCTTCTGAGTATCTTCCCATATATTAGGTTTTAAAAACGGCTTTACGTACAGACACACCCCTCCACCCTTTTTATTTAGTCTGTCTCTCCTAAACAGTGTATAGCCCTCTAGATTGACTGTCCAATCATGAGATTCATCCCACCAAGTTTCAGTAATGCCTATAATATCATACTGTTTGCTTGCTGCAAGTATTTCTAGTTCACCCTTTTTACCAGTAATGCTTCTGGCGTTTACATACATACAACTAAGATAAGTTTTTTCCCTTGCATTAGGGACATCTTTCACCTTATGTAGCAATGATGACCTGTAATCGCCATTGGTTAGTGCTTTGGTAAAATCCCTTTTAGTACCCATGTTAATAACCTTACTGCCTGCTCTTACCCTCCCCCCAACTTCTCCCCCATTTTGTTTACTACCGCCATCCCCACTATTCTCACTGCATGACCCGTAGTTTTTAGCTAAACCCTCCCCCCAGGCTCCTAGTTTAAAATCTCCTCCAACCTTCTAACCATCCTTCCCCCCAGCACCGCTGCCCCCTCCTCAGTCAGGTGCAATCCGTCACGACAAAAGAGATGGCGTCTGACTGAGAAGTCCGCCCAGTGTTCCAGGAACACAAACCCCTCTTTCCTGCACCAATCCCTAAGCCACACATTTACCTCCCTAATCTCCCTCTGCCTCCCTGGACTAGCGCGTGGCACGGGTAATAATTCCGAGAATATTACCTTAGATGTCCTTGCCTTCAGTTTCTTTCCTAAGTCCCTATAGTCTTTCTTAAGGACATCCCACCTTCCGCTAACTTTGTCATTGGTGCCAACGTGCACCAAGACCGCCGGGTCTTTGCCAGCCCCTCCCAACAATCTATCTACCCGGTCCGCGATGTGCCGTACCCGAGCACCCGGGAGACAACAGACTGTACGGCAATCACGATCCCGGTAGCAGATTGCCCTATCTGCCTTCCTGATGATAGAATCCCCTACCACCACCATTTGACTAGGTACCTCTCTATCTTTTATCCCAACCGCGCCAGAGGGACCGCACCTCTGGATGCTAGAGGGAGCAGTCTCCTCCGGCACCGTCATTTCTTCGCTATCATCCTCCGATTCCTCGTCCAATCGGGCAAATTTGTTCGGGTTTGATAGTTCGGAGATGTCGTGCCTCCCCCTCTTATTCTTCCTTCTAACTGTGACCCAACTGGCTACCTGATCATCATCCTCTTCTACCAGTGACCCCTCCCGCAACTCCTCCACCGTTCTGTCTAAACTACGCTCGAGATTGTGAATCTCCCTCAGTCGCGTAACCGTTTGCTCTAGATCAGTTACCTGGGCTTCCAGGGCAACAGTTCGCACACACCTCGTGCAGATGTATTCACACTGGGCCGGTAGCTCCAGGTGTGCATACATCTTGCACGACATGCACTGAGTGAGGTCCTCAATCACAGCCCCTCACATATTGTTTGCAAGGTCTAACTCCCTGTTACACTCAAAGAAAAAGCAGCAAAAATAAAAAATAGAAGACAAGCAATATCACTTATACAATAATTAAGCTGGCTTATACTTATCTATCTTTGTGCGGTTCTTGGTCCTTCACTTTTATGCAGCCGTAGTGCTCTCACCTGCGGCACCTATACTCCACTTAGCAGTTGCAGTTGTACCAGCTCACTGCTCCTCCTTTTCACTCGGCTTCCAGCTCCTGCTAAGAAAAAAAAAAAAAATGCCCCTCACACCCGCACAATCACAGCCCCTCTGCTACTCCAAGTAAGAGACCCTCTCACTCACTCACAAGGTCAGCCCCTTGCAGTCTCACCAGAAGTTTAATGGTACTGTAAATGTGTGTTCCTGATTGTGTATTATAAAACTCACCTTTATCTGTATTCTAACTCACCTTTATACTGTTTCCAACTCACTTAGAAATCCCAGCAGCACTTTGAAGAGACCAGCCCCACAGAGCAGGCTCAAAGAGTCTGGTCACTGCTTATATAGGCTCACCCAGCTGTTTCAATCAGCCCCTCACCCTCCTGATTACTCCTGATTACTCCTGATTACTCACACCTGAGTTAACCCCTCAGGCTATCACCTCACACTTTTTTTTTTTTTTTTTTTCCCTCCAAAAGAAAAACAACACACACAAAAAAAAACCCAGTACAGATGTATTAAAACAAAAACAAACAGTATAGATACAATCAATCAATCAATCAGAATCAGTTACTTTCTCTCACAAAATTAATATCTCTGTATGGATAGACAGAGATTAATCAGAGTTCACCTTTATACTGTTTCCAACTCACTTAGAAATCCCAGCAGCACTTTGAAGAGACCAGCCCCACAGAGCAGGCTCAAAGAGTCTGGTCACTGCTTATATAGGCTCACCCAGCTGTTTCAATCAGCCCCTCACCCTCCTGATTACTCCTGATTACTCACACCTGAGTTAACCCCTCAGGCTATCACCTCACACTTTTTTTTTTTTTTTCCTCCAAAAGAAAAACACAAAAAAAAAAAAACCCAGTACAGATGTATTAAAACAAAAACAAACAGTATAGATACAATCAATCAATCAATCAATCAATCAGAATCAGTTACTTTCTCTCACAAAATTAATATCTCTGTATGGATAGACAGAGATTAATCAGAGTTCACCTTTATACTGTTTCCAACTCACTTAGAAATCCCAGCAGCACTTTGAAGAGACCAGCCCCACAGAGCAGGCTCAAAGAGTCTGGTCACTGCTTATATAGGCTCACCCAGCTGTTTCAATCAGCCCCTCACCCTCCTGATTACTCCTGATTACTCACACCTGAGTTAACCCCTCAGGCTATCACCTCACACTTTTTTTTTTCCCTCCAAAAGAAAAACAACACAAAAAAAAAACCCAGTACAGATGTATTAAAACAAAAACAAACAGTATAGATACGATACAATCAATCAATCAATCAGAATCAGTTACTTTCTCTCACAAAATTAATATCTCTGTATGGATAGACAGAGATTAATCAGAGTTCACCTTTATACTGTTTCCAACTCACTTAGAAATCCCAGCAGCACTTTGAAGAGACCAGCCCCACAGAGCAGGCTCAAAGAGTCTGGTCACTGCTTATATAGGCTCACCCAGCTGTTTCAATCAGCCCCTCACCCTCCTGATTACTCCTGATTACTCCTGATTACTCACACCTGAGTTAACCCCTCAGGCTATCACCTCACACTTTTTTTTTTTTTTTTTTTTTCCTCCAAAAGAAAAACACAAAAAAAAAACCCAGTACAGATGTATTAAAACAAAAACAAACAGTATAGATACAATCAATCAATCAATCAGAATCAGTTACTTTCTCTCACAAAATTAATATCTCTGTATGGATAGACAGAGATTAATCAGAGTTCACCTTTATACTGTTTCCAACTCACTTAGAAATCCCAGCAGCACTTTGAAGAGACCAGCCCCACAGAGCAGGCTCAAAGAGTCTGGTCACTGCTTATATAGGCTCACCCAGCTGTTTCAATCAGCCCCTCACCCTCCTGATTACTCACACCTGAGTTAACCCCTCAGGCTATCACCTCACACTTTTTTTTTTTTTCCCCTCCAAAAGAAAAACACAAAAAAAAAAAACCCAGTACAGATGTATTAAAACAAAAACAAACAGTATAGATACAATCAATCAATCAATCAGAATCAGTTACTTTCTCTCACAAAATTAATATCTCTGTATGGATAGACAGAGATTAATCAGAGTTCACCTTTATACTGTTTCCAACTCACTTAGAAATCCCAGCAGCACTTTGAAGAGACCAGCCCCACAGCTCGTGAGAGCTTACAATAAATGCAACATAGTATTATATTGACTTTAACGCCTTCTTAGGGAGTACAAAGAATTGTGTAAAGTAAGATTTTATCACATGAACAGTAAAACGTCACAGATTTGTAAATAGGAACAGTGTGGAAAATTTATTTTAGAATTGTAAAACATCAATATGTCTCCAAATGTGTTGTACATTGAAAAAGGTGCACCAACAAAGCAATCCTTTTGAATTATTGAATTTCAGTCTTGATGGATCAAAATTGATCATCCAGAAATCCAGTTGGCTGATCCCAGGAACCGGATCTGCATATTCCAGGTGTCAGGTCCGGGTGTTTTTGTGAATCCGTTAACCCGGAACCAACCACAGGTGTAGGTGCTGGGCTATGAAGAAAGCAGGGAGGACGAAGAAAGTTCCGATTCATATATTTATTCAAAATAATAATTCAGTAAAGGGTTAACTGACAAGTTGTTAATCATCATATTATACTGAAGTATTGCAGGAATAATATGCAAGAGAAAACTCAAAAATAAATAAAAGAAATGTTCATGGAAACATATGCAAAACAAGCTGATGAATAAATGTTGGATTGTCCAAATATAAACAAGCTTTGATGCAGAACTGCAGAATGTGATTAACTGGATAATGCAGACATGAAGAGATAACTGTAAGGATTTGCAATGGAGTTTTGAGAGTTAACTGAGAGACTGTGAAGAATTATCCTTGTTATGACAACATAGCAAATATAAACAAACTTTGATGCTGAACTGTAGAATGTTATTAACTGGATAATGCAGACATGAAGAGATAACTGTAAGGATTTGCAATGGAGTTTTGAGAGTTAACTGAGAGACTGTGAAGAATTATCCTTGTTATGACAACATAGCAAATATAAACAAACTTTGATGCTGAACTGTAGAATGTTATTAACTGGATAATGCAGACATGAAGAGATAACTGTAAGAATTAGCAATGGAGCTTTGAGAGTTAACTGAGAGACTGTGATGAATTATCCTTGTAAAGACAACATAGCAAAAAGTACTGAATTGGGTTACTTGCGGGTTCCGGAGATCACTGTGAAACTGTAGTAGAAGACAAGGTGATGAATGGGTTAAATGCAGAGTTGAACAAACGAACAGCTGAGAGAAATGAGATCCTGCAGACTTTGTAGGATAGGCAGACTGACAAGGTAACCTCATGCAGGACACTGGGAATCCAAGTATTTCCAATAGGTGTGCAATTGACTGATAGCACAATGGAGAGCCGGTAGATCTTTGGCAGTGAAGGCTGCAAACGGACCTCTGGGAACGGAGGCGATATCTGGACCACGGGAATCACACAGGAATGCACGGAGAGAGTTCAGAGCTAGAGCACAGCTTTGATACAACAAAGCACTGGCCCAGAGTAACATAATCCCAGCCTACTTAAAGGCAGCACAAGCACGGGATTGGCTTACACCTGCCCACAGGTGTTTTCACAAGTGCTCTGTATTAGCTATTTGGTCTCCAACATGGCCACCTCCTATACAGCAGACACACTGCAGTGCCTTAGGCCATTTGGTCCCCGCACTCACAGTTCCCAGACTCTGCATTACCTGTGCCATTGATCATGCCGTGTCCCCACACGGGCGCACAGCACCGCAAGCAACCGCACTGGCAATGGATGAACCCCAGAACCCGCAGAGGTGAGAGACCGGTTCGTGACAGTACCCCCTCTTCTACGGGTGGTCTCCGAACACCTTTGAACCTTGTCAGGATTTTTGGAGAAGTATTTCTGTACCAGTCTTGGAGCATGAACATCTTCAGAGAAAACCCAGGATCTCTCCTCCGGACCGTAACCCTTCCAGTCGACCAGAAACTGTAAACGTCCATATCGGGAACGTGAGTCCACAATCTCTTTAACTTCAAATTCCTCATTCTGCAAAGAGTGAACTTTAGGAGATTTGGACTGGGTAGTACGGAACTTATTGAGAATCAAAGGCTTCAGTAAAGATGTATGAAAGGCGTTAGGAATTCTCAAAGACGGTGGCAACTTGACTTTGTATGACTCAGGGTTGAGTACCTTTACAATGGGAAATGGACCAATAAACCTGAGAGCAAATTTCTTAGAAGGAACTTTGAACTTGAGATTGCGCGTAGAAATCCAAACTTGGTCTCCCACTTAGTAATTCGGTACAGCTTTACGTTTTCTATCTGCAAAAGATTTATAACGAGTGGAAGTTTTGACCAAGGACTTACGTACGCAACTCCAGATGCTAGATAGACGTTGAAGCTCTTGATCTGCTGCTGGAACCTCTAGGGCTGGCAATGGATGAAACTCTGGTGGAGAACTTCTTGGACTCTTATGTTGGGCACATTTAGGACATGCTGCTATAAACTCTTGGACATCGGCTTTGAGACGTGGCCACCAATAAGACTGTTGAATAAATTCGAGAGTCTTTAGAACCCCATGATGACCCATGAAGGAAGAGGAGTGAGCCCAGGTAAGCAGCCGTTTTCGGAGACTTGTGGCAACAAAGGTCTTGCCAGGCGGAGGAACTGGAGAGGTTCGAGTCATTAAAAAGGACGTAGGATTCACAATGGCTTGATTCGTGGTAGCATCATTTAATTCAGAAGAAGCAAAGGACCGGGAAAGGGCATCTGCCTTTTTGTTCTGAGACCCTGGACGATAGGTGAGTTTGAAATCAAATCGTGAGAAGAAAAGCGCCCATCGAGTTTGTCGTGGATTCAAACACTGAGCTGACTGCAGATACAGAAGATTCTTATGATCAGTATAAACTGTAATGCGATGTTGAGCTCCTTCTAGAAGGTATCTCCACTCCTCAAATGCCAACTTGATGGCAAGTAACTCTTGCTCACCGATTGCATAATTACGTTCTGCCGGGAGGAACTTACGGGAGAAATATCCGCAGGGATGGACCTTTTTATCTTCAAAGACTTGTGACAACACAGCTCCTACTGCTTCTGTAGATGCATGCACCTCTAGTAGAAAGGGACGATTCAAATCAGGCTGTCGAAGAATGGGGGCTGACACAAAGGCTTGCTTTAAATCAGAGAAGGCTTTGATTGCTTCAGAAGACCAGTTCGTAGGATTTGCTCCCTTGCGAGTTAGGGCTGTGATAGGAGCAGCTAACGTAGAATAATTCTTAATGAATCTCCTATAGAAATTAGCAAAGCCAAGAAATCGCTGAATCCCCTTGAGAGTTGTAGGAGTGGACCAATCCCGGATAGCTCGCGTCTCTGGGATGGATAGCGGATGAATTTGTCCCCTAGGAGGGGTCTTGCCCGGAACCAGGACGACTGGGCAGTCCCATTCACGATGAGGAGGTAGAGAGTCTGCTGCTTGCTTACTGGAAACATCCGCAAGGGATTGATACACCGGAGGTAGATCGGAAAGGCTAATTGACCTAAGAGGTACAATTGCAGCTACACAGTCCTTGGTACAAGATTTACCCCATGAAAGGACTTCCATGGTTTGCCAATTGAGTTGAGGATTATGTTTCTGCAGCCAAGGTAAACCAAGTATCACATCTTGAGAGGCTTTGGGAATCACGTAGAAGGAGAGGTATTCGGAATGGAGCTCACCAACTTTCATCTTGAGACATACGGTTCGATGAGTAATTATACCATCTGGAATTCGACTTCCATCCACTGCTGTAACGGCAACTGCTGCTTCCAGAGGCATGGTTTGAACTTTAGACCGCATGACAAAGGCTGAGGAGATGAAGTTCTCGGCTGCCCCGGAATCTAGGAGAGCTGAAACTTTCACTGTAGAACTTGGAACTTCTAATTGAATAGACAAGGTCGGCTCTTTCCCAGAACGTGATTCTAGAGTAACTCCTAGCTTAACCTCTCTTGAATAAGCTAGGAGGCGAGAGTTTCCCGGTCGGAGTTTGCAGAATTTAACTAAATGTTCGGAGGACCCACAGTACATGCAGAGGTTACCCTGTCGACGACGAAGTCGTTCCTCCTCTGTGAGGCGAGAGCGCCCAATCTGCATAGGTTCTTCAGTCATTACTGGAGACTGTGATGAAGAATCTTGTCGAGGTCTAGAATGATCACGTGGACTGGATCGCTCTGCCCTGGATTTCTCTAAACATCGCTCCCTGTGACGTAGGTCAAATTTGTTACAGAGAGAAATCAATTCATCCAGTTTAATTGGCACATCCCGGATAGTTAAATCATCCTTGATTCTCTCTGAAAGTCCATTCCAAAACGCGGCGATCAGGGCCTCCTCATTCCAGTTTAACTCCGAAGACAACGTGCGAAACTGAATAATATATTGACTGACAGGACGTAAACCTTGACGTAGACGGAGAATCTCCAAGGATGCTGAGGTGGTCCTGCCTGGTTCGTCAAAGATTCTCCGGAAGGAAGATACGAACTCTTTGTAATTAGAGAGGATAGGATCACCTCTCTCCCATAATGGTGATGCCCACTCCAGAGCCTGACCGGAGAGGAGGGCAATAATATATGCAACTTTAGAACGAGCTGATGGGAAACTGGAGGACAACAGTTCGAACTGGATCTCGCATTGATTCAGGAATCCTCTGCAAAGTTTTGGGGTTCCGTCAAACTTACTCGGAGAGGGTAACTGCAAGCGGGACGTAGGTAGCGTCACAGGAGAAGCTGTAGTGGTAACTGGGACATCCAGGGTTGGAATCTGGACTTGGAACGTTTTAATAGCCGTATGAAGAGTCTCTAAACGGTCTGCCATAGTTTGCATAAACTGCACTATTTGTGTCTGTATAGACTCCTGGTTTTCCAGACGGGAAAGGATATCTGACGTAGCACCGCCTCCTGCGAATTGGTCACTTGACGGATCCATGTGGCCAGTGCTTACTGTCAGGTCCGGGTGTTTTTGTGAATCCGTTAACCCGGAACCAACCACAGGTGTAGGTGCTGGGCTATGAAGAAAGCAGGGAGGACGAAGAAAGTTCCGATTCATATATTTATTCAAAATAATAATTCAGTAAAGGGTTAACTGACAAGTTGTTAATCATCATATTATACTGAAGTATTGCAGGAATAATATGCAAGAGAAAACTCAAAAATAAATAAAAGAAATGTTCATGGAAACATATGCAAAACAAGCTGATGAATAAATGTTGGATTGTCCAAATATAAACAAGCTTTGATGCAGAACTGCAGAATGTGATTAACTGGATAATGCAGACATGAAGAGATAACTGTAAGGATTTGCAATGGAGTTTTGAGAGTTAACTGAGAGACTGTGAAGAATTATCCTTGTTATGACAACATAGCAAATATAAACAAACTTTGATGCTGAACTGTAGAATGTTATTAACTGGATAATGCAGACATGAAGAGATAACTGTAAGGATTTGCAATGGAGTTTTGAGAGTTAACTGAGAGACTGTGAAGAATTATCCTTGTTATGACAACATAGCAAATATAAACAAACTTTGATGCTGAACTGTAGAATGTTATTAACTGGATAATGCAGACATGAAGAGATAACTAAGAATTAGCAATGGAGCTTTGAGAGTTAACTGAGAGACTGTGATGAATTATCCTTGTAAAGACAACATAGCAAAAAGTACTGAATTGGGTTACTTGCGGGTTCCGGAGATCACTGTGAAACTGTAGTAGAAGACAAGGTGATGAATGGGTTAAATGCAGAGTTGAACAAACGAACAGCTGAGAGAAATGAGATCCTGCAGACTTTGTAGGATAGGCAGACTGACAAGGTAACCTCATGCAGGACACTGGGAATCCAAGTATTTCCAATAGGTGTGCAATTGACTGATAGCACAATGGAGAGCCGGTAGATCTTTGGCAGTGAAGGCTGCAAACGGACCTCTGGGAACGGAGGCGATATCTGGACCACGGGAATCACACAGGAATGCACGGAGAGAGTTCAGAGCTAGAGCACAGCTTTGATACAACAAAGCACTGGCCCAGAGTAACATAATCCCAGCCTACTTAAAGGCAGCACAAGCACGGGATTGGCTTACACCTGCCCACAGGTGTTTTCACAAGTGCTCTGTATTAGCTATTTGGTCTCCAACATGGCCACCTCCTATACAGCAGACACACTGCAGTGCCTTAGGCCATTTGGTCCCCGCACTCACAGTTCCCAGACTCTGCATTACCTGTGCCATTGATCATGCCGTGTCCCCACACGGGCGCACAGCACCGCAAGCAACCGCACTGGCAATGGATGAACCCCAGAACCCGCAGAGGTGAGAGACCGGTTCGTGACACCAGGGCCCTACCCCACCTGTTTCTCTCCGTAACCTCTCACCATCCCATCCATGGCATCCACTTGGCCTTGAACCTTGGGTGGCGGCACCAGTCCCATTGCCCTCGATACAGCCCAGGCTGTGGCTTCCCTCCGTAGTATGTACAGTAGGGAACTCCAGCAGTGCCCTTTCTGTTTAAGGATTAGATCAATTGATTTTATTTGTTGCTGCATTAGAAAGAACGACTCCAACCTCTTTTATTTTGTTGACTAGTTTTTAAATGGTTGATCATATTCCCAATGTCTAATAGCGGATAGATATAGTGTTTGTGATTAATGTCTAAGCAGGTCCAATGTTTTGAGTAATTACATCTTCCTGATTGGATTTTGGCCTTCATGCAGTAGTTACACAATATCTGTTCTTTTTCTCACATACATCTATTTTCTACAAATTGTATTCCCTCTGTCACAGTAATGCTATTTGCTGGTGCGAACGTGGGAAGAGTTATATTCATGACAGACAAATAAGCTCCAAATAAAGTCAAGGCTGTAATGGATTCTTCTCCCCTTTAGTCATATCGCTCATTGTCTTCATGGTGACGGATTAACAGACATCACTTTCACCATTGTTTGGGGTCTAGGGTGTGATCCCACATCTCATGGTTAATTAGAGCTGCCTAATTGCGCGCACAAAGACAATATCATTGTATCTGCTGTATCACTTTCACCATGTGGTTTATTTTCACTTCATAGGCTGCGGCTTTGGCCCAAGATGTACAGTTTTGTCCATTTTGCATATAGAGCTTGTTTATGTATATTGGGGCAGATGTATTAAGCCTGGAGAAGTGATAAAGCAGTGATAAGTGCAAGGTGATAACGCACCAGCCAATCGGCTCCTGTCAATTTACATATTGGAGCCGATTGGCTGATGCGTTATCAGCTTCCACTTATCACTGCTTTATCACTTCAGGCTTAATACATCTGCCCCATGGTGACATAGCTGCTGCGTTGATTGTTGGACCACGTTTAATACAATTCAAGATATAGAGCCTGATTGGGCCTAAACCCATGACAGAAGCATACTGTGTATTTCTCTAACGTCCTAGTGGATGCTGGGAACTCCGTAAGGACCATGGGGAATAGCGGGTTCCGAAGGAGGCTGGGCACTCTAGAAAGATCTTAGACTACCTGGTGTGCACTGGCTCCTCCCACTATGACCCTCCTCCAAGCCTCAGTTAGATTTCGTGCCCGGCCAAGGTTGGATGCACACTAGGGGCTCTCCTGAGCTCTTAGAAAGTTATAGTCTTAGGTTTTTTTATTTTCAGTGAGACCTGCTGGCAACAGGCTCACTGCAGCGAGGGACTAAGGGGAGAAGAAGCGAACTCGCCGGATTGGGCTTCTTAGGCTACTGGACACCATTAGCTCCAGAGGGATCGACCGCAGGCCCAGCCTTGATGTTCGGTCCCGGAGCCGCGCCGCCGTCCCCCTTACAGAGCCAGAAGCAAGAAGATGGTCCGGAAAATCGGCGGCATGAAGACTCTGTCTTCACCAAGGTAGCGCACAGCACTGCAGCTGTGCGCCATTGCTCCTCTCACACACTTCACACTCCGGTCACTGAGGGTGCAGGGCGCTAGGGGGGGCGCCCTGAGGCAGCAATAAAAACACCTTGGCTGGCTAAAATACCTCAATATATGGCCCCAGGGGCTATATATGAGGTAAATAGTAATACCCCTGCCAGAATTCCATAAAAAACGGGAGAATAGGCCGCGAAAAAGGGGCGGAGCCTATCTCCTCAGCACACTGGCGCCATTTTTCCCTCACAGCTCGGCTGGAAGGAAGCTCCCTGGCTCTTCCCTGCAATTCTACAGTACAGTAAGAGGGAAAAGAGAGGGGGGGGCATTAAAATTGGCACTGTATACAGTGTATTATATAAAAGCAGCTATTAGGGACATAACTCAGTTAGTCCCTGTATATATATAGCGCTCTGGTGTGTGCTGGCATACTCTTACTCTGTCCCCCCAAAGGGCTTTTGTGGGTCCTGTCCTCGTTTAGAGCATTCCTTGTGTGTCTGTGGTGTGTCGGTACGGCTGTGTCGACATGTTGAATGAGGAGGCTTATATGGTGACAGAACAGAGGCCGATATATGTGATGTCGCCCCCTGTGGGGCCGACACCAGAGTGGATGGATAGGTGAAAGGTATTAACCGACAGTGTCAACTCCTTACATAAAAGGGTGGATGACGTAACAGCTGTGGGACAGCCGGCTTCGCAGCCCGCGCCTGCCCAGGCGTCTCAAAGGCCATCAGGGGCTCAAAAACGCCCGCTCTCTCAGATGGCAGACACAGATGTCGACACGGAGTCTGACTCCAGTGTCGACAAGGTGGAGACATATACACAATCCACTAGGAACATCCGTGACGTGATCCCGGCAATAACAAATGTGTTATACATTTCTGACTTTAACCCAAACACCTCTAAAAATGGGTTTTAGGTTTGGGGAGAAAAAACAGGCAGTGTTTTGTTCCCCCATCAGATGAATAAATGAAGTGTGTGAAAGCGTGGGTTCCCCCCGTTAAGAAACTGGTAATTTATAAAAAGTTACTGATGGCGTACCCTTTCCCGCCAGGTGGATAAGTTACGCTGGGAAATATCCCCTAGGGTGGATAAGGCGCTCACACGTTTGTCAAAAAAGGTGGCACTGCCGTCTTAGGATACGGCCACTTTAATAGGTGCCTGTTGATAAAAAACAGGAGGCTATCCTGAAGTCTGTATTTACACACTCAGGTACTAGACTGAGACCTGCAGATAGTGCTGCTGCAGCGTGGTCGGTGACCCTGTCAAACAGGGATACTAGTTGGCAAACATAAAAACATATTAAAGACGTCGTCTTATATATGGGGGATGCACAGAGGGATATTTTGCCGGCTGGCATCCAAAATAAATGTAATGTCCATTCTGTCAGGAGGGTATTAGAGACCTGTCACTGGACAGGTGATGCTGACTTAAAAAGCGCATAGAGAGCCTTATAAGGGTGAGGAATTATTTGGGGATGGTCTCTGGGACCTCGTATCCACAGCAACTGCTGGGAAGAAATAATTTTACCTCAGGTTTCCTCACAGACAAAGGTACAGTCCTTTCGGCTTCAGAAAAGCAAGCGGGTCAAATGGCGCTTCCTTTCTGTACAGAGACAAGGGGAAAAAAGCTGCACCAGTCAGCCTGTTCCCAGAATCAAGATTCTTCCCCCGCCTCCTGTGAGGCCACACCATGACGCGGGTGCTCCACAGGTGTAGCCAGGTACGGTGGGGGGCCGTCTGAAAAATTTCAGCAATTAGTGGGCTCGCTCACAGGTGGATCCCTGTTTCTTTCAAGTAGTATTTCAGGGGTACAAGCTGGAATTCGAGATGTCTCCCCCCAGCCGTTTCTTTTTTTTCCCTCCAAAAGAAAAACAACACAAAAAAAAAAAAAACCCAGTACAGATGTATTAAAACAAAAACAAACAGTATAGATACAATCAATCAATCAATCAGAATCAGTTACTTTCTCTCACAAAATTAATATCTCTGTATGGATAGACAGAGATTAATCAGAGTTCACCTTTATACTGTTTCCAACTCACTTAGAAATCCCAGCAGCACTTTGAAGAGACCAGCCCCACAGAGCAGGCTCAAAGAGTCTGGTCACTGCTTATATAGGCTCACCCAGCTGTTTCAATCAGCCCCTCACCCTCCTGATTACTCCTGATTACTCCTGATTACTCACACCTGAGTTAACCCCTCAGGCTATCACCTCACACTTTTTTTTTTTTTTTTTCCTCCAAAAGAAAAACAACACCAAAAAAAAAAAAAACCAGTACAGATGTATTAAAACAAACAGTATAGATACAATCAATCAATCAATCAATCAGAATCAGATTACTTTCTCTCACAAAATTAATATCTCTGTATGGATAGACAGAGATTAATCAGAGTTCACCTTTATACTGTTTCCAACTAACTTA